>NC_134691.1:249069336-249669336 GCF_050947455.1 Rhinoderma darwinii
AAGCACTAGGAGCGGATGGACCGGAGGGGGTGGTGGCAGGAGCAGGTAAGTTATGTTTGTGTATGTTCGTGTTCTACTGTGTGATTACCACTGTATCTAATCCTCCTACACTGTGCATTTGCTCAAAAAATGGCGGCACACAGTGTAGGAGGTTTGAACATACAACCCCCTCCTTTCTCCTGGCACTAGCCAGGATAAAGGAGGGGGGATTGTTTGAGCACACTAGAGCGAGTGTGGCTTCTCCAATTTTGCAGCATAAAGCAATGAGGTTGCTTTACCACATGCCAATGCTGCAATTGTAACCATCACAGGGAAATGTTATAAATTAGAATCTAATTTATAATATTTCCTGACTTGTGAAAAAAAATTAGGACAATGTCAAATCATGTATATAATAACTGTTTAACTAAAAAAAAAATAATAAAAAAAAAATTCTAGCGACACATTCCCTTTAACTGTAAATCTATGGAATAGCCTACCGCAGGAGTCGGTCACAGCAGGGACAGTAGATGGCTTTAAAAAAGGCTTAGATAATTTCCTGGAACAAAAAAATATTAGCTCCTATGTGTAGAAACTTTTTCCTTCCTTTTTCCCGTCCCTTAGTTCAACTTAATAGACATGTGTCTTTTCAACCGTACTAACTATGTGTAACATGTAATGGACTGGGCTGCATAAACCCTGGGGTGCTTTACGTTTTTCTCCTACCCTCCTCCGTTATTTAGATATTGGTGCCGTTATATTTGGCGACCGATATTTAAAATCTGCCTCAAAATTCCTTCAGGAATTTACAGCATTGTTTACATTTTTAAAGCTGTTGAAGCGAATGCAAAACACACAGGAAAAAAAATCGCCAAACGGGCGCCGCATGTATTTTCTGCCTTCTATTAATTTCAATTGGAGGTCAGAAACCACTTGAAGACCATCAGCCCCCCCCCCCCACTCACAGTAAAATGACCATCAGCCCCCCCCCTCACAGTAAAATGACCATAAAGCCCCCCCCCCTCACAGTAAAATGACCATCAGCCCCCCCTCTCACAGTAAAATGACCATCAGCCCCCCCACTCACAGTAAAATGACCATCAGCCCCCCCACTCACAGTAAAATGACCATCAGCCCCCCCCCCTCTCACAGTAAAATGACCATCAGCCCCCCCCCCCTCTCACAGTAAAATGACCATCAGCCCCCATCTCACAGTAAAATGACCATCAGCCCCCCCCCACTCACAGTAAAATGACCATCAGCCCCCCCCACTCACAGTAAAATGACCATAAAGCCCCCCCCTCACAGTAAAATGACCATCAGCCCCCCCCCTCACAGTAAAATGACCATCAGCCCCCCCCTCACAGTAAAATGACCATCAGCCCCCCCCACTCGCCCTAAAATCACTACCATCCCCCCTCCCACCAACTCACAGTAAAATAACCATCAGCCCACCCCCACTAACAGATTCCCCCTAGCGGTTAGTGCCACATAGGCCCCTGGCGGGTAGTTCCACAAAGGCCCCACTTGTAGATAGTGCCTGCCCGCCCCCCTTTTTGTAGATAGCGGCACTGTAGCTCCCTGAAGGTGCGGAATCCCCCTGTGGCCGGGGATTCCGCGCCTTCGGGGAGCTATACAGTGGCACTAGTAGGTAGTGGCTGCTAGCGGCGCCGCCGGCCATGGGGGCGGGGGGGTGCGGCACGGGCGGAAAGGCGGCTTCTGAGTCGCAGGGCCTGGGTGCTTCTGAAACAAGCATGGGAAGGGAACCAGCGCAGCGCCCCCTTCCACCTATTGGAGTGATGCATCCTGTGCATTGGCAAAGTTCGCACACCGCTAAAGCCGGCCCTGCCTCTGCTCTCCCTGGATAGCTTAACGATTCAGCTTTTTAAAATTAGCAATTCTATTTGTACATATATTTTAAATTTTTTAGTTTTCATTGTATTGCTGGAGATCTAGACAATGGGAATCTCCTTGATTTCCAAACAAAACGGGCACAATGTGCTCTTTCAATATCCGTGCCCATTTTAAAATCGCTCTAAGACTTCCATATCTCCAATCTGTGTCATCAGTTTGTCCATGTTACATGCATGCCCCTTAGTTCAGCATGCCCACTGATTTTTCTCAATGAGATGTCGCATGATTAAAAAAAAAAAAAAAAAAAAAAAAAGTGCACAAACACATCCTTGTTTATGTGCTGTAAACACGATCGTCTGATAGACAAGCCAATGTTCATCAGTTTTTTTGCATTCTTTATAAATGCCTGTATGGCCAATAATTTCAACCCCTCTCCACAAATTTTGCTTGTAAATCCATGGATAAGAATGTCCTAAAATGAAAAGGAAACATGAAACCTCATACTATAAAGTCACCGATAATATAGAACAAATGTGTCCTGATCTTAAATCTTGTTAGATCATTGAATGTATATATTCTGTTAGATTAAGAACGACTTTTTATTTTTTTTCCACCTTATCAGGCGTAATGCAAGATCACGAAGCAGAAGTCCTTACAAGGCACGGCGCTCTCGTTCTCGGAGCCGACATAGAGTTTCCAGGTCCAGAAGCAGACAGTCTAGCATCTCACCAAGTACTCTGACCCTGAAGAGCAGTCTAGCTGCAGAACTAAACAAGAACAAAAAAGCTAGGGAAGCCGAGGCTGCCAGAGTCCTTGCAAAGGCTTCTAGCACTTCCACTCCTACCAAAGGGCAGTCAGACGCTGCCAACAATCCTCAACAAGCCAACCATGCCAAGGAGCAAAAGAAAACTAAAGTAGACCGTGCACCATCTCCTACTGCAAAAGGTGACAAAGGTAGAATCAAAGCTTCAGCCCAGACATCTGTTGTGGATACGAACTCAAATGCAGATAAAGCAGCCAAGTCCAGTGGAAAGCCAAGCAAGGTGGATACCGTTAAAGAAGATGCGTCTAGTCGTAAAGAGAAAATCAAAGTTCATAAGGCAGGATCAGCAAGCACGGAGAAAGCTAAAAGTTCGGGGTCGTCACCAGCTACTCTTTTAGCACTAACTTTTCCTGCTGCCCTCTCCAATGATGTTAACATGTAAGTGTTCTAGAATATCTAAATATAATAATGTCTTATAAAGAATCACTGTACATGTGTCCAAGGGCGCTCTGCACAAAGTAGATCCGGCTATTTAGAGCTGATAAGTTGCATGTGTGATCAAAGGTTCTGTAGTTAGATTGCTTCTTATATTGACACTACAAGAGACCCCTGAATAGAGTACTGCCAGATATGCACTTTTACGTTTGCTATTCTTTCCAGTGCTGCTGCTCTGTCATTTGTTTACATAGTGTCCTTACTGGGAGTGTGTAGTGGCCCGTTTAGCCATCGTCTGCCAATAGTGTCCTTTTGGCATGTTCATGAAATATGTGCCAGCATATCCCCCTTCTTTTTTTTATTTTATTTTTTAAACTGCTAGTAACTTTATCAGTACAGTTCAAAAAGTGCAGAGACCTCTAACAAAGAAACATATACATTTATTTTGTATGGGATCCTTTAGGCAATGTATTCAACTATATGGCATACAGTTGCATAGCGGCTTTCCCCACACCTAAATTATTATTTTTTTTCCCCCAATCCTGGCTGCTATCTAATGTGGATTAGCTGCTTCAATTGTTACTTAACCCGTTTAGTGACCGCCAATACACCTTTTCACTGCGGGCGCTAATGGGTTTTATTCCTATGCATACGCCTTTTCACGGCGCTGCATCGGAATAAAGAAATCGCCCTGTTCTCAGCTGCCAGAGGTAGCTGAGGGCTGGGGGCATCCCTGCTTGAACGGGCGAGAACGATGTCCGTATCTATCTCGCTCGTTTAACCCTTCAGATGCGGCGCTCAATAGCGAGTGCCGCAGCTGAGTGGTTTTGGAGAGATAGGGGGCTTCCGCTCTCACCCCACCGGCATCCTGCGATAAGATCGCAGGGTGTCTGCGTCTTCTATGGCAGCTGGGGACCTAATAAAGGTTAATGCCTGCTAGGCCAGAGGCATGGCCTAGCAGATGCCTGTCCGTTTAAAACGGACAGGCAGTAATACAATGCAATACAGAAGTATTGCAGTGTATTATAAAAGCGATCAGATGATTGCATAGTGAAGTCCCGTAATGGGACCAACAAAAATAGTAAAAAAAACTTGAGTGGGGAAAAAAAAAGGAAAAACCCACTTTTTCGCCTTACAAAATGCTGTATTAAAAAAAAAAGTAAAGTTACGCATATTTGGTATCGCTGCATCCATAACGACCCCAACCATAAAGTTATTATACTATTTAACCTGCTCGGCGAACGCAATAAAAAGCAATGCGAGAATTGCTGTTTTCTGTGAATACTGCCTTTGAATTTTTTTTTATAAAAAGTGAACAAAAAGTCACATGCACTCCAAAATGGTACCAATAAAAACTACAAGATTTCCCGCAAAAAAAAAATCCATCGTACTACCATCGGCGGAACAATAAAAAAAGTTATGGCTATTCAAATATGGAGACACAAACAAATAAATTTGAAAGTGTTTTTACTGTGTAAAAGTAGTAAAACATAATTGTAACGATATAAAAACTATATAAATTTGCTAACGACCCACTGAATAAAATGATTGTGTTATTTATACCACACGGTAAATGGCGTAAATTTAGGACACAAAAGCGGGGTGAAATAGCTGGGTTTTTTTCTATTCCCACCCCAAAAAAAGTTTATAAAAGTTAATTAATGAATTATATGTACCCCAAAAGGGTGCTATTAAAAAAAATACAACTTGTCCCGCAAAAAATAAGACCTTATACAGCTATGTTGACTCAAAAATAAAGTTATAGCTCTTCGAATGAGATGGAAAAACAAAAATAGCTTGGTCACTAAGGGGTTTAAAAGGATTGGTCACTAGTTTAGTAATGCCCCATCTCCTAGCTAATCTAATAGGCGCTGTCACACTGATAATGCCAGTGAAAATTGTGTTCCAAAGAGTTTTTTTTTATTTAAAGTTATGAGCATTTTTCTAAATATGCAAATGAGGTCATACTAGACTAGTGGGTGTCAACACCAGCGATTCTCCTGAGATGGCGCTACCTCACAGCCTCTGACACTGTCCTATCAGCATCTCCTTGTGAGAGACTGAGGCTGGAGGGAAGGGGGATCACTTCATATCTTGGGCTGTGGAGCACTTAGAACAGTGGTGGCAAATGAAAGATGAGATTCTAGCTGTGAAACAACCGGAGGGATCACTTTTAAAACAGTTTAAAACAGTCCGGAATGGAAGCTGTGTACTATAATGGGGAAGAGGGGAACTTTATGATGCTGAATGAACCGCCGTCATACAGAAAAAATTACACCGCCCAGAGTGAAAAGTTACCTCCCATTTGGCAAGTATAGCCACATTAGCATATTTAGAAAAATGCTCATAACTTTGCAAATGATAAACTGTTTTGAAATGACACCATGGTTATCAGCATCATAGCACCTATTAGATTAGTTAGGAGATAGGGAATTAATAAACAAGTGACAGATCCACTTTAAAGGGGTTGTCCACATTTAATTTGTTTTATTAATTTAGTTATAGAATAGGAAATCGTACAGATTTCTAATATATACAGTGAAGGAAATAAGTATTTGATCCCTTGCTGATTTTGTAAGTTTGCCCACTGTCAAAGACATTTACAGTCTAGAATTTTTAGGCTAGGTTAATTTTACCAGTGAGAGATAGATTATAATAAAAAAAAAAAAAGAAAATCACATTGTCAAAATTATATATATTTATTTGCATTGTGCACAGAGAAATAAGTATTTGATCCCTTTGGCAAACAAGACTTAGTACTTGGTGGCAAAACCCTTGTTGGCAAGCACAGCAGTCAGATGTTTTTTGTAGTTGATGATGAGGTTTGCACACATGTTAGATGGAATTTTGGCCCATTCCTCTTTGCAGATCATCTGTAAATCATTAAGATTTCGAGGCTGTCGCTTGGCAACTCGGATCTTCAGCTCCCTCCATAAGTTTTCGATGGGATTAAGGTCTGGAGACTGGCTAGGCCACTCCATGACCTTAATGTGCTTCTTTTTGGGCCACTCCTTTGTTGCCTTGGCTGTATGTTTCGGGTCATTGTCGTGCTGGAAGACCCAACCACGAGCAATTTTTAATGTCCTGGTGGAGGGAAGGAGGTTGTCACTCAGGATTTGACGGTACATGGCTCCATCCATTCTCCCATTGATGCGGTGAAGTAGTCCTGTGCCCTTAGCAGAGAAACACCCCCAAAACATTGTTTCCACCTCCATGCTTGACAGTGGGGACGGTGTTCTTTGGGTCATAGGCAGCATTTCTCTTCCTCCAAACACGGCGAGTTGAGTTAATGCCAAAGAGCTAAATTTTAGTCTCATCTGACCACAGCACCTTCTCCCAATCACTCTCAGAATCATCCAGATGTTCATTTGCAAACTTCAGATGGGCCTGTACATGTGCATTCTTGAGCAGGGGGACCTTGCGGGCACTGCAGGATTTTAATCCATTACGGCGTAATGTGTTACCAATGGTTTTCTTGGTGACTGTGGTCCCAGCTGCCTTGAGATCATTAACAAGTTCCCCCCGTGTAGTTTTTGGCTGAGCTCTCACCTTCCTCAGGATCAAGGATACTCCACGAGGTGAGATTTTGCATGGAGCCCCAGATCGATGTCGATTGACAGTCATTTTGTATGTCTTCCACTTTCTTACTTATGGTTTTGTAGCCCATTCCAGCCTTGTGCAGGTCTATGATCTTGTCCCTGACATCCTTAGAAAGCTCTTTGGTCTTGCCCATGTTGTAGAGGTTAGAGTCAGACTGATTAATTGAGTCTGTGGACAGGAGTCTTTTATACAGGTGACCATTTAAGACAGCTGTCTTTAATGCAGGCACCAAGTTGATTTGGAGCGTGTAACTGGTCTGGAGGAGGCTGAACTCTTAATGGTTGGTAGGGGATCAAATACTTATTTCTCTGTGCACAATGCAAATAAATATATATAATTTTGACAATGTGATTTTCATTTTTTTTTTTTATATAATCTATCTCTCACTGGTAAAATTAACCTAGCCTAAAAATTCTAGACTGTTCATGTCTTTGACAGTGGGCAAACTTACAAAATCAGCAAGGGATCAAATACTTATTTCCTTCATTGTATGTATCCAGTGTAGTTGCCTCTGTCTGAAAGTATATATTAAAAAGGTGTAGCACACAGATTAGTCCCAAGAAATGCATCCATAGGATAACTGAATGGACTACAGATACGGCAGTCATGTGACCCACATCATGTGACCCCTGGCATTCAGGTAACACTGCCCAGGTATAGAACAGGTGAATAATAGGTTATTGAGGAGCAGAAGTTATAAAGTATTTCTACCTACAGCAACATCTCGTGATGTCTGTGAGGAGCAGCTCTTACATTCTTCTTTCTCCTCTGGTGTTTATCTCTTCTTACATTTTTCCCTTCCCTTTTCCCATCCCTTGGATGAACTTGATGGACATGTGTTTTTTTTCAACCGTACTAACTATGTAACATAACATCCCCTAGCGACAGGCAGACATTTTATAACTTATCTAGAGACCATGAATAAGCACAGTGAAGTAGTTGTTCATCATTATTCCACCATTAGTCCTATTCACTTAGCCCATGATGTGTCCTCAACACATGTACTGTATGTCATGTTTGCCTGTTGCTGACAATGTTAGGGGTCACGTTTGTGGGGGTTCACATGACTGACGCCATGTTTAGTCATATTCAGTTATCCTGTGGATACATTAACCCCTTCCCGTCGTAAACCACTTTCAGATTTTCGTTTTTTCCTCCCCACATTCCAGAAGCCATAACGTCTTTATTTTTCCGTCGATATAGTCCTATGAGGGCTTGATTTTTGCGGGACGAGTTGTAGTGTTTTGTAGCATCATTTATTTTGCCGTATAATGTACTAGGAAACAGGAAAAAAAATTATTTGTGGGGTAGAAAATGAAAAAAACAGTGATTCCTCCATGGTTTTTTGCGCGTTGTTTTTACGGAATTCACTGTGCAATTAAAACAACATGATAACTTTATTCTGTGGGTCAATACGATTACGGCGATACCAAATATATAGTTTTTTTTTTCTATATTTTACTACTTGTAAAAACCGAAGTGTAAAAAAGAAAATGCGTCGCCAAATTCCGAGAGCCACAACTTTATTAATTTTCCGTCGATTTAAGTGGTATGAGGGCTTATTATTTGCGGCATAAGCTGTAGTTTTTAATAATACCATTTATGTGTACATGCGACAGTTTGATCATTATTATTTCATTTTTTGTGGGAGATTAGGTGACCAAAAAATATAGATTCTGGCGTTTACAATTTGTTTATTTATTTTACGGCGTTCACCGTGCGGGGAAAATAATGATACATTGTAATAGTTCAGACTTTTGCGGACGCGGCGATACCAATTATGTTTATTTATTTTATTTTTTTACTATGCTCTAGGGGGAAAATGGGAAAAGGGGGGTTTTTTTGAACTTTTATTTTTTTTTTGCACCAAAAAAAACTTTGTTTAAAGAGGCTCTGTCACCAGATTTTGCAACCCCTATCTCCTATTGCAGCAGATCGGCGCTACAATGGAGATAAAAGTAACGTTTTTTTAGTTTTTTTTTTAAACGAGCATTTTTGGCCAAGTTATGACCATTTTTATATTTATGTAAATCAGGCTTTCTAAAGTACAACTGGGCGTGTTTACAGTAAAAGTACAACTGGGCGTGTTTACAGTAAAAGTACAACTGGGCGTGTTTACAGTAAAAGTACAACTGGGCGTGTTTACAGTAAAAGTACAACTGGGCGTGTTTACAGTAAAAGTACAACTGGGCGTGTATTATGTGTATGTACATCAGGGCGTTTTTACTTCTTTTACTAACTGGGCGTTGTGAATAGAAGTATCATCCACTTCTCTTCACAGCGCCTAGCTTCTGGCAGTGCAGACACACAGCGTGTTCTCGAGAGATCACGCTGTGACGTCACTCACTTCCTGCCCCAGGTCCTGCATCGTGTCGGCACCAGAGGCTACAGTTCATTCTGCAGCAGCATCAGCTTTTGCAGGTAAGTAGCTACATCGACTTACCTGCAAACGCCGATGCTGCTGCAGAATCAACTGTAGCCTCTGGTGCCGATGTGTCCTCGCTCGTCCTACACGATGCAGGACCTGTGAGTGACGTCACAGCGTGATCTCTCGAGAACACGCTGTGTGTCTGCACTGCCAGAAGCTGGGCGTTCTGAAGAGAAGTGGATGATACTTCTTGTCAGAACGCCCAGCTAGTAAAAGAAGTAAACACGCCCCGATGTACCCACATAATACACGCCCAGTTGGACTTTAGAAAGCCTCATTTACATAAATATAAAAATGCTCATAACTTGGCCAAAAATGCTCGTTTAAAAAAAAAAAACGTTACTCTTATCTCCATTGCAGCGCCGATCTGCTGCAATAGGAGATAGGGGTTACAAAATCTGGTGACAGAGCCTCTAACTAATTTATTATTCCCCCTAGGGGACTTCAACCAGCGATCGTTAGATCGCTTGTACGATATACGCAATACTAATGTATTGCAGTATATCGTGATTCTGACAGGCACCTATTAAGCCCTGCCGGAGGCAAGGCTTAGTAGGTGTACAAAGATGGCGTTCGTTAAGCCCCCAGGCAGCCATAGCAACAATCGCCCCCCCCCCCCTGCGATTGCGTTGCGGGGGACGCAATCTGTTAGAAGGGGTCGCCCCCCTCTTTCTGACAATTTAAATGCTGCGGTCAGTATTGACTGCAGCATTTAACGAGTTAAACTAGGCTCGAGTGCGATGCCGCTAGTTACTCTGAAGTGTCGGCTGTAACATACAGCCGACACCGTCATCGTATGGAGCGATCTCACTGCGTGAGCCCGCTCCATACTTCCCCCTACCCGACTTTGGCGTATGGATACGTCAAATGTCGGGAAGGGGTTAAGCAACTAATCTGTGGGCTACACCATTCTACTCTGACAGGGGCCTCATACACTAGAAAAAATGTATGAGCAGGATTTCTAATACATGTATATTGAAAAAAACTATGATTTCCTATTCTACAAATAAACGAGAAAAAAAAACTGGACACCCCCCCCCCCCCCCCTCCTCTAATTTCATAACTGACAATTTATATCACTAATACTTGGTGTTTGTAATTAGGTTGAATGTAAAATGGAGTACTTGTTAAAAAAAAAAAAAATTCTAAGGCCTCATGCCCAGTTCAGTTTTTTTTGTCATGGGTGCTATCCGTTTCTTTTTAACTGATCGCATCCTGACGCATTCATTTCAATGGGGCCATGCACACTTCCGTTGTTTTAACAGAACCGTGCGGCTGTTCCGTCAAATGTAGTGCAGGTCCTACTGCGTTGATTTGGTCCGTGAAACAACGGGCTGCACACGGAAGCTATCCGTGTGCTGTCCGTGATTCACAGAACAGTCATTAGCAGCCGTTCAACGGCACACGGAAGTTTGCATGAGGCCTTAGGGTAACTCCTCATGCAAATCAGTGTATTTAGAGTTGATGTGCAGTTTTTTTTCTTTGTGATATTTAGGAAATGTTAGTCAATAGGGCTGTGCACATGTTCCTTTGTTTAAATGTTCATAATCCCGTACTGGTGAAATATCCGCATGCTCCATTGAATACCATACATGGCATCGGGATCTCTAGAAGCGCTGAATTCAGTACTTGTCGAAGGAAAACTGGATCCATGTAACAGAACTTCACTCGTAACGAAGTGGCTCATAATCCTTATCTGTTAAGCATATACTGTATCACAGCCCGAAAGGCACACCGTTATGTGCGTGCGGCCTAAGGCTCCATAGTGACAAATTGCAGAAAATCACATTTAAAATTGCATGCAGTTTAGGTGTAGCACCTTTTTGGGAAGGAAAAAAAAAAAACTCCAGTTTCTGTATCTCACAACATTGCAGTAGTTCTCCCTTCACACATTCATAGTTAGATAAAATTCGGGCTGCCTGGAAGGAGGAGGATACTAGTGAATGGCGTTTTTAAAGGTCCTGTTTGCACTATGCTGCCAAGAGTTGCATGCTTTGCAGAATGTGCTGGTTTGTGCCCCTTTGAGTAGCATTTTGTGTGAACATCTCCATAAACATTTGCTATTCTTTTTACAAAACCACTGTATCCAGAGTTGTATTTATTAGTTTTTGTGGAACTTAAAGTGTAGCTAAACTTTTGACAAACTTCTGACATGTCATAGTGACATGTCAGAAGTTTGGATTGGTGGGGGTCCGAGCACTGAGACCCCCACCAATCGCTAGAACAAAGCAGCTGAAGCGTTCATGTGAGCGCTCAGCCGCTACATTTATTTCCGGAAAAAGCCGAACAGACATGAATCAGTGTGCCAACTCAATAGAAAGTCTATGAGCCCGTACTCCGATACATCGGCTTTCCGGAAAAATACGAACAGACACGAAGCGGCGGAGCACTCGCATGAGTGCTCGGACATCCACCAATCAAAACTTCTGACATGTCACTATGACCTGTCAAAAGTTTGTCAAACGTTTAGCTACACTTTAATGGTTCCATTATATCTCATATGTGTAAACCTAATGAAATCGAGTTCAAACCTATTCAAATAACTACCCTTTTACCACTGTCTCCTAGTTTCCGAGGCTGTATCCCAGGAAAGTCTATCAAAATGGAGATGGAGAGAAAACTTCGGCACTTGCTGTCTGACTTGCCCCTCCCACCCGTCTATACTGGAAGTGGGGACATGTCTTATAGCCCAGAGGGGAAGAAAACACAAGTGAAGAACAGAAAGAGGCCTAAGTATGAGGAAATCCTACATTTATTTTTTTTTATTAGGGTCTTACCCCTTTAAGGACGCAGCCTAGTTTGGGCCTTAAGGCTGAGCCCATTTTTCAAATCTGACATTTCACTTTATGTGGTAATAACTTGGGAATGCTTAAACCTATCCAAGCGATTCTGAGATAATTTTTTCGGGACACATTGGGCTTTGTTAGTGGTAAAATTTGGTCGATATATTCAGTGTTTATTTGTGAAAAATTGCAAAATTTAGAGAAAATGTAGAAAAAATAGAATTTTTTTGGGTTATACCACCCAAAATAGTTACTAGTTCACATTTCCCATGTGTCTACTTGAGTTTGGCATCGTTTTTTGAACATTCTTTTATTTTTCTTGGACGTTACAAGGTTTAGAACATAAACAGCAGTTTCTCATATTTTTTATAAAATTTCAAAAGCCTTTTTTTTAAGGTACCTGTTCCTTTCTGAAGTGGCTTTGAGGGGCCTATGTATTAGAAACCCCCATAAAACACCACATTTTAACTAGACCCCTCAAAATATTCAAAACGGCCTTTAGGAAGGTTTTTTTTAACCCTTTAGGCATTTCACAGGAATTAAAGCAAAGTGGAGGTGAAATTTGCAAATTTCATTTTTCTTGCTGAATTTCAATTTTATAATTTTTTTTCTCTTTAACACAGAAGGTTTTACCAGAGAAACACTACTAAATATGTATTGTCCAGATTCTGCAGTTTTTAGAAATGTCCCACATGTGGCTCTAGTGCGCTCGTGGACTAAAACACAAGCCCCAGAAGCAAAGAAGCACCTAGTGCATTTTGAGGCCTCTTTTTTTTTTTTTTTTTTATTAGAATATATTATAGGCAGCATGCCAGGTTTGAGGAGGTGTTGAGGTGCCAAAACAGTAGGAAGCCACCAAAAGTGACCCCATTTTGGAAACTACACCCCTCAAGGAATTCATGTATTGTAGTTGTTACCATTTTGACCGTTTTTTCACAGCACCTATTTGAATTGGGATGTGAAATTAAAAAAATGAATTATTTTCCAATAATATGTAGTTTTGGCTCAAAATTCCTTTTTTTCACAAGGCATAAAATACCCCATTTTGTTGCGCAATTTGTCCTGAGTGCGGCAATACCCCATTTGTGGTGATAAACTGCCGTTTGGGCCCATGGGAGGGCTCAGAATGAAAGGACCATCATTTGGCCTACTGGGGATTTTCTGGTGCGAAGTCATGTATGCAGAAGCCCCTGAGGTATCAGTACAGTTGAAAACCCCAAGAAGTGGCCCAGTTTTAAAAACTACACCCTTAAGGCATTCATCTAGAGGTGTAGTGAGCATTTTGACCGGCGACATACACCCCATAAACTGTAATGTGGGTTCTTCTGTGTACGGCAATACCCTCCATATGGCTGTTATCAGCTGCCTGGGCACACAGCAGGGCCCAGAGGGGAAAGATGAGGGGGATAAGCTGTGCGGAGGGCATCAGGGTAAGTAAAATTGGGGTAAATTAAAAATCAAGGGATGTATGATAAATTTTAATACACTCTTACATAAGGAACCCTGGTTTTTCGGGATACGTGTCACATGGATATATTGTGTCCTCCCTTATCCCCCTCTTATAGCAGACTTTGCACCTCTTTTGACTTTTTGCCTTCTTGCCAGTTTGGGGAACTTCTCCTGGAAAGTGTTGCCCTGGTACGATGCGTGTGGGCTCGCTTCCAGAAGTACTGAGTGCCCCCCTTCTTGGTCCCTAAAGATTAGTTTCTGGATAACCACCTCTTGAAATTCCAGGAAAGTTCCCTTCTTGCCTGTACATCGACGTAGCACGTACGCATTGTACAAAGCCATCTGTATGATGTGCCCGGCCAGCTTCTTATACCACACCGCATGGCGCTGTAGGGCTTCAGGACTTGATCTGACAAGTCCACCCCTCCCATGTACCGATTGTAGTCCAGGATGCAGTCTGGTTTGGGGGTCTCTGTACTGGTACCTCGTACAGGTACATGGGTACTGGTGTGGCATCTCTCTTGTCCTTGTACTTGATACACAATATGTTGCTGCTAGATTGTGCCCTGATCTCACCCCTTCTGCGTGTTTGCCCAAGCAGTGTCTTAGGGAGGCCTCTCAGATTTCTTCTAGCAGTTCCGCATGCCGCAGGACTTCTGGAAGCGAGGCGCTTGAAGAGTGGAACGCTGGTATAAAAATTATCCAGGTAGAGGTGGTAACCCTGGACCAGCAGTGGGTGCACCAAATCCCACACAATTTTTGCATTAACTCCCAGTAAATAGGGGCATTCTCGGGGCTGGATACTGCTGTCCTGCCTTTCATATATCCTAAACCTGTAGGTATACCCTGCAAACATAGAATGGTGACAGCACCCTGCGACACTAATGCCACCTAAACCACTAAATATAAATAAATATGCACTAAAGCTAAATCTACTTACAAATAGGGAGGTTCTTAGTGCACATTTTGATCAAAAAGTGTTAGCCCACCTGCCACGACAAGGCGACCTCTGTAAGGTGGGAACCTACGCTGCACATACACCCAGAACTGGGACTAAGCCTACATATATACCTGGGGATGGTAGGATCCAGCATTGA
Organism: Rhinoderma darwinii; assembly: GCF_050947455.1. Taxonomy (NCBI): domain Eukaryota; kingdom Metazoa; phylum Chordata; class Amphibia; order Anura; family Rhinodermatidae; genus Rhinoderma; species Rhinoderma darwinii. The sequence continues at coordinate 249,083,725 of NC_134691.1, forward strand.
ACTGATTAAAATCACCCAGGGCAGAATGGGAGGAGTGCAAGAACAACAAGTGGAGGCAGTCACTAACCCCACATATATGGATCACATAAACACAACAAAGTTGAACAGCACATTCCAACTAAATGATACAAAATGTATGCAGGTGCAAGAACACCCATGACTGCAGATATACAGCAAACATAGAATGGTGACAGCACCCTGCGACACTAATGCCACCTAAACCACTAAATATAAATAAATATGCACTAAAGCTAAATCTACTTACAAATAGGGAGGTTCTTAGTGCACATTTTGATCAAAAAGTGTTAGCCCACCTGCCACGACAAGGCGACCTCTGTAAGGTGGGAACCTACGCTGCACATACACCCAGAACTGGGACTAAGCCTACATATATACCTGGGGATGGTAGGATCCAGCATTGAACTGATTAAAATCACCCCTGATGCACTCGCACAGCATATACATCTTCACACCATACCTTGCCCTCTTACCCGGCAGGTACTCGCGGAATTGAAGCCTTCCTTTAAAATGTACCAGGGACTCCTCAATAGAAATACACTTCTCGGGGGTGTATGCTTGGGAAAACCGGGCACTGAAACTGTCTAATAGGGGTCTCCGTTTATACAAACGATCAAAACTGGGGTTATCTCGGGGTGGGCACGGCTCATTATCAGTATAATGTAAGAAGCGAAGAATTTCCTCATTTTTAAAAAAAATTGTTTATATTTTTATTTTTTTTAGGTTCCAGTTCAGTTGTGAAGTTGCTTTGAGGAGCCTATATATTAGACACCCCCATCAAACAGCCCATTTTAGAAACTAGACCCTCTCAAAGTATTCACAACAGCATTTAGAAAGTTTATGAACCATTTAGGTGTTTCACAGGAATTTAGAGCAAAGTAGAGGTGAAATTTTAATTTAATTTATTAGGTACCATGTCCGGTTTGAAGAGGTCTTGTGGTGCCAAAACAGTGGAAACCACCCAAATGTGACCCCATTTTGGAAACTAGACCCCTTGAGGAATTCATTGTAGTTTTCATGGAGTGTGCGCAACTTTTTGATCAGTTTTTATTCTATTTTTAAGAGGTGTGGTGACTAAAACACAGCAATTCTACTATTGGTTTTTATTTTTTTTACAGCGATCACCGTGCGCTATAAATGACATATTCACTTTATTCTGCGGGGCGATTCGATTACGGCGATACCATATGTTTTATAGTTTTTATGTCTTATGGTGTTAGCACGATAAAATACTTTTTGTAAAAAATCATTTACTTTTTGTGCTGCCTTATTCTAAGCGCCATAACTTTTTTTTATCTTCCCAAGCAAAAAGCCTTGGGAGTATTTTTTTTTTTTTGCGTAACGAACTGTAGTTTTGATAAGTACCATTTTTAGGTACATGCGACTTTTTGATCTCTTTTTATTCAATTTTTTGCGAGGTGAAGTGACAAAACAATTGTGATTCTGGTATGGTTTATTTTCTTTTACGACGTTCACCGTGCGGGATAAATAACACAATTGTGTAGTTCAGGCTGTTACGGACGCGGCGATACCAATTATGTATAGTTTTTGTTTTATATTTAATAATAAAGGACTGCTAAGGGAAAAAGGGGGATTTTTACTTTCATTACTTTTTTAAAACTTTTTTTTTCTTATTTTTACACTTTATTACTTTGTCCCACTAGGAAACTTGAGGGCAGGAGGCCCTGATCGCTATTCTAATACACGGCACTACATGCATAGTGCAGTGTATTAGAGCTGTCCGCTACTCACTGACAGCAAGCATAGTGGGTCCTGAATTTGTCCGTTGATGGCGTAGCCAGAGTCCATTGTTAGGATTCTGGTTGCCATAGTAGCCATCGCCGCCCGCTATCATGGATTGGGCCGTCGATTGTGGCTTAACCCTTAAGAAGCCGCAATCGCTATTGAACGCGACTTCTAAGGGGTTAATCGGTGGGGGACCTCCGCGATCGGTCCCAGCACATTGAGCTGTGATAGTCTGCTGTCGGAAATAACAGCTGTCACAGCTCGTGAACACGCCGGTGGAAAATGGCGCTGTATTTACTCCATGACCTACTATTAGACTGGGTTCACACACCCTATTTACGGACGTAATTCGGGCGTTTTAGCCCCGAATTGCGTCCGAAAATACGGCTCCAAAGCGTCGGCAAACATCTGCCCATTCATTTGAATGGGCTTTTACGATGTTCTGTGCCGACGGTAATTTTTTTTACGCACCGCTGTCAAAAGACGGAGCGTAAAAAAGAGGGCGTGATCTCTTTGCTCTGACACTGTCCAATCCGCTACGGACAGTGTCAGGGTGACTTTCTGGTGAGACATGGTTTGTGAAGCCCTGCCTGTTACATGCTGCACTCAGCTGCACATATATGCACCTTCACGTATGGGCAGGTGAAAGGTTCTCTTTAAATTTGACATCTCATTCACTTCAGCAATACAAACACAAATTTCCAAAACCGTAAGTTTGAACTGCCTTCTTTTTTTTTTTTGTTAAGTTTATATATCACTCGTGTCGGTTCCTGCTGCCAATTAATCCCTTCCCAACACCCGCCGTATATTTACAGTGCTGTCGGGAAGAGATTCTCGCAAAGCGCGCTATAGTTACGTCCGTCATCGTGCGAGCCAGGAGCTGAGCAAAGACCATCACCGCCGGGTGTCAGTTGTATGTTACAGCTGACACCCTGCTGTAACGACTAGGACCGGAGCTAGACTCTAATCCAACTGATCCCCCTTAGATGCTGCGCTCCATAGAGATCGCATCATCTGAGGGGTTTTTAGCCACGCGCGGTGAGCGTCGTAAAGAAAAACCCCTAAAAAAAACATTGCCAGAATTGCTGTTTTTTGGTCACTTCTACTTCCAAAAATTGGAATAAAAAGTGATAAAACGTTGCATGCATCCAAAAACGGCACCTTTAACAACTATAGCTTGTCTCGCTAAAAAACAAGCCCTTATACAGCTCCGTCGACTAAAAAATTTAAAAGTTATGGCTCATACAATATGACCGAAAAAATTAATTTTACAAAAGTAATTTTATTGTGCAAAAAGTTGTAAAACATAAAGTGCTATAAATTTGCTGTTACCGGAATCGGACTGACCCGAAGAATAAAGTTAACATGTAATTTATAACGCATGGTAAACGCTATATAAAAAAAACTATGCCAGAATTGCTGTGTTTTGATCACCTTACATCCCAAAAAAAAGATAGTGATCAAAAAGTCGCATGTACCAAAAAATGGTACCAATAAAAACTACAGCTCATCCTGCAAAGAAACAGCCCTCATACCACTACGTCTATGAAAAAATAAAATAAGTTATGGCCCCCATAAATCGGGAAAGAAAAATATGCAATTGTGCAGGCCCGAATGGAACATTTCTTTCAAGCGGTGATTTATCAAGTCCCTAAAATTAGGTAACCAGGAAGAGGAAGGCCCAAACATATCTACTGGAAGCGACGGTGCCCATATAATACCAGGACAACACTTCCCTGCAAAATTCCCCAAACTGCAAAGGTGCAGTGTATATCAAAATGGGAATAAGAAAGGACATTTATTAGTGCGACACTGGCCTGTGCAGAACGGATTGCTTCACAGCGTAAGTCCTTATTCACATTCGTGTAATGGTCTTTAAAACAATGGCCATCACACTGACCTATCTAATTCAATGGGGCCATTCACACGGCTGTTTCAACAGACCGTGTGACGGGTCCTTGGGAGGATAAAACATGTCATTTATTTGCGCTTCACGCATCCCTCCATAGACTCTAGTCTATGGGGGATGTGAGAAAACGCGACCCGCAGCGTACAGCGCGGATGCAACTCGGACATGAAAAACTGCAGTTTTTCACGTCCGTGATGCGCAACGCTCATGTGAATCTGGCCTTTAACACATCTATGGTTTCTTTCATTGTGTCTTTTTTTTTTTTTTTTTAACCCCATTATTATACCAGCTGACTATGCCCCTGATGTTCTCTGCCCAGCTTACATATGCTCCTACATTATAAACTGAAATACCAGTAATAATTAAAAAAAAAAAAAACTACTACCAAGCAAAATCCAAATGGCGCTCCCTCCCTTCTGAGCCCTACACTGTGTCCAAACAGCTGTTTACTTCCACATATATGGTATCGCCATACCCAGGAGAACCCATTTAACAATCTTTGCCATGTGTCCCCAGTGGCACAAGCTGGGCACGACATATTTGCCACTGAAATGGCATATCTGGGGATAAATTGCAATTTTTACTTTGCACCATCTGCACTGCAATCATTTACGGAAAAGACCTATGGGGTGAAAATGCTCACTACACCCCTTTAATAAATGCCTTGAGGGGTGTAGTTTCCAAAATGGTCACTTTTCAGGGGTTTATTTTATTATTTCACATCAAAGCCTCTGCAATTGTGAACCAATACTTTGTAAGTAGCCAAATTAGGCCTCAATTTTGTATGGTACTCTTTCACTCCTGAGACTGGTCGAATTTCCAGGCAAAAGATTAGGGACACGTGTAGGGTTTTTTGAAAACCGGGGGAAACCGCATAATAATTAGGGAGCTGTCTTTTTATGGTGGCACAAGCTGGGCACCACATTGGCATATCTATGGAAAAATTGCCATTTTCACTCTGCCACATCGAGTACACACTAATTTCTGGATAACACGTGGGGTTAACTTGCTCCCTACACCACTAGGTGAATACCTTGAGGGGTGTAGTTTCAAAATTGAGGTCACTTCCACTGTTCTGATACCTTAGGGGCTTTGCAAATGCAGCACAGCGCCCAGAAACCTATCCTGCAAAATCTGCACTCTAAAAGCCAAATGGTACTCCTTCTCTTTTGAGCCCTGCTGTTTGCCCAAACAGCAGTTTATGACCACATATGAGGTATTTCCATACTGCAGGGAAGTTGCTTTACAAATGTTGCAAGAGGCTTTTTCTTCTTGATGCCATTTTTAGCTAAAAAATAATCTTTTAATTTCCACGTCTAAATTGTAATAAACTCTAGTGGGGTCAAAATGCTCGCTACACCCCTAGATGAATTCCTTGTGGGGTGTAGTTTCCAAAATCGCAAAGAGACACAGAGGACCCATGGTAGTTGGTGGGCACAAATGTAATAACTATCAACTAAATGCCCTAAGGCAAAAGAAGCCCTATTTCCCAGCTACCATATAGGACTAAATAAAATAAAATTCTTTATTAGGCTATTCTAAGCAAACTAATGAACCACACACATTAAATAAAAATAGTCAATGAGCGCTGCTAGTGAGCGGAATGTGGCACAATGCATTGATAGTGCGTAAGTTTAGAACACCTGTTGGTGTTAAGACTAGAGCCAGTGGCTTCAGTATGCTGTGACTTCACGGTCTAATATATTTAAATGTATCTCGCAGACAAGCATGAGAATAAAATTGAACCCCCCCCCCCCCCGACATGTTTCGCTACGTCTGTCCTCGGGTTTCCGGGGCCAATGACGGCGTGCTGTACAATTCCCCTTGTTTTATGAACTTCCGATCACTTCTCTTAAGGTGTCACTGGCAGTCGCCAATAGTGGTGTGAGTAGCGATTCGAGCCCTACTTTAATGAGATAGACGTAACGGCTGACAAATCAGAAGTCGTATATGCTGGCCTTTCACAGGGTAAGGTCTGCTCATGCGCATATCTGCGGAAAAGAGTATCCAGGGTCCAAGTACGAAAGTTGCCAGATAACTTAACGAAGTGTGAAAACAGACCAACAGCGCATGCGTAAAAACTTAGTCTCAGGATGATTGTATATCACAAATGGTGCTTGAATGTAGTATCTAGACTAAGGAGGTATCCAGCGTTTAAGTATATAAACGCAAGGACACTTAGACTTTTGCAGGGCTAGACACTATGCGTATTCCCAGGGACTAAGTCGCAAAGCGCGATGGTATGCTGGATACAAAATGTAATGATTTCAGAGTATATGTATGTGTGTCTGCAACAGAAAGGCACAATATATATAGAAAAAATTTAAACCTTCAAAGGGGAAAGCAAATATATCGCCTGCATAATTAGGCACAGACATCAAGTTAAATAAAATGATTATTTATAGTAATATTGTCACAATATCTCGTTCCATATCAAATATATGTGTAGAGCGTGCGAATGTGGTGCAAACGACTTATCCCAAACGAAATAAGTGTATATAGTAGGAATAGACTATACAGTGAAGGAAATAAGTATTTGATCCCTTGCTGATTTTGTAAGTTTGCCCACTGTCAAAGACATGAACAGTCTAGAATTTTTAGGCTAGGTTAATTTTACCAGTGAGAGATTATCTAAAAAAAAAAACACCTGAAAATCACATAGTCAAAATTATATATATTTATTTGCATTGTGCACAGAGAAATAAGTATTTGATCCCTTTGGCAAACGAGACTTAATACTTGGTGGCAAAACCCTTGTTGACAAGCACAGCAGTTAGATGTTTTTTGTAGTTGATGATGAAGTTTGCACACATGTTAGATGGAATTTTGGCCCACTCCTCTTTGCAGATCATCTGTAAATCATTAAGATTTCGAGGTTGTCGCTTGGCAACTCGGATCTTCAGCTCCCTCCATAAGTTTTCGATGGGATTAAGGTCTGGAGACTGGCTAGGCCACTCCATGACCTTAATGTGCTTCTTTTTGAGCCACTCCTTTGTTGCCTTGGCTGTATGTTTCGGGTCATTGTCGTGCTGGAAGACCCAGCCACGAGCCATTTTTAATGTCCTGGTGGAGGGAAGGAGGTTGTCACTCAGGATTTGACGGTACATGGCTCCATCCATTCTCCCATTGATGCGGTGAAGTAGTCCTGTGCCCTTAGCAGAGAAACTCCCCCAAAACATAATGTTTCCACCTCCATGCTTGACAGTGCGGACGGTGTTCTTTGGGTCATAGGCAGCATTTCTCTTCCTCCAAACACGGCGAGTTGAGTTAATGCCAAAGAGCTCAATTTTAGTCTCATCTGACCACAGGACCTTCTCCCAATCACTCTCAGAATCATCCAGATGTTCATTTGCAAACTTCAGATGGGCCTGTACATGTGCCTTCTTGAGCAGGGGGACCTTGCGGGCACTGCAGGATTTTAATCCATTACGGCGTAATGTGTTACCAATGGTTTTCTTGGTGACTGTGGTCCCAGCTGCCTTGAGATCATTAACAAGTTCCCCCCGTGTAGTTTTCGGCTGAGCTCTCACCTTCCTCAGGATCAAGGATACCCCACGAGGTGAGATTTTGCATGGAGCCCCAGATCGATGTCGATTGACAGTCATTTTGTATGTCTTCCATTTTCTTACTATTGCACCAACAGTTGTCTCCTTCTCACCCAGCGTCTTACTTATGGTTTTGTAGCCCATTCCAGCCTTGTGCAGGTCTATGATCTTGTCCCTGACATCCTTAGAAAGCTCTTTGGTCTTGCCCATGTTGTAGAGGTTAGAGTCAGACTGATTAATTGAGTCTGTGGACAGGAGTCTTTTATACAGGTGACCATTTAAAGGCATGGTGTTGCCCGAAAAACATGTTTGTTTGTTTTTTATTAAACATTTAGTGTGTGGGTGATTAAACATTGTTCAAATTTTTTTTATTTTTTTCACGAGTCAGGAAATATTATAAATTATTTCTAATTTATAATACTACCCATTTTTGGTCACTAGATGGAGCTATTTCCCAAAATTGCAGCATTGCAACATTGGGTTAAAAGCCCTCGCTCTAGTGAGCTCTCAGCATCCCCCCCTCCTTTATCCTGGCTAGTGCCGGGATAAACGAGGGGTTTGAATGGTGTAACCTCCTACACTGTGTGTCGCCATTTTTTGAGCTAACACACAGCGTAGTAGGTTTACATACAGTAGTAAACACACACAAACACGAACATACATTGAAATCTCTTACCTGCTCCTGCCGCCGCGGCTCCCTCCGGCCCGTCCGCTCCGTTTGCTGCCGCTGGTCCAAGTGCACAAATCCGGAAGCCGCGACCGGAAGTAGTAATATTACTGTCCGGCCGCGACTTCCGGTCCACAGGAAAATGGCGCCGGACGGCGCCAATTTCGAATTGGACTGTGTGGGAGCGGCGCATGCGCAGTTCCCACACAGACGCCGTACACGGAAGTCAATGGGACGGGAGCCGTTCGCAGTCCCTATGGGACTGTGGCTGCCGTATTCCATGTCTGTATGTGTCGTTAATCGACACAGACAGAAATGGAACAAAAAATGGCAGCCCCCATAGGGAAGAAAAAGTGAAAAAATAGAAAAAAGTAACACACAAACACACAAATAAATAAAAACGTTTTTAATAAAACACTAACATAAAACTGACATGAAAAAAAAAATTTTGGTGACACTATTCCTTTAAGACATCTGTCTTTAATGCAGGCACCAAGTTGATTTGGAGCGTGTAACTGGTCTGGAGGAGGCTGAACTCTTAATGGTTGGTAGGGGATCAAATACTTATTTCTCTGTGCACAATGCAAATAAATATATATAATTTTGACTGATTTTTCTTTTTTTTTTTTTTCTTTTTTTTTATATATAATCTATCTCTCACTGGTAAAATTAACCTAGCCTAAAAATTCTAGACTGTTCATGTCTTTGACAGCGGACAAACTTACAAAATCAGCAAGGGATCAAATACTTATTTCCTTCACTATTTAAATGATCCGAAGGATCAAAAAAGATGAAAAAAGAAAAGGGGAATATAGCCATTAAAAATGGATGGTTCAAATTAAAAATCGAATGTGACTACTAATATTTATAATTATAATGTAGTTTGATACAATGATGATAAACTCATTGTCTTAAAGGTGATGACGGTTACTCTGACCAAAAGTAACAAAGGGGAATATTATACTGATTATAAATCCCCTCTATAGATTACACTATTAAAATTGAATTATTGGTGTTAAAAAATGGCCGCAAAGATTAATCCTTCATTCAGACCATTTGGATTTAAAGTACTCAAGCGATGAATCCACCGTGCTAGTGCTGCAGTCGCTGGCACTAGTCTGGACACAAACAGCGAGAGGTGTTCTAAATCTATGCACTATCAATGCATTGTGCCGTCTTCCACTCACTAGCCGCTCGTATGGACTATTTTAATTTAATGTGTGCGGTTCGATAGTTTGCTTATAGCTTAATATAAATAATTAATTTTATTCTATTTAGTCCTATATGGTAGTTGGGAAATAGGGCTTCTTTTGCCTTCCAGCATTTAGTTGATGGTTTAGTTTCCAAAATGGGGTCTCCTTTGGTGTTTTTCCTTTATTTTGGCATCACCAAGACCTCTTCAAACCGGACATGGTGCCTAAAATATAATCTAATAAAAAGGCCCTAAAATCCTCTAGCTGCTCCTTTGCTTCTGAGGCCTGCGCTTCAGTACATTAGCACATTAGGACAAAGTGTTGGAAATTTCTATAAATGGCAGAATCTGGACAATAAATATTGAGTTGCATTTCTCTGGTAAAACCTTCTGTGTTACAGAAAAATTCACCTCTACTTTGCTTTAATTCCTATGAAACGCCTAAAGGGTTAAACTTTCTAAATGCTGTTTTGAATACTTTGAGGGGTGCAGTTTTTAAAATGGGAAGATGAGGATTTGTATTGTACGGGCCTCTCAAACCCACTTCCCAACTGAACTGGTCCCTATAAAAAAAGCATTTTGACATTTTCTTGAAAATGTGAGCACTTCAGCAGAAATTTCTAAGCCTTGTAACGCGCTAGAAAAAAATGATGTAAATATAAAGTAGACCACATTTTCCACACGCCACCGCCCTCAAAGGCTATCGTGGTGCACAGCAAGGTGGCAATGGAGGCTGTAATGGAGGTCTATCCTCTTCAGCGATGAGTACAGCTTTTGTCTCCAATGCAATGATAGCTGGCGGAGATTGGTCTGGAGATCACTTGGGCGAGGCCTTCACAAGGGAACGTCACACTGGTCCTACTCCTGGCATTATGTGGGGTGGCATAACGTATGGTAGCCAGAATCCTCAAGTTTCCCAGAAGTAGTTTTTCAACAGGACAACGCATGTTGCTCATGCTACTGTGAGCAGCCTGTGTGGCCTAAACGTGCTACCATGGCCTCCAGCATCTCTAGACCTATCTACTATCGAGCACATCTGGGACGTCATTGGTCGGCAATTGCAAAGGGAGCTGCAAGCGGCCAATCTTGATGATTTACGTGCATTCAGTGTGGCATAATTGATCAGACAACCATTAATAACCTCATTGATAGCATGCCAAGGCGTGCAAGTGTGTGTGGCACTCATGCGCCATACTGAATACATTTAAAGATGTTTGGATACTTGTTTCCATTTTTTTATCATTAACATGTCTATAGATCCTGTGACTAGCCATTCCAAAACTTTTTTTTCCTTCTCGAGGTTGCAATTTCAATGTTGAGTGTATTTATGTCCATGAAAGTCCACCTTATTTATTTCATCACTTTTCTGCATAGAGCATTGTTTGATGTGGCTAGTCAAAAGACCACGGCTCCTAGATTTAGAAAATCAGTGTGGGTCTGAGGTCATTGAACAACACTAAGGAAACTTTCTGTCTGGTCTGCATGGCATGGCAGAAAATGCATCAAATGAACTCCATTTCCATGATGCTTCTGTACCTCTGTTTTTTTAATCTTCTGACACACAATCATGTAATCGCCAGGTTATCAACCCTGTATTACTAATTTTTACACGTTTTTATGCTAACCCAAATGCATTTAGTCACTGCTCTGTACTTGGCATGGTTTCCTTTATTGACATTGGAGTGGTTAACCTTATCCAGTATAGGCAATAACACTGTAATAATCTTAACCCCGTGACACATTATCACGTACATGCACGTGCAGTGTGTCATAGGGAAGTATGGAGGGCGCTTACGGGCAGAGCGCCCCCCATACCCTCGGGTGTCAGCTGTCTTTTTTTATTTTTTTCAACTGACCGCCCAGACTAACGGCCGGAAACAGCGATAGCACTGTTCCTGGCCGTTTAACCCGTCAAATGCTGCTGTCAATCGCGACCGCAGCATTTGAGGCGTTAGAGAGGGGGTGGCCCGTTCAGACTGCTCATCGGCGCCCCCACACCGCGATAGGGGGGCGCCAGTGGTAGTCATGGCAGCCCAGGGGCCTAATGAAGGCCCCCAGGGCTGCCTTTTGTCTGCCTCTGTTAAGCCGTGTCTCTGGCAAGGCTTAACAGAAGCCTGTGGAAATAACGATATACTGCAATATATTAGTATTGTAGTATATTGTATCAGCAATCTAATTATCGCTGGTTTAAGTCCCCTAGGGGGACTAGTAAATGGTGTAAAAACATTAGTTTAATAAAGTTATTAGTAGTGAAAAAAAAATAACAAACTATTAAAAGCACAAAAAAAAAACCTTTTCCCATTTTTTCCTCTAAAGGGATGTAAAAAATGAAACACAATTGGTATCGCTGCATCCGTAAAAGTCTGAACTATTACAATATATCATTATTTAACACGCACGGTGAATGCAGTAAAAACCAAAAAATTTAAACCGACAAAACATGGTACCAATAAAAACTACAGCTCGTACCGCAAAAAATAAGCCCTCACACCGCTCAATGCACGGAAAAATAGTTTGGTTCTCAGAATGTGGTGAAACAAAACCATTTTTTATTTTTTTTAACATAAAGGTTTTTTATTTTTAAAAGTAGATATATATATATATATATCTCATATCGCCGAAATCGTATTGACCCGCAAAATAATGTTCAGTTGTCGTTTTTTACTGATCGGTGAAAGCCGTAAAAACGAAAACCAAAAAGACAATGTAGGAATCAGTTTTTTCCAATTTCGGCTTTTTTCCGTTTCCCAGTACATTATATGGTACTTTAGATGGTGTCATTAGAAACTACAACTCCTCCCGCAAATAGTAAGCCTTCACATCACTCTTGATGTAAAAATAAAAGTTATGGCTCTTGGAACGCGGGTAGTAAAGAACGAAAACGTGATAAATGTCTTGGTCCTTAAGTGGTTAAAGTATACCTGCCAGTATATCGCGTGTCTACATGTGTTCTGGCCATTATGACTCATTATTTAGCAGTTTGTCACTGAAGTGTCTACCGCTAAGGCCCCATGCACACGACCGTGCCCGCAATTACAGCCCGCGATTGCGGGCACGGCCGGCCGCTTAATGACAGCCGCATTTTCGGCCCGTGCTCCCATACAAAGTATGGGAGCACGGCCCGCAAAATGCGAAAGAACGGACATGTTCCATAATTCCCGGAACATTTCCACGGCACGGACACCCTTCCGTAGTGCTCCGGAAAGGTGTCAGTGTTCAATGAAGGCGAATGGCTCCGTTTTTTACGGTCGTGTGCATGGGGCCTCATTCTTAGAGTACTTTCACGCAGTGGTTTCAGACATAATTCGGTCCGTTTAGGCCTCGAATTACGCCTGAAAAAACGACACTGTTACACCTCCAAGCATCTGCCCATTGCTTGCAATGGGTTTTACGGTGTTCTGTTCCCACGAGGCTTCGTTTTACACGTCGTCAAAATATGGCACGTAAAATGACGCCGCGTCAAAAGTGCAGGTAATTTCTTGGGACGTTTTTTAAGGCTGTTTTCATTGACTCCACTGAAAAACCGCATCAATAACGGGTGTAAAATACGCCGCGAAAAACGCGAGTTGTTACAAAAACGACAGAAAAATCAGGAGCGGTTTTTGCTTGAAAACCGCTCTGGATTTTCAGACTTATTTTGCTAAGCGTGTGAACATACCCTTAGGCTTCGACCCACTAGCGCAGAAGCAAATATCTGCTATCATGTCTTCTGTACAGTGCACACATGGGAGATCAGGATTCTTTCTCTTTCTCTTAACATTTTTAATTTTATTTTGTAAAACTGTTACCGTAATTGGATTGACCCACAAATTAAAGTTAACATGAGCTTTTTTTCAGCATGGTGAACGCCGTAAAAACAAAACCCAAAAAACAATAGAGAAAGTGTTTGTTTTTTTATTTGTTTCCATTGCATTCCACACATTTTTTCCCCCAGTACATTATGCAAGAAAGGACAAGTTCCTTTATACATTACCAACCTGGGGCCACATTAACTAAACTGACATATAGAATACACCTGTTGGGTCCTTATCACCCTTTTCTTCTGACCAGCAGCATATTTTTTCCTTTTCCTCCACGTTCTCCGTCTTCAGCACTCGTCACCTCAGTCCTCCCTCCAGCATGAGTGTGCTGATAGAGGGCTGCCCTTTGCCAGAGCCAGTTTGGGACTACCTGCTGGCTCCTAATGACTGCATCGGTGCACACATTGAGCCGCCTGGCAGTCCCGCAATGGTGGCTCAGTGAGAGAGCGCAAAGAAGCACATAAGAGGTTCTAAGAACCACTTGTGTCCTTATTATACCTCTCATACTGAACTACTGTGTGTTTGTGTGTTCGAAAATAAAAAAAAAATTATAAAAAAATGGCTGCAGAGGGAATAAATGCAAATGCAAATTTGTTTATAGGCCACACAATTTTTTTTATTTTTTTTTGTTTTCTCAGGACCTATTGTACTTTGTTAGTAAAAAATGTTTGGTTGATTTAAATTCAATATTCAGAATTTAGAGAATTTGCATTTTTTTTCCTGAATTGAAATGTCTGCTTGTAAGACAGACAGTAACTATTTTGTGTGGTATTACTATCCCATATGTGTACTTTGTTTGCATCGTCTTTTGAAATTTCTCTGATTGTTCCAGGACGTTAAAAGGCATAGGCCCCATGCACACGAATGTGCTTTTGCGGCCGCAATTCCCCCGAAAATCCACGGGAGAATTGCGACCCCATTCATTCCTATGGGGCCATGCACACGACTGTGGTTTCCACGGTCCGTGCATGGTCCAGGAGCCTCGACCGCAGAAAGAACAGGCAAGTCTTATTACTGCAGTGTTCTGCAGTCCAGGCTCATAGCAAATAATGGCCGTGGCCATGTGCACGGCCCGCGATTTGCGGGCAACTCGCAGGTGACACTCTGCCCCCGGCCGACCCGAAAGTCACGGCCATGCACATGGCTATGGTCGTGTGCATGAGGCCTTAGAAATTTAGCAGCAATTTCTCATATTTTCCAGAAAATTTCAAAAGGCCATCTTTTCAGGGACTAGTTCAGCTCTGAAGTGGCTTTGAGGGCCTTGTATATTAGAAAGTCCCCATAAATTACCTCATTTTGAAAACTTCACCCCTCAAAGTATCCAAAACAGCATTCAGAAAGTGTTTTAACCCCTATAGGCGTTTCACAGGAATTAAAGCAAAGTAGAGGTGAAATAAACTTTTTTTTTTTTTTTTTTTTTTTTTTTTTTTTTTTTTTGGGTCAAAATTCATTCATTCATTTATTTTTTTTACATGAGAAATGCAACTCAATATCTATTGCCCAGATTGTGCAGTTTTTAGAAATATCCCACATGTGGTCCTAGCATGCTAATGGACTGAAACACCGGCCTCAGAAGCAAAAGAGCACCTTGTTATTTTTTTATATACATTTTAGGCACCATGTCAGGTTTGAAGAGGTCTTGTGGTGCCAAAATGGTAGAAAAAAAACAAGTAAGTGACCTCATTTTGGAATTCAAGGAATTGATCTAGGCGTATAGTTTTCATTTTGGCCCCAGTTTTTTTGCTAAATGTATTTGAATTAGTATGTGAAGATAAAAATCTACTGGTTTTTTCTCTGAAGAAACGTAGAAATGTTTAATTTTTACAAGGAATAAAGGAGATTAAACACCCTAGCGTTTGTAAAGCAATTTTTCCCGATTACGGAAATACCCCATATGTGGTAGTAATCTGCTGTTTGGACCCACAGTAGGGCTCAGAAGGGAGCGCTATTTGGCTTTTGGAGCTCAAATTTAGCTGAAATGGTTTTTTTGGGTGTCATGTCGCATTTGCAAAGACCCTGAGGGACTAAAACAATGGAAACCCCCCATAAGTGACCCCATTTGGTAAACTACGCCACTTAGGGAATCTATCTAGGGGTATAGTGAGCATTTTGACCCCACAGGTCTTTTGCAGAATTTATTAGAATTAGGCATTTCACAGAGCATGAAGGAGGAAAAAGCCTCCCAACATTTGTAAAGCAATTTCTCCCGACTACGGCTGTACCCCACATGTATTCATAAATGTGGTATTTATTAGAAATTAATTAACCCTTTCTGGACTGATCCATTCTTTGCTTTCTTTATTTTCGTTTTTCACTCCCCGCCTTCAAAGGACCATAACTTTAATTTTTCCGTCAATATAGTGGTGTCAGGGCATATTTCTTGCAGGAAGAGTTGTATTTTCTATTGACACCATTTGAAGTACCATTTAATGTACTGGGAAACTGAAATAAAATTATTTGCAGGCTGAAACTGCAATTCCTCCATTGTTTTTTGGGTTTTGTTTTCACTGCTTTCACCGTGCAGTAAAAACAACCACTTAAAAAAAGTTCTGCGACTCAATACAATTACAGTGATACCAAATTAATATATATATATATTTTTATTATATTTTACTACTCTAGAGTGAAGGTGACCAAACAGCGATTTTGGTGTTTTCAATTATTTACGGCGTTCAATGTGCGAATATATACAGGGGTGGGCTATCTGTGGAGCACTATATACAGGGGTGGACTATATGTGGAGCACTATATTACAGGGGTAGGCTATATCTACAGGGGGGCTATATACAGGGGTGGGCTATCTGTGGAGCACTATATACAGGGGTGGACTGTATGTACAGGGGGGCTATATACAGGGGTGGGTTTTCTGTGGAGCACTATAGGTGGAGATTTGTGGGATGCTATATATCGACAGGGGTGGGCTATATATTGACGGGGCTATATACAGGGGTGGGCGATCTATGGAGCACTATATACAGGGGTGGGCTATATCTACAGGGGGGCTAAAAAAAACTGGATTGCAAGATTTAAAATTGGTCCTGCTGTGAGGGTGTGTGCGCATTATAATTAGACCATATTGATGTTATGAACTAAAGGGAAATCTTATCATATCACATTATTACAGGTGAATGCGCCACAACCTAATTGGAAAAGATCTGCTATAATTGATTTTTAATTGTTTCTGCTTTCATCTGTCTTAAAGGATTTGTGGTCCTCGCTGTGGTGAAATCCATGAGAATGAAATAGACTGGGGCAAGCGTTGTGTGGACAAATTTGATATTATTGGAATTATCGGGGAAGGCACCTATGGACAGGTGTACAAAGCCAGAGATAAAGACACTGGTAAGAAAATATTTTTATACTTCCCATTTTATATAAAAATAAAATAAATTGGGGGTAAAAAAATATAATCACACACACTTTACCATTAAAAACACTGACCGGTGAAGGGAGTAACATTGATTCTCATTACAATGGCACCTGACAAGGGGTGGTATAAATGAGGCAGCAAGTGAACAGACAGTTCTTGAAGTTGAGGTGTTGAAGGCAGAAAAAAATGTGCAACTCTAAGGAGCTAAGCCACTTTGACAAGGGCCAAATTGGGATGGCTTTGAGTACTGGGTCAGAACATTTCCAAAACGGCAGGTCTTGTGGGGTGTTCCCGGTATGCAGTGGTTAGTACTTACCAAAAGTGGTCCATGGTAAAACAACCGGCAACAGGGTCATGGGCGCCCAATTCTCATTGTGCATGGGGAGCAAAGGCTAGCCCATCTGGTCCAAACCCACAAAAGCGGTATTATAACACAAATTGCTGGAAAGTTACTAGTGTCTATGAAAGAAAGTTGACCGAACACGCCGTGCAGTGCAGTTTGCTGTGTTTGGGTCTGCGTAGCATCCGAACTGGACCATGGAGCAAAGGAAGACGTCCTGGTCTGATAAATCATCTTTTCTTTTACATCATGTGGCCGGGTGCGTGTTCGTCACTTACCTGGGAAAGAGATGGCACCAGGATGCACTATGGCGGGAGAAGGCAAGCTGGTGAAGGCAGTGTGGTGCTCTGGGCAATTTTCTCCTGAGTAACCTTGGCTCCTGGCGTTCATGTGGATGTTGCTTTGACACGTACAGTGAAGGAAATAAGTATTTGATCCCTTACTTATTTTGTAAGTTTGTCCACTGTCAAAGACATGAACAGTCTAGAATTTTTAGGCTAGGTTAATTTTACCAGTGAGAGATAGATTATATAAAAAAAAAAACAGAAAATCACATAGTCCAAATTATATATATTTATTTGCATTGTGCACAGAGAAATAAGTATTTGATCCCCTACCAACCATTAAGAGTTCAGCCTCCTCAAGACCAGTTACACGCTCCAAATCAACTTGGTGCCTGCATTAAAGACAGCTGTCTTACATGGTCACCTGTATAAAAGACTCCTGTCCACAGACTCAATTAATCAGTCTGACTCTAACCTCTACAACATGGGCAAGACCAAAGAGCTTTCTAAGGATGTCTGGGACAAGATCATAGACCTGCACAAGGCTGGAATGGGTTACAAAACCATAAGTAAGACGCTGGGTGAGAAGGAGACAACTGTTGGTGCCATAGTAAGAAAATGGAAGACATACAAAGTTACTGTCAATCGACATCGATCTGGGGCTCCATGCAAAATCTCACCTCGTGGGGTATCCTTGATCCTGAGGAAGGTGAGAGCTCAGCCGAAAACTACACGGGGGGAACTTGTTAATGATCTCAAGGCAGCTGGGACCAGTCACCAAGAAAACCATTGGTAACACATTACGCCGTAATGGATTAAAATCCTGCAGTGCCCGCAAGGTCCCCCTGCTCAAGAAGGCACATGTACAGGCCCGTCTGAAGTTTGCAAATGAACATCTGGATAATTCTGAGAGTGATTGGGAGAAGGTGCTGTGGTCAGATGAGACTAAAATTGAGCTCTTTGGCATTAACTCAACTCGCCGTGTTTGGAGGAAGAGAAATGCTGCCTATGACCCAAAGAACACCGTCCCCACTGTCAAGCATGGAGGTGAAAACATTATGTTTTGGGGGTGTTTCTCTGCTAAGGGCACAGGACTACTTCACCGCATCAATGGGAGAATGGATGGAGCCATGTACCGTCAAATCCTGAGTGACAACCTCCTTCCCTCCACCAGGACATTAAAAATGGCTCGTGGCTGGGTCTTCCAGCACGACAATGACCCGAAACATACAGCCAAGGCAACAAAGGAGTGGCTCAAAAAGATGCACATTATGGTCATGGAGTGGCCTAGCCAGTCTCCAGACCTTAATCCCATCGAAAACTTATGGAGGGAGCTGAAGATCCGAGTTGCCAAGCGACAGCCTCGAAATCTTAATGATTTACAGATGATCTGCAAAGAGGAGTGGGCCAAAATTCCATCTAACATGTGTGCAAACATCATCAACTACAAAAAAACGTCTGACTGCTGTGCTTGCCAACAAGGGTTTTGCCACCAAGTATTAAGTCTTGTTTGCCAAAGGGATCAAATACTTATTTCTCTGTGCACAATGCAAATAAATATATATAATTTTGACTATGTGATTTTCAGGTGTTTTTTTTAAAATATAATCTATCTCTCACTGGTAAAATTAACCTAGCCTAAAAATTCTAGACTGTTCATGTCTTTGACATTGGGCAAACTTACAAAATCAGCAAGGGATCAAATACTTATTTCCTTCACTGTATGGTCGGTCCAGAGTCTAGTGTAAGTGCTGCCGCCAGTCAGTCCACAGTCTGGTTTGAGGTTTTTTTTATTTTTTATTTTGTTTTCTTTTGTTTTTTTTTTATATGTAGTAATATAGATTATTTTATTTTTTTTTGTAGCCTGTAGCCCTTCTGTGGGTGTGAAGTTGTTTTGTTAAGCGGACTGCAGTGTCCGTTATGAGATGCTGTACCAGGATCAGAACCATGTGTGTCAATGAACACCGTTAGTTTAAGTAATACTGTGACGTCACGGTAGAAATTGGTGCTCAACCGTATCTGCATCAAACCTGGGAGTTGGGATTCTTCTACATCACATATGGGAGATCTTTATACTAAGGAATATTTCCCCCCTCCCCCTTTCTAAAAATTGCGTTAATATTTTTATGTAGGAAGTCACTAATGTACTTTAGTTTAAAATTCGGTACTAAATGGTGCTGTTCAAACCCGGTGAATTGTTCCCAGAAGTCCTGTAGCTTTTCTAATATTGATGGTGTGCCGACACGGCCCCACATGACTGAGGGCTTGCTTTGTGTGCTGTTCGTGTCGGCGCGTTAGCCCCTTGCAGTCATGCCATTGATGTCACATTGCCTATTGCTGGAGTCCCGGAGCAGAGCATCAGCTAGCGCTCTGCTCGGGACTCCCGGCACCGCTCCTGACATTTGATCCGTGACTTTCAGGGGTTTCCGATCGCTGGAGTTCCTGAGAAGAGAATCAGCTGATGCTCTGCCCAGGGACTCCAGCGATAGGAAACCCCTGAAGTTGCTGTCCATATATGGTTAGTTACGTCAGCAGCAGCTGATGCTCTGCCTGGGGACTCAAGTACTGCTCCGGACATTTCATCAGGGGTTGCCTATAGCTGGAGTTCCCGATCACAAACCGCACAGGATGCAAGCTCTGTCACGTGGGGCCGTGTCGGCACGTCATCAATTTTAGAAAAGCTACAGGACGTCCGGGAACAATTAACCGGGTTTGAACGGCACCATTTTAGTACCGAATTTTAAATTAAAGTACATTAGTTAGTGACTTCTTTTTACATAAAAATATTAATGCAATACAGTTTCTGCAATTTTTGGTCCCTGGATAACCCCTTTTAAAGGAAGTTTGGCAACCGTTTATGCTGTTCTATCTGCATGCAGCATAAAGTAGTGACAGAGACCCCGGTTCCACCGCTGTCACTTACCTTACTCACACTAACGTATTTCTCGGCCGTGAGCTGTCAGTTTTAACAACGGACAACACACTTACCCATTCCAGTGAACGCTATTCATACAGAATTATTATTATTTTTTCTTTTGTTCATTACGAGAAACACCACATGCCCTTTTCGAGTCCGTTTTTGCGGACCAGACTTGGCCAATGAAGCCTATAGGTGTGTGAAAAACAATGGACAGCACGCAGGCGACATCTGTTTTTCAAAGATCTCTATGCGGTAAAAGAAATATGGTATCTGAGCAATCATGTAACCTTCCTGTTGGTGAGAACAAAATTGTGAAACGATTGAGACTTGTTTTTTTTACGGATTATTTTTTTTTAATGACATACGGATGCAAAAACTGACGCATGGAATGCACTGAACGCAAGACGAACATTCGTACGGATGAAATAAGGCTTTACTTTTGTAGATCAGTCGTTTTTATAAAAGTCACTTCTGCAGCACAAATTCATGACCGCCTGACAATGACTAATAGCTTTCTCCCCATACTGTGCATAGGGAGAAAGCTGCAAATCAACAGCGGTTAAGCAGGACTAGCCGGAACACGTTCATATCTAGGACCACTTAGTTCAATATGTAGTACTAGTTATTCAGGAATTTGGGCTAGCACCGCCCACCCCCTGTTGATTGGCAGCTTTCTCCCTATTCACCGTATGGGCAGAAAACAGTCAATCATCGGCAGGGGAGTCGCATCTCCTAAACATGCACTGCAGAAGATAAAGTGTACCATTCAGTAGTTTTCATAAACTTCAATGTAAGTGACCGTTCTGAAGTCAGTGTCTGGCATTACTTTATGCTGCCCTCAGAAAGAGCGGAATAAACCTATTGCTTTTAATGGTTTTATCATCTTGGACAGTGATTTCCAGCTATTGTAAAACTAAAACACTTCAGTCCCAAATGATACTTTTTAATACTTTATTTTTATTATTTTTAAGCTCTGCTTGAGGACATATGGTGTCTTCTCGCTTATAAATTATTTTAAAGCGTTTAAAACCTTTAAATTTACACTACCGTTCAAAAGTTTGGGGTCACCCAGACAATTTTGTATTTTCCATGAAAACTCACACTTATATTTATCAAATGAGTTGCAAAATGACTAGAAAATAGTCAAGACATTGACGAGGTTAGAAATAATGATTTTTATTTGAAATAATAATTTTCTCCTTCAAACTTTGCTTTCGTCAGAGAATGCTCCATTTGCAGCAATTCCAGCATTGCAGACCTTTGGCATTCTAGCTGTTAATTTGCTGAGGTAATCGGGAGAAATTTCACCCCATGCTTCCAGAAGCCCCTCCCACAAGTTGGATTGGCTTGATGGGCACTTCTTGCGTTCCATACTGTCAAGCTGCTCCCACAACAGCTCTATGGGGTTTAGATCTGGTGACTCCGCTGGCCACTCCATTACAGATAGAATACCAGCTGCCTGCTTCTTCCCTAAATAGTTCTTGCATAATTTGGAGGTGTGCTTTGGGTCATTGTCCTGTTGCAGGATGAAATTGGCTCCAATCAAGCGCTGTCCACAGGGTATGGCATGGCGTTGCAAAATGGAGTGATAGCCTTCCTTATTCAAAATCCCTTTTACCTTGTACAAATCTCCCACTTTACCAGCACAAAAGCAACCCCAGACCATCACATTACCTCCACCATGCTTGACAGATGGTGTCAGGCACTCTTCCAGCATCTTCTCAGTTGTTCTGCATCTCACAAATATTCTTCTGTAGGATCCAAACACCTCAAACTTGGATTCGTCTGTCCATAACACTTTTTTCCAATCTTCCTCTGTCCAATGTCTGTGCGCTTCTGCCCATATTAATCTTTTCCTTTTATTAGCCAGCCTCAGATATGGCCTTTTCTTTGACACTCTGCCCTGAAGGCCAGCATCCCGGAGTCGCCACTTCACTGTAGACGTGGACACTGGCGTTTTGCGGGTACTATTTAATGAAGCTGCCAGTTGAGGACCTGTGAGGCGTCTATTTCTCAAACTAGAGACTCTAATGTACTTGTCTTATTGCTCAGTTGTGCAGCGGGGCCTCCCACTTCTCTTTCTACTCTGGTTAGAGCCTGTTTGTGCTGTCCTCTGAAGGGAGTTGTACACACCGTTGTAGGAAATCTTCAGTTTCTTGGCAATTTCTCGCATGGAATAGCCCTCCTTTCTAAGAACAAGAATAGACACTGGAGTTTCACATGAAAGCTCTCTTTTTCTAGCCATTTTGAGAGTTTAATCGAACCCACAAATGTAATGCTCCAGATTCTCAACTAGCTCAAAGGAAGGTCAGTTTTATAGCTCCTCTAAACAGCAAAACTGTTTACAGCGGCGCTAATATAATTGCACAAGGGTTTTCAAGTGTTTTCTAATCCTCCATTAGCCTTCTAACACAGTTAGCAAACACAATGTACCATTAGAACACTGGAGTGATGGTTGCTGGAAATGGGCCTCTCTACACCTATGTAGATATTGCATTAAAAACCAGATGTTTGCAGCTAGAATAGTCATTTAGCACATTAACAATGTATAGAGTGTATTTCTGATTCATTTAATGTTCTCTTCATTGAAAAAAACTGTGCTTTTCTTGCAAAAATAAGGAAATTTCTAAGTGACCCTAAACTTTTGAACGGTAGTGTATGTGCTAATGTTTTCATGAATTTACAGTTTAGTGGATAGAAGCTTTGTTTGTGGCATAGATTCATATGTAATTTTTTTTTTTTTTTCCCATTCACGACTGCTTGCATGACCATAATTCTGAATACACACGGGAAAGAAATTCTGCAGATTTCCCCTGCAGATAATGGCACCAGCCATGTAGATTAGATTTGAACGAATCTCATCCAAATTCCGCTGAACATTTTCCGCAAGGAAATCTGAGCTTGCTGCAGACTTGAAATCTGCATCATTCTCAATCTGTTCTGGATGGTCACGTCGGATTTCGTCCTTTTTTTTTTGTAAAAATTATTTTTTTTTTCTTTTTAATGTTGAAGGTGTGATATCCGCAACAAAATAAATCGCACGTGCAGATTTTGTAGAGGAGAAACTGTCCTGTGTGAATCCAGTCTAATATTGACAATTTATCATTGCCAAATATTCTGTTTCTCTTGTTCCAGGATGGCAGATTGTGTTCCAGTGTTACCTACCTGTGTACTATTACCAGTATTAATTCTTATTTTTCTTGCTTGATTTGTCCAATAACAAGAAAGATCTGCACGTTTTCAATTATATGATGACCTATGTGTCCTATGCTGTGTAATTCCTGTCTTGCAATAGGGATGCCATTTTTATGGCAGTTTGGTATGAGGAAGTTTTTCTATAATGCCCACCATCTCCCTGAAGGTCCGTTATATGCCACCTCTTTTTTTTGTGATCCGGTAATTTTGTCCTTTTTTGGGTTTTTTTTTTCAGGAGAAATGGTGGCTCTAAAGAAAGTGCGTTTGGATAATGAGAAAGAAGGTTTCCCTATCACCGCTATACGTGAAATTAAAATTCTTCGACAACTCACCCACCAGAGCATTATTAACATGAAGGAGATCGTCACAGACAAGGAGGATGCTGTAGACTTCAAGAAAGATAAAGGTTTAGTTTCTTCTAACATTATTCTACAATGGGTGCTTTTAACCAGTTCATAACCGGGCTGTTTTGAGCCTACAAGACCAAGCACCGTTTAGCCATTTTTAACACGCGTTAGTTAAACTTTTATAACGGTTTTTTGTTGGCCTAGCGATGTGCTTTTTGCACATTGTTTTATTTTTATATTTTTGTAGACCGTAGGTTCGTGATTTTTCAGACACCACCTTTTTTGTAAAATTTTTTTTTAAGAATTTTTAGGCTTCTAGTTTTAAAGAGGCTCTGTCACCAGATTTTGCAACCCCTATCTGCTATTGCAGCAGATAGGCGCTGCAATGTAGATTACAGTAACGTTTTTATTTTTTAAAAACGAGCATTTTTGGCCAAGTTATGACCATTTTTGTATTTATGCAAATGAGGCTTGCAAAAGTCCAAGTGGGCGTGTATTATGTGCGTACATCGGGGCGTTTTTACTACTTTTACTAGCTGGGCGTTCTGACGAGAAGTATCATCCACTTCTCTTCACAACGCCCAGCTTCTGGCAGTGCAGACACACAGCGTGTTCTCGAGAGATCACCCTGTGACGTCACTCACAGGTCCTGCATCGTGTCGGACGAGCGAGGACACATCGGCACCAGAGGCTACAGTTGATTCTGCAGCAGCATTAGCGTTTGCAGGTAAGTCGATGTAGCTACTTACCTGCAAACGCTGATGCTGCTGCAGAATCAACTGTAGCCTCTGGTGCCGATGTGGCCGACACGATGCAGGAACTGGGGCAGGAAGTGAGTGACGTCACAGATCTGCACTGCCAGAAGCTGGGCGTTCAGAAGAGAAGTGGATGTTACTTCTCGTCAGAACGCCCAGCTAGTAAAAGTAGTAAAAACGCCCCGATGTACGCACATCATACACGCCCAGTTGTACTTTTACTATAAACACGCCCACTTGGACTTTTGCAAGCCTCATTTGCATAAATACAAAAATGGTCATAACTTGGCCAAAAATGCTCGTTTTTAAAAAATAAAAACGTTACTGTAATCTACATTGCAGCGCCTATCTGCTGCAATAGCAGATGGGGGTTGCAAAATCTGGTGACAGAGCCTCTTTAAAATGGTAAAAAATATTCTTTTACTTTTCTGCAAATTTTTTTTTTCTAGGCACATTATAGTTTTACTCTAAGGCTATGTTCACACAGAGTTTTTTGACGCGGAAACCGCGCCGCGAAACTTCAAAAACCGCCCCAAAATGCCTCCCATTGATTTGAATGGGAGGTGGACGAGTTTTTTTTTTTTTTTACCGCGAGCAAAAAAAAGACGTCGCGGTAAAAATTTAGCCAGTTTCCGCCTCCAAAACCCCATTTCAATCAGTCAGAAACAGGAAAAAAAACAGAGTGTTTTGACAAGTTTTTGTCAAACCACTGTGCAAAACATGTCTGTGGGAACATAGCCTAAAATAGACCTTTTATTTCTGATAGTCATTGTCTACCTAAAATTTAGATATATTAAATGCGTCAGGGCTAGCATTATGACAATGATTGGTGTGGGGCAGGGGCTTTTTTCTAGGGAGGCTAATTTATGTGTGTTTTTTTGACTTCGTTTATGTGCACCTTATTTTACTTAGTTTTTTTTTTGTTATTCTGGCTTGTCCCTCAAAGGTCCGAAAAACATTTGGGGACTTTATTTTCTTTTTCTTTGACACCATTTTTCCACTGTAACTGGGGCTGCACAGCCCCAGTTACAGGGGAAATCGGCCCTCTTATAGTGTGTCTTGTCACTTATAAGGCTGTGCTGGGTCTACTTAGACCCAGCAGCAGTCTTCCACTAAAAGCATCCCGGCGATCATGTGACAAGTCACATTTTCACTGGAACCAATAGAGGCATTGCTGCTGCTTCTATTCTTTACACAGCTCTCATTGAGATCAGAGAAGACAGAAGCAGTAAAAACGGCTTCTATCTAATCTCAAGGTTGCCCGGCAGTCACTGACTCCCGGACACCTGACATTTAGCTGCCTCATCTCTCGGTCAGCCAGCTGAAGTACCCACAGTAGGTACACTATGGCGTGGATTTTAAGGGCCTTGACCGCCTGCTGTATAATTACCGTGGGCGGTCCGGAACCAGTTAATCTACCAAATCCACTATATTCATAGAATAACTTGGTAGGATAATAAATAACAAGAATGATTATAAGTGAGCATCCAGAAAGTTAGTTCTGTAGAACGTAATAAAAAGGAATCAAATTAAAGATTGAACATTAATAACCGTAGAGAAAAAAATATACAATGAAGGAAATAAGTATTTGATCCCTTGCTGATTTTGTAAGTTTGCCCACTGTCAAAGACATGAACAGTCTAGAATTTTTAGGCTAGGTTAATTTTACCAGTGAGAGATTATATTAAAAAAAATACAGAATCACATAGTCAAAATTATATATATTTATTTGCATTGTGCACACAGAAATAAGTATTTGATCCCTTTGGCAAACAAGACTTAATACTTGGTGGCAAAGCCCTTGTTGGAAAGCACAGCAGTCAGATGTTTTTTGTATTTGATGATGAGGTTTGCACACATGTTAGATGGAATTTTGGCCCACTCCTCTTTGCCGATCATCTGTAAATCCATTAAGATTTCGAGGCGGTCTCTTTGTAACTCGGATCTTCAGCTCCCTCCATAAGTTTTCGATGGGATTAAGGTCTGAAGACTGGCAAGGCCTCTCCATGACCTTAATGTGCTTCTTTTTGAGCCACTCCTTTGTTGCCTTGGCTGTATGTTTCGGGTCATTGTCGTGCTGGAAGACCCAGCCACGAGCCATTTTTAATGTCCTGGTGGAGAGAAGGAGGTTGTCACTCAGGATTTGACGGTACATGGCTCCATCCATTCTCCCATTGATGCGGTGAAGTAGTCCTGTGCCCTTAGCAGAGAAACGCCCTCAAAACATTATGTTTCCACCTCCATGCTTGACAGTGGGGACGGTGTTCTTTGGGTCATAGGCAGCATTTCTCTTCCTCCAAACACGGCGAGTTGAGTTAATGCCAAAGAGCTCAATTTTAGTCTCATCTGACCACAGCACCTTCTCCCAATCACTCTCAGAATCATCCAGATGTTCATTTGCAAACTTCAGATGGGCCTGTACATGTGCCTTCTTGAGCAGGGGCACCTTGCAGGATTTTAATGCATTACGGCGTAATGTGTTACCAATGGTTTTCTTGGTTACTGTGGTCCCAGCTGCCTTGAGATCATTAACAAGTTCCCCCCTGGGTAGTTTTCGGCTGAGCTCTCACCTTCCTCAGGATCAAGGATACCCCACGAGGTGAGATTTTGCATGGAGCCCCAGATCGATGTCGATTGACAGTCATTTTGTATGTCTTCCATTTTCTTACTATTGCACCAACAGTTGTCTCCTTCTCACCCAGTGTCTTACTTATGGTTTTGTAGCCCATTCCAGCCTTGTGCAGGTCTATGATCTTGTCCCTGACATCCTTAGAAAGCTCTTTGGTCTTGCCCATGTTGTAGAGGTTAGAGTCAGACTGATTAATTGAGTCTGTGGACAGGAGTCTTTTATACAGGTGACCATTTAAGACAGCTGTCTTTAATGCAGGCACCAAGTTGATTTGGAGCGTGTAACTGGTCTGGAGGAGGCTGAACTCTTAATGGTTGGTAGGGGATCAAATACTTATTTCTCTGTTCACAATGCAAATAAATATATCTCATTTTGACTGATTTTCTGTTTTGTTTTTTTTAAATATAATCCTATCTCTCACTGATAAAATTAACCTAGCCTAAAAATTCTAGACTGTTCATGTCTTTGACAGTGGGCAAACGTACAAAATCAGCAAGGGATCAAATACTTATTTCCTTCACTGTGTGTGTGTGTGTGTGTGTGTGTGTGTGTGTGTGTGTGTGTGTGTGTATATATATATATATATATATATATATATATATATATATATACACACACGCTATACTTAGACATGGAATGTGTGAAATGTGTATTCTGAAATGGGTTTTACAGAAACATGGAATGAAAGGAACATACTAGAAAATTAAGAATTGTTATGAAGCTCTTTGAGCCCAACATGTAACCAGTTAGTGACCGCCAATACGTCTTTTCACGGTGGCCACTAATGGGCTTTATTCTGATGCATACTTCTTTCACGGAGCTGCATCAGAATAAGTAAACCGAGCAGGGAGCTGTCAAATCTCCCTGCTCAGCTACCAGAGGTAGCTGAGGGCTGGGGGCATCCCTGCTCGAATGGGTGAGATCAGTATCTGTATCATTCTCGCCCATTTAACCCCTCAGATGCGGTGCTCAATAGCGAGCGCCGCATCTGAGTTATTTTGGAAAGAGGGAGGGAGCTCCCTCTCATTCCACCAGCACCCGGCGATAAGATCGCCGAGTGTCTGTCTTCTATGGCAGCCGCAGGCTTAATAAAGGCCCCCAGGTTTGCCTGTAGTAAATGCCTTCTAGGCCATGCCAGAGGCCTGTCCGTTTTAAACAGGCAGTAATACACTGCAATACAAAAGTTTTGCAGTGTATTCTGAAAGCGATCGGATCTTCACATATTAAAGTCACCTAGTGGAACTAGTAAAAAAGTTTACAAAAATTGAAAAACCCAAGTTTTACCCTTACAAAATGCTTTATTAAAAAATCAAAATAAAGTAAAAAAGTTACACATATTTGGTATCGCCACGTCCGTAACTCCCCCCAACTATAAAGCTATTACATTATTTAACCCTCACGGTGAACGCCGAAAAAAAAATACACTAAAAAACAATAGAAAAATTGCTGTTTTCTGTGAATCCTGACTTAAGTGATCAAAAAGTCGCATCTACTCCAAAATGGTACTGATAAAAACAAGTCGTCCCGCAAAAAAAGCCCTCACAGCTGCATCAGCTGAACAATAAAAAAAAGTTATGACTTCAAATATGGAGACACAAAAACAAATATTTTTGAACAGTGTTTTTACTGTGTAAAAGTAGTAAAACATACAAAAATCTATATAAATTTGGTATCGTTACAATCGTAACAACCCGCTGAATAAAGCTATTGTGTTATTTATACCACACCTGTAAACGGCATAGATTTAGGACGCAAAAAAGTGGCACAATTTCAGGGGTTTAAGAAAATACAACTTGTCCCGCAAAAACCAAGACCTTATACAGCTACGTCGACGCGAAAATAAAAGTTATAGCTCCTGGAATTCAATGATGGAAAAACTTAAATAGCTTGGTCATTAAGGTTTAAAATAGGCTGGTCATTAAAGGGTTAAAACCCTTAAAGGGACACTCCGGCCAAAACGAAACTTTCCCATGTGTACCATTATGGTGTTCCATGTATCAATGTCTCGCCTGTTATTTTTTTTCTTGCTGCTGCTATCTCTATATATCAGACTGTTATGGTTGCTTAGCAGCAGTGTGAATCGGGCTTGGTGACACACTTTCTCTACTTGAGTCTGTGAAGATCTATGTGTCACCCGTCACAGGCTTCAGCAGGTCTTGTACCACACTAGTTTTGCCCAGGGGGAGACAGAAACTTCTATCATCAGCTACCACTGATACTTAGACAGGTTCCTGTCACACAGGTATAATATAAGTCAGCCTCTCTGTCTATATACTTATGGTTTTTCAGCTTATTTAGGAGAATATAGAGAGAATGATAATCTGTGTCGGCCAGCATGCAGAAATGGTATGGTCTTTAGCTGGTCATGAGATGCATTGCTGAAGCATCATGGGATTGATGACAAAGTAAAGAGAAAGCAGGGGAAAACTAAAAATCAAGTTGTACTTTGAAAAAGCCTCCAAACAAGGCAGCATTTTAAAAAGTAAGTACATTATACATAGTGTGGTATACAGTCAGGTGGGGAATGCAGACATGGAAAGTTGTTTCCACTGGTGGTCTTCTATAAAATTGTGAACCACCTATTTTATATTTTCGATGTCCAAATATGATTTTTCTAATTACAAGCCCAATACCTGGTGTTACATTACTGAGACATTCTGATGATCCCATTCCCTTCTGCTTTTAGTAGGATTCATTGTTGTCCTGGAGATGTTGGGACATATTTACGAATATTGGTGCTCTGCCAAGTGGTGCACCAGTATTCAATTTCTATGCAGCGTTCTCATTCATGTTGACAAATACGTTGCAGATGCTGAGCTGCGACAGGTTTCCCTGTCCCGTGACAGGTTTGCCTGTTATACCTCACCTCCACTTTTCTGAGCAGAAAAGTATTCAGAGCTTAGTAAATGTGACCTTTAGGCTGATTCCAGTTACATCCGAAAATATGACCCTTTGTGTGGTTCAAATCCCCACCAGATAGAACAATATCTGCATGCTACCTGGCTTGCATAGACACATTTTTGTGTGAAGATTGTTGTAGATGACAATTTGAACACGCACAAGGTCTCCATGATTTGACTGTAATAAAACTATAAACTCCATATTGTCTTTTTCAATTGTTACAGGTGCATTTTACCTGGTATTTGAATATATGGACCATGACCTGATGGGTCTGCTGGAATCTGGGTTGGTGCATTTCAACGAACTTCATATTAAGTCTTTCATGAAGCAACTTATGGAAGGTTTGGACTACTGTCACAAGAAGAATTTTTTGCACAGAGACATTAAATGCTCAAATATTCTACTAAACAACAGGTATTTTATGTATTTATCTTTGCATGTGTGTTTGCTGTAATTCATTTTAACTCCTTCCCGCCCAATCACGTAGTTACGACATCAGCGGTAATGTATTAGCGCCTTCTCGCGTAACTGTAGGTGATAGAGCGGGCTCAAAGCTGAGCCAGCGCCATCACCAGTGGGTGTCAGCTGTATATTATAGCTGACATCCCGCTGTAACGGCCAGGACCGGAGCTAGCCTCCGATCCTGCCGATTTAACCCCTTAGATGCAGCGATCAGAAGTGAACGCTGCATCTAGGTGGTTTCTAGCCTGTCGGCAGCGCTGTCGCCGGGATGCCGGTGGTTGCTATGGCAACCAGAGGCCTATTTGCCTCCTGGTCTGCCAAAGAAGGAAGTCTTTTCGGTCCTGCCCGGAGGCGGGGCCTAAAAGGCATACTACCAGAAGCTGAGCCTGCGCCTTAATCTGCGGGTGTCAGCTGTTTGTCACAGCTAACACACTGATGTAACGGCCAGGACCGAAGCAAGCCTCCAATCCTGTCGATTAACCCCTTAGATGCAGCGATCCAAAGTGATCGCTGCATCGCGGTGGTTAGATCGTTGCCGATGGTTGCTATTGCAACCAGAGGCCTAACAATGGCCTCCTGGTCTGCCTAATACGGAAGCCTGTTAGGCCCCACCTGGAGTTGAAGCCTAATAGGCTTGCTGTCAGTGAATAACTGACATCTCTAATACACTGCACTATGTAGTGTATTAGAATAGCGATCAGGGATTCATGCCTTCAAGTCCCCTAGTGGGACTAAAAAAAAAGTTCATAAAAATGTTGTAAAAAAGTTTAAAGTTAATAAAACAAACATACGAATTCTTTTATTATAGGGAAAAACTGAAAACATTAAAAAAGTACACATTTGGTATCGCCGCGTCCGTAACGACCCAATCTATAAAGATATCACGTTTAACAAAAGAGTGATTCTGGAATTGTTTTTTATTTACCACCCCACACAAAACAGAATGAAAAGTGATCGAAATGTTGCAGGTACCCCAAAATTGTACCAATCAAAACTACAGCCCGTCCCGCAAAAAACAAGCCCTCCCACAGCTTTTTTGACGGAAAAATAAAAAACCTATGGCTCTCAGAATATGGTGATACAAAAACTAAATGATTTTAAAAAAGTAGCTTTATTGTGCAAACGCTGT
This sequence comes from Rhinoderma darwinii, assembly GCF_050947455.1. Lineage (NCBI taxonomy): Eukaryota > Metazoa > Chordata > Amphibia > Anura > Rhinodermatidae > Rhinoderma > Rhinoderma darwinii. The sequence goes on from NC_134691.1 coordinate 249,114,934, forward strand.
AAAATATAAAAAACTATATACATTTGGTATCACCGTAATCGTATCGACCTGCAGAATAAAGTAAATGTAATTTATAGCGCAAAAACATTGCATGTACCCCAAAATGGTACCAATGATAACCACAGATTTTCACACAACATATAACCCCATTGCACAGCTCCGGTGGAGAAAAAATAAAGTTCTGGCTCTCAGAATATGCAGACACAAAATGTGCAGTGTTCCAAAAGCGGATAGGATTGGGCCCCATTTATCAGTGCGACACTGGCCACATATCTGCGGATTATTATTTATTTACCGCATTATTATGCCCTGATGTACTCCGCACAGCTTACATATGCCCCCACATTATAAATTGAAACACCAGTAAAACCCCGAACAGAACTGTTACCAAGCAAAATCTGTGCTCCAAAAGCCAAATGACGCTCCCTCTCTTCTGAACCCTACAGCGTGCCAAAACTGCAGTTTACGTCCACATATATGGCATCTCAATACCCGGGAGAACCTGCTTTAATGGTTTTTGAGAGATTTGCCTGCAGTGGCGCAAACTAAGCACCACATATTCGGGCACTAAAATGACATATCAGTGGAAAATTGCAATTTTCACTTTTCACCCTCCGCTGAGCATTTGTTTCAAATAAATAAGAAAAAAATCCTGTGGGGTCAAAATACTCACTACACCACTTAAAAAATGGCTTGAGGGATGCAGTTTCCAAAATAGAGTTCACTACTTGGAGGTTAGTTTAACTATTTGACCTCAGAGCCCTGCAGTTGTGGGCCAATACTGCGAAAATCACCAATATAGGTTTCAAATGTGCATTTGCTCTTTCACTCCTCAGCCCTGTCATATGTCCATGCAAATGATACATTTCTTGAGGGGGTGTATTTTACAAAATGGGGTCACTTTTCAGGTTTTTCCACTGTACTCTCGTACCTCAGGGGCTCTGCAAAAGCAACATGGTGCCCGTACACCACTCCAGCGAAATCTGCGCTCTATAAGCCAAATGGCGCTCCTATTTTGAGCTCTGCCATGTGCCCAAAAGCAGTTTAGGGCCATTCATTGGGTATTCCCATACTCAGGAGAAAAAACACCACACAATTTGTTACTCAAATTCTCCTAGTACCCCTCGTGAAAATAAAAAATTGGGAGCGAACACAACATATGTGTAAAAAAATGTTTTTCATTTTTACTGCCTAATTCTAATAAAATCTATGAAACACCTGTGGGGTCAAAATGCTCACTACACCCCTAGATGAATGCCCTGAGAGGTGTCGTTTCCAAAATGGAGTCACTTCTCAGGGGTTTCCACTCTACTGGTACCTCAGGGGCTCTGCAAATATGACGTGGCGCATAAAAGCCAATCAAGCAAATCTTCATGCCAAGAAGCGCTGCTGCCATTCTAAGCCCTGACGTGTGTCCAAACAGAAGTTTATGACCACGTATGGAGTATTGCCGTACTTGGGAGAAATTGCTTTACAAATGTTGGGGTGCTCCTTCTTCCTTTCTTCCTATGTTTTGATGGTTGCTATGGCTGCCTGGGGGCATAATGAAGACCCCCAGGTCCGCCATCTTTATACACCTATATCGTGCAAGCGATCGCTGGTTGAAGTCCCCTAGGGGGACCAATAAAAAAAGTAAAAATTATTTGTTTTTTTTTTTTTGTATAAAAAAAATTAAAATAAAAATCTTAAGTTCAAAATAAAAAACCCTTTTCCCATTTTCTCCCTAGAGCATAGTAAAAAATAAATAAACATAATTGGTATTGCCGCGTCCGTCTGAACTATTACAATATATCAATATTTAACCCGTACGGTGAACGCCGTAAAAATTTTTTATTGTAAACGCCAGAATCTCTATTTTTTGGTCACCTAATCTCCCACAAAAAATGAAATAAAAATGATCAAACCGTCGTATTTGCACCAAAATGGTATTATTAAAAACTACAGCTTATCCGGCAAATAAGCCCTCATACCACTTAATCGACGAAAAAAAAAAAGTTGTGGTTCTCTGAATTTGGCTACACAAAATAAGTTTTCTTTTTTACACTTAGGGTATGTGCACACACACTAATTGACGGACGTATTTCGGCCGCAAGTACCGGACCGAACACAGTGCAGGGAGCCGGGCTCCTACATCATAGTTATATACGATGCTAGGTGTCCCTGCCTCACTGCCGGACAACTGTCCCGTACTGTAATCATGTTTTCAGTACGGGACAGTTGTCCTGCAGCGAGGCAGCGACTCCTAGCATCGTACATAAGTATGATGCTAGGAGCCCGGCTCCCTGCACTGTGTTCGGTCCGGGACTTGCGGCCGAAATACGTCCGTCAATTACGGACGTAATTAGTGTGTGTGCACATACCCTTAGATTTTAACTTGTAAAATATAGAAAAAACTATATATTTGGTATCGCCGCAATTGTATTGACCCACAGAATAGAGTTAACATGTTTTAATTGCACAGTGAATTCCGTAAAAACGGCGTGCAAAAAACCATGGAGGAATCGCTGTTTTGTTTTTTTCATTTTCTACCCCACAAATAATTTTTTTGCCCATTTCCTAGTACATTATATGGCAAAATAAATGGTGCTACGAAAAACTACAACTCGTCCCGCAAAAATCAAGCCCTCATAGTACTATATCGACGGAAAAATAAAGACGTTATGGCTTTTGGAAGGTGGGGGAGGAAAAAACGAAAATGAAAATCTAAAAAAGGGCTGCGGCGGGAAGGGGTTAATGGCAACAAGATGGTTTATTAACTGCAAAACTAGAGGAGTGGTCTATTTGATATCATGCACCTGTGGACTGCAGTATATTGGAAAACTACACATTGGCCCGCAAAAATCAAGCCCACATACGGCCACATTGAAGGAAAAATAAAAAAATTATGTCTCTTGGAATGCAGTGATGCAAAAACAAGTAATTTTTTTCTAAAAGGCTTTTTATTGTGCAAACGCAGGAAAACATATAAATCCTTTACATATTTGGTATCCCCGTAATCGTGCCGACCCATAGTAAACGGTGTAAATTTATAATGTGAAAATCAATGCTGGAATAACTGCTTATTTTCAATTCTCTCCTAAAATAAAGTTAATAAAAGTTAATAAACATATTAGAAGCGTCTAAAAATGGTACAATTACAAAATACAACTCGTCCCGCAAAAAACAAGCCCTTATACGGCTATGTCGGCGGAATAAAAAATAGTTACGACTCTTGGAATGCGACCGTGAAAAAACAAAAAATAATCCTTGGTCATTAACGCGCAAAATGGCCTGGTCATTAAGGGGTTAAAGGGAATGTGTCGCTAGAATTTTTTTTTTTTTTAGTTAAACAGTGTATACATGATTAGACATTGTTATAATTTTTTCACAAGTCAGGAAATATTATAAATTAGATTCTAATTTATAACATTTCCCTGTACTGGTCACTAGAGGGAGCAATTCCCAAAATTGCAGCATTGGCATGTGGTAAAGCAACCACATTGCTTTATGCTGCAAATTTGGTGTAAACACACACGCTCTAGTGTGCTCACAGAATCCCCCCTCCCTTATCCTGGCGAGTTTCCGAGAGCCACAACTTTTTTATTTTTCCGTCAATAGAGTGGTGTGAGGGCTTATTTTTTGCGAGATGAGCTGTAGTTTTTATTGGTACCATTTTTTGGTACATAAGACTTTTTGAGCACTTTTTATTAAATTTTTTGGTAGAGCCAGGGTGACCAAAAAACTGATTTTGCAGTTTAAAATTCTTTATTTTTCACGGCGTTCACTGTGCGAGTTCAATAATGGTATATTGTAATAGCTTGGACTTTTACGGACGCAGCGATACCAATTTTGTGTATATTTTAAATTTTTTTACATTACTTTAGAGAAAAAATGTGAAAGGGTTTCTTTTTGGACTTAAAATATTTATTGAATTTTTTGCACTAATAATAACTATTTACTTTTGTTTGTACACATTTTATTAGTCCCCCTAGGAGACATGAACAAGCAATCGTTCGATCACTGGTAGAATACACTGTATATTGTGATTTTTACAGGCACCTGTAACAGCGCGATCGCTGTTTCTGTCCGTTAGTCCTGGGTATCAGCTGTAATACACAGCTGACACCCGCAGTGTATGGCACGGGCTCAGCGCGTGAGATGCTCCATGTATCACCCCCCACACCACGACATGTTAAGTCATGGTGCGCCAAGGGTTTAATGCGCAGCGGATGGTGCAGAGTGAAAATTAAAATTTTCCACTGATGTGCCATTTTAGTGCACTATATGTTGTGCCCAGTTGGTGCCACAAATACTTCATAAAATTTTAACCGGGTTCTCCCGGGTATGGCGATGCCATATCTGTGGACGTAAACGGCTGTTTGGGCACGCTGTAGGGCTCAGAAGGGAGGGACGCCATTTGGCTTTTGGAGCGCTGATTTTGCTTGGTAGTATCTCTGCCGTTTTGCTGGTATTTCAGTTTAAAATGTGGGGGCAAATGTAGACTGGGCAGAGTACATCAGGGGCATAATAATGGGGTAAATAAATAATAATGTGGTAAATAAATAATAATCTGCAGATATGTGGCCTTTGTGGCACTTATAAATGGCGCCTGATCTTATCCGCTTTTGGAGCACTGCACATTTTGCATCGCCATATTCTGGGAGCCAGAACTTTTTTATTTTTTCACCACCGGAGCTGTGTGAGGGCTTATTCTTTGCGGGACAATCTGTAGATTTCATTGTTACCATTTTGGGGTACATGCCATTTTTTTTTTATCACTTTTTATTCAATTTTTTGGCAAGCCAGGTGACCAAAAACCATCAATTCTGACAATGATTTTTTTTTTTTTTTTTTTTTACAGCGTTCACCCTGGGCCATAAATGACCATTATATTTTATTCTGCGGGTCGGTACGATTACAGCGATACCATATGGATATCGTTATTTTATGTTTTGCAGCGTTTGCGCAATAAAATAACTTATTTGGAAAATAAATTTTATTTTTTGTGTCCTCGTATTCTGAGAGCCATAAGTTTTTTTTTATTTTTCAGACAAAAAAGCTGTGTAAGGGCTTGTTTTTTGCGGGACGGGTTGTAGTTTTTATCGCTACTATTTTGGGGTACATGCGACTTTTGATCACTTTTTATTCTGGCATTGTTTTTCGTTTATTTTTTTTTGCGGTGTTCACCGTGCGGGAAAAATAATATTATAGTTTTATAGTTGGGGTCGTTACGAACGTGGTGTTTCCAAATGTGGGTACTTTTTTTTTTTTATGTATTCATTTTTTTTTCCTATAATAAAAGACTTATTATAGGAAAAAAAGCAGTTCTTGTTTATATCGCTTTTTTTTTTTTTTTTTTTTACTTTTTTCTCTTGTCCCACTAGTGGACACTTGGACTTGCAGCTCTGATCACTGCTGGAATACATTACACTGCACACGTAGTATACTGCATTCCAACTGTCATTGTGACGAACTTACTGCTCACCTTGACGTGCATTAACGTCAAGGTGCGGGAAGGGGTTAAGATGCTGGTGGTCTCTGTAGTCAAAAGTCGTGATGAGAGATTCATAATCTGAAAATCACCCTCCTTCTAACTAGAGATTAGGTTTCTCTCCGGTGTAGCAGGAGGTACTCTGAGATAGGTTGATTCCTGTCTAAAAAAAAAAACCCTCTCGGTTGGGATTTTTACCTCTACCTCGTTGGTTTGTACGGGTGGAATTCCTCCCCTGATGGTAATTGGCCCTGAGCCTTCTATTAGGGAGTCTCGGATCATCGAGTTCTGAGAGACCCAGATTGCTATCGTATTCTGCCTAGTGACCCAATGAAGATCTTTGGCAACATCCTCAAGGAATTAGTAAATCAGGGCAAATCTCTGAATTTACGCAGTTCTGATGAACAAAGATTTAGCCTTGTCGACCATCCACAATATTCGACTTTCTACAGCTTACCCAAGGTGCACAAAGGCACATCTCCCCTCGAGGGGCGCCCCATTGTTTCAGGGGTAGACCATTTGACCCAAAATGCTGGTCTCTACATAGATCAAATCCTCAAACCCCTGGTGTTGACTCTCCCATCCTATGTGAGAAACACTATGGATGTACCAAGTAGACTTGAAGGAATCAGATGTGATTCCGGAGTCTATCTGGCCTCACTAGACGTTGAGGCCCTCTATACCTCTATACCCCATGAATCAGAATGTAGGGCTGTAGGGGATTTCCTTAATGAAAGGGGAATACAATTTCAGGCTCATAATGAGTTCGTAGTCTACCTACTCAGATTTGTCCTTGAACACAACTTCTTACTGTTCGATGGCAGATACTACTACCAGCAGCTCAGGGGGGTGGCTATGGGCTGTCCCCGTGCCCCCTCCTATGCCAACTTGTACCTGGGCTGGTGGGAGAGGAAAGTTGTGTTCAGTGAGGACATGGAGAGATGGACTTCCCTGATTACCTTGTGGCTAAGATTCATTGACTATGTCCTGATTCTCTGGACGGGAGCCAGGGAACAGTTCAATGAATTTGTGGCCATCGTCAACGAGATGGGGCTATTTTTCACCTCTGAGATCAATGACCACAAAATAACGTTCCTTGATATTAATATACACAAGAATGTATACACAAAGGTGTATCCAAACCAGTGTATTTAGGAAGAACACAGCGATCAATAGTCTACTCAGGTGGGAGAGCTGGCATCCTGGACCCCTGAAAAAGGCATACCTAAGGGGCAGTATTTAAGGGTACGCAGGAATTGCTCGACCATCAGACTTTAAGATAGCTGCAACAGATCTACAAAATAGATTCCGTCGGAGAGGGTACCCCCAGAAGGTGTTGAGATCATCGTATCAACATGCTCTAAATAACAATCAAAGTGATTTGCTCATTCCTAGAAAGCTGTCGCTTGATGAGCAGATACGCATCATAGGGACCTTTGACTCATTCAATAGGGAAGTGATAAGGATACTCGGAGACTACTGGGGTATCCTGAAAACCGACCCCGATATTGGAAGCATGGTGGGGGATAGACCAATGGTGACTTACAGGAGGGGTAGAAACATAAGGGACCGTTTGGTACACAGCCACCTGCAATCCACCTCCTTTACTTCATGGTTACCGCATGACATCAAGGGCACCTTTTAGATGTGGTTCTTGTAAGGCGTGCGACTCCATACTATGCCGTAAAACATTTCAGGTAATTTTGAGGTAGAAAGAAGAGGGATGTAACCACGGCGCTGCTACTCAATAAGGATGCAGAAATTGATAATAGTATTTATTAGTAAGAAGGCTACGCGTTTCAATGCCGCACCGGCATCTTCCTCAGGCCATATGAATTGCAGTTAAAACAAGGTAGCTTTATATGCACCACGCGGATAAAAAAAGCCGCCAATGTGTTCAGGGTCAGAGGGCACAAATGACGTAATCCGTGCACAGATCTCCAATGAAACAGAAAAACATGTCTAAGAACAACAAATTACAATGTTTAAACAAACAACAATGTTGACACATCGTGACATTTACAGGTTAGTTGAAATGAAAAAAATAAATGAATCAATAAATAAATGAATAAATGGAAACATGAGGGAAGGTAGTCCACAAATAAAAACGCCCGAAAACCACCGCCCGATAACTGCAAAAGACCAATACTATAATAAGAGCAGCTAAATAGTAAAAATGACCAAAGCGACAATATATATAAAATACTTAATAAATAGATCTAAAACTAAAAAATGCATAAATGTACATTCAGTTAGGTCAAAAACCTATTAGCATATTGAATAATCAACGGATATATTGGAATAGATATAATTATAATTAACATTAACCGATAACATGTGTGAAACAAATATCTGCAATAATGCCGGGAAAAAAAGCAGAACCCGGCAATACAATAACCAGGCACCCACATAGCCGCTCGAGAATCAGAACCATGGACAGCTCAGGGGAAAGAAATAAATAAATAACCGGACCCAAGAAAAAAAGTTTAGAATGTGTACACCGACCATTATACCATTGTACTACTAAAATATACTACTAAAATATATGAAAGATCGAAAGCGATAAAAGATGCATGAATGTACATTTTGAAAAATCAAAACCTCTTAGCATAATGAGTAATCAATGAATGTATTAAATGGATATAATTAAAACTACAATGCACAGAAAAAATGCAGACGATTGTCTGCACTAATAAAAAGAAAAATGCAGAAACCCGGCAAACCAAACTGGCTCCCACATAGCCGTTCGAGAATCAGAACCACGGACAGCTCCGGAGAACAAGAAAACCGGACTAAAAGAAGTTTGTAGTGTGTACATATACCATTAGACTACAGAAAAAACATGTTGCCAATAACAGCAAAAATAAGTATATATGAATAATAAATACACATATATCTCTCTAGTCTCTCGATTCCAACAGAAAAAAAGTGTCTAAGAACAACAAATTACATTAATGTTGGGGCAACAATATTAACACATTCAAATATAAACACACATAAATCTCTCCAGAAAAATAATCTAAAGATCGACAACAATTGTATACAGTAATAAACCAAAAGAGTCTATAGATATAAATATGTAAACTGATTTGCAAATTAATATATAGATATAAATATGTAAACTGAATTACATATTATATCTATTCCAATATATCCGTTGATTATTCAATATGCTAATAGGTTTTTGACCTAACTGAATGTACATTTATGCATTTTTTAGTTTTAGATCTATTTATTAAGTATTTTATATATATTGTCGCTTTGGTCATTTTTACTATTTAGCTGCTCTTATTATAGTATTGGTCTTTTGCAGTTATCGGGCGGTGGTTTTCGGGCGTTTTTATTTGTGGACTACCTTCCCTCATGTTTCCATTTATTCATTTATTTATTGATTTTATTTATTTTTTTCATTTCAACTAACCTGTGAATGTCACAATGTGTCAACATTGTTGTTTGTTTAAACATTAATGTAATTATTTGTTCTTAGACATGTTTTTCTGTTTCATTGGAGATCTGTGCACTGATTACGTCATTTGTGCCCTCTGACCCTGAACACATTGGCGGCTTTTTTATCCGCGTGGTGCATATAAAGCTACCTTGTGTTAACTGCAATTCATATGGCCTGAGGAAGATGCCGGTGCGGCATTGAAACACGTAGCCTTCTTACTAATAAATACGATTATCAATTTCTGCATCCTTATTGAGTAGCAGCGCCGTGGTTACATCCCTCTTCTTTCTACCTCAAAATTACCAATATTGCACGGTTACCCATTGGTGTGACCGTTTCGGATTTCGGCAGCAGCACTCTCCACGATCTACATCCATTTCAAAGTGTTTGACCTATCCAGCTGTGGTAAGCATCCATCCGTCACACTCTGACTGCCTGATTGGGCTTACTCACACTATGTGGCGCCGTGTTTGTTTCTTTGTAAAACATTTCAGAGTCACACCACAGGGAGGGCGTTTGCCAACAGATCATTTATTAACTGCAAAACTAGAGTGGTATATTTGTTATCATGCACCTGTGGACTGCAGTATATTGGTAAGACGTCAAGGGAGTTCAGGAGGAGGATTAGGGACCACATATGGGACATTCGCAGGAATGAGGATACCCCGGTGGCCCGACATGTATGGGAGTGCCATGCTGGCAATATTAATGCGATCCTATTTCAGGGGATTGAACATATACGACCACCGGCCAGGGGGTGGGGGCAATATGGAAAAGAGGATTTTGCAAAAAGAGGCTCAATGGATTTTCCGGATGCGTACCGTGAAACCTGCGGGCCTCCAATGAGCAATTGTCCTTTAATTGCTTTCTATAACCACTATACATCCATGACCGAACTTTCTATTGTCTGCGATAGACCTCCCATTACTGCCACATGCATGTTTATGAATGATTTCTGCATACCAGTAGCAGGGGATTCTCAATTTCACAGAGAACTCGCTCATGACCTGGTCCTTAACCTTTGTACTATAAGCCATTCTAGATGCACATCGGATTATCAGATATACACCATTCACCATTTTGTCACCCTGACCATACTTAAAGAGACTCTGTCAGCACATTATAAGTGCCCTGTCTCCTACATAAGGAGATGGGCGCTATAATGTAGGTGACCGTAATGCTTTTTATTTAAAAAAAACAATCTATTTTCACAACGTTAGGAGCGATTTTGGTTTATGCTAATGAGTTTCTTAATGCCCAAGTGGGCGTATTTTTACCTTCGACCAAGTGGGCGTTGTACAGAGGAGTGTATGACGCTGACCAATCGGCATCATGCACTCCTCTCCATTCATTTAGACAGCAGAATCGCGTTCTTACTAGAACATGATCTGCAGCCACATACACAGCGATTCTGCTTGATTAACATTAACCCCTTCCCGCTCCTGGACGTACTATTAGGTCATGGCAGCTGTATCGTTCGCGCTCCATGACCTAATAGTACGTCTCGGGAGTAATGGCCATTTCGGCCGTCCTCCCGACACATACAGGAGCTGTGACAGCTGCTGTCTCGTACAGCAGCTGTCACAGCTCCTACAGCGGGGACCGATCGCTGTGTCCCCGCTGATTAACCCCTAAAAAAACGCGTATATAAACAAATACATAATTGGTATCGCTGCGTCCGTAACGGCCTGAACTACAAAATTATTTCGTTATTTAGCCCGCGCGGTGAACGCCGTAAAAAAATTTAATAATAAACCGTACCACAATCACAATTGTTTGGTCACTTCACCTCCCAAAAAATGGAATAAAAAGAGATCAAAAAGTCGTATGTACCTAAAAATTGTGCTGATCGAAACTACAGTTCGCTACGCAAAAAATAAGTCCTCACAGCTTTATTGATTGAAAATAAAAAACTTCTGGCGCTTAGAATAAGGTAACACAAAAAGTGAATGATTTTTTACAAAACTTATTTTATTGTGCAAACGCCATAAGACATAAAAAAAACTATAAACATCTGGTATCGCCGTAATCGTATCGCCCCGCAGAATAAAGTGAATGTCATTTATAGCGCACGGTGAACGCTGTAAAAAAAATAGGATAAAAAAACAATAGTAGAATTGCTGTTTTTTAGTCACCGCACCACCTAAAAATAGAATAAAAACTGATCAAAAAGCTGCATGCACCCCAAGAAAACTACAATGAATTCCTCAAGGGGTCTAGTTTCCAAATTGGGGTCACTTTTGGGGGTTCCCAATGTTTTGGCACCACAAGACCTCTTCAAACCGGACATGGTGCCTAATAAAAAAGAGGCCTCATAATCCACTAGGTGCTCCTTTGCTTCGGAGGCCGGTGCTTCAGTCCATTACCGCACTAGGACCACATGTGGCATATTTCTCAAAACTGCAGAATCTGGGCAATGGGTATTAAGTTGCGTTTCTCTGATAAATCCTTTTGTGTTATAAAAAAATGGTATAAAGAGGATTTTCTGACATAAAAAAATATGTAAATTTCACCTCTACTTTGCTCTAAATTTCTGTGAAACACCTAAAGGGTTCATAAACTTTCTACATGCTGTTGTGAATACTTTGAGGGGTCTAGTTTCTAAAATGGGGTGTTTGATAGGGGTTTCTACTATATGGGCCCCTCAAAGCAACTTCAGAACTGAACTGGAACCTAAAAAAATAAATAAATGAGGCAATACTTCGCTTCTTACATTATACTGATAATGAGCCGTGCCCACCCCGAGATGACCCCAGTTTTGACCGTTTGTATAAACGGAGACCCCTATTAGACCGTTTCAGTGCCCGGTTTTCCCAAGAATACACACCCCGCCCCCCCCCCCCCCCCCCCCGAAACGCGCGTCGGGACTGACGTTCTCTCCATGCAGAGGACTGCAATGGGTATGTTATACATCTTATCCTCTAGGTATTACTTCACTTAAACTACTTGCATTCCACATTGAAGGTACTGTTTGTTCCATACACTGGACTCCAGCTTCAAGCTCTGTGCTTGTTGATACACCTTGCACTGGTTGCATTTATCTTTCATGCAAGTTTCTTTTCATCTGTCTATATCTTGCACTTTGCAATTCACATGCTAATATATATAAAGAGGTTTTAAAGAGGCTCTGTCACCAGATTTTGCAACCCCTATCTGCTATTGCAGCAGATCGGCGCTGCAATGTAGATTACAGTAACGTTTTTATTTTTAAAAAACGAGCATTTTTGGCCAAGTTATGACCATTTTTGTAGTTATGCAAATGAGGCTTGCAAAAGTCCAAGTGGGCGTGTATTATGTGCGTACATCGGGGCGTTTTTACTACTTTTACTAGCTAGGCGCTCTGACGAGAAGTATCATCCACTTCTCTTCAGAACGCCCAGCTTCTGGCAGTGCAGATCTGTGACGTCACTCACAGGTCCTGCATCGTGTCGGCACCAGAGGCTACAGTTGATTCTGCATCAGCGTTTGCAGGTAAGTAGCTACATCGACTTACCTGCAAACGCTGATGCTGCTGCAGAATCAACTGTAGCCTCTGGTGCCGATGTGTCCTCGCTGGTCTGACACGATGCAGGACCTGTGAGTGACGTCACAGCGTGATCAGGCAGAAGCTGGGCGTTCTGAAGAGAAGTGGATGATACTTCTCATGAGAACGCCCAGCTAGTAAAAGTATTAAAAACGCCCCGATGTACGCACATAATACACACCCACTTGGACTTTTGCAAGCCTCCTTTGCATAACTACAAAAATGGTCATAACTTGGCCAAAAATGCTCGTTTTTTTTAAAAATAAAAACGTTACTGTAATCTACATTGTAGCGCCGATCTGCTGCAATAGCAGATAGGGGTTGCAAAATCTGGTGACAGAGCCTCTTTAATTACTATTTGATCAGGTTAATATAACCTAGAAGTAGATAGACATATTACCCTTGACACTGTCATTTATTGTCTCTTGTATGTCCTCTGTAATTGTCAGATGTCTTTTTGTTCATGCTCAGTATGACCTATTTTTAATGTTGTGACATTCAATAAAATTTATATATTTTCTCTCAAATATATTTTTGTTAATTGTGCCCTACACTTTATAGGTTTTTTATTAAAGCGCAGTACAGTTACGGCGCAGAGATGGTGCTGGCTCAGGAGCAGAGCCGGCACCATCACCGCGGGGTGACAGCTGTATTATACAGCTGGCACCCTCCTGTAACTGCCAGGACCGGAGTTATTCTCCGATCCGGCTGATTAACCCCTCAGATGCTGCGCTCAATAGAGGTTTTAACCCGACTGGCAACCCAGTGACGCAATCGCTGGGTTGCTGTGGCAATCGGACGCCAGGAAATGGCGTCCGAGTCTGCCTTGTACGGGAACCGATGAGGACCCGCCTGCGGCGCGTCCTCATAGGCTTGCTGTCAGTCAATAACTGACAGCGCTAATACACTGCACTACGTATGTAGTGCAGTGTATTAGAGTAGCGATCGGGGCATCAGGCCCTCATGTCCCCTAGTGGGACAAGTAAAAAAAAGTTTTAAAAAAACTTTATAAAAATGTGGTAAAACAATAAAAACACACATTTCAAATAAAAATAAAGCTAAACTGACTTTTTTCCCATAGTAAGTCTTTTATTATGGGGAAAACCGTAAAAATAAAAAAAAAACTATACATATTTGGTATCGCCACGTCCGTAACGACCCAAACTACAAAACAATTATGTAATTTATCCCGCACGGTGAACGCCGTAAAAAAAAAAAAAAACATGAAAAACAACGGCAGAATCTTTGTTTTTAGGTCACATCTCCTTCCAAAAAATGCTATAAAAAGTGATCATAAAGTCACATTTACTCCAAAATAGTACTAATAAAAACGACAATCCGTCCCACAAAAAATAATCCCTGACGCCGCTTTGTGCACGCAAAAATAAAAAAGTTATGGGTCTTAGAATATGGCGACACAGAAAACAAATGATTTTATAAAAAAAGTGATTTTATTGTGCAAAAGCTGCAATACATAAAAAAAAACTATATAAATTTGGTGTCGCCGTAATCGTATCGATCCGCAGAATAAAGCTAACATGTAATTTAGGGCGCACTGTGGATGCCGAAAAAAAAACCAAATTAAAACTATTCCAGAATTGCTTGTTTTTGGTAATTTCCTTTACCAAAAAATGAAATAAAAAGTGATCAAAAAGTCTTATGTGTTCTAAAATGGTACCAATAAAATCTACAGCCCGTCTCGCAAAAAACAAGCCCACACACCGCTCAATCAACTGAAAAATAAAAAAGTTATGGCACCAGTAATGCGGTGATGAAAAAACATCTCAATGCGCAGGCCGGAGGGGAACATTCCTTCAGTTTCAGGGCCCTAGTATTTAGGAACTAGGAAAGGGAAGGGACATGGCACATCCGCTGGAAGCGAGGGTGCCCGTATTATACCTGCGCAAAACGTTCCCAGCAATATTTCCCAAACTACGAAGGAGAAAAAGTCCCCAATAGGTGCAGAGCGTTACAAAAGGGGGATAAGAAAGAAAACAGTTTCAGTGTGACACCGGCCTGCGAATAACGGATCGCTTCACAGCGTAACCCACATCTATGGATAATTGTATTATTTACCCCATTATTATACCCTCTTATTATGCCCTGATGTACTCCGCACAGATTACATATGCCACCACATTATAAACGGAAATACCAGCAATACCCCAAACAGAACTATTACCAAGCAAAATCCATGCTCAAAATGGTGGTCTTTCCCTTCTTAGCCCTACAGTGTGCCCAAACAGCAATTTATGTCCACAAGTAAGGCATTACCATACCTGGGAGAACCCGCTTAACAATTTATGTGGTAAGATTCTCCAGGGGCACAACATATTGTGCGGTGAATGGGCAGATCAGTGGAGAAATTGCAATTTTTACTTTGCACCATCCACTGCGTATTCATTTCTGTAAAACACCTGTGGAGTATAAATTCTCACTACACCCCTTGATAAATGCCTTTTAGGGGTGTAGTTTCTAAAACGGGGTCACTTTTGTTTGGTACATCAGTGGTTTTGCAAATGCAACATCCGCAAACCATTCCAGAAAAATCTACGCTCCAAAACGCTCCTTTTCTTCTGAATGCTCCCATATATGTAAACAGCTGATTATAACCACATATGGGGTGTTACCGTACTCGGAAGAAATTGCTTTACAAATTTTGGGGGGCTTTTTCTTCTCTATTCCTTGTAAAAATTAAAAATGTTGATCTAAAACTACATCTTGTTGGAAAAAAAAATATTTTTTTTTCATTTTCATGGCTTAATTCTGATTAATTCAGCAAAAAACCTTTTGGGATCAAAATTTTCACTATACCCCTAGATGATTCCTCAGGGAGTGCAGTTTCCCAAATGGAGTCACTTTTGGGGTGTTTCCACTGTACTAGTACTACAGGGGCTCAGCAAATGTGACATGGAGCCCAGAAACCATTCCAAAATCCAAATGGTGTTAGTTCCATTCTGAGCCCTACCGTGTGTCCAAACAGATGTTTGTGACCACATGTGGGGTATTGTTTTACTCGGGAGAAGTTGCTTTACAAATGTTACGGTGCTTTTTCTCCTCAGTCCTTGTGGAAATGAAAAGAAAATACCTAAACCTACATTTTCTTTGAAAAAATGTAGATTTTCATTTTTACGGCCTACTTCCAATAAGTTCTGTAAAACACCTGTGGGGTCAAACTGCTCACTGTACCCCTACATAATTTCCTCATGGGGTGTAGTTTCCAAAATGGGGTCACTTGGGGGTTTCCACTGTTTTGTCCCCTCAGTGGCTTTGCCAATGCGACATGGCCTCCGCAAACCATTCCTGCTAAATTTGAGTTCCAATAGCCAAATGGCGCTCTTTCCATTCTAAGCCCTGCCGTGTGTCCAAACAGCCGTTTTACTCGGGAGAAATTGCTCTACAAATGTTGTGGTGCTTTTTCTACTTTAGTTCTTTTGGAAATGAAAAAAAAAATAGCTAAACCTACATTTTATTTGAAAAAATTTAGATTTTCACTTTCATGGCCTACTTCCAAAAATTTCTGCAAATAACCTGTAGGTTCAAAATGCTCACTATACCCATAGATAATTTCCTCAAGGGGTATAGTTTCCAAAATGGGGTCACTTGTTGGGGGGTTTCCACTGTTTTATCAAAAATAGGGATTTTGCCCTCACTTATTTATTATATACAAAGTGAGTTTTAGGGAACCACAAAGGTGTATACCACCAGTTAATGCTATTTTTTATTTTTGGAAGTAGGAAGAAGGGAAAAGAGTTGTGGTTCCTATAGGAAATGAAAATAATAATAAACTTTTAATATATTTAGGTTAAAATAATTCTATATTTTTCAATGTAGGTCAAAATTAGTAACAGTGCAGAAGACCCCTTGTCCTGCACTTAGAGAGCAAATTTTGTCTTGTATATACTTTATTATCAATTGCTACGATCATACAACAACAAGGTTGGACTTTTATTGCTTGCTGAGGTAAGTAAAAATCTGATCACACTGGTATATTGTGTGCACTGTGTGAATCAGCATTTGCTGTCAGTCATTTAAACATTGTATCAGTTTTGTGTGCACTGAAAGTTTCAGTATTTTCTATTCATAAATAGACATTGTATCAAATTCTTTTGGTTCTGTGCTGTGCACTGATTGTGTCACTATAAACTTGCTAATCCATAGAAATTGTCAATTATTTAAAGTTCTCTTATGTTCACTGAGTGTATCAGCACTTGCTGTTAATTCATAATCATTATGATGAATTGCAATAGATTATCGTGCTAAGATTTAATTTTTTATTTTCTATATATGTTTATTTTGCAATTGTTAAATTCATACAACAGTCCACATTGTGGTGTTCTACCACGCTGGCTATTTCGATCAGAAATAGCAACGATGCGGTAACCTGTGTGAATGAGCACTACAGGGAGTGCTCTGATTGTTAAGTGCTCATTGTCTGTTCTCACCGCAGGTTTGTGAGAGACTGAACAGCGGCACTATGCGGTATTTAGGCTAAATAGCTTGTGTGTTCTGCCTATGCAAATAACATGCTCCACCGATCCTCGTGATTGGGATCAGCAGCGATACAATTCGCCTATTTGCAGATAGAGTTGCACTGTGTAATCTGCTATATTTATGGGCTGCTTGCTATCTGTTTTCGCCGCTTTCAGTGAAAGGCAGCGAATAGTAGCAGGGTGTAATATTCTGGCCAAGCAGCCTGTATATGTCAGCGGGCTTAGTGAGCGCTATAAATTCATTTAGAATTGCACTTTGTAATGTGCTCTTTATGTGAGCTGCTTGCTGTTTATTATCTCCGTTATCACGGGAAAGGCAGTGAATAGCAGCGCGATGTAAAAACAGTACGGGACAGTTGTCCTGCAGCGAGGCAGGGACTCCTAGCATCGTACATAAGTATGATGCTAGGAGCCCGGCTCCCTGCACTGTGTTCGGTCCGGGACTTGCGGCCGAAATACGTCCGTCAATTACGGACGTAATTAGTGTGTGTGCACATACCCTTAATGCGTTCGTATAAGGCAGCACATAAGGATCTAGCAGGATCCCTATGCGCTGAGTAAATGAATGGAGAGGAGTGTATGAGGCTGATTGGTCAGCGTCATACACTCCCCCCTGTACAACGCCCACTTGTCTAAAGTAAAAATACGCCCACTTGGGCATTAAGCAACTCATTAGCATAAATCTAATATCGCTAATAAAGTGGTAAAAATAGATTTATTTATTTTTTAAATAAAAAGCACTGCTGTCACCTACATTATAGCGCCGATCTCCTTATGTAGGAGATAGGGCACTTATGATGTGGTGACAGAGCCTCTTTAAGGTCAGAGCCATTTTTTTTATTTTTTTATTTTCGTTTTTCACTTCCCGCCTTCCAAGAGCCATAACGTCTTTATTTTTCCGTCAATAGTGGTGTGAGGGCTTGTATTTTGTGGAAGGAGTTGTAGTTTATATTGGTAGCATTTAGAGTATCATATAATGTACTCGGAAGCTGAAGAAAAATTATTTTCGGGCTGAAATTGGAAAAAACTGTGATTCCTCCATTATTTTTTGGGTTCCATTTTTACGTCTTTCACCGTGTGGTAAAAGCAACAACTTAACTTTATTCTGCGGCTCAGTACGATTACGGTGATATCAAATCTATATATATATTTTTTTTTTTTTTATATGTAGTTTACTAGTTTAAAAAAATAAGACGTTTATAAGGGCTTATTTTTTTGTGGGACGAGCTGTAGTTTTTATTGGTACCATTTGCTGGTACATATGATTTTTTTGGATGAAAAAAAAGTAGATCCGTAGTATATATAAAATATAACTTTTACTGTGTTTCTTTTAAACATATTTATAATAGTCACATGTGTACATGAAGATTTCATAAGCCAATACTGCATGGAATTTTTCATATGTTCTTTATGATATGCATTTTCAACATATTTTTTGAGACTGCAAATAGTCCACCTTTTGTAAGGATTATAAATCTGTATTTTCTTGTTTCTCTTTTCTAGAGGTTCCCCCACATTTATTTATTTTCTTTGTCTTGTATGGATTACATATAGAGGTAATATGGACATTTTAGGGGCTATTGCCCTCCGACCCCTTTTTCTGATGTTAGCAGTCCATCAGTTGTATCCTGTGCCAAGGAAGTGGGAAACCTCTTTTGAATAGCAAGAGATAAATGAATGTTCTCCCAACGCGTTTCCTCCTGACCAAACGATTCCTCAAGGGAGATAGGTCAACAGAGCAGCTTCATCCACGTTCATTGGAGGCTACTTAAAGATTTGTGTGGCTGTCTAGTTTTCAAAAAAGGGCTTTCTGATGAAAGCATACTTGCAGTGGCAAGAAATCGACCTTCCCATCTGGGAAATCAGAAACCGCGCCCGTTCCTAGCGTCCGTCACCTTATGACTTTTTGATCACTTTTCATTAAAAAAATGTTGAGGCCAAAAAACAGATTTTGGCAGTTTCCAATTTATTTTTTTTACGGCGTTGACCGTGCGCGTTAAATAACGCTATATTGTAATTCAGACTTTTCTGAATGCTGCAATACCACTTTTGTTTACTGCTTCTATTTTTTTACATTACTTTAGAGGAAAAATGGGAAAAGGGGGGTATTTTTGGAACGTTTTCATTTTTTTTTGCGCTCCTAAAAACGGTATCACTACTTTTTACACATTTTACTAGTCCCCCTAGGGGACTTGAACCACCGATCGTTGGATCGCTGGTACAATATACTGCAAAACTAATGTATTGCAGTATATCGTCATTTTTACAGACATCTGTTTGCCTCTGTTAAGCCCTGCCTGTGGCAGAGTTTGAGTGAAGGGGGGCCTTCATTATGCCCCTGGGCTGCCATAACGACCATAGTCACCCCCCTATCTCGTTGTGGGGGGGGTTTGAGCTGTCTAAGGGGGCCGCCACCCTCTTTTCAACGCCTTAGATGCTGCGGTCGCGATTGACCAGCATTTGAGGGGTTAAACAGCCAGGGACAGCGCGTTCGCTGCTCCTGGCTATTAGTCCTGGGTGTCGGTTGTAAACCACAGCCGACACCCGCAGCATATGGAGCACGCTCCGCGCGTGAGCTTGCTCCAAGCATCACCCCCGCCCCCCCCCCCCCACGCGCGCACAGTGACGTACCGGTGGGTCCCGGTGCGCCAAGGGGTTAATACTTAATAATGTCAATTTGCAGTTACAGTATGTATCTAAGGGTAACTGGTTTTGAGCAAACTGCTTTTTCCAGGTGAGACAACTTGTTTCACCACCAATAACTGCAACCATTTGTGCATGGTTCTGCAGTCTGGGAATTATCAACACTGCAAAAAGACAGTGCCTTTCTGCACGTTTTACCCTAGAAGATTGTTCCAGCATCAAATGGGTTATCCCAGAAACGTTAATTATAACCTATTTACAGGATAGGTGATAACTTCCTGATTGCTGTCCCCCCAAGCATTAGAAGGGGGCCCTGAGCTTGAATGGAGTGGTGGTCGAGGACCTGCTATTCCGTTCAATGTCTGTGGGGCTGTTGGAAGCAGCCAAGTGTTGTACTCTGCTCCATCATTCTCAAAGAGTTTGAATGGAGCAGCTTGAAAACGCACTCTGCCACACCATTCAAAGTACTCCTCACTAAGGTCAAGCAGTGAGTAGAAATGAGGTAGTTTGGAACCCCCATGCCCACGAATGGAGAGGGTCACCAGTTTTAGGAGCCCCAGCGAACTTTAGATTTCTACAGGATAAATGTCTATTAACCCCTTGGTTATTAGTTTTGCCCTCCCCATGTTTCAAAAACCATAACTTATTTCTATTTTTATTTTTTAGATTTGTTTTTTTGTGGTACATGTTGTGGATTTTCACGGCATCATTTATTGTACCATATAATGTAGTGGGAAACTGTTTGTGGGGTGGAATAGGAAAAAGTGATTCCTCAATCGGTTGGGGGTTTAGTTTTTATGGGGTTAAACTGCCAGGATCCCACTGAAGTGAGGGCTGGAAGATTACCCGCTCCATACTCCCTAGCCCCCCCAACCCTACTTGATGTGCGTTCGCTATATGTATATCTCTCTCCATCTCGAATGTCAGAGTTAGGCTATGTTCACACGGGGTATTTTGCAGAGTTTTTTTACGCGGAAACCGCGTCGCAAAACTCGGCAAAAACGGCCCGAGAACGCCTCGCGGGAACTGCCTCGCGGGAAAAAGAAGCGACATAACCTATCTTCGGGCGCTTCCGCCTCTGACCTCCCATTGACTTCAATGGGAGGCAGAGAAAGCGTATTTCTCGCTGTTTTATGCCCGCGGCGCTCAATGGTCGCGGGCGAAAAACGGCGCGAAAATCGGCGTGCAGGGAGAAGAATATCTGCCTCAAACTTCCAAACGGAATTTTGAGGCAGATATTCCTCCTGCAAAATACCCCGTGTGAACATAGCCTAAAATTGGTTACGTTAGGGGACATACAACCGATCACGCTGCGTATAGAGCCTGCTCGATACTTACTCTTCCTGCCCATGATGTAACTGTAAGTCAACTGTCGGAAAGGTGTTAATATTTATAGCCATTGTGTATGCAATATTTTGTGACTGGTTTCACAACAAACTAGTTCCTGTCCATTGATCAATGTAAGATGGAGCCAAAATGCATCTGTATGTAAGAATATTTACTCCACGGCTATTGCGCTTCTCACCAGTCTAATGACCTTGACTGGTAAAGCTGTTCTTTTTTTGACGCAAACGACTGTGTATCCCTTCTCTCCCGGGGAACGATTTGCTCCAATGTAATGTGTCTGCACAGTGGACAACTTAGGACGCTAATGCACGTATTGATTTGGGTTTTGAATTGGTGCATGTTTTTCCGTGCTGTGTACAAGCACATTGTGGATTATATTGCCAGACAGTGTTAGGGTATGTGCACACACACTAATTACGTCCGTAATTGACGGATGTATTTCGGCCGCAAGTACCGAACACAGTGCAGGGAGCCGGGCTCCTAGCATCATACTTATGTACGATACTAGGAGTCCCTGCCTCGCTACAGGCAACTGTCCCGTACTGAAAACATGATTACAGTACGGGACAGTTGTCCTGCAGCGAGGCAGGGACTCCTAGCATCGTACATCACTATGATGCTAGGAGCCCGGCTCCCTGCACTGTGTTCGGTCCGGTACTTGCGGCTGAAATACGTCCGTCAATTACGGACGTAATTAGTGTGTGTGCACATACCCTTAGTGTAATTTCAGTAAAGGGTTGGAGGCGTTTCAGATTGGTCTTGGCTGCTTCCTCAGTAGCTCAGATATATATGTACCTGTACCATCGCGGTTTATATTGCCCAGGAATATATAAAACTCAAACCATATCAGATTGATGACCGCTTCAATACACAAATACGTGTACATACTTTTTTTAAATATCAAATTACACATAATTAAAACCTATTTCTAGAATGTTTTGACATCCTTAATTACAATAAAATAAAAACTACAAAAAGATACAACAATTGCAACTAAAACTTTTTTTTAACTCATGAATGTCTGCCTGAATTCCCTTTTTAAATTACTACATTAATGTTTTGTGTACTCTATTGATATTGTAAATGTTTTCTGCCATTTTTTTTTTTTTTTTTAATAAATATCTAGAAGTTCTCCCTAATGTATGTCTTAGTTCATGGACACGTTACCTTATAAACTACTACTTTACTTTTTGAAAGTCAACCGTATAAGTTTTAAAGGGAAACTTTTGTGTTCTTACAGTTTGAACAGGTTCTGTACCTAAAAAATCCTTTTGTCTTCCATGATGTAATACTTGGTTTTCAAAAATGGTTTCCTCACTGATTAGGCTATATTTAACTTTTCCTCTTTGGCCACATTTGACCTTCCTGACAGAGCCTCATTTTTCATTTCTGACACGTTTCACTTTGTGGTAATAACTTCGGAATGCTTTTACCTATCCAAGCGATTCTGAGACGGTTTACTCGTGACTCATTGGACTTTGTTACTGTGAAAATTTGCTCGATACTTTCAGTATTTAATTGTGAAACACCAAAATTTAGTGAAAAATTCAAAAAATTTGCGTTTTTCTAAATTTAAATGTATCTGCTTGTAAGACAAATAGTAATGCCACACAAAATTGTTTCTAATTAACATCCCCCATATGTCTACTTTAGACTGACATCGTTTTTTGAACATGCTTTTATTTTTCTAGGCTGTTACAAGGCTTAGAACTTTAGCAGCAATTTCTCACTTTTTTAAGAAAATTTCAAATGGCTATTTTTACAGGAGGTAGTTCAGTTGTGAAGTGGCTTTGAGGGCCTTATATATTAGAAACCCCAATAAGACACCCCATTTTAAAAACACCCCTCAAAGTATTCAAAACAGCATTTAGAAAGTTTCTTAACCCTTTTAGACCTTTCATATGAATTTAAGTCAAAGTAGAGGTGTAATTTACAAATTTCATATTTATTTTTTTTTTGCAGAAATTATTTTTTTAATTCATTTTTGGATTTTGGGGCCGCCTTTTTATTAGAAATATATTTTGGGCACCAGGTCAGGTTTGAAGGGCTCTTGCGGTGCCAAAACAGTGGAAATCTCCCAAAAGTGACTCCATTTGGGCAACTATACCCCTTAAGAAAATTATAGTGAGGTATAGTGAGCATTTTGACCCCACAGGTTTATTGCAGAAATTATTGGAAGTCGGCCGTGAAAATTAAAATCTAAAATGTTGGTTTAGTCAATTATTTTTATTTTTTCCTCATTTTCAAGAGGGCTAGAAAAATCACTGCAACATTCGTAAAGCAATTTCTCCCGAGTAAAACAATACCCCACATGTGGTCATAAACGGCCGTTTGGACACACAGCGTGGCTTAGGGAAAGAGCGCCATTTGGCTTTTGGTGCTCAAATTTAGCAGGAATGGTTTGCGGAGGTTGTCGCATTTGCAAAGCCTCGGAGGGAACGTCATTTTGGAAACTACAGCCATTGAGTAAATTATCTAGGAATATAGTGAGCGTTTTCACCACACAGGTTTTTTTTTTTAGAAATTATTGGAAATAGGCCGTGAAAATGAAAGCAATCCCTTTTCTTCAATAAGACGTAGCTGTAGTTTAAAATTTTTAATTATCTCAATAAATGAAAAAAACGAACCCCAACGTTTGTAAAGCAATTTCTCCCAAGTACAGCATTTCCCCATATGTGGTCATAAACTTTTGTTTGGACACACAGTAGGGCTCATAAGGGAAGGAGTATCATTTGGCTTTTGGAGTGTAGCTTTTGCTGGATTGGTTTCTGAGCGCTATGTAGCATTTGCAAAGCCCCTGTGGAACCAAAAACAGTAGAAAACTCCCAGAAGTGACCCTATTTTGGAAACTACACCCCTCAAGGTATTCACCTAGGGGTGTAGTAAGCATGTTAACCCCACAGGTGTTTTGCAGGAATTAGTGTGCACTCCATGTTGCAGAGTAAAAATGGGATTTTTTTTCCATATATATGCCAATATGTGGTGCCCAGCTTGTGCCACCATAACAAGACAGCTCTCTAATTATTATGCTGTGTTTCCCGGTTTTAGAAACCCTCTACATGTGGCCCTAATCTTTTGCCTGGACATTCAACCAGGCTCAGGAGTAAAAGAGTACCATACAAAATTGAGGCCTAGTTTGGCGATTTACAAAGTATTAGTTCACAATTGCACAGGCTCTGATGTGAATTAATAAAAGAAGCCCTGAGAACTGACCCCATTTTGGAAACTACACCCCTCAAGGGATTTTTTTAAGGGGTGTAGTGAGCTTTTTCACCCACAGGTCTCTTCCATAAATGATTGCGCTGCGGATGGTGCAAAGTAAAAATCCCAAAAAAATAATTCCCTAGATATGCCATTTCAGTGGCAAATATGTAGTTCCCAGCTTGTGCCACTAGAGAGACACACCCCAAAAATTGTTAAAAGGGTTCTCCCAGGTATGGCGATGCCATATATGTGGTAGTAAACTGCTGTTTGGGCACCCTGTAGGGTTCAGAGCGGAGGGATAGCCATTTGGCTATTGGAGCGTGGATTTTTCTTGGTAGTAGTTTTGTCTGGAGTATTACTGGTATTTCAATTTATAATGTAGGGGCATATTTAAGCTGGGAAAAGTACATCAGGGGCATAGTCTGGTGGTATAATAATGGGGTAAAAAAACAAAACACAAAATCCATAGATATTTTGCTGTGAAGCAATCCTCTATGCACAGGCCAGTGTCTTACTGATAAATGGTGTTTCTTACCCCCTTTTGGTCCACATTCCGCACCTTTTGCAGTTTGGGGAATTTTGCTGGGAAATTGTTGTCCTATTATAATACGGACTCCCTCGCTTTCAGCAGATATGTTTGGGCCCTCCCCGGTTCCCTAATTTTAGTGCCTTGATAATTCGCCTCTTGGAACAGAAGAAATGTTCCTCTCGGGCCTGCACAGTTGCATATCTTTTCTTTTCTGACTTATTGGAGCCTTAACTAATTTTATTTTTTCATAGACTTGGCAGTATGTGGGCTGTTTTTTTGTGGGACAAGTAGTAGTTTCTATTTGTACCATTTTGATCACTTCTTATCCTATTTTATGGGAGGCCAGGTGATCACATAACTGCAATTCTGGCATAGTTTTTTAGGGTTTTTTTTAATACAGCTCTCACCATGCATTATAAATTACATTTTACCTTTATTGTGTGGGTAAGTGATTCCGCTGATAGCAAATTTATAGCGGTTTTTTTTTTAATGTTTTACAACTTTTTGCACAATAAAATTACTTTTGCAAAAATGTTTTTTTTTTCTGTCGCCAAGTTGTGAGAACCATAACGGTTTAATTTTTTAATCGACAGAGCTGTATGAGGGCTTAATTTTTGCGAGGCGAGCTATAGTTTTTATAGGTACCATTTTTGGATACATGCGACTTTTTTTTTTTTTTTTTCACTTTTTATTCCAATATTTGTAGGTCAAATTGACCAACAAACAGAAATCCTGGTATAGTTTTTTTTTACGCCGTTCACCGCGTGGAATAAATAACATAATAATTTTATAGTTCAGGCCGCTACGGTCGCAGCGATACCAAATATGTATGGTTTATTCATTTTTTTTCAATGATAAATGACTTGATAAGGGAAACGGGTGATTGAGTTTTATTTTATTACTCCACTTTTATTATGTTTTAAAACTTTTTTTTTTCTTATACACCTAATTCTTTGAAGTTGAAGAGATCGGTCCGATCTTGTAACGCGTAGCATTCTGATCCATTAAACATATATCTTTTTTAAACTTCTTGCCTGGGATTGAATCCTTCAATTCCACAACATTTGGACAGCGCTGGAGAATTTTATCCCCTTTTTTTTTTTTTTTTCTCCATTTATCTCAATACATGGTGGCATTACTGGCGAACCTGGTGCCCAGGGTGGTGCCGGAGCGCTCTCTCTAATAAATTGTGTCCCCAAGTGAAAATAATTGTGGGTCAAATAATTGTATGCCCTCCAAAATGAACTCTACCTGTTTTTAGTAGGTTTCGGTTTTATTTTAAAATTTACCTGTATTTACTGCCATTCATTTATTTTTTTTATTTTTTTCAATCCTGTCCAGTTTTCTAATACATGCCAATGAAAAGCATCCTGCCAGCAAGATGTTACCACAATGCTACCCTGTGGGAATGGTGTTCATAGGGTGATGGGAACTGTTGGGTTTATGGCATAGCGCTTTACATGATGGCCAAAAAGTTAAATTTTAGTCTCGTCTGACCAGAGAACCTTCCACCGTGTGCTTGGGTAGTCTGCAACATGCTGCTTGGTGAAAACTTATTTTCTTTAAGCAATGGCTTTTTTCTGGTCACTCTTCGATAAAATCCCACAACGGAGTGTATGGCTTATAGTGGTCCTATAGACAGATACTTCCATCTCCGCTGTGGATCTTTGAAGCTCCTTCATGGTTATTATTGGTATGTTTGTTGAATCTCTGATGCCCTCGTAGCCCGGTCTGTCTGTTTTGGTGGACGGCCTTCTCTTGTCAGGTTTGTAGTTGTGCCGTATTCTTTCCATTTTGTTATAATGGATTTAATAATTCTCCGTGGGATGTTCAAAGTTTGAGATGTGTTTTTTATAACCCAACCATGATTTGTACTTCGCCACAACTTTGTCTCTGATCTGTTTGGATAGTTTCTTGGTGTTTTGCTGGGTGGGAACATAGCGGTGGCCTAATCCCCGGTATCACTGTCAGTGACAATTGACTGTATGATGGGTATTACCAGAACACTTGTGTAGGCTGCATGCGGCCACCGCTACGAGGGGCTGTGCCCTCAGGGGCCGTGCCCTCAGGGGCCTTTGAGAACGGGTGTATTTATACGGACATGGACAGATCAGATCATGTGATGCTTTGGTTGCACACAGGCAGACCTTATTCAACTAATAATGTAATTTAATTGGTTTCACAGGCTTTATTTAGGAGATTTATTTATTTATTTATATAGATTATGGAATTCCTTACCCAAAGAGGTGATAATGGCAGATACGATGTCTGCATTTAACCACTTCCCGCTCAATCTCGTACAGTTACGTTGTAGACACGAGTGTCTTAGCGCCTTCCCAAGTGACTACGTGATGGGGAAGGCTCAGAAGCTCAGCCAGTACCATTACCAGCGGGTTTTAGCTGTACATTACAGCTGACACAGTGTTGTAATGGCGGGGACCGGAGCCTGATTCTATCCCTGCCATTAATGCCCCTAAATGCTGCGGTCAAAAGTGGCCACGGGTGGTTTGTAGCTGATCCGCAATTGTGTCGCGGTGTGCCGGAGTGCCAATGGTGCATAATAGCCGCCTGATCTGCCACGTACTGAAGACTGTAAGGCCCGTGTCGGAAGCGCAGCCTAATAGGCTTGCTGGCAGTGTAAGATTGACCGTTCTAATGCATTGCGCTACATAGGTAGTGCAATGTATTAGAATAAAAATCAGCGGTGCAGGCCTTCAAGTCCCCTAGTGGGACAAAAAAAAAGTTGAGCGCCCATCTAGAGCGGTAAGCCGCCCAGTACTCACTATAGCAGCGCTACATACGCATTATATTTTGCACCGATCCAGTCCCCAGCACGGCTCGGTGCCCGACGAAGGTCTTATCGACAAACGTCGATGTCGCACATGTAGCCTCTGGCATCCATCCAATAAAGATATATATTTTTGTAACACAAGCAAGGTGTGCCGACTACAAATTCTTAACCTGTACCCGGGTTGGGACCCTACCTCGAGCACCCAAAAGAAACCAGTGCCATCTGAACACAACCACATAGGAAACTACAGGTTGTCACACAAAAAATAAGCCCTCACACCACTCCGTTGGTGGAAAAATAGAATTCTGGCTCTTAAAATTGGACCTTTTGGGTCGTCCTGAGTGTTTCGAAAGGGGGATAAGATTGGTCACCATTTATTAATGCTACCCTGGCCACATATCTGTGGATTATTTATTTACAGCATTATTCTACCCTCTTATTATGCTCTGATGTACTCCGCACAGATTACATATGCCCCCACGTTATAAATTGAAATACCAGTAAAACCCCAAACGGAACTACTACGAAGCAAAATCCGTTCTTCAAAGTCTATTTGCGCTCCCTTCCTTCTGAGCCCTGCATTGTGCCTAAACAGCAGTTTACGTCTACATATATAGCACTGCCATACCCGGGAGAACCCACTTAAAGGGGTTGTCCGAGATTTAATGACTTTGTGTTAATGCTTGCAATTTATAAATGTAAATACTTTTGTAATATACTTACGTTTTCCAAAGTGGCCCCGTTTCCAGATCCTGCCGTGCGGAACTTGACGGGTGACGTCACTCTCTGCACTGGCTCTGCCCGCTTTGTTGATCTTGAATTCTTTGCCGGGTATACGACACGTCACTTGTGACGTGGTGTATCCGGCTTGTTCTGCTTCACAGCCGGTAACGTGCATGCGCCTTCACTGTTGTTCTCGCGGTCCCTGCTGTTCTCGAGATAACAGCAGAGGCCGCGCATGTGCATTACAACAGAACAAGCCGATATACACCACGTCACAAGTGAAGTGTCGTATACCCGGAAAATAATTAAAGATCAACAAAGCGGCCAGAGCAGAGAGTGACGTCACCCGTCAAGTTCCCCACGGCAGGATCTGGAAACGGGGCCACTTTGGAAAATGTAAGTATGTTACAAATGTATTTACATTTATAAATTAAAAGCATTAACACAGTCATTAAATCTCGGACAACCCCTTTAAGAGTTTGAGGTATTTGTCTTCGGTGGCACAAACTGGGTATAACTTTGTGCACTAAAATGGCAAGAGTGGAAAATTGCAATTTTCACCTTGCGCCACCCGCTGTGCATTAATTTCTAATGAAAAAAACACCTGTGGGGTCAAAACTTTGGGGTTTGTTTTTACCATTTGACCTCAGAGCCTCTGCAATTGTGGGCCAATGCTGTGAAAATCATCAAAATAGACCTCAAATGCTCATTGTGCTATTTCACTTCTAAGCCCTGTCATATGTCCAGGCAAATGATAAATGCCTTGAGGGGTGTTACCAAAATGGGGTTACTTCTTGGGGGCTTCCACTGTACTCTGGTACCTCAGGGCTTTTGCAAATGCGGCATGGTACCCAAAAACCATTCTAGCAAAACTTGCGATTTTTCCCTTTTGAGCCCTGCTGTGTGTCCAAACAGCGGTTTATAACCGCATATGGGGTATTACCGTGCTTGGGAGACATTGCTTTACAAATGTTAAGGTGCTTTTTCTCCTTTATTTTATCGGTTTTTTGGGGGTTTTTTTTCAGGAAAATAAATGTCAATTTTCATGATATAATTCTAATTCAGCAAAAAACCTGTGCAGTCAAATGCTCACTATACCCCTAGATAAATTCTTTGAGGGGTATAGTTTCCCAAATGGGGTTACTATTGAGGGTTTCCACTGTTTTGGCCTAAAATATAGTTTGACAAAAAGGAGTCTCCAAAATCCACTAGTGTTTGTCTATTCGCACACTAGGGCCACTTGTGGAATATTTCTAAAAACTGCAAAATCTGTGCAATAAATACTGAGTTGCGTTTCTCTTTTAAAACCTTCTGTGTTACAGAAAAAAATTGATTTAATATGAATTTTCTAATTTGTAAATTTCACCTTCACTTTCCTTTTTTTATTCCTGTGAAACGCCTAAAGGGTTAAACTTTCTAAATGCTATTTAGAATACCTTGAGGGGTGCAGTTTTTAAAATGGGGTTATTTATGGGGGCCCTCAAAGCCACTTCAGAATTTAACTGTTTTCTTGCATGTGAGAAGTTGCTGTAAAAGTTCTAAGCCTTGTAACGTCCTAGAAAAATAAAAGTACGTTAAAAAAACTATGCAAACATGAAGTACACATATGGTAAATGTTAACTAGTGACAATTTTGTGTGCTATTACAATCTGTCTTACAAGCAGAAACATTTTTAAATTTAGAAAAATGCAAACTTTTGCTGAATTTATCAATCAAATTTGACCACTAACCTAAAGTACAATGTGTCAAGAGAACAGTCTCAGAATTGCTTGGATAAATAAAAGGAGTCCAGAGTTATTACCACATAAAGTGACACGTTAAAAAATTGGTCTGGTCCATAAGGCCAAAACAGGCTGTGTCCTTAACGCTCAGAGCCCATTTTTCAAATCTGACATATTTCACTTTATGTGGTAAGAACGTCGGAATGCTTAAACCTACCCAAGCGATTCTGAGACTGTTTTCTCGTGACACATTGGGCTTTGTTAGTGGTAAAATTTGGACGATATATTCAGTGTTTATTGGTGAAAAATTGCAAAATATAGAGAAAATTTATTAAAAAAAAGCATTTTTCAGAATTTAAATGCATCTGCTTGTAAAACAGACGGTTATACCACCCAAAATAGTTACTAGTTCACATTTCCCATATGTCTACTTTAGATTGGCATCGTTTTTTGAACATCTTTTATTTTTCTTGGACGTTACAAGAACATAAACAGCAGTTTCTCATATTTTTAAGAAAATTTCAAAAGCCTTTTTTTTAAGGTACCTGTTCAGTTCCGAAGTGGCTTTGAGGGGCCTATGTATTAGAAACCCCCATAAAATACCCCATTTTGAAAACTAGACCCCTCAAAGTATTCAAAACAGGGTTTAGAAAGTTTATTTAACCCTTCAGGCATTTCACAGAAATTAAAGCGAAGTAGAGGTGAAATTTGCAAATTTAACTTTTCTTGCTGAATTTCAATTGTATTCAATTGTTTTCTGTAACACAGAAGGTTTTACCAGAGAAACACTACTAAATATGTATTGTCCAGATTCTGCAGTTTTTAGAAATGTCCCACATGTGGCTCTAGTGCGCTCGTGGACTAAAACACAAGCCCCAGAAGCAAAGAAGGACCTAGTACATTTTGAGGCCTCTTTTTTATTAGAATATATTTAAGGCAGCATGCGAGGTTTGAAGAGGTGTTGCGGTGCCAAAACAGTAGGAATCCCACTAGTGACCCCATTTCAGAAACTACACCCCTCGAGGAATTAATTTATGCTGGTTGTTACCATTTTGACCCCACAGTTTTTACACGGCACGTATTTGAATTGGGCTGTGAAATTAAAAGAATTCCATTTTTTCCAATAAGATGTCATTTTTGATAAAAATTTCTTATTTTCACGGGAACAAAATACCCCGTTTTTTTGCACAATTTCTCCTGAGTGCAGCAATACCCCATTTGTGGCGATAAACTGCCATTTGGGCCCATAGGTGGCCTCAGAAGGGAAGGAGCGCTGTGTGTTCTTTGGAGTGCAGATTTTGCTTGATTGGTTTTCGGGTGCCATGTCGCATTTGCAGAGCCCCAGAGGTATCAAAGCAATGGAAACCCACCAGAAGTGACCCCATTTTAGAAACTACACCCCTCAAGGAATTAATTTATTGATGTTGTGACCATTTTGACCCCATAGTTTATTCACATAACTTATTTGAATTGGGATGGGAATTCAAACAAAATAATTTTTTCCCAATAATATGTAGTTTTGGCTGAAAATTTCTTATTTTCACAAGAAATAAAATACTCCATTTTGTTGCCCAATTTGTCCTGAGAGCGGCAGTGCCCAATTTGTGGTGATAAACTGACGTTTGGGCCCATGGGAGGGCTCAGAAGGAAAGGACCACCATTTGGCCTACTGGGGATTTTTTGGTGCAAAGTCATGTATGCAGAAGCCCCAGTACCAGTACAGTTGAAACCCCCAAGAAGTTGACCGGAGACATACACCCCATAAACTGTAATGTGGGTTCTCACGGGTATGGCAATACCCTCAATGTGGCTATTATCAGCTGCCTGGGCACACGGCAGGGCTCAGAAAGGAAAGATGAGGGGGATAAGCTGTGCGTAGTGCATCAGAGTAAGTAAAACTGGGGTAGATTAAAAATCAAGATCTTTCATACGGAGCCTTAGTTTTTCGGGACACGTGTCACATTGATATATTGTGTCCTCCCTTATCCCCCTCTTATAGCAGACATTGTACCTCTTTTGACTTTTTTCCCTTTCTTGCCAGTTTGGGGAACTTTTCCTGGAAAGTGTTTCCCTGGTACGATGCGTGTGGCCCTGCTTCCAGAAGTACTGGGTGCCCCCCCTTCTTGGTCCCTAAAAATTAGTTTCTTGATAACCACCTCTTGAAATTCCAGGAAAGTTCCCGTCTGGCCTGCACATCGACGTAGCACGTACGCATTGTAGAATGCCATCTGTATGATGTGCACGGCCAGCTTCTTATACCACACCGCATGGCGCTGTAAGGCTTCAGGACTTGATCTGACATGTCCACCCCTCCCATGTACCTATTGTAGTGCAGGATGCAGTCTGGTTTGGGGGTCTCTGTACTGGTACCTCGTACAGGTACATGGGTACTGGTGTGGCATCTCTTTGTCCTTGACACACAATATGTTGCTGCTAGATTGTGCCCTGCTCTCGCCCCTTCTGAGTGTTTGCCCAAGCAGAGTATTAGGGAGGCCTGTCAGATTTCTTCTAGCAGTGCCGCATGCCGCAGTACTTCTGGAAGCGAGGCACTTGAAGAGTGGGACGCTGGTATAAAAATTATCCAGGTAGAGTTGGTAACCCTGGTCTAGCAGGGGGTGCACCAATTCCCACACAATTTTTGCATTAACTCTCAGTAAGGGGGGGGGCATTCAGGGGGCTGAATACTGGTGTCCTTCCCTTCATATATCCTAAATTTGTAGGTATACCCTGATGCACTCTCGCACAGCTTATACGTCTTCACACCATACCTTGCCCTCCTACCCAGCAGGTACTGGCGGAATTGAAGCCTCCCTTTAAAATGTACCATGACTCATCAATAGAAATACACGTCTCATGGGTATATGCTTGGGAAAACCTGGCACTGAAACAGTCTAATAGGGGTCTCCGTTTATACAAATGGTCAAAACTGGGGTTGTCTTGGAGTAGGCACTGCTCATTAGGAGAAGCGAAGTATTGCCTCATTTTTGTTTGTTTGTTTTTTAGGTTCCAGTTCAGTTCTGAAGTTGCTTTGAGGGGCCTATATATTAGAAACCCCATTTTAGAAACTAGACCCTCTCAAAGTATTCACAACAGCATTTAGAAAGTCTATGAACCCTTTAGGTGTTTCACAGGAATTTAGAGCAAAGTAGAGGTGAAACGTACATATTTTTGTCAGAAAATCCTTTTTATACCATTTTTTTCTATAACACAAAAGGATTTATCAGAGAAACGCAACTTAATACTTATTGCCCAGATTCTGTAGTTTTGAGAAATATCCCACATGTGGCCCTAGTGTGGTAATGGAATGAAGCACCGGCCTCCAAAGCAAAGAAGCACCTAGCGGATTTTGAGGCCTCTTTTTCATTAGGCACCATGTCCGGTTTGTAGAGGTCTTTTGGTGTCAAAACAGTGGAAACAGTGGAAACCCCCCAAAAGTGACCCCATTTTGGAAACTAGACCCCTTGAGGAATTCATTGCCGTTTTCTTGGGGTGCATGCAGCTTTTTGATCAGTTTTTATTCTATTTTAGGTGGCGTGGTGACTAAAAAAACAATAGTTGAATTGCTGTTTTTTAGTTTATTTTTTTTACAGCGTTCACCGTGCGCTATAAATGACATATTCACTTTATTCTGCGGGGCGATACGATTACGGCGATACCAGATGTTTATAGATTTTTTATGTCTTATGGCGTTTGCACAATAAAATAATTTTTGTAAAAAATCATTTACTTTTTGTGTTACCTTATTCTAAGCGCCACAAGTTTTTTATATTTCCATCAATAAAGCCGTGCGAGGACTTATTTTTTGCGTAACGAACTGTAGTTTCAATCATTACCATTTTTAAGTACATGCGACTTTTTGGTCTCTCTTTATTCCATTTTTTGGGAGGTGAAGTGACCAAACAATTGTGATTGTGGTACGGTTTATGATTTTCTTTTACGGCATTCAGCGTGCGGGATAAATAACGAAATAATTTTGTAGCTCAGGCCGTTACGGACGCGGCGATACCAAATATGTATAGTTTTTGTTTATTTTTATTACTTTTAAAACTTTTATGTTCTTCTTTTTACACCTTTTTTTTTACTTAATTACTTTTGTCCCACTTGAGTGCAGGAGGCCCTGATCGCTATTCTAATACACTGTACTACATGCGCAGTGCAGTGTATTAGAGCTGTCAGCTACTCACTGACAGCAAGCATAGTGCGTCCTGACTTTGTCAGGACCCACTAGGCTTCCGTCGATGGCATAGCCGGACGCCATTGTTTGGTGTCCGGTTGCCATAGTCCCCATCGCCGGCCGCTTTAGTGTAGCAGGCCGGCGATGGTAGGTTAACCCCTAAAAAGCTGTGATCTCTATTGAACACGGCTTTTAAGGGGTTAATCAGCGGGGACACCGCGATCGGTCCCCGCTGTAGGAGCTGCGGCAGCTGTCACAGCTCCTGTATGTGTCGGGAGGACGGCCGAAATGGCCGTTACTCCCAAGACGTACTATTAGGTCATGGAGCGCGAGCGATACAGCTACCATGACCTAATAGTATTTCCAGGAGCGGGAAGGGGTTAAGGGGTTGAAAAAGTGCTTGTTTATTTACTGACAAATGGCATTGATGGTTAGAATTAATCTATCAATGAATTATGTATAAAGAATTGAGTGGTTGAATTGACCTGTTTGTTCTGGTTTTTTTGGTTTTTTTTTTCAACCGATCTTAATATGTAATGTATGTAACATATGCACTCACAACTTTTTAGTTTTAGTGATTTTTATTGAACAAGCTGTTTTTCTATTCCACTGTAACAATTTGGACTATTTTGTTACGCGTATTACATAAAATCAAATTTAGAATCTATTTTAATTCTATGTTTTAATTCAAGATAACAGGAGAGACTCCACCAAGTGGGTGAACATTTTCACAAGGCACTGTTAATGAAACTAGAGCCTCATTCACACGACAGGGTCCGAGTGTCGGCCGATAAAAACGGTCGGTTTGCATCCATTCCGATTCTGGGCCGTGTTGCCATTTTTAACGGCCGATTTTTGACCCGTTTTGCATCTGTTTTTTCCCCTGTCCATTTTAAAATCTGATGAATTTCATTTAATTTTGTTGCCCCACACAGCCCCCTGGTAGGTAATGCCACCCAGCCCCCCTGGTAGGTAATGCCACCCAGCCCCCCCCTTCCAGGAGAAGTCACTGACTTCTCCTGGAGAGGAATCCCCGGCCACGGGGTCGGGGATTCCGCTTCAGAAGTGAGTGACGTTGCTCTGTCCATATATGGACAGTGTAGTCACTCACTACTCCTGTAGTGGAATCCCCAATCCCCGGCTGGGGTTTGGGGATTCCGACTCCTACAGGGAGCAAAAAGCCGCCTTTTACCCTCCGATTTCTAGTCTTGAAAATTTATTGGATTTAACCTGTATGTATTTATGTATCCAACTGGTATGTGTTCTAATTTTTACAGGGTTCTTCATGTATTTTTTTTTTCGTACGTAACCTTCTAATTTTTCAAATCTGATAGATTTTAAACTTATGCAATGGATAACAGGGTGCAAATTGTAACCCTTTTTATAGATGATTCTTGTGTCAATTCACTTTTACCTATTTTGTGTTTTTGATCTATGTGTGGTATCATTGTGTGGCATAATCGGTTGAGGGAGTGAAGCTGGGTGTATTTGTGATATGGTTGTTCCGTTGTGTCTCCACATTTGATGGGTAAATTGTTGATTGATCTTCTATTATGGTTTCTGGCATTTGTACCTCTTTTCTTTGCTCTGGAGTGATCTGTTTGTACTCTGTTTTTATCTTTTGGTTGTTGAAGGTTGGTCCAATCGGTGGTGTATGTGCGGTTACTTGGTAATTGTAATAGGTCCACTGTGATTGTTTCCCTGAATTGTTTGTGGTGATCTGTGTACTTGGTTGGTCTCCCTATGGTGATTTTGTCTTTTTTTTAGTTTTTAAATGATGAATTTGTACATGTGATTTGGTTAAATGGTGTTTGGTTGGTACTTCCATTCAATACACAATACAAATTTGGTTAGCAATATAATTCAGAAACCTTGTCCTCTATTATGTAATGATGGAATATTAGGACTAATATTACCCTCAAGACCATAGTTTCCTCACTGATTTTTATTTTTATTTTTTAAATTAAACCCAAATTTAGAGCTCTAAACTAACGATCACCCAAACCAAGCATTACATCATGGATGACATTGTTCTTACAGTTTGAACAGGTTGCGCACCTAAAAAATAATTTGTTTCCCAGAAAAACAGATTATGCTGTCATCAATTTAGAATGGAAACTCCATGAATTACTCACTTGCCATAGTGAAAGAGTAATTTATATGGTATACTGTCCACGTCCTAAATTATATATAAGGAGTACATCTAGATTTTTTAAAAAAATAAAAAGCAGAACTCCTTTACAATATCAACGTAGGGTACGAGAAACATCCACTATCCTCCCATTTCAAGCAAGTACATAACAGTAGTCTAAAAGGTTTGACTTTAACTGCAATTGTCAAAGAGGGATGGGAAAGGGGTAGATTATATTTCAGAAATTTAATGGAAATTAAATGTAAATGGAAATTTTTGGCTCTTTTTCAGTGAGTGCTGGATTTCCATGAACTCTGGGTTGGTTTCTTCCCTACGGCACATCTGTAGTCAAGCTATATACAGCATCCAGATAGGACCTGGGGGGATCCTGCCCCAGGCAATAACTTTATGCACTATAGTCATCCATTATATTGCTGAAGTACAGCCTCCAGTTGGGATTAGGGATGCACGATGCATCGAAACTTCGATACGATTTCGATACTGTGCATCCCCAAACGGTTCGATACCATTATTTCATGTATTTCGATACTTAGCTGTGCGTCCGCACAGCTCAGTATAGTAACACATGACTGTATGAGAGCGGGGCTGCTGCTGTATAATACAGCTATTGCCTCGCTCCTGAGTCCTGACAAGTGCGCGCCCCGTCAGGATGATTTGATGCGGCCGTCGCTGCACTAATGAGCGCCGGCACTGAAGACAGAACATGGCGGGTGCACTGCAAAACACCCCTGTGTTCTGTCTTCAGTGCCTGCGCCACCGCTCATTAGTGCAGCGCCGGCCGCATCACCTCATGCTGACCGCACGCACGCTTAATGTCAGGAGCGGGCAATGGCGGTATTACACAGACGCAGCCCCGCTCTATAACGGCGGAGATCAGAGAAACCGCTCGTCTCCGCCGCTATTCCCCTGAATGCTGCGATCAGAGCGGACTGCAGCATTCAAGAGGAAGTGAGAAGGGGGGTTGCCCCTTGGATCGCGTCACAGAAATTACCTGTGACGCGATTGAGGGACATACCATATATGGGCAGACAGCCCAGGGTCAATTGAAGGACCCCAGGGCTGCCCTACCATATTTCCTTTTAGGGCATACTTAGGTATTTCCTAACAACTGCCTGTGTACTATCCATCCACAGGCTAATGTACTGGCATATATCTAATATATGCCAGTACATTAAAGTTTAAAAATAAAGTAAAAACAAAGTAATGTTAAATTTTAAAAAAAATACACATACACCTTTTTTACAATAAACATTAATATAAGTCTCAATACATAAAATATTCACATATTCGGTGTTGGCGCGGTCGTAACAACCTGCGCAACGATTTTTTTGCATGATTTATCATTTGTACGCTGTAAAAATAAAAAAATAAAAACTGCTTTCTATCACTTGTGGCACGAGGTGTGATGAATTTAACCTCCGTTTGCCTCACATTAATAGTAATTAACCCCATCATGTACCTTACACATTAACCCATTATCACTGAGAAACATGATGGGGTTAATTACTATTAATGTGAGGCACGTGGAGGTTAAGTTAATCACACCACGCACCTCACATCAGAAAACTGAAGAACTTTTGTTTTAGTTTTTTTATTACTGTTGGTAAAGTATCGAAATCGCAATACTAAACGAAGTATCGGTATCTAAGTCCAAATTCTGGTATCGTGACATCCCTAGTTGGGATAAGAGGGTGGTTTAATGTAGTAATTTAATTAGAGAATGAGGTTCAGTACATAAAATATGGGCCAACAATTGGTGGTGATGGTTGAAGTTGCAATTTTGTATTTTTTTGGTTTTCCATTTTATTATGGTTAACCGGTTCAGGGCCGGGCAATTTTGATCCTTCAGGACCAGACACAGTTTAGCCATTTTTAGCACCTGTTCGTCTCAACGGCTATAACGGCTTTTTATCATTTTTATACACACCCTTTTTGCTATTTTTGTGCTTAAAGTTTGAAAATAATAGTAAAAAAAGAAAGTTTTTTTACTTTTTAGCTATATTTTTCTGGTAATATTGTTTTAGCCTTAAATAGACCTTTAATTTGTGATCGACCTTGTCTACCGTAAATTTTCATATATTACGTATCCATATTAGGGTATTTGGGTCAGGGCTAGCGTTACGAAAATGATTGGCGGGGGGCGGGTTTGGGTTGGGTATTTGTGTGCTTTTTATTTTTTTTTACTATGGGCTGTCCCTCAAAGGTCAGAAAACACCTTTGGAGGACTTTATTTATTTTTTACTTCCTTTACATCTTGTTTTTCCACTGTAACTGGGGCTGCACAGCAGCCACAGTTACTGGGGAAATCATCCCTCTTATAGTCACTATTGACACTTATAGGGCTGTGCTGGCTCTGGTAAGACCCAGCAGCAGTCTGCCACTAACGGCATCCCGGCGATCATGTGACCAGTCACAGGCTGCCGCTGTCTCTATTCATATACACATTGCTCATTGAGCGCTGTGTAGAGGAGACCAGAGAAGACGACAAGCAGTGAAAACTGCTTCTATCTTCTCCTCAGGGTCCCCGGCAGTCACTCATACACAGAGAGGGCACAGCCTGCGGTCGGGAACCGGTTAAAGAGGTCATAACAAATTGATAAGTAGTTATTACATGTGGTTCTTGTGTGTTATAGTTCGCATAAATTTGATACGTTTGGTGCAGTGCAAATTACTGGCTTGCAATCTGTACTGGTATATTACGGGCCAATCAATCTAAACGGTGGTAGCGGTAAAATTATCTGGCAAAATATTCACTATGTGCTCATACACTGCAATACATGCACCAACTAAAAAGTGACACTTTTTTTTTCTTATGATGCCACTATGCAAACATAGCCACTGGGCCTACAAAACGCAAGCTTTGATACAAAGGCGGCAAACAGCCGGAAACAGTTAAACACTGATACCGGTTCGTGTTCACCATCGTCTCCTAGTCTGCGAATTACTTTGTTGTGTACTGCGCACAGCCACTACATTGGAGCAATGTATTCACTGAGAGGGAAGGGGACGCCGACACAAAGTTGTTTGTGGAGCAGTAGCGTTGGAGTGACTTTTCTTATATACAGCTACTTTTATCAATATACTGGTTTTACAATAAACTGGTTACGTAATCTACCTGTTGCAGAATATTGACTATATATGTACTATAGATATGCTGGAACAATCTTTTAGATGCACATGTGAAATTAACATTATTTAGTATTGATAAATGGACTGGTGCTGTAGCATACTTGTTGCCATTTTTCTGTAATTCACAGTATAGTTAAAGCACTCCAGTAAAAAAAAAAAAATAATTTTGCACATATGCTGACTCACCAGCAATATTCTAGCAGTGTCATTTGTTTCTTCTCAGCTCAGTTGCATCTATACATTTTGAACCCTTTCATTATGGGCAGCTGTGTCATGTGATCTGTCTGGCCACCAAAATAGACCATGCTCTTCTGTGTAGTCATTCTCTCCGGTGTGTCTGTCTGACTTACTGTGAACTACGGGATTACACAATAACCATTTAAAGGCTATGTACACATTTGAAATAGCTTTTTGTTTTTAAAATAAAAATGTGTATCAGTGTACTTTTTGAGAAACAGCTGCTTTGTGTCCTGTATAAAGCCTGTATCCGCCAAGTCAGCGGCACTGACTGGTTCTGACAGCGGAGACATGCAGGATTGAGCTGTTATCGATCACATCAGTTCATGACTTGGATGTTATCGATAACTGGCAGATCCTGCCGGATTCAGGTCTCTGCTCAAGATACAGCTTCTCTGTATACAGGATAGAAGGCAGCGATATCAGGAAAAAAAAATGTAATAGAAAATTGCACGAAAGTTTGTATTTTTTTTAAATAATGTATATTTCAACGGTTTACATAGCCTTTAAATCCCTCCTGACGGCGCTCAGACCCCTCCTCTCCCCACCCTACTCCACTCTTCTTGTTCCTCCTGTATGTCCCCCATTTATATAATGTTGCTGAAGGTTGTTTCTGCCCTTCCTAAGAAAGCAGTGATATAATAGGTGAGTCCATGCAATGACTAGCTGCAGCGTTATAAACCTCCTCTGACTCTGTCTATAGTATCTGTGAGTGCTGTATGCAGAAAGTTACGTGTGTTTCTTTTAGATGCTGCTACTTCCTGCCTCCTATGTAAAAAGCGACACAAGCGAGAGACAGGCTGAACTGCATCACATAGGAATACATTGAGACTCTACAGTGTTAGATCAGTGACGGAGAACTTCTGACCTATCACTTGCTGCACTTATTTAGGACTCAGAGCAGGTGCAGTGTGATGAGACTCTGCCCCCTCTGCCTCTGCAAAGCCAGAAGCGTGATGAGAAATGTAGGCTGCGTTAGGGGAACCACATCAGAGCTGAAGAAGGAACCAAGATAGCAGACAAATGGCGTAAATGGCACAATAAAACAGGTATACACAAGTTATACACAAGCCTCTTTTTATTATTCTTTAATAATGGCTTACTCTGCACTATATAGGCTGTAGGGCGGCTTTAACCCCTTCACGACTGCCATACGGCTATATACGTTCTAACTGCCGATGCCCCGTGCAATTAGCACGTGTATTGACTTCGGCAGCCTGGAACGGGTTTGAGTGCAGCACTGCACTCGCGTGCCGGGGTCTTTTGAGAGCCCCGGAATACACCCCCCCCCCCCCCCCACTGTAGATGGTGCCACCCACAACCCCCGCAAAACCCTCTGTAGATGGCGCCGCCTAAGCTCCCTCCAGCATCGGAATCCCCTGCCAGTGCTCTGGACGATGATTCCCCTCCTAGGGAGCCTGCGCCGTCTCTCCATCCAAACTGTAGATGGTGCCACCCCCCCACTGTAAATAGCACCACCTGAACTGACTGTAGGAGCGGAATCCCCGGTGGCAGATCGCACTGGCTGGGGATTCCACTCCTAGACAGAGCCCCTGAAGTCACTGTCCATTTGGACGGTGGCGTTAGTCGCTCTCTCTAGGAGCAGAATCCCCGGCCGACAAAGAAGTTAGCGGCACTCTAGGAGCGGAATCCCCGATGTTTGATTGCTCTTTGTCGGGGATTCCGCTACTGCGGAAGCCCCTGGTGTCGCTATCCATATATGGACAGTGAGGTCTGGGGCTACTCCTGGAACGGAATCCCCGTACTAACAGGTGATTCCGCTTTTAGTTAAAGAGGCTCTGTCACCACATTATAAGTGCCCCATCTCCTACATAAGGAGATGGGCGCTATAATGTAGGTGACAGCAGTGCTTTTTATTTAAAAAAACGATCTATTTTTACCACTTTATTAGCAATTTTAGATTTATGCTAATGAGTTGCTTAATGCCCAAGTGGGCGTGTTTTTGCTTTAGACCAAGTGGGCGTTGTACAGAGGAGTGTATGACGCTGACCAATCATTTAGTCAGTGCATAGGGATCCTTTTAGATCAGTATGTGCTGTCTTATACTAACACATTAACAATACTGTAGTGTTTAGACAGTGAATAGACATTCTATGGGATGTCTATTCACAATCTCTGCACTTCGTTACTCTGTGGTAGTTACAGCACAGAAAGCGTAATCTCGTTGTAACCTGTCCTCTACAGCGTAATCTCGCGAGATTACGTTTCCTCTGCTGTAACGACCACAAAAACAGTAACGAAGTGCAGAGATTGTTAATAGACATCCCGTGGAATGTCTATTCACTGTCTAAACACTGCAGTATTGTTAATGTGTTAGTATAAGACAGCACATAGCAATCTAAAAGGATCCCTATGCGCTGAGGAAATGAATGGAGAGGAGTGCATGACGCTGATTGGTCAGCGTCATACACTCCTCTGTACAACGCCCACTTGGTCTAAAGTAAAAACACGCCCACTTGTGCATAAAGCAACTCATTAGCATAAATCTAAAATCGCTAATAAAGTGGTAAAAATAGATCGTTTTTTTAAATAAAAAGCACTGCTGTCACCTACATTATAGTGCCCATCTCCTTATCTAGGAGATAGGGCACTTATAATGTGGTGACAGAGCCTCTTTAACCCCTGACCACTCCATATATGGACAGACATCAGGGGCTTCCTGTAGGAGCGGAATCTTCGGCCAGAGGGATTCCATTCCTACAGGGAGCTACAGTGTTGCTATTTACAGAAAGGGGGTGCCATTTACTGGGGGGCTGGCGCTATCTGCAGCGGGGATATTGCTAAATACAGGGGGGTATGTTGCTATTTAAATGGGGGGTGCTATTTACGGGGGGTGTGATGCTATCTACATGGGTACTGTGGCATTATATTGGCACGATCTACAGAGGACACTGGTGCTTTGGACATGTGCACTGTGTGGCACTAAGTAGGCATTATCTTCCGGAGAACTGGCACTATGTGGGCACTATATGTTGGCACGGTTTATGTGTGCAATATAGCACTATCTACAGTGGTATTGTGTCAATATCTACATGAGCACTGATGGTTTCAGGGGGTTGGGACAAAAAGCCCTAACAAATAATTTCATCTTTAATTTTTTTCTTTACGTCCATGAAAGACGGATGGCAAATGCCGATTTAAAAAAAACGGTCAGACGGCCGGGAAATGGAGTAAAATTTTGAGACACATTGATGCAGAACAGCCATGAAAAACTGACCGTTGATTTGTAGTTGACTGCCATTTTTTTTCACGGTCATGTGTATATAGCCCTCTTCACTCTCCCCTCACAGCGATCCAGGGTGACTGAGTGAAGAGGATTCATTGTTACAGAGCGTGTGTGTGTGTGTGTGTTTACAAAAAGGTGTTTTTTTTCTTTAATTTTTAGTGCTTTGTTTGCTCATAATAAAAATTAAAAACACTGATTTAATTAAACTAATCCAGAAAAAGGAAGCCTCATAAGTCTAGTAAAAATAGTTGTGATATTCAAAGCGGTTCCAAAGATATTATCGTTAAAAGTGTATGTCAGAAATTTACAATTTGCCCTGGACCCGGGCATCAATGACCCTTGGTCATGAAAGGGTTAATGTTGAGCAATTGTACAAGGGTCCTTTGTATCTCGAACCAAAGATTGCCATGCTAGTCTGCCTTTTTTTTTTTTTTTTTTTCGTCATATATATATATATATATATATATATATATATATATATACATACAAAAAAGTAAAAAACTTTTCTTTATGGGGGTTTTTATTCCCATTGAACTATGAAATGTGTCATTTTATCTGAGATTTATTTTATTGTAATATATTGGCCTAAATCATTAGACACGTGATTCTAATCTGAGTTTGAGAATATATTGCCTAAAAAAACTGTTTTTTTTTTTATTTCCACAAGGGGGCAGATCAAGCTTGCAGATTTTGGACTTGCAAGACTGTACAGTTCAGAAGAAAGGTGAGAATTCAAGAGTGGGCTGTTTCTAATGTGTGATGAGGTTGGGTTTTATTTTGTACAATCTAAATCGATTTCTAAATATTTTCACATCAAACAAAGTTGTTGGTAAATTAGGTACTTGAGCAACACTAAGGCCCTGTTCACACAGAGTTTTTTGACGAGGAAAAGGCGCCGAAAACACCTCCCATTGATTTCAATGGGAGGCCGAAACTGTTTTTGCCAGTGGCGCTCAAGATCATAATCTGCCTCAAAACAGAATTTTGAAGCAGAATTTTTCAGCCCTCAAAAAAACTCCATGTGAAAATACCCTAAGACTCTATTCACATCTGCGTTCTGTTTTTCTGTT
This sequence comes from Rhinoderma darwinii, assembly GCF_050947455.1. Taxonomy (NCBI): domain Eukaryota; kingdom Metazoa; phylum Chordata; class Amphibia; order Anura; family Rhinodermatidae; genus Rhinoderma; species Rhinoderma darwinii. The sequence continues at coordinate 249,158,835 of NC_134691.1, forward strand.
CTGCTCCGTTGAAGGAGCGGAACAAAGGGAGATGCTGAGGAAACCAACAGCACCCAATGGAACCCATTGACTTTAATAGGTTTCTGTCATGGTGTCCATTTTGGGGCGCAAAATAGCGCTGCATGGTGCCCTGTTTTGTTCAGCAAAAAGGACCATCTGCATCTGAGGCTCCTAACGGAGCCTCCAACACAGATTTGACTCGAGCCTTAGAAGTAATTACGTTTTTTAGTTTGCTATAATTGAGTTAATTTTGTGCTTGACTTATAAAAAAATTTTTGAAAGAAAATGTAGAAAGATCCTAAATCTTCTATCCTGCGCTCTCTCAATTTAAACAGATGCATTTTTATTTTTTTATTTCCCCCTCCTCCTTTTTATTGTTTAGTCGGCCTTACACAAACAAGGTCATTACGCTATGGTATCGCCCACCTGAATTATTGCTTGGAGAAGAACGTTATACACCAGCTATTGATGTCTGGAGCTGTGGGTGAGTAGAAACATTCAAGTGCTACATTGGCGTTTCTATGAAGTGTCCAGAAGTTTAGTATAACTGTAAAGATGTAGTATCTGTCGGTCTCTATATGTTTATCATTACAATTGCAGTCCAGCATATCCAAATCCATTTTGAATGTGCTCCATAATTGCAAATAGCATTTGACACTTGCATTGATTTCTAATAAGTTGTGTGAATCTGTAAAAGGCATTTTGATCTCCTCTTAACCCCTTAATGACCGGGCCTGAAAAGATCTTAATGACCAGCTAAATTTTTCTGTTTTCGCCCCTCTGCCTTTCAGCAGCCACAACTTTTTTTTTTTTTTCATTGACTTGGCTGTATGAGGCCTTGTTTTATGCGAGAGGAATAGTATTTTTTTTTTCCCCACAGATATATTTTTTACGGCGTGAATATAGGAAAAAGCGATTCTTGGCATTGTTTATTTTTTTTATCCCGTTCACGCTTAACCCGTTCGATTGATCAGGTTATTACGGTTGTGTAGATACCCAATATGTGTAGGTTTTTTAGTTTTTATTTAGTGTAGAGGCAATAAAATATATTTTATGCAAAAGAATGACTTTTTTGGCACTTTTTATTTTATTTATTTTGTTACTTTTTTTTAAAATCCCATTACGTGGGATAACTTTTATTTATAACTTTATTTTTTACTTGTAATGTATTAGCATACTCCAGTATGCTAATACATTACACTGTGTCACTATGACACAGGCTGCTGATCGGGCAACACATAGTGTGCCCGAACAGCAGGCAAACGGAGCAGACAGCTCTGGGGTCCTTTGTAGGTCCCCAGGGCTGACTGCAGAGGGATTCCCCAGTGTTTGATCGCATCACCGGAATGCCGGTGATGCGATCAAAGAGGGGAATTCCCTTTGATCATGCTGCGATCATGGACCGCGGCAATCAAAATAACTGGGGTCCGGATGTTTTCCGACCCCTAGCTGTGTTCAGGCGGCTTCTCTAGGATCATGAGCTGTTCGTTACGCGACCGCTCATCAGCCTGATCTACAGCGACGCCAAAAGATGTCGTTGTAGGCTGGGGACCTGCACCGCCTGCCGTCAAGACAGTGGGCGGTCATTAAGGAGTTAAAAAGGACCTGTCACCTCTCCTGACACGTCTGTCTGTTCTGGTAAATTCATTTTAGAAACACTTTTTCTTAGAACTCTGCATTTTGCTGTTCTCTGTTGTTCCAGCTGGAAATGTATCCAAAAATTGACAGCTGTGTGTTACCAGTTGGGGGAGAGGGTGTCCCTACGCAGACTGACAATGTCTAATCAGTACTGACGGAGTGAGACTATGTAGGTAACATGCCCCATTTGCAAGGGGAAGGGTGACACTCAGTTGTCAATGTATTCAGGCATTTAGTATTAGATGGTTTTATTATTTTATACAAAAAAAATAAAACCATTTTAAAGTCCCGTATTACCCATTTGAGTATAGCATTACCCTTGCATTAAAGAGGCTCTGTCACAACATTTTAAGTGCCCTATATTGTACATGACGTTATTGGTGCTGTAATGTAGATTACAGCAGTGTTTTTTATTTAGACAAACTATCTATTTTCACCAAGTTATGACCTGTTTTAGATATATGCTAATGACTTTCTTAATAGACAACTGGGCGTGTTTTTACTTTTGACCAACTGGGCGTTGTAAAGAGAAGTGTATGACGCTGACCAATCAGCGTCCTACACTTCTCTCCATTCATTTACTCTGCACATAGTAATCTTACTAGATCACTATGTGCAGCCACATACACATTAACGTTACTCAAGTGTCCTGACAGTAAATAGACATCGCGTCCAACCAGGACGGGATGTCTATTCACAATCCCGACACTTCGTGTGTGGGACTTACAGCACAGCAAGCATAATCTCGTGAGATCACGCTGTAAATAACCGCACGGCGTGATCTCGATGTGCTGTGCTGTAAGTCCCACACAAACGTTACCGAAGGGTCGGGATTGTGAATAGACCTGGTTGGACGCGATGTCTAACATTACTGAAGTGTCTTGACAGTAAATAATGTGTGTGTGTATGTGCTGCACATAGTGATCCTGCTTTGTTCACTATGTGCAGAGTAAATGAATGGAGAGAAGTGTATGACGCTGATTGGTCAGCATCATACACTCCTCTGTACAACACCCACTTGGTCTAAAGTAAAAACACGCCCACTTGGGCATTAAGCAACTCATTAGCATAAATCTCTAATCGCTAATAAAGTGGTAAAAATAGATCGTTTTTTAAAAAACAAAAAGCACTGCTGTCATCTACATTACAGCGCCAATCTCCTTATGTAGGAGATAGGGCACTTATGTGGTGACAGTCTCTTTAAGAGCGTATTACATTTTGGTGGGCCATATTATCTGATCTATATCTGAACTATTGCTGGACAAATCTGAATATATTCATTTTTAGTAGCTTCTCTGCTTAGAATTTGTAGTTCCAATCTTTAGAGTGTGACCTAGTTTGTTTTTTTTAAGACTATGTACGGCAACCTTAAAGAGGCTCTGTCACCAGATTCTCAAATCCCTATCTCCTATTGCATGGGATCCGTGCTGCAATGTAGATAACAGTAACGTGTTTTTTTTGTTTTTTTTTTTAAAACGTTCATTTTTGGCCAAGTTATGAGCTATTTTGAGAAAGGTTCCTGTTGAACCAAAACGTTGCTGTGTTGAGGTGAAATAAATCCACTTTTGCTTTCATCCATCTTGAAGTCCTGGTGCCGTTACTACGCTCTACATTTCTCTATATATATATATATTAGCTCATAACTTGGCCAAAAATGAATACTGGAGGCGCTGGATCCATCACATGACTGAAATCGGAATCTATTTACTTTATAATGGGTTCACAAATTTCCATCATGGTTTCATAGGGGAAAATATCGCAACCTGGGCATAAACTGTGTTACAGATGAGAGCTAAGTAACGCTACAAAATGTTTTCACTTTACAGTTGTATTCTTGGTGAGCTGTTTACAAAGAAACCGATCTTCCAAGCAAATCAAGAATTGGCACAACTTGAACTAATAAGGTGAGGGGCAATATGCTTTCTAAAATGTAAAATATTCACCAAACTGCAACACCACATGTGAACAGACCCTTACATGTACACATTAAACAATAGTGCATTATTTACATCCGCTTCGGTTTCGTTTGGCTTTCTGTTCATCGGTTCCTCCGACGGAAAGGTCAAACGGAAACCATAGCTTCCGTTTGCATTACCATTGATTTCATAGGTAATGCTTCCATTGCAGTTGGCTTCTGTTTGTTTCCATTCCGTAAGGTTTCAGTTTTTTTGTAAAAACTATAGCGGTCTAACACACCCTTAGGCCTCATGCACACGAACGTAAAAATGACCGTAATTACGGCCCGTGATTACGGGCCCATAGACTTCTTTTGGCCACGGGTACCTTCCCGTTTGCTTTTATCTGAGTCTATGGGGCTCCCGTAATTACGGGAGGCTACGTGTGTGCACCCGTAATTACGGGAACATTTCTAGGCGAAGTCAGAGGATAGTCACTGTCCAGGGTGCTGAAAGAGTTAACTGATCGTCAGTAACTCTTTCAGCACCCGGGACAGTAACTACCGCTGGAGTTAATAGTATTAAAAGTTAACTTACCTGCTTCTTCCTCCAGTCCGGCCTCCCGGGATGACGTTTCATCCCATGTCACTGCTGCAGCCAATCACAGGCTGCAGCGATCACATGGACTGCCACGTCATCCAGGGAGGTCGGACTGGATGTTAAGAGGGACGCGTCGCCAAGACTATGGCCGGGGTACGTATGAACTTCTTTTGCTTTCAACCGCTGTGTTCTGCTGCGGAAACTCTGCCCGAAATTGCTGCCCCTTCTCTCTCTCCACCACTGACCAAGAGAAGGGGCTGCCGATTAGTGCCATGCAATTTTGCAGAGAAAACGGGTCTGTAAATACAGGTGGAATACGGGTCGAATACGTGTGACAAAGTACCTGGTGGAAAAAAATAAGTTTGTGTGCATGAGGCCTTAGTCATATGCTATTGTAGATAACTTTGTCTATTGTATAGATGTGTTCATAAATTATTTGTACTTCAAGGCTATGTACATCTTTATTAAAAATAAAAAAAATAAATGTATCAGTGTGTGTTTGTGCAACTTTCTAAAATTTTTTTTAAATTAAAAATGTTTACTTTTTGAGATACAGCTGCTTTGCATCCTGTATAGTGAGCAGCTGTATTTAGTTTCAATAGTTTTTTTATTAAACCGTTTTTGTGAAATAATAGACTCGCAGTCTCAACTTTTGAAAATCAATAATACGATTGAGCAGAATATTAGACCAACATGGCCTGCAGTGAAACTCACATTACATGTCTGTTATGACGTCAAAACTCCTTCCAAATATAAGGCATATAAAAGTAGTTACTGCTAACATAAGTAACTATCATTGACATCACATTGCTTTATAGAGTACCATGACATGGCCTCTAAAAAAAAAAAAAAAAGGGGGAAAACATTCAATAACAAAGAGGAGGAGGGGGGAGGAAAGGTGTAGGATAGAAGGGGATCGTATCCTTCTCTATGTGTTTCACGAAAGTGTGCGATTCCTCCATGGGGCCCAAATGGCATCAAATTTGTCTAATGTACCAGCTAGAAGATGTGTAAGGCGGTGATTGATTATTATCCATGAGATCTTATCAATCAAAGTATCCATAGACAATGTGGATGATCGCCAAGCTCTAGCTATAGTTATTTTAGCTGCCAGAAATACATATCGAACAAATTTACATGTGGGTATACAGACTTCCGGAATAGGACCACCCAACAGTGCCGTAATTACATCAATGGGGGGTTTAACTTGGACCACCGTGTTAATAAGCTGGTATACCTGATTCCAAAAGGCGGCAACTATTGGGCATTCCCATAGTATATGCATCAGTGTGCCCTCCGCACCACACTGCCTAAAGCAGTGCGAGTCTACAGACGGATTAAATCAAGCTATACGAGTGGGGACCATATACCATCTCATTCATACCTTGTAACCCGCTTCAACCAAGGATGTATTAATAGATAATTTCGAGGTCATACATGCCATCTCCCTCCACTGCTCCAATTCCACTCCCGTGCCTAAATCGTGTTCCCAACAGGTCATGTAAGGGAGTCTACCCTCCGGAGTGACCAAATCGGAATATATCATGGATATTTTATGTCGTAGACCAGAGAGCCAGCAAAGCCTTTCAAAAGTGGTCGTCCTGCTTGGATTTCCAATCCAATAAGAAATGGTGTATCCGTAAATATCTAAAGTGCTTCGACGGGGGCATCGAGTGTGATTCCTTAAAGTATTCCAAAGTTCTGATGATCGTTTCTAGCGGAAACCTAGCACATGCGGTCGTTTCTATTTGTGTCCATTGAGGGCGGTATGGTCTCGCATAAATATCTGTAAACTGTGCCAGACGCGCTGCATAGTAGTAATGCTGAATATTGGGAACCCCCAGATCCCCCGCAACTTTAGGCGTAAAAGTCTGTCTCTGTATTCTCGGGCTTTTAGAACCCCAAATAAATTACATAATAAGCGCTTGGATTTTTCTAAGCGACTTCTGTGGGACCACGATTGGGAGTGTGCGGAAATAATACAGCAATCTGGGCAAAATCGTCATTTTAATGGAGGCAATACAACCAAACCATGAAAGATTAAGAGTAGACCATCTAGCAAGATCTGCAGCTATTTGTTTAAAAAGTGGAGGGAAATAGTCTTCGTAGAGGGACTCTATTGTGGGTATCAGTTTGATGCCCAAATATGTCAATCTACGTGCATTCCAATTAAAATCATTAAGTTGTAGGAGCTTTACTACCCTATCTGGTAATGTGAGATTCATTGCCACTGACTTGGTATGATTGATTGACCTTAAGCCCAGACAGCCTGCCAAATTGATCAAGGATGTGAAAAAGATTCGGCAAGGATGTAAGAGGTGTTGACATAAAGAGCAGATTGTCCTCTGCAAACAAAGCACATTTATGTTCTATTCCCCCCACCTGTACTCCCCTAATGTCGGGAGAATTTCGTATGAGATTGGCCAATGGCTCAATAGCCAGCGCAAACAGGGAGGGCGACAGCGGGCAACCCTGACCCGTTCCTCTGCATATTGGAAAAGCTCCCAACATATATCCTCTAGAATTTATTTTTGCTGTAGGTAAAGAATATAAGATCTTAAGAATAGACAAAAAGCTGGAGCCAAAATCCATCCTATCAAGGACATAAAACAAGTATTCCCAGGATAACGAGTCAAAGGCTTTCTGAAGGTCAAGACTTAATAACATACTTTGACGTCCAGGAGTTCCATCCCAACCCGAGCGAACTGCTGAGATAATATCCACCGCCCTTCTCGTCTGGTCCTCCGCCTGGCGGAAGGGTATAAAACCTGCTTGATCTTTATGTATATATGAAGGGAGGAAAGAATTCAATCTAACCGCCAGAATTTTTGTCATAATCTTAAGATCCACATCGAGAAGGGATATCGGGCGGTAATTGGCCTGATCTGTATGATCCTTATGAGGTTTGGGAATGAGATGTATGTAAGCTAAATTTGAGAAAGGAGGCAAACTGTTACCTCCCCGATAGGCATTAAATAACTCAACCATGTGTGGGGCCAAGACCTCCCTAAAGTGTTTATAGTAACCTGAAGAAACCCCATCTGGCCCCGGGGCTTTGTGAGCCTTAGATTTTTAATAACATCCAACACTTCTTCCAAACTAAATTCAGCATCCAATACCTCTCTATCCCCTTGGGAAAGTTTAGTAGGAATAGCTGTTTCCAGCAAGACTTTAGCCTTATTTGTATCAAATTTGAATGGTGCCGAGTATAGTGTGGAATAAAAATCATGAAAGGCTTTCTAAACCTTTGTTGGGTTCTGTGAAAGAGATCCATCCGCCAAGCGTAATTTCGGTGGTGTGGAGGTGTTAAATCTAGGTGTAAGGCGTCTTGAGAGTAATGTCCCCGGTTTATCCCCCTGTGCAAAAAACTTATGTTGTGACCATCACAGACTCTTATCCGCCCAGCTCGTCAGACATAAATTCAGTTCAGTTCGGGCTTCCACAAGTTTAGCTTTGATAGCTGCCGATGGGTCCCTTTTAAATTGCCCGGACAAGTCCGCAAACTGCCTTTCCTTCAATGCTAATGTCTCCTTCAACCTTCTCTTATTACGCGAGGCGATCTGGATGAACTTTCCCCTAATTACGGCCTTATGAGCCGCCCAGTTGGACATAATCGAAGTGTCGGGGGTCTTATTAATCAAGAAATGTGTGTCCAATTCCTGCTGGATTTCTTTGACTATCTCCTGATCCGATAGTAGTGACGCATTCAATCTCCAGGAGGAGATAGGAGGTCTCCCACATAAATCTGATAGCCTAACCACTAGCAGATCATGATCAGACCATGGGGTAGCCAAAATTCTAGCGTCCGTGACCTTAGGGAGCAAACGAGTGGAAAGCAGAACATGATCAATGCGAGAGTGAATATTATGGGCCGCGGAGAAGTACGTATAATCCTTTGTTGTGGGATTAAGATCCCGCCAGACATCTGACCTGACTGAGTGAAAAAATCCCGCTACCTGAATGCTGGTTGGCGTAGGCGGAATATATCGTACCCGGGATGCCTGAGACTTATCCAAGCTTGTCCAAGGCAATATTAGAATCCCCTCCCATAAATATCGGACCTTCTATTGATGATTGGAGTTTGCGCCACATGCACTGGAAGAACGCCTGTTGATTAGTATTCGGAGCATAGTAGTTAATAAAGGTTATCGGAGAGTCATGTAACAGACCTGTGACCAAAATGTACCTGCCATCCGGGTCAGATATAGTCTTATGAGATGTAAACGGGACCGCCCGAGCCAGCCATGTGCCCACCCCCCTGTGCTTAGTAGAGGCACTAGCTAAAAAAAATTGTGAGTAGTGTTTATGAAAATACGATGGAGCAGAGGAGGTAGAGAAATGTGTTTCCTGTAAGAATAGGATATCAACATGAGTAGATTTATAGTATAAAAATGCTTTTCGACGTTTGATCGGGGAATTAAGGCACGTTGTGTGTGAGTAAACTGTAGGTTTTAGTAGATTCCGGGACCGCCATCATAGAGCAGAAGGTATAACCATGTGCTGATTGGGAACCAGTCATAGTGACGAAGGTCAAAACTAGCAGAGGGGGAGGGAGAGGGAATAGGAAACAGAATAAAAATAGAACAGACACAGAATATTAGGAATACTGAACATAGTCTACCGACTAAGCAGTCAAGAAGGACTGCAAAATGGGGGCAGCAGACCATCGAGAAGCCAAAGCATATCCATAAACACATATATAGACATTTGGACCCGTAACATGTACCATCCCTGAGCACATTAGGTGGAAAATCTTTCCCATACACCCCGCTATGCCTCTTGTATATCCCCCCCCCCCCCTGTATCCCTCATACCACCCTTTATCCGGGACCAAGTGGGAGCAATAACAAGGAAGATAGGTAAACACATGTTAATAATATGCTTTCAGATACCAATAGTGAACATCGCATCCTTAGCTGAGCATATACATATGGCTGGAGCACCAACTCACTGCGACCCCAGGATAACCGGTTCCTTTCTCGTAATGTCCGGGCCAAACTATAAACAAGGTCCGATAATATGTGTGAAAGTCGGACAACTCCAGAACGAACTCAACAAATGGAATGGAATCGAGGTTCCCATCCATCTAGGAACTGCAACGGGCTCCAACAAGAAAGCATCAGGTTTAGGCACAACATCGGTGTTTTCAGAAGACATTATGATTCGTAATGAAGATAAATGGAAAAATGAATGAAGCTATCTGCGGCCTTCCACCCATCATGGGGGATTCGGTTGTTGACGACGAGAGTACACCCTCTGTTCCCGAGGCCCATCTTGACGACCTCCCTGCGTGCGCAAAATAGGTGACAACGGAGGTTCCTGCATAGGTAAACGAGAAGAGCTGGATGTGTCCGGCGACGGTAGGATATTTAAGTCCCTCAGAAGATCTTCCCCTTCCTGTAGCGTAGAGAAACCATATTGCCTATTGTTGCGCATAAAGAGGAGACTAAATGGGAATGCCCACCGATACGGAATAGCATGGGCGGAGTATCCGCCTTTTTTGTATGGTTTGGGGAGCCAAATCCGCAAATATCTGTATCCTGGTGTTACAAATGGTGATCACCGGAAGTTTCCGAGCTTTTTCCATCACTTTCTCCTTAACCGAATAATAGTGGAGTTTCACTGTTATATCTCTGGCAAGTCCATCCCGCCTAATGGCCGTCAATGCTCTGTGGGCCCGGTCAATTTCCATATGAGATTCCGAAATTTCGGGTATCGGGGTAGTAAGTAGCATACGCACCACCGCCTGCACATCTGTTTGAGATTCCGGGACCCCTCTGATCCTGAAGTTATAACGTCGGGATCTGTTTTCCAGGTCCTCAATTCTGATATTCGCCACATCCAATTGCCCCTGCAGGTCTTCCATAAATCTGGTGTTATGGTTAACCCTGGTCGTGATGGAGGTCATTTTGGTTTCTATAGCCTGCATGTGAGCTCCTACTTTATGAAGGTCCTGATGGACTGCAGCAATTTTGGAGCTGATTTCTCCCATCTGAGCTTGCATGGCTCGTGATATGCACGAGAAAATGGCGTCTTCTGACAGGGCAGGGTTACTGACCGGCGGCATGAGTGGGTGCTGTACCATGTGAGCAGGCAATGGCTGCGGTATTCCCAGGTCCGGGATCGGGCCCTCTACCTGCACGTCCTTCTGTGCCTGCAATGGTGACTCACTGCCGTGCTCCCTCAGGAGCACAGGATACTCCTGCGATAGCGCCGATGTGCCGGGCTGTGTCTGTGCCTTTGTCTCCTGCTGCAGGCCTTGCTCCGCCATGTTCGGCGCCGCCATCAGCATGTCCGCCACGGATCGTTGTGCCTGGGTTTGCTTACCCAGTCTGCCGCTCCCTCTGGCCATAGATGGATGCCCGAGCATCTAAGGTATTTCCCCTGCCTCTCTAAGGGGTCCGATGCCTGCTGATAGCGGTATGTATGCTGGGTTGCCTTCGCGAGGTGCGGAGCCTGGCTAGAACACGTCCGAGCAGCTGTATTTAGCGCTGAAACCTGTATCGGTCAGGTCAACGGCACTATCTATTTGCGTGACAGCAGGTCATGCGTGTCTCGAACGCAGAATCGAGCTGTGACCGTTCATAACTTAGATGTGATCGATAACCGGTAAATCCTGCGTGTCAAAGACACGCAGGACCCGTTGACCTGATGGATGCAGGTCTCAGGGCAAGATATAGCTGCTCTTTATACAAGATACAAAGCAGCTGTATCTCAAAGTAAAAATCATTTTTAATAAGCTATTTAGAAAGGTTTTTTTGGGACTATCCACCTAAAAAAGGTACTTCCTGTTTTCTAAAGGTCGCTTGTCTCTTACATATTACATGGTTAGTACGGTTGAAAAAGACGTGTCCAAGTTCAACTAACTTCGCTTGGACCATATCTACGTTCAGACAATTCAGTATATTAATTGATGTATTAACAGCACTGGCACCGGCTACATCTGCTGCTCTTTCTTCTGTTGTCTATACAGAGCTAAAGAACCCATTTAGTAACTCTGCCTTCTCTTGATCCCCTGTGACCAGCTCCCCATTACCACTATCTAGGGGTCCTATATATTCAGACCTTTTTTGCATTTACATACTTTGCTTTAGAGTTTAGGACAGAATAATAAATATAGTCAATATAGCAACACTAAACGCACACATCAGGCTCTGTGTGCACCTGCTCAGTTTTTGGTGGAGGGGGCTGTACTCTAATCACTTTCTGGGGACTAAGGGCCAGTTCACACATTGCGTAAATACTGCGGATTTTCTGCAACGGAATTAGTTGGGGAAAATCCGCAGGAAATGCAGTAGCAGCAAAGTGGATGAGGCGAAACAAATCTCATTCACACGCTGCGTAAATACTGGGTGGAAAACCGCTGAAATTGACCTGCGTTGCGGAATTTTATGCAGCATGTCAATTGTCTTTACGTAAACGCTGCTTTTATGTTGTGGGATTTCCCCATTGAATTCAATGGGGATGTAAATACCGCATCAAATGCCAGTTCCTTTTTTTGCGGCGGATTATATTAAACTTACCTAGGACTCTGTGTTTCATCCTCCTGGGATGAGGCTGCAGCGGTCTCTTGGGATGAGACGTCATCCTAGGAGGCCGGCCTGCAAACAAGCGCTGAAGTTTTTTGCAGCAGACTTTCCGGGGCGAAAAACTGCACCACAGTTGGGTGCGCTCTTTTGCCCGGAATTCCCTGAAGTGCACAGGGTGGATGCGCCTTGTGCTATTACGTAGTGTATCCACCCTGTGTGAACTTCTGTCATTTGACTCCCATTCATTTTAACTGCTAAAAAGCACACAAAACTTTCTGCATTTTCTATACAGATGCTTTTCTTTCAAAATGATTTTGTTTTGTCTTAATATTTGAAGAGCTATAACTATTTTTTTTTTTTTTTCTGCCGATGCAGTTGTATTAGGGGTTTTTATATTTTTATTTTTTTTCATATTGCAGACTACTTTGTCGTTTTTTATTGCCAACATTTTGGAGTACATGCAACCTTTTTTTATCACATTATTTTATTAAAGAGGCTCTGTCACCAGATTATAAGAGCCCTATCTCCTACATAATCTGATCGGCGCTGGAATGTAGATAACAGCAGTGGTTTTTATTTTTAAAAACGATCATTTTTGAGCAATTTTAGATTTAGTTTCTTAGTGCCCAACTACGCGTGTTTTTACTTTTGACCAAGTGGGTGTTGTAAAGAAGTGTGAGGCTGACCAATCAGTGACCAATCAGTCTCATACACTTCTCATTGTTCCAGCCCAGCTTCTTTCACTGCACAATCTCACTGTGATGTGGATCATGCTGGGCTGGAACAATGAGAAGTGAATGTCACTGATTGGTCAGCCTCATACACTTCTTTACAACACCCACTTGGTCAAAAGTAAAAACACGCCCAGTTGGGCATTAAGAAACTAAATCTAAAATTGCTCATAACTTGCTCAAAAATGATCGTTTTTCGAAATAAAAACCACTGCTGTGTTCTACATTCCAGCGCCGATCAGATTATGTAGGAGAGAGGGCACTTATAATCTGGTGACAGAGCCTCTTTAAGGCAGGACACTGAAAACCGCGATTCTGGCATTTTTTTAAAAAAATGTTTACGACGTTCGCCGAACGGGTTTGAGTCGTTAGGGAATCGGCGATACCAAATATGTGTAACTTTTTTTTTTTTTTTTTTTTCCTAATGCATTTGGTAAGGGGAAAAAGTTGTTTTTTTATTTTATTTTTTTCCTAGCAAGCATTAACTAGAGGCAGACCTGGGGGCCTTAATTAGGCCCTTGGCTGCCATAGAAGACACTGACGCCCTGCGATCTTACGCAGGGTGCTGGGGAGGTGAAAGCCAGCTGCAACCCTCTCCAAAACCACTTAAATGCGGCGCTCACTATTGAGCACCACGTCTGAGGAGTTAAACGAGCGAGATCGCTACTTATTTTGAACGTGCCCATTCGAGCAGGTCTGCTCCCAGCCCTCAGCGTACTGTGGTAGCTGAGACTTGGGAGATTTAACAGCTCCCTGCTTTTTATATATTCTCATGCAGCTCTGTAAAAAGGCTACTGCATCAGAATAAAGGCCGTTAGTGGCCACCTTTTAAAACAAAAATAATTAAACACAATAGATCTCTTCTACATACTTAGGCTTCGTTCGTATCTGCATCAGGGTTCCGTTCAGGCATTCCGTCGGAGCTATCCGTCCGAGTGGAAACCATAGGTTTCCGTTTGTCTCCGTTGTGCAAGGGTTCCGTTGTTTTGACAGAATGAATAGCGCAGCAGACCACTGTTTTCTGTCAAAACAGAACCCTTGCACAATGGAGACAAACGGAAACCATTTGCACCGGATCAGTCACCATTGGAATCAATGGTGGTGGAAACGTGTAGTTTTGGTTGGTTTGTCAGGGTTCCGCTCTCATGGAAAGCTCCGACGGAACCCCCGAACGGAGCCCTGACGCAGATGTGAACGAAGCCTTAGGCTCTGTGCGCGTCACGTTTTGGCCCTACGCTAGCGTGTAAATTGGGATGCATCACTGGTATACCTTTAATATATACGTCAAGAGCCTTTCATGATGGATACATTAAACGAATAGGATTATAGTCTATGGTCGACGTATGCGTTAAATGGAAGCCTAAGGACTTGTCCACACACACCGGAATTGCTGCAAAAAATACTGCTGAAAGTCAAAGACTTTCCACTGCCTCAAAAACGCACCACTTCTCGCGGTTTTTACGGCAGAAAATGGTGCGTAAATTGCTGCGTTTTTCCAAATGTTAGGAGATGGAGACATCTCCTCTGAAAAAAGCAGCAACTCTGCACACTTTCGTAGCAGGAATTGACATGCTGCGGTCCAAAAAATACGCACCGCAGGTTAATTTTGGCTCTGAAATTTTACGCAGCATGTGGATGAAATTGCATAAATCTCATCCACTTTGCTGCTACTGTATTCTGCCGCGTTTTTTCTGTCCGGCATTCCGTTCGGAAAAAATGTGGCAATTACGCAGTGTGTGTACGAGCCCTATTGTGTGTGTGTGTGTGTGTGTGTGTGTGTGTGTGTGTGTGTGTATATATATATATATATATATATATGTATATACCGTTAATGAAAACCCAAAATTTAGTGTCTCCGAAAATTAAAATATGAAATAAGCCCAATTTCAAAAGAGATTATTAATACCAAAATGAGGGCCTACTGAGAAGTACGTACTGCATATGCACTCCATACCTTTTGCATGAATTACTGCATCAATGCGGCGTGGCATGAAGACTATCAGCCTGTGGCACTGCTGAGGTGTTATGGAAGCCCATGTTGTTTAGATAGCGGCCTTCAGCTCGTCTGCATTGTTAGGTCTGGTCTCTGATTCCCTATGGGGTTTAGGTCAGACGAGTTTGCTGGCCAATCAAGCAGTGATACAGTTGTTATTAAATCAGGTACTTTTGGCAGTGTGGGCAGGTGCCAAGTCCTGCTGGAAAATGAAATCAGCATTTCCATAAAGCTTGTCAGCAGAGGGAAGCATGAAGTGCTCTAAAATTTTCAGGTAGACGCCTGTGCTGACACTGGACTTGATATAACACAGTGGATCAACACCAGCAGATGACATGGCTCCCCAAACCATCACTGGACCACAAGCAACTTGGATTGATGCCTCTCCACTCTTCCTCCAGACTCTGGGACCTTGATTTCCAAATGAAATGCAAAATTTACTTTCATCTGAAAACAGGACTTTGGACCACTGAGCAACGGTGTTGGTAGGGATGTCACGATACCAGAATTTGGACTTCGATACCGATACTTCGTTTAGTATTACGATTTCGATACCAATTTCGATACTTAGTAACAGTAATAAAAAAAAATTCTTCCGTTTTCTGATGCGAGGCGCGACGGTGTGATGAATTTTGAACGCGCCTCACATTAATAGTAATTAATCCCATCATGTTTCTCAGTCATAATGGGTTAATGTGCGAGGTACATGATGGGGTTAATTACTATTAATGTGAGGAACATGGAGGTTAAATTCATCGCACCTCGCGCCTCACATTACTAAGTGAATGAAAGCCGTGTTTATTTCATTTTTTTTACAGCGTACACATCATAAATGATGCAAAAATTTGTTCTGCGTGCAATTACTGAATGTGTATATTTTATGTATTGAGACTTATTTTAATGTTTAGTGTAAAAAAGGTGAATGTGTATTTTTTTTTAAATTTAACAATACTTTGTTTTTACTTTTATTTTTAAACTCTAATGTACTGACATATATCAGATATGTGCCAGTACATTAGCCTGTGGACGGATAGCACACAGGCAGTTGTTAGGACATACTTGGGTATGTCCTAACAACATGAAATATGGTAAGACAGCCCTGGGGTCCGTCAATAGACCCTGGGCTGTCTGCCCATATATGGTATGGCCCTCGATCGCGTCACAGGAATTCCCTGTGACGCGATCCAGGGGCATCCCCCCCCCCCCTTCTCATTTTCTCCTGAATGCTGCAGTCAGCTGTGATCGCAGCATTCAGGGGAATAACGGCGGAGATGAGAGGTTTCTCTGATCGCCGCCGTTATAGAGCGGGGCTGCGGCTGTGTAATACAACTATTGCCCCGCTCCTGACAGGAAGTGCGTGCGCGGTCAGCATGAGGAGGTGCGGCCGGCGCTGCACTAATGAGCAGCGGTTCAGGCACACGAGACAGAACATGGGGGTGTTTTGTAGTGCGCCCGTCATGTTCTGTCTTCAGCGCCGCCGCTCATTAGTGCAGCTCCGGCCGCATCGCATCATCCTGACCCCGCAAACTTATCATGACTCAGGAGCGGGGCTGTGGCTGAATTACACAGCCGCAGCCGCGCTCCCATACATTCATGTATTACTATACTGAGCTGTGCCGCTGCGCAGCTCAGTATCGAAATACAGGAAATAGCGGTATCGAACCGTTTAGGGATGCACAGTATCGAAACCGTATCGAAGTTTCGATGCACCGTGCATCCCTATGTGTTGGTCCACTGTTTTATATCAAGTCCAGAGTCAATGCAGCCGTCTAGCAAGAAATTTTAGAGCACTTCATGCTTCCCTCTGCTGACTAGCTTTATGGAGATGCTGATTTCATTTTCCAGCAGGACTTGACCCTCCTTTTTAATAGTTTCTAATGCAATTGTATGTCGCTTCAGCCCTATATTGGCTCCCAACATACCTTCTCATCTTATATATTTTGTTACTTTCATTAATATTGGGTATCTTTGGTAGGCACACAACAGGATTTGAGGCATTCACCATCCCCATAATACTGCGCATGTGCCTCTGCACAACTCTCCCTGCCGCTGCCTGAGCCTGGAAAATTGTTTTAACCTTGCATGCTCCTCTTTCTCAACACTATATGATGTGAGAAAGCCGAGTTACGACTCTAGCTGGAGAGCCCCTAGTGGATTCATCTGTCACTAGGTTCTTTCCTACATCACGCTAGACTGCACATGTGTCCTCCAGCGAGGGACGTGCAGAGTGGCATAGATAGCAAACAGCAGGGGGCCCCATATAAGGGATTCAATAGTCATATCTAAAGATTCATACTGATTTTGTTCATTTTAAATGGCAAATTCAATTTTGTGAATGACCTCATTTTAGGCCCAGTTGTTGTTGTAGGGCAACCCCTTTGACATCAGTCACAGTCCCACGCAGGAGGGCGCAAAAGTGGATTGCTCGGGTATTCAAGCGGAGTTTGCCTGTTTGCATTAAAGAAACGGTCACCTTCGGAACACTATAATCAACATATAGAAAGACGCTGATTCTGAATCTGTAATGTTTCTTTCTACTCATTTTCATGCCCACGCTTTGAGTCTTCAAACAGGTAGTGCGCTACATTCTGATGTATAGAGAGGACTCCTAAGCTCAGTAAAATGATGGAGAGGACTCCTAGGACCAGTCATCGGCATGCAGTGCACGGCCCGCTTTTGGGCTTACAGTGGGGAAATGCAAGCGAGTAGAAAGATACAACTTACAGATTCGTAATCCTAGTTATTAATTGATTTATCCTAGTTATGGTTGTTTTTTTGGAGCTGATAGTCCTTTTTAAGTGCTTCTACAGAATATTATTTCATTTGTATTTCCCATTATGTGCCGAACTGAATTACGGAATGCAGATTTTAATTACATTGCAGGGTTGTGTTTCTAGCTTTGTGTTGGTTAGGCTTCGGCTCTAGTTAGACTGGCTAATGTAAAGCTTTACTGATAATAATCAGAGTAGACCTAGTCTTATACATTAATAAACCTATTGAAAAGGTAGTTATATACTGTATCCTAAAGTTGCAGAATATAGGACTGTGGCTTGATCTGTTCTTCTGTCCTTTCATTATCCTAGATCGATGTTTGGTTGTAATTCAAAATTGCATACGTTCTTACCCTTTTTTGTATTTCTCCGCTTCTCTCCATAAGCCGTATGTGTGGAAGCCCCTGTCCTGCTGTCTGGCCTGATGTGATAAAGTTACCATATTTCAACACCATGAAACCAAAGAAGCAATATCGTCGAAAACTCAGAGAAGAGTTTGCTTTGTAAGCATAACTTAGCAGATTTCAAAACATTTGTTACAGACCTTGAAAAGTCCTCAAATACTGTCAAAGGAATTCTCCAGGCCTTCTATATTGATGACCTATCCTTTTGGATAGGTCATCAATATCCGATCAATGTGAGTCTGACAACCGGCATCTCCACCGATCAGCTGTCTGCAACGACAATTGAGGCCTCTTTATAATTTACCAGGCACTGCAGAATGGGACCGGAATTGCAATCCCAGGCACCGCAGCTACGGAAGTCACAGCACTGTGCCTGGTAAACTATGAAAAAGCTGTGGCATTGGTCGCCGTGGCCCCTTCAGTCAGCTAATCGATGGGGGCGCCGGGAGTGGGACCTCCACTGATCTATTATTAATCGTCTCCTTCCACCTCTAGCAGCTGAAAATCTAGTCCCTTCTTACTTTACAATCCATCTTTATAATTCTAACAAGATGAGGAGACTTCTAAGCTTTACTTTCATGCTACTACAGAGGCTCTGCTCCTTCACAGACAAGCAAAAAACGATTAATATTGCCAACTCTGAAATGAACAGGAGACAATAATGCAGAGATCTGGCTGTTGGGAAAGTGACTGGGCATTTGTGTCGACCAGCACTCTGCTTATTAGCTGGTCTTTTGTGTACCCCTTGAACACCAGGTGGCGCCATACTGTCTAAGTAAATGTAATCACTACACTGGATCATTTTTAGGAGTTGAAATACAAAATGTTTTTAGAATTTGGTGCTTTATTTAAACATAATATTCTTCATGGGATAACTCCTTTTAATTATGTTAAGTGAATTTTTATATTTGATTTCTAGTATATGTCCTAGTTAAAGACTAACTAAACTAATTACAATACAATGGAAATACAGTCTATTTATTATAATTAAGTTATTTATTTTGCAGCATACCCACTGCAGCATTAGATTTGTTTGATCATATGCTAGCGCTGGATCCCAGCAAACGATGTACAGCTGAACAGGCTATGCAGTGCGAGTTCCTTCGGGAAGTGGACCCATCAAAAATGGCGCCGCCCGAGTAAGTAATGCTTCGCGCACCAACTTTTTTTAATGTTTTAAACATCTCTAGTCTAAATTTTAAGAAAAAAAACTAACTGCCGCACAGCAAAAAGTTATATCTGGTGCTCACCAATGGACTTTGGCAAATTGTCTAAAATAAAAGTCAGTCCTCCAGACTTGCATGAAAAACAGTGTGTCCTTTATTCACTTATAATGTGCAACATTTCAGCTCTCTCAATAGTCTTTTTCAAGCAGTTAATAGTTGTGTACAGAGTGGGTATATAAACCCTATCCCAATACATAATCAATTACATAAAATTAATTGTATGAAAATACATAGTAAACGTGTATTATTTACATCAGTGTGCATTATAAAATACAATAATAAGCAAATATGAATATTTGCCAAATATCTAAGTGTATAACCATCAGTAATAGACAAGTAATGCAATAATTAATCCCAATGATGACAGAAGTGCAGCATAATGAGTTAATCAATATTTACCCAACACAGAAGAATAAATGCAACATGCTTTTATTAATCCACTTTGTCCTGCATTGCTAGCTGCACATGTCAGGAACTCAAATACCGTTAATCCCGGATTTGTAAAGACCCTTCGGGAGGAAGTGGTTCTCCTCCACTGGAACACTCCCTCTTTCATTTGATTTTTGAGGCAGTTCAATTTGCCCAGTTCCACTCCAGGTGTAATGATGGGGGTAGGGAAACGGACAAGTGAGCCCTAATCTACCCGCCACTCTGTCCCTGCCTACTTGCAACGACCCGCCCTAGGCGACGGGCTAGAACTGGGCGGCGGTCCCTACGCTCAGTAAGTGCACGAGACACAGACAAGGGTACACAAAGCTAAGGGAAATGGGGCAGTTGCCCACGGCAACACCGCGTGCAACAAGAGTGGTGAACGAGCCGAGTCAAACCAGGAGTGTACGAGGTACCAAACGCAGAGCAGGAGAGTAGTCAGTAAGCCAGGGTCAGTATGGAGCAGGATCAAATAGTAGAAGCTGTAGCTGGGCCAGGAAATCACATGAGAAGAATCGCAAGCAAAGGAGGAACAGGAAAGGCAGGTATAAATAGACAGAGGGTGGGAGCTAGCTCAGTCTGGCCAGGCTGCGATAGGCTCTCCCACTCCTAAGCCTGCCATCCTGAGTGGTGGAAGATGGAGTCAGTCTCAGAGACATAGACTCATGTGCAGACTGATTATCTATGGGTGTATACACAGAAGTTGTGCCTGGCAGATCCTTTACACCAGGCCTCTCAATGGAGCTATTCTTTCACGTTGGGACAAGTTTTCGACTTCTCTGGACAAATTGATTCTCCTACCCTCTTGGATTCATCAGTAGTTGTGCTGGTGGGAGACTTCGTCGGTCATCACGCTCTATGAAACCAGGCCCCCCCTTCGCATCATCTCAGCGGATGCCAGTCTGTCCGGGTTGGGCACAGTCCTCGGCCTCCACACAGTCCAGGGCACCTGGTCAATGAAGGAGTCTTGTTAAAAAAAAACAAAAACAATCTTCTGGATCGAAGGGCAATCTTCCTGGCTCTTTCCCATTAAACGCTCCTTCGCCGGGGTCACCTACCTCAATCACCAGAGTGGCACCAGGAGTCTATCGGTTCAGTGAGGGGTTCTCTCAGATTCTTCTATGGGCAGATAGTCACGTTCCAGCTTTGTCAGCGGTCCACATACTAGAAGTGGACAATTGGGCCGCAGATTTCCTAAGTCGAGAGGAGCTGGAACCAGGAGAGTAGTTGTCTTCCTTTGCGAGAAGTGGGGCACACCTGACGTGGATCTCTTTGCATCACGGCTCAACCACAAGTTCCTAACACGTGTGGGCCAGAGCATGGGATACCAGGGACATTGCGGTCAACGCTCTGGTCACTCCTTCCTGCATCTATTTCCTCCCCTTCCGCTACTACTCACAGTACTAAAGAGGAAAGGCGTTCCTGCAATCTTGGTGGCGCCAGTCTTGCCTCGTCGGGCCTGATACTCTGATCTTCTCTACTACCTGCTCGCGGACACGCATTAGCGTATTCCCGCTCGACGTGGCCGTTTTTTCCAAGTTCCGCTCTTCCACCCCGCTTAGCTTGTGTGTTTAACGGTGTGGCTGTTGAAGCCAAGGTCTCTGAAACAGTTATTCAGACCATGCATAAGGCCAGGAATAATCAGTCTGCAATTCCTTTTCTGTTCCTGAGGGGCCACGCGAAGGATCGACTGCATCAAAGACCACTATTGCGCATTGGTTACGGTCTGTGATCTCTGAATCTCATCAGTCAAAGAGCGAAGTTCCTCCGATTCGTGTCACTTCTCATTCTAAGGGTATGTTCACACCGCCTATTTTCTGCCATTTCGGGCTGTAAACGGCCGAAAAATCTGAAGCAGAATGCATTTTCATCTGCCCATTGATTTCATAGGGAAAAACTGCGTTCTGTTCCGATGGGCCGTTTTTTTACGCAGCAGTTTTAAAAACGGCCGCGTAAAAGAAGTGCAGGTCAATTCTTGGGACGTTTTTGGAGCCGTTTTTCATACTCTATTGAAAACCGCTCCAAAAACAACATTTGTCATTTAAAAATAACATAAATGAGAAAATTAGATTTTTGTACTCGTTACATAGTTACGAAGTTACATAGGTTGAAAAAAAGACATAGGTCCATCTGGTTCAACCTTTCTCAATAAATTACCCGTCATTCAATGCCTGATTAACTATAACCCTCAATGCCATGCCATTCGTAAATAAATTTCATAGCTTGACCACTCAAATATAGAAGAGGCTTCTTTACAGTTAATGTCTGAAACGTCTTTCTTCCACACGCAATCGGTGTCCCCTGGTCATTTGTAGAGTCCTTGGAAGGAACAGATCATGTGCTGGTTCTCTGTATTGACCACACATATACTTATACATATTAATAAGATCCCCTCTTATGACGTCCTTTTTTTCCAAGCTGAACAAGCCAAATTTTTCATCCCATTTAATAAACTCGTTGCCCGCCGTGAACCCTCTGCAGTTCTCCTCTGTCCTTTTTACAATGTGGAGCCCAAAACTAAATTCCATATTCTAGATGTGGCCTTACAAGGGAGGTGGTAATGGTTTTTATCTCTTTATACAACCTAAAATCCTACTTGCAGCTGCTGACTAACATTGAGTGCTTCTGCTTAGCTTATTTGTTACCAGAATACCCAGGTCCTTTTCCTGGTCAGTTATCCCCAGTTTTATTCCGTTTAACGTATATGGTTTAATACTATTATTGTGTCCTAGGTGCATTACTTTACGTTTATCGACATTAAATTTCATCTGTCATGTTTTTGCCCATGCCGCCAATTTATCTAGGTCTTCCTGTAATATTTTAGTCAATCTGAGTTTTAAAGAGGCTCTGTCACCACATTATAAGTGCCCTATCTCCTACATAAGGAGATCGGCGCTATAGTGTAGATGACAGCAGTGCTTTTTTATTTTATAAAACTATCTATTTTCACCAATTTATTAGCGATTTTAGATTTATGCTAATGAGTTGCTTAATGCCCAACTCGGCGTATTTTTACTTTAGACCAAGTGGGCGTTGTACAGAGGAGTGTATGACGCTGACTCATGCACCCCTCTCCATTCATTGTCAGCGCATTGAGATTCTGCTAGATCCTTATGTGCTGTCTTATACTAACACATTAACAATACTGAAGTGTTTAGACAGTGAATAGACATTCCACGGGATGTCTATTCACAATGGCTGCACTTCGTTACTCTGTCTGTGGTAGTCACAGCAGAGGAAGCGTAATCTCGCGAGATTACGCGGTAAATGACAGGTTACAGCAAGATTACACTTTGCTCTGCTGTAACTACCATAGAAACAGTAACGAAGTGCAGAGATTGTGAATAGACATCCCGTAGAATGTCTATTCACTGTCTAAACACTTCAGTATTTTTAATGTGTTAGTGTAAGACAGCACATACTGATCTAAAAGGATCCCTATGCGCGGTCTAAATGAATGGAGAGGAGTGCATGGCGCTGATTGGTCTAAAGTAAAAAATACGCCCACTTGGGCATTAAGCAACTCATTAGCATAAATCTAAAATCGCTAATACAGTGGTGAAAACAGATCGTTTTATTAAATAAAAAGCATTACTCTCACCTACATTATAGCGCCGATCTCCTTATGTAGGAGATAGGGCACTTATAATGTGGTGATAGTCTCTTTAAGGATCCTACAAAGTTTTGTATAGTCAGCAAAAATGGACACCTGCTATCAATCCCAAGGTCATTAATAAGAGATTAAAAATAATTGGGCCTAACATCGATCCTTGTGGTACCCCGCTGCTGACTTCAACCCATTTTGAGTAAGTTACATTTATAACGACTTTGTTTTCTGTCCCTTAAAGAGGCTCTGTCACCAGATTTTCAAACCCCTATCTTGTATTGCAGCAGATCGGCGTTGCAATGTAGATTACAGTAACGTTTTTTTTGGTTTTTTTTTCAAAAACGAGCATTTTTGGCCAAGTTATGAGCATTTTTATATTTATGCAAATGAGCCTTTCTTAACCCCTTAAGGTCGCAGCCTAGTTTGGGCCTTAAGGCTCAGAGCCCATTTTTTTAAATCTGACATATTTCACTTTGTGGTAATAACGTCAGAATGCTTAAACCTATCCAAGCGATTCTGAGATTGTTTTCTCGTGAGACATTGGGCTTTATGTTAGTGGTAAAATTTGGTCGATATATTCAGTGTTTATTTGTGAAAAATTGCAAAATTTAGAGAAAAATTTGAAAAAATAGCATTTTTCCGAATTTAAATGCATGTGCTTGTAAAACAGATGGTTATACCAGCCAAAATAGTTACTAGTTCACACTTCCCATATGTCTACTTTAGATTGGCATCGTTTTTAGAGCATTATTTTATTTTTCTTGGACGTTACAAGGCTTAGAACATAAACTGCAATTTCTCATATTTTTAAGAAAATTTAAAAAGCCTTTTTTTTAAGGTACCAGTTCAGTTCTGAAGGGGCTTTGAGGGGCCTATGTATTAGAAACCCCCATAAAACACCCCATCTTAAAAACTAGACCCCTCAAAGTATTCAAAATAGCATTTAGAAAGTTTTTTTTAACCCTTCAGGCATTTCACAGGAATTAAAGCAAAGTGGAGGTGAAATTTGCAAATTTCCTTTTTCTTGCTGAATTTCAATTTTATTCTATTTTTTTTCTGTAACAAAGAAGGTTTTACCAGAGAAACACTACTAAATATGTATTGTCCAGATTCTGCAGTTTTTAGAAATGTCCCACATGTGGCTCTACTGCGCTCGTGGACTAAAACACAAGCCCTAGAAGCAAGGAAGCACCTAGTGCATTTTGGTGCTTCTTTTTTATTAGCATATATTTTAGGCAGCATGCCAGGTTTGGAGAGGTGTTGAGGTGCCAAAACAGTAGGAATCCCTCAAAACTGACCCCATTTTGGAAACTGCACCCCTCAAGGAATTCATTTATGGTTGTTACCATTTTGACCCCGTAGTTTTTTCACAGCGCGTATTTGAATTGGGCTGTGAAATTAAAAGAATGACAATTTTTCCAATAAGATGTCATTTTTGATCAGAATTTCTTATTTTCACAGGGAACAAAATACCCCATTTGTGGTGATGTGTTCTTAGGAGTCCAGATTTTGCTGGATTGGTTTTCGGGTGCCATGTCGCATTTGCAGAGCCTCAGAGGTATCAAAGCAATGGAAACCCACCAAAAGTCACCCCATTTTGGAAACTACACCCCTCAAGGAATTTATTTATGGGTGTTGTGACCATTTAGACCCCACAGTTTTTTCACAGAATTTATTTGAATTGGGCTGTGAATTAAAAAAAAATGTTATTTTTTCCAATAAGAGGTAGTTTTGGCTCTAAATTTCTTATTTTCACAAGGAATAAAATACCCCATTTTGTTGCCCAATTTGTCCTCAGTGTGGCAATACCCTATTTGTGGTGATAAGCTGCCGTTTGGGCCCATAGGAGGGCTCAGAAGGAAAGGACCACCATGTGGCCTACTGGGAATTTTCTGGTGCGAAGTCATGTGTGCAGAAGCCCCTGAGGTATCAGTACAGTTGAAACCCCCGAGAAGTGACCCCGTTTTAAAAACGACACCCCTTAAGGAATTCATCTAGCGGTGTAGTGAGCATTTTGACCCCACAGGTATTGTGTAAAAGATAATGCGCAACAGATGGTGCAGAGTGAGATTTGCAATTTTCTATATATATGCCATGTCAGTGTCCGATATATTGTGCCCAGCATGTGCCACCGGAGACATACACCCCATAAACTGTAATGTGGGTTCTCCCGGGTACGGCAATACCCTACATGTGGCTGTTATTAGCTGCCTAGGCACACGGCAGGGCTCAGAAGGAAAGGACCACCATTTGGTCTACTGGAGCTTTTCTGGTGCTATGTCTTGTACGCAGAAGCCCCTAAGGTACCGGTACAGTTGAAACCCCCGAGAAGTGACCCTGTTTTAAAATCTACACCCCTTAAGTCATTCATCTAGAGGTGTAGTGAGCATTTTGACCCCACAGTTATTGTGTAAAAGATAATGCGCAACAGATGGTGCAGAGTGAAATTTGCAATTTTCTATACATATATGCCAATTCAGTGTCCGATATAGTGTGCCCAGCATGCGCCACCGGAAATATACACCTCATAAACTGTAATGTGGGTTCTCCTGGGTACGGCAATACCCTACATGTGGCTATTAGCTGCCTGGGCACGCAGCAGGGCTCAGAGGGGAAAGATGAGGAGGGGTAAGCTGTGCGAAGTGGATCAGAGCGAGTAAAACTGGGGTAAATTAAAAATAAAGGGATGTATGATAAATTTGAAAACACTCTTTCATACAGAGCTCTGGTTTTTCGGGACAAGCGTCACATTGATATATTGTGTCCCTCCTTATCCCCCTCTTATAGCAGACTTTTGCACCTCTTTTGACTTTTTCCCTTCTTGCCAGTTTGGGGAACTTCTCCTGGAAAGTGTTGTCCTGGTACGATGCGTGTGGCCTCGCTTCCAGAAGTACTGTAGGGCTTCAGGACTTGATCTGACAAGTCCACCCCTCCCATCTACCTATTGTAGTCCAGGATGGAGTCTGGTTTGGGGGTCTCTGTACTGGTACCTCGTACAGGTACATGGGTACTGGTGTGGCATCTCCCTTGTCTTGTACTTGACACACAATATGTTGCTGCTAGAATGTGCCCTGCTCTCTCCCCTTCTTGTTTGCCCAAGCAGAGTCTTAGGGAGGCCTCTCAGATTTCTTCTAGCAGTGCCGCATGCCGCAGGACTTCTGGAAGCGAGGCAGTTGAAGAGTGGGACGCTGGTATAAAAATTATCCATGTAGAGGTGGTAACCCTGGTCCAGCAGTGGGTGCACCAAATCCCACACAATTTTTGTATTAACTCCCAGTAAGGGGGGGCATTCTGGGGGCTGAATACTGGTGTCCTTCCCTTCATATATCCTAAATTTGTAGGTATACCCTGATGCACTCTCGCACAGCTTATACATCTTCACGCCATACCTTGCCCTCCTACCCGGCAGGTACTGGTGGAATTGAACCCTCCCTTTAAAATGTACCAAGGACTCATCAATAGAAATACACTTCTTGGGGCTGTATGCTTGGGAAAACCGGGCACTGAAACGGTCTAATAGGGGTCTCCGTTTATACAAACGGTCAAAACTGGGGTCATTTCGGGGTGGGCACGGCTCATTATGAGTATAATGTAAGAAGCGAAGTATTGCCTCATTTTTATTTTATTTTTTAGTTTCCAGCTCCGTTCTGAAGTTGCTTTGAGGGGCCCATATATTAGACACCCTTATCAAACACCCCATTTCAGAAACTAGACCCCTCAAAGTATTCACAACAGCATTTAGAAAGTTTATTAACCCTTTAGATGTTTCACAGGAATTTAGAGCAAAGTAGAGGTGAAATTTAATTTAATTTATTAGGCACCATGTCCGGTTTGAAGAGGTCTTGTGGTGCTAAAACAGTGGAGACCCCCCAAAAGTGACCCCTTTTTGGAAACTAGAGACCTTGAGGAATCCATTGTAGTTTTCTTGGGGAGCATGCGGCTTTTTGATCAGTTTTTATTCTATTTTTAAGAGGCGTGGTGACTAAAAAACTGGAATTTGACTATTGTTTTTTATTATACTTTTTTTTACAGCGTTCACCGTGCGCTACAAATGACATATTCACTTTATTCTGTGGGGCGATATGATTATGGAGATACCCTATGTTTATAGTTTTATTTTATGTCTTATGGCGTTTGCACAATAAAATACATTTTGTAAAGTATAATTTACTTTTTGTGTTACCTTATTCTAAGAGCCATAACTGTTTTATTTCTCCATCAGGAAAGTCGTGCGAGGACTTATTTTTTGCGTAACGAACTGTAGTTAACTCAGGTCAGTACTATTACTGAGCTGAGCGTGAACGATGCGCTCAGCAGGACGTAATAGTACTGACCTGAGTGCGAAGGGGTTAAGTACAACTGGGCGTGTATTGTGTGTGTACATCTGGGTGTGTTTACTTGTTTTACGAAGCTGGGCGTTGTGAATGGAAGTGTATGATGCTGACGAATCAGCATCATCCACTTCTCATTGTCACCACCCAGCTTCTGGCAGTTCAGACACACAGCGTGTTCTCGAGAGATCACGCTGTGACGTCACTTCCTGCCCCAGGTCCTGCATCGTGTCGGACGAGCGAGGACACATCGGCACCAGGCGACAGAGGCTACAGTTGATTCTGCAGCAGCATCGGCGTTTGCAGGTAAGTCGATGTAGCCTCTGTCGCCTGATGCCGATGTGTCCTCGCTCGTCCGACACGATGCAGGACCTGGGGCAGGAAGTGACGTCACAGCATGATCTCTGGAGAACACGCTGTGTGTCTGTGCACTGCCAGAAGCTGGGTGTTAACGAAGAGAAGTGGATGATGCTGATTCGTCAGCATTCTACACTTCCATTCACAACGCCCAGCTAATAAAACAAGTAAAAACGCCCAGATGTACACACACAATACACGCCCACTTGGACATAACTTTAAACACGCCCAGTTGTACTTAAGAAAGGCTCATTTGCATAAATATAAAAATTGTCATAACTTGGCCAAAAATGCTCGTTTTTGAAAAAAAAAAAGTTACTATAATCTACATTGCAGCGCCGATCTGCTGCAATACGAGATAGGGGTTTGAAAATCTGGTGACAGAGCCTCTTTAACCAATTCTTTACCCACTTGCATACACCCCCCTCCCCCCAGTCCCTGTAGCTTCAGAACAAGACTTGTGTGGAACAGTATCAAATGCTTTTGCAAACTCCAAATAAATCACATCAGCCGCATGACCAACAATCAGATTTGCACTTACCGCCTCATGGAAACTGAGCATGTTAGTTAGGCACAACCTGTTTTTCATGAATCCATGCTGGTTATCAGTTATTACACTTTTCTCTGCTAAATACTTTTGTAGTTCATCTCTTCGAATACCCTCAAATACTTTACATACCACAGATGTCAAACTTACTGGACGGTAGTTACTCGGTTTCACCTTTTTACCCTTCTTAAATATTGGTAAAACATCAGCTGTCCTTCAATCTAGTGGCACTGATCCTGTTACAAGAGAGTCTAAGAAGATGAGATACAATGGTCTGTACAATACTGAGCTTAATTCTCTTAATACTTGTGGATGAATGCCGTCTGGGCCAGGGGATTTATCCATATTTAATTTCCTCAGACGTAGCCGTACTTCCCTCTGTGTTAAGCTGGTAGGACTAGGTGGGGAACCTTTATCACCGTCCACCTGAATATCTGGTACTGGCAGCTCATCAGTGAACACAGAGGAAAAGTATGTGTTTAATATCTCAGCCCTCACTTTGTCCTCTACAATTATTCCCATGGTCATCTTTAACTTCTTCCCCACTTTTGTCGTAAGTATACGTCATGGAAAGCCAGTGCTTCCCGCAAAATGTTGTATACTTACGACAAATGCATGGCACCGGTTGAGAAGCTGAGTGGGTGCCATCATCCCCGGATGTCAGCTGTATCTTAGAGGACATCCTGCTGTAATGGCGGACACCGAAGTTAGCTTTGGTCCCCGCCATTAACCCCTTAAAGAGGCTATGTTACCACATTATAAGTGCCCTATCTCCTACATTAGATCGGCGCTATAATGTAGGTGACAGCAGTGCTTTTTATTTAGAAAAACGATCTATTTTTACCACGTTGGGAGCGATTTTAGCTTTATGCTAATTACTTTCTTAATGTACAGAGGAGTGTATAATGTGGTGACAGTCTCTTTAAATTCAGCCGTCAAAAGTGATCGCCGGGTTGTCGGCGGCTGCAATGGCAACCGGAGGCCTACTACTGGCCTCCCAGTGTGCCTAGCGGAGAGCTTCCAGCCCCCGCCCGGAGGCGTGGCCTGAGGCTTCCGTAGCCACCGGCAGGATGCCGCCGGCTCAGCAGCTGAGCCGGCGTCCTCAGCGGTGGATGTCAGCTGTATGTTACAGCTGACATCCACCTGTAGCGGCAGGAACCGGAGCTAGCTCCGATCCCTGCCATTAACCCCTTAGATGCAGCGCTCAGATGCGATAGCTGCATCTTTGTGGTTAGCGGATCGGCAGCTGTGCCTTGCAATCGCACGGCTGCCGACTGCTATTGTGGCAACAATAACAATGGCCTCCTGTCTGCCGTTACGGAAGCCGATTAGGCCCCACCCAGGGTCGAAGCCTAATCGGCTTGCTGTCAGTGAATGACTGACAGATCTAATACATTGCACTACATATTAGAAAAACAATCTGACAGTTGGACCTTCAAGTCCCCTAGTGGGACTAAAGAAAAGTGAAAAGAAAAGTTGAAAAAAATATAATAAAAGTTTCAAGTAATAAAATAAAACACAATCGCCCTTTTTCCCTTATCAAGTCCTTTTATTATTGAAAAAAATAAAAAAACCATACATATTTGGTATTGCCGCGACCGTAACAGACTAAACTATAAAAATATTCCACGTGGTGAATGGCGTAAAAAAAATGTAACAAACAATGGCAGAATTTTGTTTTTCTCGTCCCTTTTTGCCCTACATAAATTGAAATAAAAAGTGATCAAAAAGTCACATGTATCCAAAAATGGTATCTATAAAAACTATAGCTAGCCTCGCAAAAAACAAGCCCTCATACAGCTCCGTGACGAAAAAATTCAAAAGTTATGGTTCTCACAACATGTTGCCAGAAAATACATTCTTCTTACAAAAGTAATTTTATTGTGTAAAAAGTTGTAAAACATAAAGTGCTATAAATTAGGTATCTGACTGACCCGCAGAGTAAAGTTAACATGCAGTTTATAGCGCATGGTGAACACTGTATAAAAAAAAAAACTATGCCCGAATTTCTGTTTTTTGGTCACCTTGCCTCTCAAAAAATAGGAAAAACAGTGATCAAAAAGTCGCAGGTACCCTAAAATGGTACCAATAATAACTACAGCTCGTCCTACAACAAAACGGCTCTCATACCACTACGTCTATGAAAAAATAAAATTAGTTAAGGCTCCAATAGGTCAAGAAATAAAAATAAGCGGTTGTGCAGATCAGAGGAGAACATTTCGTCTGTTTCTAGAGGCGATTTATCGGGGCCCTAAAATTGGGGAACAAGGAAGGGGAGGGCCCAAACTTTTCTGCTGGAAGCGAGGGTGCCCGTATTATACCAGGACAACACTTTCCCAGAAAAATTCCCCAAACTGCAAAGGTGCGGAGTGTGGACCAAAAGCGGGATAAGTAAAGACACCGTTTATCAGTTCGACACCGGCCTGTGCAGAAAAGATTGCTTCACAGCGTAACACACATCTATGGATTATTTTATTGTTTACCCCATTATTATACCACCTGACTATTCCCCTGATGTACTCTGCACAGCTTACATGTACCCCCACATTATAAACTGAAATACCAGTAAAATTCCCAACAAAACTACCAAGCAAAATCTACGCTTCAAAAACCAAACGGCGCTCTCACCCATCTGAGCCCTATAGTGTGCCGAAACAGCAATTTACTTTCACATATATGGCACCGCCATACCCCGGAGAAACCTTTTAACAATTTTTGGGGTGTCTCTCTCCAGTGGCATAGGCTGGGCATTACCTATTTGGCACTGAATTGGCATATCTGGGGAAAAATTGAAATTTTTACTTGGCACCATCCGCAGCGCAATCATTTATGGTAAAGTCCTGTAGGGTGAAAATGCTCACTACACCTCTTAATAAATGCCTTGAGGGGTGTAGATTCTAAAATGGGGTCACTTCTCAGGGGTTTCTTCTATTACTTCACATCAGAGCCTCTGCAATTGTGAACCAATACTTTATATGTCGCCAAATTAGGCCTCAATTTCATATGGTGCTCTTTCACTCCTGAGCCCTGTCGAATGTCCAGGCAAAATATTGGTGCCCCATGTAGGGTGATTCTAAATCCGGGAAATAATAGAGAGCTGTCTTTATGGTGGCACAAGCTGGGCGCCACATATTGGTATATCTATGGAAAAAAATCCCATTTTCGAGTGCACACCAATTTCTGCACAACACCTGCGGGGTTAACATGCTCGCTACACCCCTAGGTGAATACCTTGAGGGGTGTAGTATCCATAATGGGGTCACTTCTGGGGGATTTCCACTGTTTTGGTCCCACAGGGTCTTTGCAAATGCGACATTTCGACCAGAAACCAATCCAGCAAAATTCGTGCTCCAAAAGCCAAATGGCGCTCCTTCCCTTCTGAGCCGTGCCGTGTGCCCAAACAGCAGTTTGACCACATACGGGGTATTTCCGTACTCCAGAGAAGTTGCTTTACAAATGTTGTGGTTCTTTTTTTCCTTTATTTGTAGTTTCCTAAATGGAGTCACTTTTTTGCGTTTTCTCACTGTTTTGGTCCCTCAGGGGCTTTGCAAATGCGACATGGCCTCCGCAAACCATTCCTGCTAAATTTGAGCTCCAAAAGCCAAATGGCGCTCTCTCCATTCTGAGCCCTGCCGTGTGTCCAAACAGCCGTTTGTTTTACCACATATGGGGTACTATTTTACTCGGGAAAAATTCCTTTACAAATGTTGCGGTGCTTTTTCTCCTTTAGTCCTTGTGGAAATTAGAAAAAAAATTATCTGAACCTGCATTTTCTTTGAAAGAATGTAGATTTCCATTTTCACGGCATGCTTCCAATAATTTCTGCAATAAACCTGTAGGGTCAAAATGTTCACTTTAGCCCTAGATAATTTCCTTAAGAGCTGTAGTTTCCCCAAATGGGGTCACTTTTGGGGGATTTCCACTGTTTTGGCACCGCAAGAACTCTTCAAACCCGACATGGTGCCTAAAATATATTATAAAAAAGGAGGCCCAAAATCCACTAGGTGCTTGAGGCCCGTGCTTCTGTCCAGTAGCACACTAGGGCCACATGTGGGATATTTCCTAAAACTGCAGAACCTGGGCAATAAATATTGAGTTGCGTTTCTCTGGTAAAACTTTGTGTTACAAAAAAAATGGATTCAAAATGAATTTCTGCAACAACTAAAAATGAAATTAGTACATTTCACCTCCTACTTTGGTTTAATTTGTGTGAAACGTCTAAAGGGTTAAACTTTCTAAATGCTGTTTTGAATACTTTGAGGGGTGAAGTTTTTAAAATGGGGTCACTTCACAACTAAACTGGCCCCTGCAAAAATAGCCTTTTGAAATCTTGAAAATGTGAGACATTTCTGCTAAAGTTCTAAGCCTTGTAACGTCCTAGAAAAATAAAAGGATGTTCAAATAACTATGCCAACCTAAAGTAGACAAATGATGTAAATTAGCGACTATTTTGTGTGGTTATAACTGCCTTTCTTCCAAGCAGATACATTTAAATTTAGAAAAATGCACATTTTTGCAATTTTTTTTACAAAATTTTGGTGTTTTCCACAATTGAATACTGAATGTATCGCGCAAATTATGCCAGTAACAAAGTCGAATGTGTCACGAGAAAACAATCTCCGAATCGCTTGGATAGGTTAAAGCATTCCGAAGTTATTACGACATAAAGTGAAATATGTCTCATTTTGAAAAATGAGGCTCTGTCAGGAAGGTCAAAAGTGGCCAAAGAGGGAAGGGGTTAAGAGTGACAATATTAGATTTGTTTTATTTTGCATTTATATATATATATATATATATATATATATAACTATAACATTTTTGGGGATTTATTTTAATGTCGTTTAGCGATTTTTGTTTTTCTGTAGATAACTTTGCTAAGTTGATTTTAATTTTTACATTTTCTATTGAGATCTACGTACCGTCTGGAATGCTTCTGCTGAGCTCTCAGCCTTCATTGTTTTTAAATGCTTTTTGTTTTTGTCTTACTATATTCAGTAATTCCCTATTCATCCATATTGGTCTCCTTTTATTCCTAGACATTTTGTTACTAGTGGGTATAAACTTACTACATGATTCATGTAATATATCTTTAAAAGCTCCCCATTTAGCATCAGTATCCCTATTTACCATTACATGATCCCAGTCAACAAGTGTTTCCCTCAGTCAATTGAATCTTGCTTTCCTAAAATTCCAGGTTTTTGTTGCTCCCCTTCGTATTGTTTTAATGAAAATGATATTAAAACTTCCCATATTGTGGTCACTATTGCCCTAGTGCTCCCGGACCTCCACATCTGATATTGTATCTGATCTAGGGATGCACGATGCATCGAAACTTCGATACTGTTTCGATACTTTGCATCCCCAAACTAGAATCTCCAACTTGTCCATTTTACTTGCAAGACTTCTTGCATTCGCCAGCATATATTTAATTTTACAGACACCTTTCATATTCTTAGCTCCGTATTTATTCCTAGTCACCTCCCTACTCGGCTTTCTAACCCCAGCCCCCACTAAATCCCCATTATTCCCTTCTGTATCCCACTACCTGTGTACTAAATCTAACCCCACTTGTGTATCCCCACCCTCCCTCCAGATCGTTGTTTAACCCCTTAGTGACCAGCTTATTTTAAATCTTCATGACCAAGCTATTTTTTACAGTTCTCCATCGTCGTATTCCAAGAGCTATAACTTTTTTATTTTTGCGCCGACATAGGTGTATAACGTCTTGTTTTTTGCAGGACAACTTGTGGTTTTTAATAGCACCATTTTGGGGTACATATAATTTATTGATTAACTTTTATAAACTTTTTTTGGGGGGGGGAATAGAAGAAAAACTAATTTCGTCACTTTTTTTATGCGTTGTAAATCTACACCGTTTACCGTGTGGTATAAATAACACTAACTTTATTCAGCGGGGTGTTACGAATGCAAAGGTACCAAATCTGTATAGATAACACATTTTTTTTCAAAATTCGTTGTTTTGGGTCTCAGTTTTGAAGAGCCTTAACTTTTTTTTTATTTTTCCGCCAATGCAGTTGTATGAGGGCTTTTTTTTTTGCGGGACAACTTCTAGTTTTTATTGGTACCATTTTGGAGTAGATGCGAGTTTTTGATCACTGTTTATCAAATTTTTTTTTAAGGCAGGATTCACAGAAAACAAATTTTTCCATTGTTTTTTATTTTATTTTTTTATGGCGTTCACCATGCAGGTTAAATAATGTAATAGCTTTATAGTCGGGGTAGTTTCGTAAACGGCGATAACAAATATGGGTAACTTTTTTTTATACATTTTGTTTTTTTATAGTAAAGCATTTTGTAAGGGAGGAAAGTGGGTTATTCATTTTTTTTATTAAATTTTTTTTTTTTTTTACTAGGGTACTTTAATATGTGATCCGGCCATGCTTCTGGCATGACCTATCAGGCACTTACTAAAGGCAGACCTGGGGGCCTTTACTGCCATCGGAGACAGACACTCGGCGATCTTATCTCCAAAACAACTCCGATGCAGCGCTCGCTATTTAGCGCCACATCTGAGGGGTTAAACGGGTGAGATTGATACTGATATCGATCTCACCCGTTTGAGCAGGGATGCCCTCAGCTACCTCTTGTAGCTGAGAGCAGGGAGATTTAAAGGCTCCCTGCTCTGTTTATTCTGATACAGCGCCGTGGAAAGGAGTGTGCATCAGAATAAAACCCATTAGTGGCCGCCGTGAAAAGGTGTATTGGCGGTCACTAACTAGTTAAAAGCTCCTCCAGCCGTCTAACCATTCTTTCCCCCAGCACAACTCTCCCCATTTAGATGCAGCCTGTCCCTACCCTAGAGCCTGCAGCCAACAGAGGTAAGCCCAGTTCCCCATGAACCCAAACCTATCCTTCCTGCACCAATTTCTAAGCCAATTATTTACCTCCCTAATCTCCTGCTGTCTTTCTACTGACGCTCGTGGCACTGGTAGTATTTATGAAAACACTACCTTGGAGGTCCTGGGCTTCTCTCTGTTCCCTAAAATCATTTTTAAGGACCTTCCATCTCCCATTGACTTTGTCATTGGTACCTATGCCTAGCATTCGCCAGCCAGACCCAGCAATCTATCTATTCGATCCGCAATATGCTGATCCGCAATATGCACACGGCAGACAACACACTATTCGGCATTCACGGTCACGGCGACAGATGCCACTGTCTGTCCACCTAATAATAGAATCCCCTACCACCAGTATGTCTGACCTTTTGCTGCACTCCTACTTCCATCTTTCCTACAGCAGGCCTTGTCCTGGTTGGTAGGAGCAACGCCCTGCTGCAGTGATGCTGTCTCTGGACTTGCATCCCTAATAGCAGCCAAACAGGCATATTTACTAGGTTGTGCCAGTTTAGGACTAGCCTCCTTGACACTTTTTCCCCTACCCCTTCCTCCAAATGTTACCCAGCTACTAATCTCTGGATTCTGAGTTTGCCCGCCTCCACCCACGTCCATCTCACTGGCCCCAGCCAGTGTTTGCTCAGTGAGCTCTAAACTCCTCTCCAGATTTGCAATGCTCCTAAGGCCCCATGCACACGACCGTGTTCGGTCCGTGATATACGGTCCGCATGTTCCGGGCCGAACACAGTGCAGGGAGCCGGGCTCCTTGCATCATACTTATCTATGACGCTAGGTGTCACTGCCTGTCCACGTACACTACCGTTCAAAAGTTTGGGGTCACCCAGAAAATTTTGTGTGTTCCATGAAAACTCACACTTATATTTATCAAATGAGTTGCAAAATGACTAGAAAATATAGTCAAGACATTGACAAGGTTAGAAATAATGATTTTTATTTGAAATAATAA
Organism: Rhinoderma darwinii; assembly: GCF_050947455.1. Taxonomy (NCBI): domain Eukaryota; kingdom Metazoa; phylum Chordata; class Amphibia; order Anura; family Rhinodermatidae; genus Rhinoderma; species Rhinoderma darwinii. The sequence goes on from NC_134691.1 coordinate 249,194,717, forward strand.
TGTTCTCCTTCAAACTTTGCTTTCGTCAAAGAATGCTCCATTTGCAGCAATTACAGCATTGCAGACCTTTGCCATTCTAGCTGTTAATTTGCTGAGGTAATCGGGAGAAATTTCACCCCATGCTTCCAGAAGGCCCTCCCACAAGTTGGATTGGCTTGATGAGCACTTCTTGCGTACCATACGGTCAAGCTGCTCCCACAACAGCTCTATTGGGTTAAGATCTGGTGACTGCGCTGGCCACTCCATTACAGATAGAATACCAGCTGCCTGCTTCTTCCCTAAATAGTTCTTGCATAATTTGGAGGCGTGCTTTGGGTCATTGTCTTGTAGGATGAAATTGGCTCCAATCAAGCGCTGTCCACAGGGTATGGCGTTGCAAAATTGAGATATAGCCTTCCTTATTCAAAATCCCTTTTACCTTGTACAAATCTCCCACTTTAGCAGCACCAAAGCAACCCCAGACCATCACATTACCTCCACCATGCTTGACAGATGGCGTCAGGCACTCTTCCAGCATCTTTTCAGTTCTGCGTCTCACAAATGTTCTTCTGTGGGATCCAAACACCTCAAACTTCGATTCGTCTGTCCATAACGCTTTTTTCCAATCTTCCTCTGTCCAATGTCTGTGTGCTTTTGCCCATATTAATCTTTTCCTTTTATTAGCCAGTCTCAGATATGGCTTTTTCTTTGCCATTCTGCCCTGAAAGCCAGCATCCCTGAGTCGCCTTTTCCCTGTAGACGTTGACACTGGCGTTTTGCGGGTACTATTTAATGAAGCTGCCAGTTGAGGACCTGTGAGTTGTCTATTTCTCAAACTAGACACTAATGTACTTGTCTTGTTGCTCAGTTGTGCAGCTGGGCCTCCCACTTCTCTTTCTACTCTGGTTAGAGCCTGTTTGTGCTGTCCTCTGAAGGGAGTAGTACACACCGTTGTAGGAAATCTTCAGTTTCTTGGCAATTTCTCGCATGTAATAGCCTTCATTTCTAAGAGCAAGAATAGACTGTCGAGTTTCACATGAAAGCTCTCTCTTTCTAGCCATTTTTAGAGTTTAATCGAACCCACAAATGTAATCCTCCAGTTTCTCAACTAGCTCAAAGGAAGGTCAGTTTTATCGCTCCTCTAAACAGCAAAACTGTTTACAGCGGTGCTAACATAATTGCACAAGGGTTTTCAAGTGTTTTCTAATCATCCATTAGCCTTCTAACACAGTTAGCAAACACAATGTACCATTAGAACGTGTATCAGTGTATCTCTGATTAATTTAATGTTCTCTTCATTGAAGATATATATATATGTGTGTGTGTGTGTATGTGTGTGTGTGTGTATATGAATGTATGTGTGTATATGTATGTATGTGTGTATATGTATGTGTGTATGTGTATATATGTATATATGTGTGTGTATGTGTGTATATATATATATATATATATATATATATATATATATATATATATATATATATATATATATATATATATATATAGCAAATGATAATTTGCAGCACTCCAATGTGAAGAAAATGCTAGCTTGATAAAGATCCTATCGTAGGATTGAAACGTTGCTTTTGGATTGAATAAACCACCATTTTCTTCACATTGGAGTGCTGCAAATTTTCTTTTGCTATATCTGACATTCCGTCAAAGGATCGGGACGTCTTGCTGGGCTACTGTTCAATGGGTTCTTTGTGAGTGCTGCTGCCTTCTCTTATATATATATATATATATATATCTCTTTCTTTACATGAGTGAAGACTTCTGTTTTTTTTATGAAACTGCTTCATTTTTTTTATTTTTTTAACACATTCTAGTAGACTCCCTAGGGGACTTCAACCAGCTATCATAACAGAGACAGAGTGAAAGCAGACCTTGGGGGGCCTTCATTAGGCCCCTGGGCTACCATGACCACCATCGGCACCCAGTGATCGTGTCACGGGGGTGCCTAAGAACGCCTCTTTCTAATGCCTTTGATGTCTCAATTAAAGGGGTTAAGCGGCCAGGAACAGCACGATCGCTGTTCCTGCCTGTTAGGCCCCATGCACACGACCGTATTTTTTTCCTCCCGTAAATACGGGTTCTTTGTCACACGTTTTTAACCCGTAAAAAAAAAAGGGGGCTGGAAATGATGCAATCCCCTGATGTCGCCTAGCAACGCTCCTGTAATTACGGGAGCCCCATAGGCTTCTATTGGCCTGCCCATGCCGTAATTACGGCATGAAATAGGATATGTTCTATATTTTCAACGGCCTGGGCACCTTCCCGTAAACAAACGGGAAGGTACCCGTGGCCAATAGAAATCTATAGGCCCGTAATTACTATCCGTAATTACGGGCATTTTTACAGCCGTGTTCAAAGGGGGCCTTAGTCCCGGGTGACCGCTGTAATACACAGATGACACCTGCATTGTATGGAGCAGGCTCAGGGAGTGAGCCCGCTCCATACATTACCCCCCGCACCAGGATGTGCAATTACTTCCAGGTGCGCAAAGGGGTTGATTTATGGGGGTTTCTAATATATAGTCTTCTCCAAGCCTCTTCAGAACTGACTTGGTCCCTTAAAAATTCTGTTTTGGTAATTTGTTCTGAAAATGTGATTTTTTTTTTTTGCTAAACAGCATAAATTTTTTTAAATGCCTATTTATTTTTAGTACATAAGCCTAACATGAAATAGTCATGTGGTAAATGTTAATTATTAACTATTTTGTGTGGTATTACGATCTGTTTTACAAGCAGAAATAAACAAATTAAGTTCACATTCTTAACATTCGATAAAATTTTGGTGTTTTTCACACATAGACTGTATGGACCAAAATTTTCCACTAACATAAAGTACAATGTGTCACTAAAAAACAATCTCCTTTATTATTTGGATAAGTTAAAGCAATCCAAAGTTATTGTCACATAAAGTGACATGTCCGATTTGAAAAATCGGGCTTTCTCAGAAAGGTAAAATTTGGCTGCTGTTTTAAGGGATAAACTCACTATTTGCTGTCCTGTAATTATTATTTATTTTCTTCTCTTACAGCCTTCCACTTTGGCAAGATTGCCATGAGTTATGGAGTAAGAAACGCAGAAGGCAGAAACAAATGGGGATGGTCGATGATGCAACAGCACCAAAAATACCAAGGAAAGAATTATCTGTGGGCCTGGACGATAGCAGAAATAGCACACCCCAGGGCGTACAGGCATCGTCTCAAAAAACTCAGGGATTTCCTGGTGTTGGACTAGGTAAGAAGTATTAACTTTCTGTAAATAGGACACCTTTTGGGACCTTTTTTTAAAAAAAATATTTTTTTTTTTTTTTTAAATTTCATTTTTAAACTAGTTTTGTAACGGACTTTAAAAAAATATAAAAATAAATGCTCTACATAGAAACTGCAGAAAGTCATTCTGAACCACTGATTGCTCATCTGACAGCGGAACCTGTGGGCTCCAGGGCAATTTTCGAAGCTCAGTTCTGACCAAGTCAATATGGATCCACTTAGACTTGGTCAACTCAACTAATCCTTAAATGCATTACAATTAAAAAAAAAAAAAAAAGACCCGAAAGGTGTCCATAGCCTTAAAGACCTTGACATTTTTTTCTAGACCATTACAACAAAAGCAGAGAAGTTAGAGACTAATACTTTTACTTTCTTTACACTCATTCCACCGCCGTTTTTGCAAGGCGGTTATCTCAAGATATTTTTTTATTCGTTTTTATATATATATATATATATATATATATATATATATATATATTATAGTGAAGGAAATAAGTATTTGATCCCTTGCTGATTTTGTAAGTTTGCCCACTGTCAAAGTCCTGAACAGTCTAGAATTTTTAGGCTAGGTTAATTTTACCAGTGAGAGATAGATTATATTAAAAAAAAAACAGAAAAATCACAGTCAAAATTATATATATTTATTTGCATTGTGCACAGAGAAATAAGTATTTGATCCCCTACCAACCATTAAGAGTTCAGCCTCCTCCAGACCAGTTACACGCTCCAAATCAACTTGGTGCCTGCATTAAAGACAGCTGTCTTAAATGGTCACCTGTATAAAAGACTCCTGTCCACAGACTCAATTAATCAGTCTGACTCTAACCTCTACAACATGGGCAAGACCAAAGAGCTTTCTAAGGATGTCAGGGACAAGATCATAGACCTGCACAAGGCTGAAATGGGCTACAAAACCATAAGTAGGATGCTGGGTGAGAAGGAGACAACTGTTGGTGCAATAGTAAGAAAATGGAAGACATACAAAATGACTGTCAATCGACATCGATCTGGGGCTCCATGCAAAATCTCACCTCGTGGGGTATCCTTGATCCTGAGGAAGGTGGGAGCTCAGCCGAAAACTACACAGGGGGGAACTTGTTAATGATCTCAAGGCAGCTGAGACCACAGTCACCAAGAAAACCATTGGTAATACATTACGCCGTAATGGATTAAAATCCTGCAGTGCCCGCAAGGTCCCCCTGCTCAAGAAGGCACATGTACAGGCCCGTCTGAAGTTTGCAAATGAACATCTGGATGATTCTGAGAGTGATTGGGAGAAGGTGCTGTGGTCAGATGAGACTAAAATTGAGCTCTTTGGCATTAACTCAACTCGCCGTGTTTGGAGGAAGAGAAATGCTGCCTATGACCCAAAGAACACCGTCCCCACTGTCAAGCATATAGGTGGAAACATTATGTTTTGGGGGTGTTTCTCTGCTAAGGGCACAGGACTACTTCACCGCATCAATGGGAGAATGGATGGAGCCATGTACCGTCAAATCCTGAGTGACAACCTCCTTCCCTCCACCAGGACATTAAAAATGGCTCGTGGCTGGGTCTTCCAGCACGACAATGACCCGAAACACAGCCAAGGCAACAAAGGAGTGGCTCAAAAAGAAGCACATTCAGGTCATGGAGTGGCCTAGCCAGTCTCCAGACCTTACACCCATCGAAAACTTATGGAGGGAGCTGAAGATTCGAGTTGCCAAGCGACAGCCTCGAAATCTTAATGATTTATAGATGATCTGCAAAGAGGAGTGGGCCAAAATTCCATCTAACATGTGTGCAAACCTCATCATCAACTACAAAAAACATCTAACTGCTGTGCTTGCCAACAAGGGTTTTGCCACCAAGTATTAAGTCTTGTTTTTTGCAAAGGGATCAAATACTTATTTCTCTGTGCACAATGTAAATAAATATATATCATTTTGACACTGATCTTTCTGTTTTTGTTTTTTTTTTTAAATATAATCTATCTCTCACTGGTAAAATTAACCTAGCCTAAAAATTCTAGACTGTTCATGACTTTGAATGTGGGCAAACTTACAAAATCAGCAAGGGATCAAATACTTATTTCCTTCACTGTGTGTGTATATATGTATATATGTGTATATATGTATATATGTGTGTATATATGTATGTATATATATATATATATATATATATATATATATATATATACACGCTTTTCTGTGTCCAAGTTGTGGTCCCGGAGAGCTGCTGTTGAGAACTTTTACCACACAGCATTTTACAAAGAGTTTCTCGTGTGAGCTTGGTTATAACTGCTGCCACTTGGAAGCCGACACTAGGTGAAAAGCTGTTATATCCTCCTATCTCCTCCTACCAGGTTACTCCAAAACTAAGAATACTGAGCTTACCAGTTTTAGCTTACTGTCTGTAGTTGGCAGATATACCTGCTCGACAGGTCCAATTACTGTCTTTTCCTTCTTAGGTTTTGAATACAGGGTTGACCTGATCACACTGTTAACCCACTATGAGGAGAGAGTGAGAGAACCTTGCAGAGGCTATATTAAGAATATCTGTAGTGAGTACCCCCAGGGGAAATAATAAAACAAAGATCCCATGAAGGGGGGTACCATAATTACCTTCAGATACTCATCTGTTCTTGAAGTAACCCTTCCTATTCAGCTCTAGGAATCCAGTAGGTTCTCACCCGGTGCACGTGGATAGTGGATATTGTATAGATAAAAAAAACTGAAGTAGAAAAAAAAACAGGAAACCATCAGTTAAACTTTTTCTAAAAAGAAGAAAGGTGAAAAATGTAAGCTGTAAGGTTTTTCTTGATAGCCACTTATATCATGTACTCCGCTATTATAATGTTGATTGCTGCTTGTACAGTGCTTGTTCTACTGTTGCGCTACCTTTTTCATGTACATCTGCATTCCTTTTCATCATTGTGACCTAGATATCAAAAGGATGATCCGAATGGATATTTTCCCTTTTTTAGTAATCCGGTCTGGAATTGGTACGGGCTTTTTTTTTTTTTATAATAGTGGATAATTGTTGTGGGACAATCCATCTATCCTTGGTTGAACTTGATGAACATGGGTTTTTTTTCAACTCTACTATGTAATAATTATCTATTCTCTCATTTTTGATTGTGCCAGTGAATAATCTAGTATTTTGTTTCTCTTGGAATTATTTCTCTCATTGTGACTATTTTGTTTATGCATTATAGCACATTATCTGTGCGCTTTTTGTGCGATCTGATGCTTCTCCGGAGCAGTGGCTACTGTCTGTCCCGTCCGTCCCCCCATTACTCAAAGAACTCCATGTATTTAACCTCTTAAGGACACAGCCAATTCTGGCCTTGAGGACCAAAACATTTTTTTATATTTCCCCCATTTGCATCCCGGTGCTCATAAGTTTTTCATTTTTTGTCTGACGTAGCTGTATGAGGCTTTGTTTTTTGTGGGTCGAGTTGTACCATTTTTTGGCACATTTGCAACATAGTTTAATTTATATAAATTTTTATTTTGGCAAAAATGTAGAAAAAAAGATCTGCTGCAGTTTTCTTTTTCTTTTGGTTTTTACACCATCAAAAATAACATTATACGTTTATTGTACAGGTTGTTACGGACGTGACGATACCACATATGCGTGCATTATTTCATGTTTTGGGACTTATATTTAGGAAAGTTTATTGTTAAAAAAACATTTAATCACAGAGGGATTTTTTTTATTTTTGAACAGTAATGTACTGGCGTATATCTATATGCCCGTACATTAGCCTGTGTACAGATTGTACACAGGCAGTTGTTAAGACATACCTCAGTATGGTCAGACAGCCCTGGGGTCCTTCAATGGACCCTGGGCTATCTGCCCATACCAGGTATAGCCATTGCTCGTGTAACAGGGATTTCCTGTGACGCGATCAAAGGGGAGACCCCCTTCTCACTTTTAGCTTTGAATGCCGCAATCGGCTTTGATCGCGGCATTCAAGGGGTTAACTCTGGAGAGAAGAGGTTTCTATTCTCTCCACCGATAGAGCGGGGCTGCGGCTGTGTATTACAGCCGTTGCCCTGCTCATCATGGCGCGCGGACACTGGCTGTCACATAGGACGGGAATACTCGTCCTGATGCGCCAAGTACCCGCCGCTCAGGACGAGTGTTCTCGTCCTTTGTCTGCAACCAGTTAATATGATTGTTTTGTAACCTTGTTGTTGTTATAAATGCTTGAATGATACATAAAGATTCTGCATAAAAAGTAAGCGATGTCTGTGAACTTCAATTGTGTATTAGTGACCCTCTTGACTTGTAGAAAGAACATTGTTTTTTTTTTATATTAAAAGTGGGGCAATTTTTTCTAGAAAAGAAAAGGTATATAGTGCAGTTTTCAGAGTGATCTCCTTTCACAAACAGCAGGGAAAAAACAAACTAAATCCATTTAGAAGTTATCTAAATGTGATTTTTCGTTTGGTTCCTATTAGTAAAAATGAAATTTGATTATAAACAGAAAAAACTGCTGCTTTTTTCGTTGGATTAACATTCAAGAATAGGTATTTGTATGTTCATCTAATTGAAAAATGTCATAATCATTAGAATACTGCGTTTGTTGCAGAGATCGACCTGTTATTAGGAGGAGTTTTGTGGGGATTCTCAGTCTTGATTAGGTTATTCTTGATGGTCTCATTGAGACCAACTGGGCTGAGACTGTGGTATTGTTTATTAAAACTGAAAATCTAATCACATTAGCTAGGATTTGTTCAAGGGGTGGGGTTTTTACATCAAAGCGTCCCCCATGTTGTTGCACGTGCCTAGAGCTATGTTTCAAAAAATGGTTTAGTGTTGGATCTGTGCTCATTAATCCTAACCCTTAACCCCTTAATTTTTTCAAATCGGACGTGTCCGTGCTGGAATGCTTTTATGTATCCAAGCAATTCTGAGATTGTTTTCTCGTGACACAATGTACTTTGTTGGTGGTAAAATCTGGTCAATATATTCAGTGTTTATTTGTGTAAAAACACCAAAATTCAGAGAAAACTTGCAAAAAATTAGCATTTTTCTAAATTTAAGTGTATTTGCTTGTAAGACCTAGTAATACTACACAAAATAGTCACTAGTTAACAGTTCCCATATGTCTACATTATGTTGGCATAGTTTTTTAAAAGTCCTTTTATTTTTCTAGGACGTTACAAGGTTTCTAACTTTAGCAGCAATTTCTCACATTTTCTAGAAAAATTCAAAAGGCTATTTTTTCAGAGACCAGTTCAGTTCTGGCCTTATATATTCGAAAGTCCCCATAAATCACCCCATTTTAAAAACGAGACCCCTCAAAGTATTCAAAACTGTTTCAGAAAGTTTCTTAACCCTTTGTGCGTTTCACAGGAATTAAAGCAAAGTAGAAGTGAAATTTACAATTTTCATTTATTTTATTTTTTTTCCAAAATTCATTGGTACTAAATTGTTTTCTTTAACACCATTTTACCAGAGAAACGCAACTCAATATTTATTGCCCAGATTCTGCAGTTTTTAGAAATATCCCACGTGTGGCCCTAGTGTCCTAATGGATTGAAACGCAGGTCTTAAAAAATGGGAGGCCCCAAAATCCTCCAGGTGCTCCTTTGCTTCTAAGAATATATTTTAGGCACCAGGTCAGGTTTGAAGAGGTCCTTTGGTGCCAAAACAGTGGAAACCCCCCAAAAGTGACCCCATTTTGGAAACTACAACCCTCAAATGTATCTAGTGGTATAGTTAGCATTTTGACTGCACGTTTTTTTGCTAAACTTTGGAATTAGTCTGTAAAAATTAAAATCTTTTTTCTGAAAAAACATAGACATTTTAAATTTTTACAAGGAATAAATGCGAAAAAGCACCCTAACAGTTGTACAGCATCTTCTCCCGATTACGGCAATGCCCCATATGTGGTAATAAACTGCTGTTTGGACCCACGGCAGGGCTCACAAGGGAAGGAGCACCCTTTGGATTTTGGAGAGCAGGTTTTGCTGAAATAGTTTTCAGTGCCATGTTTTTGCAACGCCCTGGAGAAGCCAAAACAGTGGCAACTACACCCCTTAAGGAATATTTGTAGGGGTATAGTTAGCATTTTGACCCCACACTGTTTTTGCAGAATTTATTGGAATTATGCAGTGAAATTGAAAATCGTCACTTTTTTTTCTAATAAAATGTCGTTTTAGCTCATATTTTTTTCATTTTCACAATTGATAAAGGAGAAAAAGCACCCCAACGTTTGTAAAGCAAACTCTTCTGAGCACACCAATGCCCCAACTGCTGTTTGGACACACGGCAAGGCTTAGAATGGAAGGAGCGCAATTTGACTTTAGTAGCATCATTTTTGCTGGAATGGTTTGTGGCACCATGTCATATTTGCAAAGCCCCTGAGGGGCCAAAACAAGTACAAACCCCGCAAAAGTGACCCCCATTTGGGAAAATACACCACTCCATGGATTTTATCCAGCGGTATAGTGAGCATTTTGACCCCACTGTTTTTTTGCTGAATTTTTTGGAATTCAACAATGAAAATAGACATTCTTTCCACTAAAATGTTGAATTTTTTTTATTTTCACAATGAATAAAGGAGAAAAAGCAACAATTGTAAAGCAATTTCTCCCGAGTATGTCAATAGCCCATATGTGGTCATAAATTGCTGTTTGAACACACCGCAGGGCTCGGAATGGCAGGAGCGCTACTTGGCATGCAGATTTTGCTTGATTGGTTTTTGGGCGCCATGTCACACTTGCAGATCCGCTGAGGTACCAGTACAGTAGAAACCCCTGAGTAGTGACTCCATTTTGGAAACTATACTTCTCAGGGCATTCATCTAGGGGTGTAGTGAGCATTTTGATCCCACAGATGTTTCATAGATTGTATTAGAATTAGGCAAAATTAAGAACTTTTTTCCAAAAATGTTGTTTTGCTCCCAGGGCACATGGCAGAGCTCAAAATGGAAGGAGTGTGATTTGGCTTTTAGAGCGCAGATTTTTCTGGACTGGTGTACAGGCGACATGTCTCATTTGCACAGCTCCCTTAGGTACCAGAGTAGAGTGTAAAACCCTGAGAAGTGACCCTGTTTTGTAAACTACACCCCTCTAAGGCATTTATCATTTGCCTGGACATATGACACGGCTTAGGGGTGAAAGAGCAAATGCGCATGTGAGGCCTATTTTGGTGATTTTCGCAGCAATGGCCCACAATGGCAGGGCTCTGGGGTCAAATAATAGAATAAACCCCCATGTAGTGACCCCCATTCTGGAAACTGCACCCCTCAAGGAATTTTTTAAGGGGTGTAGTGGGCATTTTGACCCCAAAGGTTTGTTTTTTATTAGAAATGCTCAGTGGATGGTGCAAGGTGAAAATTGCAATTTTCCACAGGTATATGGAATTTTAGTGCACAATATGTTGTGCCCAGTTCGTGCCACTGAAGACAAATACCTCAAACTGTTAAGCGGGTTCTCCCGGGTATGGCGATGCCATATATATATATGGACGTAAACTGCTGTTTGGGCACGCTGTAGGGTTCAGAATGGAGGGAGCGCCATTTTGGCTTTTGGAGCGCAGATTTTGCTTAGTGGCAGTTCTATTTGGGGTTTTGCTGGTATTTCGGTTTGATGTGGGGGCATATGTAATCTGTGAAAGGTACATCAGGGCATAATAAAAAGGTATAATAATGGGGTAAATAAATAATAATGTCGCACTGATAAATAGAAAATCTTATCTGCTTTTGGAACACTAGTCATATTCTGAGAGGCAGAACTTATTTGTTGCGGGACAATCTAGTTTTCATTGGTACCATTTTGGGGTACATGCTATTTTTAGATCACTTTGTATTTCATTTTTTGGCTAGCAAGGTGACCAAAAACCAGCAATTCTGATAGTGTTTTATACTTCTTCTTTTTTTACGGTGTTCCCCGTGCGCTATAAATTAAAATTTTACTTAATTCTGCGGATGGATACGATTACGGCGATATTATATGTATATATGTTTTTTTTATGCTTTGTAGCTGTCTGCACAATAAATTCACTTTTTTGTTTCAAATGTATTTTGACATTCTTGTCATAACTTTTTTATTTTTCACTCAAAGCTGTGGGAGGGCTTTTTTTTTTTTTTTTTTTTTTTTTTTTTTTTTTTTTCTTATTGAAAGTTTTTATTGAGTTTCAATACACAAAGTTACAAGACATAGTGGAGGGAAGGCCTCCACACATTAATAGGAAGAACAACAAACAAGTTTGAGGACCAACGCAACAAAAACAAAAATCAAAAATGCGCATCACAACTCAATACAAAGGACATTGTTCAGTATATGTCAGCAGCATGAATGAGCCAAGAAGCAAAACATCAGAACATACATTGAGGCCACTGAATTCAAGCGGAGAAGGAGAGGCACATTACCGTAGACAGGGGAAGAGAAAGAATAGAAAAAGGCCCCAAGAGAGGGAGGGAGGGGAGAGGGCATGGGGATCCTGGACTCCTGTTCCGGGGTATTATGAGTGAACCAGCAGCAAATGAGCACTACAGTACACTTCACAGGGGCATAGGCCAACTCGGGTTACAGCCGTGAGGTATGAAGAGGAAGAAAGGAACACTATCCATGGAGACCATGTAGACGTATATTTTACCACAGCTGCCGGGGAATGAGCCACCAGGTGTTCCATTCGCTGTATCAAGGCAACCTCCCGAAACCACTCATCTAATGTTGGGGATATTGCCGTTTTCCAACTACGCGGGATCACTGACTTTGCCGCCTGAAGGAGATGTCTAGTTAGTGACCTTTTATAAACGTGTATTGGCATTGGGAACATAAATAAAAGAGCTGCTTCCTGCGAATTGGGAACAGAGACTCCAGTATTAATTTAAGCACTGCATCCCAAAAACTCCTCAACGAGGGGCAACTCCACCACACATGGGACATGGAACTTCCCACAGCACCACAACGCCAACAATTGTCAGGCACAGACGGATACCATTTATAAAGAGCAGCCGGGACCCGGTACCATCTAGAGATAATTTTGTAACTCGTTTCCTGGGCCCTACTGGCTATAGAGGCTTTTTGAGAGAGGGAGAAACACCGCTTCCATTGTGCCTCTGTAAATGTAGTCTGTAATTCTCTCTCCCAGGCCCCACAGAAGGAGGGGAGTTGGTGGGATCGCTGTGAAAGGAGTAGTTTATATAATGTGGAGATGGCATGAGTAGGGGCCTGGGTGGAGACACATAGGCGTTCAAAGTCGGTTAACAACCGGTGGAGATGTGCGCGTCGATTAACGGCTCCATAAAAATGCTTTAGCTGGGCGTATTCATACATACGGCGGGTAGAGGGCACATCGTCGGGGCAGATGGAGGTTAAAGGGAGAAGAGAGGAAGCAGAGAGGACCTGGGCAAAATACATGGGGTCGGTGGATGACCTACCTAGGAAGGAGCGACAAGCCTTACCAGCCGGAAAGGCTGGATTATCCGTAATAGGAGTTAAAGGACCCAGGGGGTCTACCAGCGTATTTCCAGGCCCTAAGGACCGCAATGCCAAGAGGGTATGGTGAACAACAAAGGAGGCTTGGGTCGGTCTATTCCCAGGCAGGGTCCACGGCAGGGTAGATGGGGTACTGGGACATAGTTGTTGAGCCAAACGGACCCACAGTTTGGATTCGCGATTGTGAAAAAAATCTAAAACCCTCGCATGAGTTGACGCTAGATAATAGAGCCTACAGTCTGGCAGACCAACCCCACCCGCCACCCTGGAACGCGTCAGACGAGCTCGGCTCAACCGCGGACGACCAGTCGGCCAAATGAAGGAGCCAAAACACTGCTGAAGCCGCAACCAATAAGAAGATGGGATAGAGATGGGGATCGTCTGTAGGAGATAAAGTAATCGGGGGAGGAGAGACATTTTAATAATATTAATACGGCCAAACCAGGAAAATTCAGTCTTATGCCAGGAATTAAGATCATTACGAAACTTGGCCAGCAGGGGGATGAAATTATTTGTAAACCGTTGTGTGAGGTCTCTACTTATACGGGCACCTAAATATGTAATGCCTCTGGAGGGCCACGAGAAAGGGAAATTACTTTGGAGTAGCGACACCAACGGGACCGGGAGAGAAACATTCAACGCTTCAGATTTAGAGAGGTTGATCTTGAAATTAGACCGTGTTCCAAAACGGGACAACTCTGACATCAATGAATGGAGGGAGACATGAGGTTCTGTGAGACAAACCAATAAGTCATCAGCAAACGCAGAGCACTTATATTCCATCCCTCCAATGGTAATACCTTTAACATCCGTGGTGTTCCGGATAGAGGCCATGAGATGCTCCATGACCAGGACATACAACAGGGGGCAGCCCTGTCTTGTGCCATTATGAATCGTGAAAGGTGCCGAGAAGGATCCATTTATTTTTATTTGGGCCGAAGGCGTGCGATACAGTGCCATAATTTTTGCCAGGAGAGAGGGTCCTATGCATACATGTTGAAGGGTTTGGCGAAGGGCAGGCCATGATATTCTGTCAAACGCCTTTTCGGCATCTAGGGATAGGATCATGAGCGGGATGTGGTTAGTCTGGGCGTGATGGATGATATCAAAAGTTTTGACGGTGTTGCCCCGGGCCTCCTGACCAGGCACAAACCCCACCTGGTCCGGATGAACTAGACTAGGCAGGTATCTATTCAATCTATTGGCGAGCAATTTGGTGTATATTTTTAGGTCTACATTGAGTAAGGAGATGGGACGATAACTTGCGCAGAGTTGAGGGTCTTTACCCGGTTTAGGAATAACCGTGACATGGGCCAAAGTGGAGCTAGGAGGAAACATGAGCTCCGGGGAAATAGAATTAAAAGCTGGCAGTAGAAGCGGTATCAAATGCTCAGCTAACATTTTGTAGAACTTGGCAGTATAGCCGTCCTGGCCAGGACTCTTCCCCAGAGGAAGATCGGTTATAACCGCAAGGAGCTCCAGGGAGGTGTAGTCCATATCAAGTTCCTCGGCCATTTCCCCAGATAACGGTGTGAAGGGAGAGGGGAAAGAATGCCGGTCCGGCTGATGGGAGGGGGCGGGGAGGTCAAGGTTGTAGAGGTCAGAGAAAAAGCTATGGCAACAATCCGCTATCTCTGGGGTCGTGTGAACTACCTGGCCAGAAGGAGATTTAGTGTTTGGTATGTGTGACTGAGCAATCCTAGCCTTTAAAGCTCTGGCCAACATGCGTCCGCTCTTGTTGCCAAACTCCTAGAACTTACTACGACAGACTTGAAGAGCACGCTGCTGGGCCGAGTCCAGCAGCCGCCTGGCATCCTGTCGGGCAACCTGTAATTCCCGTAAAATCGGAAGAGAGAGCGCACGCTTGTGAGCCAGTTCCAGGGAGCTAATTTTCTGATGCGCAGTTTTAAGGGAGTGAGCCCTTTCTCTTTTAAGGCGCGCCCCGTGTTTTATAAGTACCCCCCTGAGAACACATTTAAGGGCTTCCCAATGAACCAAGGGGGACGTGTCATCCTGGTCGTGATCAAGTGTAAAATACTCCACCGTTTGAAGCAAGTCAGTATGGCACACCCCATCCAGGAGGAGGAACTCGTTAAGTTTCCAAGTCCAAGGGCCCTTAGTGAGGAAGGGGAGATGCAAGGTGCAATACACCGGGGCATGGTCAGACCACAGGATACTGCCAATGGACGTGGCGGTGACCCAGGGGAGAGCATGCTGCTGAAGAAAAATGTAGTCCAAGCGACTGTACGTGCCATGCGGATGGGAATAAAAACTATAATCCTTATCCGCGGGATGTTGAATGCGCCATGCATCACAGAATTGAAGCTGCAAGAGAGCACGTCTCACCCGCCTGATAGCACCATATGCCCCACACGAGTGACCAGTAGTGTTATCCACTATCGGATCCAAAGTAAGGTTGAAGTCTCCGCACCGCACCACAGTCCCCCGGACCACCGGAAGGGCAGTATCTATAAGTTTAAGGATGAAAGGCACCTGACCCTGGTTGGGAACATAAGCATTAATTACCGTGAACACCCTCCCACCAATATTGAGCACTAAGATATATCTAGCGTTG
Source organism: Rhinoderma darwinii (assembly GCF_050947455.1). Taxonomy (NCBI): domain Eukaryota; kingdom Metazoa; phylum Chordata; class Amphibia; order Anura; family Rhinodermatidae; genus Rhinoderma; species Rhinoderma darwinii. Next base: position 249,209,991 of record NC_134691.1, read on the forward strand.
GGGTCCACGATCGAATTGACAACCTGATGAGGGAGGGACTTGTGGAGAGCTATGGCCACTCTACACGATCTGGAAAGGGGATTATTGAGGTGCCAAGTAGTGTAAAATGTATGCTTAATGGTAGGGGTATGTCCTTCCTTAAAGTGTGTTTCCTGGAAGCATGCAATGTGTACCTTACGCTTGTGTAGATGGTGCAGGATTTGCGCCCGCTTTTCAGGAACATTCAGCCCCTTCACATTGAAGGAGGCAATATTCAGGTCAGCCATGGATGTAGACTAAACGGCTTGATGTGTACCGGAAAACCCCCGGAGGGCAGGAGTCCAGAGTTGCCAGGAGGAAAGGAGGGGGAGGAGACAAGCTAGGAGTAAAAAACAGAGCATTAGAAACAAAACACATACAAATATTCAACAAAAAAGGCAGTAAGAGAACAACTGCCGCACAAGCTAAACGCACTAATGCGAAAGACCAAAAATTTGGTCCAATACCTACAGGGGGAAGGTGACAACGCATGAGTTATCCGCACTCCCCAGCGCACCATGATAGAAGTATGAACAGCTTAACATCTAAGACTCAATGCAAAGATAGTAAGGCATCTGAGGGAAATACTCAATACAATAGGCAGTCGTGATATCACACCGCAAAAAAGGATACGTCCTCATGACAGGAGAAGGCAATCCAGATCATCACGCCGAACGGGTGGTCTCCATAGGCGGAGTAGGGTCACGTTCCTGCCGGCGACCAGACCTTCTGCGGGGTCTGCAAGGGGGGTGACCTCCCCCCGCCGCATGTAGAGGGAGCTGGGGCGTCCCAACCGCGATCCCCCGCCAGCAGAGGATAACAACGAGGGCCACTCCGGTAGCGAAACCCGAGGGAGGTTCAAGTCCCGCAAGAATCCAGGCAAGTCGGCCGGGCCTCGTACAGTGTGAGTACGACCATCTTGTCGGACCATCGGTGCAAAGGGGAAGCCCCACCTGTAGAGGATGTCACGGCTCCGGAGTACCTCCAAGAGGGGTTTGAGAGCAGCTCTTTGCGCCAGCGTATGCCGTGACAGATCCGGCAAAATACGTAATTGCGTGCCTTGGTGAAGAATGATAGGCTGACGTCGTATTTTTTTGTAGGATAGAGTCCTTGATGCCGTAAAAGTGGATTCGGCAAATAACGTCCCTCAGACACGGATCATCAACACTCACCGGGCGGAGCGCTCTATGTGCCCGGTCAATCTCTATATGGGTGTTCGGCGGACGGCCCAATAAATTGTTGAAGATGGTAGACGGGGTTGACAACAGGTCAGATGAAGGAATAGATTCTGGCAACCCCCGAACACGTAGGTTGTTCCTCCGGTTCCGGTTTTCAATGTCATCCAGATGTTGCTGTAAAGTGAACAGTTGGGCCGAGTGCTGCTGGATTGTTGTTTGGATATTTGCAATAGTAGCATTATCAGCAACCCGGTCCTGAGTGAGGGTGTCCACTCTCGCAGTAAGTGAGGAAAGTTCAGCACGGAACTGGGTAAACTCTTGCTTACATTCATCCACAATCTGCCTAGCAAAGGAAGTCATATCTGCGCTAGTGGGCATCATTTGAACAAGCTGGCGGATGTCTGAGAGGGTTACCTATTTTCACACACGAACCCAGACGACGGATCTGGAGGATGTGATCTCAAGCCTGCCGGTGTATGGGCATTTTCCAGGCCAGGAGAAGGAGGTGGGTGGCATGGAGGACCCCGGCCGCCCGTCTGCAGTGCAGGCAGAATCCCGGGATGCGGGATAGACCCCATATGCAGGGACTGGGTGGTAGGCGATGATACGTTGGGGAGACCGCTCCATGAGGAGCCAGAGGACCAAGAGGGGGAGGCCTCTACCAGCACAGGACCCCTGGGAGGGAGGGGGAGATCTGGGTGTATCAGCCCCGCGGCCTGAGCAGTGGATCGGGCGGTGTGTGGCTCAGGGCCCTGGTACTGACTGTGCCTCCCAGGGGGGTCCTCCATCTGGTTAGTCACAGTCAGGTTGCCCACGGGGTCTATCACTCCAGGGGGCTTCAGCACCTTCAGTAGCCGCCCACATTGCGTGTCAGGAGGCAGAGGGCCTGCAGGCCATGGAGACATCGCTGCAGGAGGGTGAAGTCCTGACATCTGCGGGCCGGCCGGGGAGTGCCGGCGGCCATCTTGGGACACCACGTGGTCCGGCTGAAGGAGAGCGGCAGCAGCAGCTGAGGGAGCCCCAGATGCCTCCCAGTCAGACCGGAGATCCGGCAGCTCCCGTGCCAAAGCTCTCTCAGCAGGGGAGAGTATGAGAAGGGCCGTGCTCTCCTGAGCAGGCCCGCTTCCAGGCGTCGCCGAGTCCCGGCGGCCATATTGGGGGACGGCAGATTCAGTCGGCCGGGCCGCAGGATCATCCGGTGCCCGAGGAGGAGACCTGTAGTCAACGGTCTCTTGCAGCTGCACCCGGGAGGGTAAGTGGACGTCGCCTGATGTCATCTCCAGAGGTCCAGGACACTGGATCACTGTTGGGGGAGATGCCGGGCGGCCATCTTGGTCACAGGCCTCGGCCCGGGTCGAGGCCCTCAGTTGCCTCTGCGGGTGTCGGCCGAAATAGACCCCAATATCGCGCTGGGGCGAAGAGGGGCATGAAAGGGCTGCTGCCTTTGCTTTTTTTGAGGTTTTCCCCATTATTAAGAGCCGATGTTCGCTGATTTTAAGAGCGCTGGATGAGGAGCTGGAGAGGACACGTCTTCACCCTCTCATAGCTGGCCATTCCCCCTGGGCTTTTTTTTTTTTTTTTGCGGGACGGGCTGTAATTTTTAATGGTATAATTTTGGGGTACATGCAACTTTTAGATCACTTTTTTATTCTGTTTTGGCAGGGGTAGTGACCAAAAAAACAGCGATTCTGGAATTGTTTATTTTTTTACGGTGTTCACCGTGCGGGTAAAATAGCGTGATCTTTTTATAGTTGGGGTTGTTACGGACGTGGTGATACCACATGTGTACTTCTTTTTGTTTTGTTTTTTTCTGTTTTCCATTTTTTCTATAATAAGTCTTATTATGGGGAAAAAAGGTGGTTATTGGTTTTTTTAAGGTGAAACTTATATTTTTTTTCATTAACCTCTTTTTTTTGTTTTTGTCCCTCTAGGGGACTTGACGGCATGGAGCCCTGATCGCTATCCTAATACACTGCTCTACCTACATAGCACAGTGTATTAGAGCTGTCAGCTATCCACTGACAGCAAGCCTATTAGGTTTCGCTTCCCGGCAGGGCCTAATAGGCTTCCGTACTAGGAGGCCATTGTTAGGCCTCCGGTTGCCATTAGCAACCATCGAGTGCGATCTAACCACCTAGATGCAGCGATCGCTTTTGCTGCATCTAAGGGGTTAATCGGCCGGATCGAAGCCTAGTAATATACAGCCGACACCCGGCAGCGATAGCGGTGGCTCGGCTTCTGAGCCAGTTAAATCATATACGCGTTCTCAAGGAGCTGTGATTGGTCAGTCTGCTGTGACTGAACAATCACAGCAATCACCGGCAGGGGACCGCTGTGATTGGTCCCCTGCCGTCCTACTGTGCCGATCAACTGTCATAAACAGTTGATGGCACAGTTCTGTCACCTTGTCCTTTGGCAGGATGACCGTTGTTAGTCAGGACACAGCAGTACGTCCCGGTGCCTTAAAGTGTAGCTAAACGTTCGACAAACTTTGAATCTCCCAAAGTCATCGTCTCTGCTCCATAATGACTTTGATGAGAACTGGATTATTTATTTATTTTTACCGTAAGATCTCGTTCACATTCCATTCATTAGGGGAGTGGTGGGCAGCACCTGTCTTATGTTTGTTTTTAGGTGTTCCAAATGAGAGCCTTTTTCCTCGTCGCTGGTTCATACCACTTTTTATTTTTCTCTGCTTCTTCTGCAAGCTGGTTAGCTCAGTAGTAGGCGCTCTCACGCACTCGCACTGGCTTTTCGGTTTCCATGTTCCACGGCTCCTGCTTTATGCTATAGACTTGCTCACAATTGCAGATACTTCTCCAGAGTCTGTGATGCACAGTGTCACTTTACATTTTGGTTGATATATTAAAATGTTATGTGAAAGAGTGTGTATTGGTAGCTACACGTATGGCGTGAACTATGCTTCAAAATCCTGATTTGCAGTCAAATGATTTGATATTTCTACTTTGTTTCCCAAGGTCATTCGAGTACTGGACATCAGCTGAATCAGAATCAAGTGGCTATATTGCTGAATCTAATGCAGTCTCAGTCCAGTGTCAGCATGGCACAGTTTGCCCAGGTTATGAACATTAAGGTGAACCCTGAAACTGAGCAGCAGCTGAATAATCTGAATCTTCCAGCCAGTATTCTAGCATCAACTCATAAACCACCGGAACCTAAAGAAGAGCCTCCTCTGCCAGCTGCAGCACCTGCTCCTGAGCTGCCTGCCATACCATCATTGACTTTACCTAAGACTACAGCAGAAGCGACTCATTCTACTATTCAAAGCACCTTTACAGTCTTATTGTCACAGCTGTTAAAAGAACAGGAACTAAAACGCACTGAGGTAGCACAGGCGCCTCCTGAGGATAAGGCAAATGAGGAGACCCTAAAGCCCGGGCGACCGCCCAGCCCTGCGCCTGTTGGTATGTATTGTGGCTGCTTGCAAATTAGATAATCCAATATTGATTTGGCCTGGCTTCTTCCAAATAGGCCATGTTGCCTGACTTGACAGCTCTGAAGCTCATTGTGTTGACTTGCCCACCCACCTATGCTACAGAGGTTCAGGGAGTATATTGCCATTTGCTGTAGTAAGGCCATGTCCACATGGCATCCTATTGATATTAGTGGGATACCGCCCCATTCATAAAGGGTGTAATAAAAAGTGAAGACACTCAGTGACGTGGCTTTTGTGCGCAAACAGTGTAGGGTAGTCGCACGCAGTTTAGCCACCATGGTTCTCCTGGCCTGCTTCCTCCAGAACATGACGCCTACATAGCACTGTCACTATCTAGCTGGTCTATTCCTGAGAAAGCCGGTTAGACCACTGTGGATACTAAGGAAGAGATTTTATCACCTAGAACATCACTCCTTTCTATTTTTGTCCAGAGCTACGGTTTGTACAATTAAGCAGTATGATATGAAAGTTAATTCTGAGTCTCGACTGTGTGTCTAAGCCCCCATGCACATGACCATAATTTTGATCCGCAATTACTGATCCGTAATTGCAGATCGAAATACTCATCCATTCATTTCTATGGCCCACGGACGCCTTTCTGTTTATTTACGGGAAGGTGTCCGGGCCGTAGAAATGACCTGCAAAAAATAGGACGTGTCCTATTTTTTGGAATTTGCAGACCGTCCGCCTATGCTTCATAATGGGAGCATGGCCCGCACATGTGGGTGACAGTCTGTGCCCGTAAGGGGGCCTTTACTGGTATTTTGCCATCTCTGTATTTATTTTTAGTATAGTAAAAACCAACTAGGTTAGTTATTCAGACTTTTTTCACCAATGTATAAGCAATGTTCTTTCAATTTCATGTACGTTTAGACCTCATTCTTAAGCATTATGATGGTTGTACGTTGGTTAAGAATTCTAACAGGTAAAAAAAAATGGACGCATGAACTATGGAGGACAGAATGCAGAAAAGTTACTTCAAGTCTATTAGGCCTTGCTTTCACAGTGCAATTTTTGATGGTGTTTTTTTTTTGTAGGTGTTTCTTTTCCTCTGTATAACTTCTACTTCAAAATACACGTGCAAAACTGCTCCAAAGCTGTACTGTTTGAACAAGACTTCAGTTGTACAATATTGTTGTCTACGATCATTTATTAAGTTGTTTGTTTTTTTTTTTACTACTTTAGCTGAAAATGCCAGTGAGGCAAGCCCAACTCTCGAAGATCTACCAAATGAACAAAACCTTCCTCACATCTTGCCTCCAGATCAGCGGCCTCCTGAGCCACCAGAACCACCTCCTGTGGTTCAGGGAGACCTTGATTACCGGACAGAGAGGCATCAGGTACAAGACACCAGCATGCCTGCTGGTGACCCTCATGCACAAGTGAAGGCAGCACTCTTACAGATTATTGCTCAGCACCAGGCTCAGGAACAGGACAAAATTGGTACAGATTACACTGGAGGGGCATCTTTTCCAAAGGCACCGGACTGCACTGAAAATTTTGGACAAACTTTCCTGCCAGCCACATACAGCAGCGACATGGTTGCTAACGTGTCTGGTGTTGCGGTTTTGGAAGGACATCTTGAAAATCAACCTGTTGACATCTACAGTACTTCTTCATCTCAGATTAGTAACCAGCTCCCAGCACATACGGCTTTTCCTGAGCCGTTTTGTAACTCTACCACCACTTATAGGGACAGCTACCTCAGTGCTGGCTCCATGTTGTTCAGTGGTGACAAAGACCACAGATTTGAATATAGTCCAAGCCCTACATTTCCTTTGGGAAACAATCTCTCTGCAGGGTTGGACAGTCATAGTTTGCCAACAAAAATGCCTAATTTTGACTTCAGCACTAATGTACCAGAGCATCCTGGTTTACCTGCTATAATGCACAGACCTGCGTGGGCATCTCCTCACCAGGGTCCCCCCTACTCTCAAGGACATGGAGGACATATGGGCACCTATGTCAGAGGTCGGGGGAGGGGTTTACCATTCTAATTTTTTTTTTCCTCAGGCAAAATATTTCTATCTGGAATGACTTTTTACTTTTCAGCATGGCTGCGTTTTACAGCAGCCGTATAGTAGACTTGATAATTGATTGGACATCAGCTTTATTTTTATGTAAAAAAATAAAATAAAAAAATGGTCTTGCAATACAACTGAACAGCGGGAGGTAAGGGGATTACTGCAATTGATTCTGCGTTTGAGAGCTAAGTAATTTACACTGACAAATACTAGCGAAAGTCTTTTATTTTGTACTTTAAACATTTTTTTAGGTGGATATTCATTTTAAGGACATCCTCTTTAGTTTTTGTCCCCTCGCACTTGCAGAAATTTTGAAGAATCCAGCACACTTGTGCTTATTTTTTGTATATTTGGACCAATGTTTGGTAACGCCATGGCAGTGCTTTAATTCCTTGATATCTGTTTCTTTGTACAAAAACTACCTTTAGTCAAAGGTCACTGTCCGTTCTTTCACAGCTTTCTGTGTCCTTGTGAAACTTGTGCTCATTTCAGACAAAAAACAAACGCGTTTTTCTTGTGATGCAAACGTTTTATCAACTGTTTTCTTTCTATTAAGCATAAGGAAATAAACGTTGATTAAAACGCCCATGATTCTGAAGTCTGATCTTACCTGCAATCTTTTTTACTGAGCTCACGCTTTTTAACTGATCAATTTTTTAAGTACAAGCACATTGGACGATGCGTACATGTATATATAATTTATCCATTTTAATAAAGCATTGAATTGGAAATAAAACGAGGACATTTTAGCAGAATTGAAACTCTGTACATTGCTCTGTGATATGGTAGCACATCAGCTGGTGTAGCATGACTAACGTATTGCTTAGTTTTGTTTTTTATTTAAGAAAACCCATTTTTAAATACCCCATTAGTGAATTCCGAAATATGTAATATCTCCTGTTTAGGACCCTTATTAGCTAAAATTAAGAGCGGCTATAAAGAGCATCTCTGGAAGATCCAGCATGTCTGTGAAATCAAAGGGAAGTTTGTGTAATACAATGGAAACTGTGTAATGCTTTATTCCCCCCTGTGGTGGCGCTGCAGAGATGTTGAACACTAGATTCTATGTTACCCCCCACAGATTACAACTGATAGCAGGGGGTCCAAGCAGAAGGACTCAATGTGAACAGTTTATTATTGCAGGGGCAGAGGACGGGGGTCACTTCAGGTCTCTCCATGATGGAAAGTCCCAAATTTCTTTTCTGGTTGCCTTCTGGCAGCACAGCTATTGGTTTTGTTAATGCGTACCTCCACCTTCACTGTATAACTATTATAGTGCACTATAATAGAAGCAGAATCTCTAATAAAAGAGATTTTGAAAAACTAACTGCCTTTCTGCATACGGGAGTCATTGGGATGAGCAGGACGCTCTGTCTCTAACTGCGCAGCTATGAACCGCCAGGAGCACTGACTATATAGGGTCTGTGTTGCTACTCTAAGCAGAATCTCTAAGTTACTAAGAAAAACTATTATTGTGCACACTTCTGAACAATAATAGTTCTTCAGTGAAAGTGGAGGTACGCTTTGAGGAAGCAGTACATTACAAAAACGTGTTTGCTTTTTCGCCTAGAAACTGCTACTCTGTGTCTGGAATTGCATCTCGACTCTACCATTCACTTGAATGAGGATGAGCCGCAATACGAGTCACAGCCCATGGTCAATGGTGGTGCGGTTTCCATAAAAAAAAGAATCTAGGACAATCCCTTTTTTTTTTGGTCTTGTCCAATTTTTTTCCCAGAGAGTAGTTCTAAAGGCTCTTTGACTTACAGGTACATCATGATGATCCCACTGGCACAAAAGCACGATGGTACCATTGAAAAATACAAATTTCCTGCAAAAAGCTCCAACAAAAGTTAAAAAAAAGTTATGGGATGCGAAGAAAAAAAAAAATGCTTGGCCCTTAAAGAGGCTCTGTCACCACATTATAAGTGCCCTATCTCCTACATAAGGATATGGGCGCTATAATGTAGGTGACAGCAGTGGTTTTTATTTAAAAAAACGATCTATTTTTACCACTTTATGAGCGATTTTTAGCTTTATGCTAATTAGTTTCTTAATGCCCAAGTGGGCGTGTTTTTACTTTAGACCAAGTGGGCGTTGAATAGAGGAGTGTATGACGCTGACCAATAAGCGTCATATACTTCTCTCCATTCATTTACACTGCACTACCGATATAGCTATGTACACACACACACACACACACACACACACACCTGCAGTGTCCTGATAATGAATAAACTTTACCTCCAGCCGGGACATGATGTGTATTCAGAATCCTGACACGTGAATCTTTTCTGTGAGATTTCCAGCAAGACAAACGCAATCTCGCGACATTACGATGTAAACTGTAATTTAAAACGAGATTACGTTTGCCTTGCTGGATATCTCACAGAAAAGATTCAGATATTCAGAATTCTGAATACACCACGTCCTGGCTGGAGGTAATGTATATTCATTGTTAGGACACTGCAGTAATGGTAGTGTGTGTTTGTGCCTGCACATCGCGATATAGCTATATCGGTAGTGTAAATGAATGGAGAGAAGTGTATGACGCTGATTGGTCAGCGTCATACACTCTATACACTCCTCTGTACAACGCTCACTTGGTCTAAAGTAACAACACGTCCACTTGGGCATTAAGAAACTAATTAGCATAAACCTACAAATCGCTCAAAGTTGTAAAAATAGCAGTGCTTTTTATTAGAAAAACGATCTGTCACCTATATTATAGCGCCTATCTCCTTATGTAGGAGATAAGGCACTTATAATGTGGTGACAGAGTCTCTTTAAAGGGGTTTTCCAGCTTCTGACAACTAATTACCTATCCACCGGATAGGTCATCAGTACATGATATGTGGGGTCCGACACAGGGGCCCCGCGCCTCCTTGCACCGGACGTACAAGCTGGGAGCAGTTCGCTCCGGCCACAGAATAGGAGTAGTTCCGCAGCACGGCAGCTATGCGATGTACGGAGCCAACTGCTTCCGCGCTCCATACCTAGCATTATGTGCCACAACATCCGGTGCCCGCAGGCTACTGGAGCGGCTTATCGGTGTGGGGTCCGGGTGGCGGACCCGCACTGATGACCTACAGATGACCCAGTGGATTGGTCATAAGTTGTCAGAAGGTGGACAACCCCTTTAAGGCCCAAAAAAGGGTGGGCCTCAAGTGGTTTAAGTAAATTTCTCACAAACATTTTCTACAGACTTACATCTAACTAATGAAATAGAGGCAGATTTACTTCTATGCTTCTAGAATGTGTAAAAAAAAAAACAAAAGACACCATTTTATTTCAGACTAAGAACAGATGTTTTGCCTCACTAGACACTTTTAAAAAGTGGCTAGAAAATGGTCATAACTTAGGTATGGTTTGGCCCATATCGCCACATGAAGCCATGCCCCCACCCTCCTAAGCGAACCAAGAGTTGGGGTACGTTCACACAGGCTATTTTCTGCCGTGTTTCGGGCAGTAAACGTCCAGAAAAAACAGAAGCAGAATGCCTATAAACATCTGCCCATTGATTTCAATGGGAAATACGGCGTTCTGTTCCGACAGGGTGGTTTTTTTACACCTCATTTTCAAATCACGGCACGTAAAAAGAAGTGCATGTCACTTCTTGAGCCGTTTTTCATTGACTCAATAGAAAATCTGCTCCAAAAACGGCCATACAAAATGCAAACAAAACGGCTGAATATCAGGGTCTGTTTTCCCTTGCAAACAGCTCTGTATTTTGTTATGCGTCTTAACATACCCTGAGGGCGGATTTACACGAACATGTAATACTTCCGTGCAACGCGCATGCTTTTCTCGCGCGTCGCACGGACCTATGCTAGTCTATGGGGCAGTGCAGACTGTCCGTGATTTTTGCGCAGCGTGAGTCCGCTGCGTAAAACTCACGACAGGTACTATATTTCTTCGTTTTTCGCGCATCACGCACACATTGAAGTCAATGGGTGCGTGAAAATCACGCGCATCACACGGAAGCACTTCCGTGGGACGCGCGTTATTCGCGCAACAGCACTAAAAGATTGAATGTAAATCGAAAAGCACCACGTGCTTTTCTGTTTACAAACATCCAAACGGAGTGTCATAATGATGGCGGCTGCGTGAAAAGCACGCAGCCGCGCACCATATGAACATGACGCACAGAGCTGTTAAGTGCCTTTTGCGCATGCAAAAGCCACGTTTTTTGCGTGCGCAAAACGCACACGCTCGTGTAAATCCCCCCAGAGTATGACGAAGCTAAGTGCCTAGCAGGATGTGAAGTGTACTGAATTTGTTTTTTTTTTTTTTAAATGTTCCCTGTGGGTGGCCATATTGGAAATATACACTTCATTCCTACATTGTCTGTGTAGGCAGTACATTTTAGGGACACGAGCGGCCAGAGATATGCTTAATTGAATGAGACCTGTGCCTCTTAAAAAATTGGATGCATCTTACTCCATCCATCTTGATATTAAGACTGGCATATCAAAAACCAGGCTCCGTTAATTGGGGACATTTATTATTACGGTCTCCAAGAAGTGATGTTGTACAGCCCCTCCCCCAAAAAGTGACGAGAGATGCATAGAGAGCCCTGTCTACGGGGCCGTACTTGGACTTAAAATCAGTCCCGGCATTTTAAAGCACACTGGTCCCCCTGCTGTCTGGTCGACCCACTACAAAAACATTCAGTTTTTTCTGATGCTCTTTGAAACGCTGCCTATCGAATCCCAAAAAAAAAATCTAAGGCTTCATGCACTCAACTGTATTTTTCAACAGTAGTTACGGACCCATTCCTTTCTATTGGCCACGGATACCTTTTAGTATTTTTACTGATGGGTGTCTGTGCTGAATTTTTTTTAGAACTTCTCTGTATTTACAACAAGGACTCTCATAGAAGCCTATTGGAGCTTCCGTAAGCACAGATGGCTACGGATGTGCATCCATATTTACGGAAGCGTTGCTATGCAACATGCTGACGTCATAATTTGCATCCTCCTTTTTTTTATTTTTTACGGATCCGTATATACTCATGCAATACGGGCCACATTTACGGATGGATGCCTATGTACCCGTATTTACAGACCGTATTTCAGGATAGATGAAAATACGGTCGTGTGCATGGAGCCTAAGGCCCCATGCACACGACCCTAAAACCGCTGACTGTTTCACGGTCCCATTCAGTTCTATTGGCCGTGGACTGCTTTCTGTATTGCTACGGATGAAGAACTGCCGGAAGTTATGGAGCATGTCTGGTTTTTCGTGTTTTACGGGCTGTGGTCCATACTTACGGTCACTGTCGTGTGCATGGGGCTGAAGTGTGAGCAGAATGTGATGGGCTGAAAGTATATGCTGGTTACATCTGTCGTACAAGAACGGTGTACAATTATCTGTTGTAAAATATTTCAGCAGCACAGAAGGAAGACCGCAGAAATGGGGACCTGATAAAGATGAGTCAATGGTAATAGGTAGGTACTAACTCAGGGGTCCCAGCACGCGGCCCGTGGGCAGTCATCTGCGGCCCGCGGATTGAGACGCTAGTACAGACTCTGCTCTAGGACTCTGGAATTCCCTGACATCGCTCTGGGGATGACCCTGACACACATTCCACATATGGACAGCGGAGTCCCGGCCAGAGCGCTAGTATCGGCTTCGATCCGGGCCTCTGTCCATATATGAACAGCGATGTCTGGGAATTCCAGTGTGTCAGGGTCTTCCCCAGAGCGGAGTCCCGGGCAAAGCGCTAGTATCGGCTCTGCTCCGGGACTCTGTGGAATTCCCTGACATCGCTGTCCATGTATGGACAGCGATGTCTGGGGCTTCCCCAGAGCTGGAGTCCCGGGCAGAGCGCCAGGGGAAGCGTCTGACATCGCTGTCCATACATCGACAGTGATGTCGGGCTTCCCCAGAGCAGGAGTCCCAGGAAGAGCCTACTAGCGCCATGTCCATATATGGACACTGATGTTAATGGCTTCCCCAGAGTTCCAGCGCAGATTTTATACTAGTGCTCTGCTCAGGGATTCCGGCTCTGGGGTTGCCCCTGATGTCACATTCCGGTCCAGGAGGATCCTCTGACGTCACTGTGTATGGACAGTGACGTCAGGGGCTCTAACAGTAGAGGACTGCCCAGCCAAAGCGTCGGCAACGCACTGGTTGGGGATTCCACTCCTAGAGGGAGTCCCAATGGAGCTATCTACTTGGGGTGTGTGTGGCAGCATCTACAGAGGGCACTGTGGCAGTATGTACAGAGGACACTGGCATTATCTAGGGGTGTGTTGCATTATACAGAGGGCACTGTGGCAGCATCCACAGGGGGCACTGTGGCACTATGTACAGAGGACACTGTGTATAATGCAACACACCCCTAGATAATGCCAGAGGGCACTGTGGCACTATCTAAAAAGGGGCTGCCCAATCTTGACATTTGTGTCTGCCAAACACTGCTAACTGATCCGCCGGACTGCATTTAGCGTCACTTAAACTGGAAAACTGGTTTTTTAAATAAGCACATGGAGAAATATCTCAAATTTTAAACCTAGCGGTAATCTTATAGTAAGGTAGTATTATAGTAATAGAGCATTATTATAGTCTATCAAATAACTAATTGATTAACAATAATTTTGTATTGTATCATATTTGAAAGTAATGCGGCCCGTCAACTTCCCATTATTTCTATGTGGCCCATTTACCCGGCCGAGTTTGAGACCTCTGTACTAACCACTGCACACCTGGAGCATCCCACATGACCTGCTGTTTTGGAGATGTTCTGACCCAGTCATCTAGACATCACAATTTGGCCCTGGTTAAAGTGTCTCAGATCCTTGCACTTGCCCATTTTTCCTACTTCCAACACATCAACTTCAAGAACTGACTATTCACTTGCTGCCTAAGGCCAGCTACACTTTTTGTAGCGTTACTGCTTTATTTACAGTCCAAGATTGCCTAAAACTCAATGTATTCATTTGCACTGCAGCTGTAGCGCAAGCATTAACCCCTTTAGGACACAGCCTGTTTTGGCCTTGTGGACACAGCCTATTTTTTCAAATCTGACATGTGTCACTTTATGTGGTAATAACTCCGGAATGCTTTTACCTATCCAAGCGATTCTGAGATTGTTTTCTCGTGACATATTGTACTTTATGTTAGTGAAAAAATTTGGTCGATAAATTCAATATTTATTTGTGAAAAACTTCAAATTTTAGCAAAAATTTGCAAAAATTTGCATTTTTCTAAATTTAAATGTATTTGCTTGTGAAACAGATAGTAATACCACACAAAATCGTTACTAGTTACCATCCCCCACATGTCTACTTTATGTTTGCATCATTTTTTTTCACGTACTTTTATTTTTCTAGGACGTTACAAGGCTTAGAACTTTAGCAGCAATTTCTCATATTTTCAATAAAATTTCAAAAGGCTATTTTTTCAGGGACCAGTTCAGTTCTGAAGTGGCTTTGAGGGCCTTATATATTAGAAAGTCCCCATAAATCACCCCATTTTGAAAACTGCACCCCTCAAGGTATTCAAAACCACATTCAGAAAATATTTTAACCCTTTAGGCGTTTCACAGGAATTAAGGCAAAGTAGAGGTGAAATTTACAAATTTCATTTTTTTTGCCGAAATTCATTTGTAATAAAAAAAAATCTGTAACACAGAAGGTTTTACCAGAGAAATGCAACTCAATATTTATTGCCCAGATTCTGCAGATTTTAGAAATATCCAACATGTGGCCCTAGTGTCCTAATGGACTGAAACACAGGCCTCAGAAGCAAAGGAGCAGCTAGTGGATTTCGGGGCCTCCTTTTTTTAGGAATATATTTTAGGCACCATGTCAGGTTTGAGGCGGTCTTGTGGTACCTAAACAGCCGAAACCCCTCCAAAGTGACCCCATTTTGGAAACTACACCCCTCAAGGCATTTTTCTAGGGGTATAGATAGCATATTGACCCCACAGTTTTTTTGCAGAATTTAGTGGAATTAGTCTGTGAAGATGAAAATCACCTATTTTTCTGTGGAAACATAGAATTTTTTCATTTTTACAAGGAATAAAGGAGAAAAAGCACCCCAAAATTTGTAAAGCAATTTCTCCCGATTACGGCAATACCCCATATGTGGTCGTAAACTGATGTTTGGACCCACAGCAGGGCTCAGGAGGGAAGGAGCGCCTTTTGGATTTTGGAGCGCAGATTTTGCTGGATTGGTTTTCAGTGCCATGTCGGGTTTGCAACGCCCCGGAGGGACCAAAACAGTGTAAACCCCCCAAAAGTGACCCCATTTTGGAATCTACACCCCTCAAGGAATTTTTCTAGGGGTATAGTGAGATTTTGGCCCCTCAGGATCTTTTTTAGAGCTAAGGTGACCAAAAAACAGCGATTTTGGCGCTTTAAATTCTTTATTTATTACAGCGTTCACCGTGCGCAATAAATTACGTTTTAATTTATTCTGCCGGTCGGTACGATTATGGCGATACCATATGTGTATAGATTTTTTTACGTTTTGCAGCGTTTGCACAATAAAATTAAGTTTCTATAAAATAATTTATTTTCTGGGACACGCTATTTTGAGCCGTAACGTTTTTATTTTTTCGTCAAAAAAGCTGTGGGAGGTCTTGTTTTTTGCGGGACGGGTTGTAGTTTTTATTGGTACCATTTTGGGGTAAATGCGACTTTTTGATCACTTTTTATTCTATATCTTGGGAGGGGTGGTGACCAAAAAATAGCGATGCTGACAGTTTTCCGTTTATTTTGTTTGCGGCGTTCACCGTGCGGAAAAATTAACATTATAGTTTCATAGATTGGGTCGTTACGAACGCGGCGATACCAAATATGTGTACTTTTTTTTAACGTTTTCATTTTTTCCCTATAATAAATGACTTATTATAGGAAAACAAAACCTTTTATTTTTACACTTTTATAAAACATTTTTATTAACTTTTTTTTACTTTTTACACTTTATATTTTTGTTTATTAACTTTTCTTTTACTTTTTACACTTTCTTTTTTTGACCTGCAGCTCTGATCGCTGCTAGAATACATTACACTACCTAGGTAGTGTAACGTATTCCAACTGTCAGTGTGACGTCACAGTCACTCTGACAGTTGGTCTACGAGGATCAACAGAGGCTGATCCTCATAGGCTGACATACATGGCAGACCTGGGGGCCGTTGTCTGGCCCCCGGGTGCCATCACAAGCATCAGAAGCCCCCACGATTGCATGGGGGCTGCTGATGCGCTACAAACCCGCTACATGCGGAGATCGCAATCGAGCCCCGCATGTAACGGGTTAATTGCCGAAATCAGCGGCGATGAGCCGCTGATCGGCAACACTGGAGAGTGTCAGCTGTCGGGGACAGCTGATCTCCAAGTTCCCGATGCACACTGTCGCCGACAGTGTGCATCGGGAACGGCACAGTGACTTTCTGTCACTCTGACAGGAAGCCTATCAGGACCAGCCGAAGGTTGGTCCTGATGGGCTTCTGTCCATGGCAGACCCGGAAGCCATTGTTTGGCTTCCGTTTGCCATACTAACTATCGGCAGACCCCGCGATTTCGGACGGGGGTCTGCCGATATGTTAGAAACCCCTAAAATTCGGCGATTGCACCCGATCGCCGAATTTAAGGGGTTAATGCGCCGAAATCAGCGGCAAAGGACCGCTGGCCGGCAAGAGGGGAGTGTCAGCTGTCGGCGACAGCTGACCTCCCGGTTCCCGGTGCACACTGTCGCCGACAGTGTGCACCGGGATTAACTCAGTAACTGTACGTCCTCGTGCGGGAAGTAACTTCCCGCAACGACGTACAGTTACGTCCTGGTGCGGGTAGGGGTTAAAAACAATCAGTAGCGTTACAAAAAGTCTAGCTGTAGCCTCTTCACCGATAACATTGATTATCTAGTTACAATTGTATTTGCTTCACCTTTCATTTTAATGTAATTGCTGTACAGTTTAATTCCTTCAATAATATCGTCTTTGCATATCTTTTATTTTTTTGTCACTTCAGTAAAGGGCTTTTTCACATGCTATGATAACTTTGTTTCATTTGTGCCGGACTACTTTGCTTCATTGCGCTTTTGTTTATAAATTGTTTTTTTTTTTTTTTTTTTTTACAAGACAGTTTAACCCCTTCAGGACTGAGCCTGTTTGGCCTTCAGGACGAAGCCGATCTTTCAAATCTGACGTGTCACTTTATGTGGTAATAACTTCAGAATCCTTTTACCTATCCAAGTGATTCTGAGACTGTTTTCTCGTGACATATTGTACTTTGTTGGTGTTTTTTACAAATAAATATTGAATTTATCGACCAAATTTTTTCACTAAGATTTAGAGAAAATTTGATACATTTAAATTGAGAAAAATTTAAATTTCTGCTACTTGTAAAACAGATAGTAATACCACACAAAGTACTTACTAGTTTATATTTTCCATATGTCTACTTTGCTTGCATCGTTTTTTTGAACATCCTTTTATTTTTCTAGGACATTACAAGGCTTAGAACTTTAGCAGCAATTTCCCATATTTCCAAAAAAATGTCAAAAGCCTATTTTTTCAGGGACCAGTTCAGTTCTGAAGTGGCTTTGAAGGCCTTATATATTAGAAAGTCCCCATAAATCATGCCATTTTGAAAACTGCACCCCTCAAAACACTTTCTGAATGCTGTTTTGAATACTTTAACCCTTTAGGCCTTTTACAGGAATTAAAGCAAAGTTGTAATACATTTTTTTTCTGTACCACAGAAGGTTTTACTTGAGAAACACAACTCAATATTTATTGCCCAGATTCTGCAGTTTTTAGAAATATCTCACATGTGCCTCAGAAGCAAAGGAGCACCTAGTGGATTTTGGGGCCTCCTTTTTTTAGAATATATTTTAGGCACCATGTCAGGTTTGAATGGTGTCAGGTCTTGTGTCAAAACAGTGAAGACCCCCCCCCCCCCCCCCCAAGTAAAGACACCCCATTTTGGAAACTACACCCCTGAAAGAATTTAAATAGGGGTATAATTAGCATTTTGAACCCAGTTGTTTTTTTTCGCTAAATTCATTTGAATTAGTATGTGAAGATGAAAATCAACTTTTTTTTCTGACAAAATGTAGAAGTTTTTAATTTTTACAAGGAATTAGAAAAAACATATGTAAAGCAATTTCTACCGATTTCTATCAATACCCCATATGTGGTAATAAACTGCTGTTTGGGCCCACAGCAGGGCTCAGAAGAGAAGGAGCACCATTTGGATTTCTGATTTTGCTGGAATAGTTTTCAGTGTCGTGTTGCAATGCACTGGAGGGATGAAAACAGTGGAAACCCACCAAAAGTGACCCCATTTTGGAAACTATACCCCTAAAGGAATTTTTCTAGGGGTAAAGTTAGCATGATCCTACAGTTGTTTTGCTGACTTTGTTGGAATTAGTCTATAAAAGTAAAAATCGCCTTTTTTTTCTGAAAAAAAACAGAAATTTTTAATTTTTACAAGGAATAAAGGAGAAAAAGCACCCCAACATTTGTAAAATAATTTCTCCCGATTTATGTAAACACGCCATATGTGGTAATAAAGTGCTTAGAAGGGAAAGGAGTTTAAATAGATGTGATTGGATCTCAAATTTAGCTGAAATAGGTTTTCGGGTGTCCTGTTGAATTTGCAAAGCCCCCGAGGGACCAAAATAGTGGAAGCCCCCCAAAAGTAACCCCATTTGTGAAACTACACCACTTAAGGAATCTATCTAGGGGTATAGTGAGCATTTAGACCGCACAGGTCTTTTGCAGAATTTATTAGAATTAGGCTGTGAAAATTAATATCAACATTATTTCCACTAAAATGTTGAAAGCACCCCAACATCTGTAAAGCAATTTCTCCAGAGTACGGCTATACCCCACACGTGGTCATAAATGTTTTTCCATTAGAAAGTAATTAACCCTTTCCGGACTGATCCATGTTTTTCTTTTTCGTTTTTCCCTCCCCGCATTCCGAGAGCTATAACTTTTTATTTTTCCGTCAATAGAGTGGTGTGAGGGCTTATTTTTTGCGAGACGAACTGTGGTTTTTATTGGTACAATTTTTTGGTACATACAACTTTGAGCACTTTTTATTACATTTTTTGGTAGAGCCAAGGTGACCCAAAAACAGCGATTTTGCCGTTTTAAATTCTTTATTTTTCACGGCTTTCACCGTGCGAGTTAAATAATGGTATATTGTAATAGTTTGGACTTTTACAGACACAGCAATACCAATTTTTTTTTTTATAAATTCTTTTATTTTCGTTTTTAAAGTACAAAGAAAAACACAGTATACTCAGTACAAACCAAGTCGGTTTTGACATCGGCCACAGGCCAGTAACTTGCATAACAAAAGTGCACCAAATTACAATGGAAGGCAGTATACCACTCAGAACAACAATGGAAGAAATACAGATATGCACCCTGAACCCGCAGCGATGCATAATACTCTGTAGTCGAGCGGGGAAACAGTAAAGAGAAAGAAAGAAAAGCGGGGACAGTAAGGAGAGAAAGAGAGGGAGAGGAACTAACCTGACACAATTGGGCCTAGGTAAGGAGTCAAGAGGCAATGATGGCCTTGTATTCCACAGAGGATTGAAATCGGATCCATTCACGCCATGTTCTGAGGAAAGAGGCATGGGACCCTTTCATTGATGCCGTGAGGTCCTCCATTCTCATAATCTCCTGGATCTTGCCACACCACATGCTCACCGACGGGGGATGAGATTGTCTCCACAGCGCGGGGACACACGCTCTAGCTGCATTCACCAAGTGGCGAACAACTGAGCGCCTATACGTAGACAGAGACATCTCACATAGATGGAGCAGGAAAAGGCCCGGCAATCTCGGGAGGGGGAAATCCGTGAATTTCGAGGAAATGCGCCACACCTCGGACCAGAAATCAGTCATGAGTGGGCAGTCCCAGAAAATATGCAAGATCGTACCCACCTGGTCACCACATCTCCAGCACAGTGGCCAAACCGCCGGAATCATTGCATGCAATCTGGAAGGCACCCTATACCAATGAGACAGAATCTTGAACCCTGCCTCCTGATATCTTCTGGCCATTGAGGATTTATGCGTCATGGTAAACAGACGCTCCTGTTGTTCGGGAGTGAATGTTAGACCCAAGTCCCTTTCCCAACTGAGCAGGTAAGATGGGGTAGGCAGGTTGGAGGGCGAGATCAGAGGAGCATAAAGTTTGGACAACGAATGGCGCACCATGCCTGTGCATAAAAGTTCAAATGGGGAGCTGCCCCGCGAGTACGCCGCCAGATTAGCTAATGACGCCAAGTAATGTCGTAGCTGGGCGACCTGCCATGCAGAAAAAGGGACAGGGTCCGATAGAGACTGTAACTGCGCGCCAGTCATCCACCTCTCCTCCTGCAGAAAGTGTACAGCACGTCCCTTACCTGCCTTCAACCAAAGCAGGAAAGGACCACCTTCTCGCCCCGGTGGAAATGCAGGGTTACCCAAAATCGGGAACAGTGGGGAGGGAGACGGGGAGATCTCTGTCCTAGGGAAGAGCCGTGCCGCAACTGTCAGGGTGGGCCCGATCGTCGGGTGTGTCCGTGCTGCCAAGGGAGTATGTCTACCCAACCACGGTAAGAATACACAAAATGACTCCTATAGCAAGTACGGGGCTAGATGCTTAAAACGAAGTGCAGCATACTACCCAAATAGTGCTGATGGGCAACTCCTATATATACTTATATACACAAGAAAAAAGAGGAGCATAAGGGCCATAAATAAAAATAAATCGCTTTATTGAACACGTAATTACATACATAGAAAGCGTTAAAAAGGTACAATACCGGACAGGAGGACACTGTGTAGTTCCAGTGTAAACACAACTAGAGAGACTCCCTATAATATACAGGAGATGGTATAGGGTAATCAAGGAGATGGATATAAGATATGAGTGGTAAATGTATTAGTGGTAAATGTATTAAGCACTAAAGACCATGCCAGGGTATTCATACAGACAAATACATATAGATGTGTAGGCATAAAGTGAGATGCTAATAGCAGGCAGGAAATGAGTCTAAGACCTTATATACACGTGTGAGTCAAATGCTAACAGTAAACATATTAAAGGTCTAAGACCTAAATAGACCACTCATCCCTTCCACTCCTGGAAAAACGTACCGATGTAAAATGTTTGGGGGAGTCAGACTGGTGTGCAGAGAACCCAAACGCGCGTTTCGCGGTGTGCTTCCTCAAAGGGTGTCAACCACGGTAAGGCCTGTAGAGGGACTGCCAGAAAAGCCTGTTCCATGGACACCCATTCCTTAATCTCGCTGTGTCTAAACCAGTCCAGGATTCGTGTCAAGTGGGAGGCATGGTGGTAGAAAACAAAGTCTGGAAGACCAACCCCCCCCCCCCCCTCCTCACACTTTGCACGAAAAAGCATGGAACACGCAATATGCGCAGGTTTCCCCGCCCAGATGAACTTGTGTACAAGAGACAGCAGAGACTGAAAGAACGGGCGTGGGACATGAATCGGGAGGGCCTAAAAGAGATACAGAATCTGCAGTAAAATATTCATTTTAAATATGGCGCACCTACCAAACCATGTAAAGGTACCCGACGTCCAAGAGTCCAAGGGCTACCGCCCAGGGCTACGCCCGCAATGTCTGGATTGGAGCAGATATGGCACAGGAAGGGCTCCAAACATAAAATTAATGGGGACAGGGGGCAGCCTTGCCTCGTGCCATTAGTGATTGCAAATGAGGGTGAGTAGTGCCCGTTGACCTTAACCTGAGCCGATGGGGAGGAGTAGAGACCCGAGATCCAATTCATCATGTGAGCCCCTAAGCCCACATGTCGCAAGGTTGCTAGCATAAAATCCCAGTTGACCCTGTCGAAGGCCTTCTCTGCATCCGTCGACAGAAAACAAGTGGGAAGGGTCGAAACAGCTGCTTGATACATCAAGTTAATCGCTCGTGTGGTATTATCTCGTGCCTCACGCAAGGGCATAAAGCCAACCTTGTCTTTGTGTATCACATTGTGTAGGAGTGGAGACATCCTCTGTGCCAGGATCTTAGCAAATAGTTTCAAATCCACATCAAGTAGAGAAATAGGACGATAATTCTGGCACAAGGATGGGTCCTTCCCCTCCTTGGGAATGACCGTAATATGGGCCCTCAATGTGTCTCGAGGTATGGAGTCCCCCTCAGTAATAGAATTGAATGACCGGAGGAAGTGGGGCGAGAGCAAGTCCGGGTAGGCTTTATAATATTGTAGGGGCAGACCATCCGGACCCGGCGCCTTCCCCGTGGGTGAGTCCTTCAGTGCCCATGACAGCTCTTCCGGGGAAATGGGCGCCTCCAAGGCCGCAATAGCTTCAGGAGGAATACATTTCATCCCCGATGACCGAAGATACTGCTCGATCTTCTCCAGGTGACCACCACCTTCCGAAGAAGGGGGTGCCCGTGGGAGATTATAAACAGAATGGTAATAGGCACGGAAGGCTTCCGCTATGTCTTGTGGAAGCTGGAGACGTCTGCTGTGTGAACCCAGAACATAGGGGACATAGGTACGTGAGCGGGTCTTCCTAAGTGCTCGAGCTAAGGTCCTACCAGGTTTGTTACTAAATTCATAAAAGTGTCATCTACATTTAACTAGGGAGGCCCTCGCCTTTGCAAGGCAGAGTGAACGTACCTGCTCTCACAACTGTCTCAGCCCCGCCCCCACTACCCGATCCCGGGATACCTTATGTGACTGTTCCAGGCGATGTATCCGAGTCAGTAAGTCCCGAACGTGTGCCGACCGCTCTTTCTTAAGTTTGGTGCCAACCCGAATAAAGGAACCGCGCACCACACATTTATGTGCCTCCCAGATACAAAAAGGGTCCACCCCTGGTGTGGCATTTGTGTCAAAGTACTCCACCAGATCCCTACGAATATCCGAGACCACCGTCGGATCCTGTAAGAGTGATTCATTCAATCGCCACTGCCAAGAACGAGGGTGGGCTGATGGACGAGATAGAGTGAGAGTAATAAGGACATGGTCAGAAAGTGTAATGTCGTCAATAGAGGCCGATGTGAGGCTAGGGAGGTGTGAGTGACGCAGAAAAAAATAATCGAGTCGGGAGTAGGAGTTCTGGGGAGCCAAGTAAAACGTAAAGTCTTTGGTCGAGGAATGCAGGACCCGCCATGCGTCCACCAGTTGGTGTTCATGCAGCAGACTTCGTATACAGCGGTGTGCCGCCCTGGGTAAAGAGGAATGCCCTCGCGAGGAGTCTAATATGGGATCCAATGTGACATTCAAATCCCCCCCCAGTAATAGAGTGCCTTACAGAAAGACATCCAACGCCCCGAGAACTTTTTCCAAGAAGGCTACTTGACCAGTGTTAGGGAGATAGTATGTGGCCAGGGAGTACAGTGTGTTATCCAACTTACCCTTCACAAAGAGGTACCGGCCCACTCCATCTGTGCATGTCTCCTTGTGCTCCCAGTGCAAAGAGCGTGAAATCAGGATGGAGACCCCTTTGGTCTTGGAGTCAGGGGAC
Source organism: Rhinoderma darwinii (assembly GCF_050947455.1). NCBI lineage: Eukaryota > Metazoa > Chordata > Amphibia > Anura > Rhinodermatidae > Rhinoderma > Rhinoderma darwinii. The sequence goes on from NC_134691.1 coordinate 249,233,146, forward strand.
ACATTGTGATTAGAGATGAGCGAACTTATGAAAAGTTCGGTTCGGCTGGTTCGCCGAATTTCATGAAAAAGTTCGATTCGGACCGAACCTGTAATACAAGAAAGCCCCTAAAAATCGTGTATAACACTGTTTAAAAACCCTAGAAGCCCTGTATAACACTCTTAGGTCACCCATGAGTGTATTCAAGTACTTTTGAGCTGTCTTTAAGGCAAAGTTAGTGTCAAAGTTACGCCAACATGTATGGCTATAGGAAAACGGATGGGACACGGTGATAACTAACAGAAACCACTGCACTTGTGCATGTTGTATGCTTAATGCATTGTTGAAAAAGGTACAAAAATTAACCATTTTTGGCGGCAGATGCCTGCCAGGGTTCATTCATCCATACATGGATGTAAAAGCAACAAGCAATGGCTTTTCACAAGCCCTCCAAAAATATACCCTTTTTATTGGCAGATGCCTGCCGGGGTTCATTCATCCATACATGGATGTAAAAGCAACAAGCAATGGCTTTTCACAAGCCCTCCAAAAATATACCCTTTTTATTGGCAGATGCCTGCCGGGGTTCATTCATCCATACATGGATGTAAAAGCAACAAGCAATGGCTTTTCACAAGCCCTCCAAAAATATACCCTTTTTATTGGCAGATGCCTGCCGGGGTTCATTCATCCATACATGGATGTAAAAGCAACAAGCAATGGCTTTTCACAAGCCCTCCAAAAATATACCCTTTTTATTGGCAGATGCCTGCCGGGGTTCATTCATCCATACATGGATGTAAAAGCAACAAGCAATGGCTTTTCACAAGCCCTCCAAAAATATACCCTTTTTATTGGCAGATGCCTGCCGGGGTTCATTCATCCATACATGGATGTAAAAGCAACAAGCAATGGCTTTTCACAAGCCCTCCAAAAATATACCCTTTTTATTGGCAGATGCCTGCCGGGGTTCATTCATCCATACATGGATGTAAAAGCAACAAGCAATGGCTTTTCACAAGCCCTCCAAAAATATACCCTTTTTATTGGCAGATGCCTGCCGGGGTTCATTCATCCATACATGGATGTAAAAGCAACAAGCAATGGCTTTTCACAAGCCCTCCAAAAATATACCCTTTTTATTGGCAGATGCCTGCCGGGGTTCATTCATCCATACATGGATGTAAAAGCAACAAGCAATGGCTTTTCACAAGCCCTCCAAAAATATACCCTTTTTATTGGCAGATGCCTGCCGGGGTTCATTCATCCATACATGGATGTAAAAGCAACAAGCAATGGCTTTTCACAAGCCCTCCAAAAATATACCCTTTTTATTGGCAGATGCCTGCCGGGGTTCATTCATCCATACATGGATGTAAAAGCAACAAGCAATGGCTTTTCACAAGCCCTCCAAAAATATACCCTTTTTATTGGCAGATGCCTGCCGGGGTTCATTCATCCATACATGGATGTAAAAGCAACAAGCAATGGCTTTTCACAAGCCCTCCAAAAATATACCCTTTTTATTGGCAGATGCCTGCCGGGGTTCATTCATCCATACATGGATGTAAAAGCAACAAGCAATGGCTTTTCACAAGCCCTCCAAAAATATACCCTTTTTATTGGCAGATGCCTGCCGGGGTTCATTCATCCATACATGGATGTAAAAGCAACAAGCAATGGCTTTTCACAAGCCCTCCAAAAATATACCCTTTTTATTGGCAGATGCCTGCCGGGGTTCATTCATCCATACATGGATGTAAAAGCAACAAGCAATGGCTTTTCACAAGCCCTCCAAAAATATACCCTTTTTATTGGCAGATGCCTGCCGGGGTTCATTCATCCATACATGGATGTAAAAGCAACAAGCAATGGCTTTTCACAAGCCCTCCAAAAATATACCCTTTTTATTGGCAGATGCCTGCCGGGGTTCATTCATCCATACATGGATGTAAAAGCAACAAGCAATGGCTTTTCACAAGCCCTCCAAAAATATACCCTTTTTATTGGCAGATGCCTGCCGGGGTTCATTCATCCATACATGGATGTAAAAGCAACAAGCAATGGCTTTTCACAAGCCCTCCAAAAATATACCCTTTTTATTGGCAGATGCCTGCCGGGGTTCATTCATCCATACATGGATGTAAAAGCAACAAGCAATGGCTTTTCACAAGCCCTCCAAAAATATACCCTTTTTATTGGCAGATGCCTGCCGGGGTTCATTCATCCATACATGGATGTAAAAGCAACAAGCAATGGCTTTTCACAAGCCCTCCAAAAATATACCCTTTTTATTGGCAGATGCCTGCCGGGGTTCATTCATCCATACATGGATGTAAAAGCAACAAGCAATGGCTTTTCACAAGCCCTCCAAAAATATACCCTTTTTATTGGCAGATGCCTGCCGGGGTTCATTCATCCATACATGGATATAAAAGCAACAAGCAATGGCTTTTCACAAGCCCTCCAAAAATATACCCTTTTTATTGGCAGATGCCTGCCGGGGTTCATTCATCCATACATGGATGTAAAAGCAACAAGCAATGGCTTTTCACAAGCCCTCCAAAAATGTACCCTTTTTATTGGCAGATGCCTGCCGGGGTTCATTCATCCATACATGGATGTAAAAGCAACAAGCAATGGCTTTTCACAAGCCCTCCAAAAATATACCCTTTTTATTGGCAGATGCCTGCCGGGGTTCATTCATCCATACATGGATGTAAAAGCAACAAGCAATGGCTTTTCACAAGCCCTCCAAAAATATACCCTTTTTATTGGCAGATGCCTGCCGGGGTTCATTCATCCATACATGGATGTAAAAGCAACAAGCAATGGCTTTTCACAAGCCCTCCAAAAATATACCCTTTTTATTGGCAGATGCCTGCCGGGGTTCATTCATCCATACATGGATGTAAAAGCAACAAGCAATGGCTTTTCACAAGCCCTCCAAAAATATACCCTTTTTATTGGCAGATGCCTGCCGGGGTTCATTCATCCATACATGGATGTAAAAGCAACAAGCAATGGCTTTTCACAAGCCCTCCAAAAATATACCCTTTTTATTGGCAGATGCCTGCCGGGGTTCATTCATCCATACATGGATGTAAAAGCAACAAGCAATGGCTTTTCACAAGCCCTCCAAAAATATACCCTTTTTATTGGCAGATGCCTGCCGGGGTTCATTCATCCATACATGGATGTAAAAGCAACAAGCAATGGCTTTTCACAAGCCCTCCAAAAATATACCCTTTTTATTGGCAGATGCCTGCCGGGGTTCATTCATCCATACATGGATGTAAAAGCAACAAGCAATGGCTTTTCACAAGCCCTCCAAAAATATACCCTTTTTATTGGCAGATGCCTGCCGGGGTTCATTCATCCATACATGGATGTAAAAGCAACAAGCAATGGCTTTTCACAAGCCCTCCAAAAATATACCCTTTTTATTGGCAGATGCCTGCCGGGGTTCATTCATCCATACATGGATGTAAAAGCAACAAGCAATGGCTTTTCACAAGCCCTCCAAAAATATACCCTTTTTATTGGCAGATGCCTGCCGGGGTTCATTCATCCATACATGGATGTAAAAGCAACAAGCAATGGCTTTTCACAAGCCCTCCAAAAATATACCCTTTTTATTGGCAGATGCCTGCCGGGGTTCATTCATCCATACATGGATGTAAAAGCAACAAGCAATGGCTTTTCACAAGCCCTCCAAAAATATACCCTTTTTATTGGCAGATGCCTGCCGGGGTTCATTCATCCATACATGGATGTAAAAGCAACAAGCAATGGCTTTTCACAAGCCCTCCAAAAATATACCCTTTTTATTGGCAGATGCCTGCCGGGGTTCATTCATCCATACATGGATGTAAAAGCAACAAGCAATGGCTTTTCACAAGCCCTCCAAAAATATACCCTTTTTATTGGCAGATGCCTGCCGGGGTTCATTCATCCATACATGGATGTAAAAGCAACAAGCAATGGCTTTTCACAAGCCCTCCAAAAATATACCCTTTTTATTGGCAGATGCCTGCCGGGGTTCATTCATCCATACATGGATGTAAAAGCAACAAGCAATGGCTTTTCACAAGCCCTCCAAAAATATACCCTTTTTATTGGCAGATGCCTGCCGGGGTTCATTCATCCATACATGGATGTAAAAGCAACAAGCAATGGCTTTTCACAAGCCCTCCAAAAATATACCCTTTTTATTGGCAGATGCCTGCCGGGGTTCATTCATCCATACATGGATGTAAAAGCAACAAGCAATGGCTTTTCACAAGCCCTCCAAAAATATACCCTTTTTATTGGCAGATGCCTGCCGGGGTTCATTCATCCATACATGGATGTAAAAGCAACAAGCAATGGCTTTTCACAAGCCCTCCAAAAATATACCCTTTTTATTGGCAGATGCCTGCCGGGGTTCATTCATCCATACATGGATGTAAAAGCAACAAGCAATGGCTTTTCACAAGCCCTCCAAAAATATACCCTTTTTATTGGCAGATGCCTGCCGGGGTTCATTCATCCATACATGGATGTAAAAGCAACAAGCAATGGCTTTTCACAAGCCCTCCAAAAATATACCCTTTTTATTGGCAGATGCCTGCCGGGGTTCATTCATCCATACATGGATGTAAAAGCAACAAGCAATGGCTTTTCACAAGCCCTCCAAAAATATACCCTTTTTATTGGCAGATGCCTGCCGGGGTTCATTCATCCATACATGGATGTAAAAGCAACAAGCAATGGCTTTTCACAAGCCCTCCAAAAATATACCCTTTTTATTGGCAGATGCCTGCCGGGGTTCATTCATCCATACATGGATGTAAAAGCAACAAGCAATGGCTTTTCACAAGCCCTCCAAAAATATACCCTTTTTATTGGCAGATGCCTGCCGGGGTTCATTCATCCATACATGGATGTAAAAGCAACAAGCAATGGCTTTTCACAAGCCCTCCAAAAATATACCCTTTTTATTGGCAGATGCCTGCCGGGGTTCATTCATCCATACATGGATGTAAAAGCAACAAGCAATGGCTTTTCACAAGCCCTCCAAAAATATACCCTTTTTATTGGCAGATGCCTGCCGGGGTTCATTCATCCATACATGGATGTAAAAGCAACAAGCAATGGCTTTTCACAAGCCCTCCAAAAATATACCCTTTTTATTGGCAGATGCCTGCCGGGGTTCATTCATCCATACATGGATGTAAAAGCAACAAGCAATGGCTTTTCACAAGCCCTCCAAAAATATACCCTTTTTATTGGCAGATGCCTGCCGGGGTTCATTCATCCATACATGGATGTAAAAGCAACAAGCAATGGCTTTTCACAAGCCCTCCAAAAATATACCCTTTTTATTGGCAGATGCCTGCCGGGGTTCATTCATCCATACATGGATGTAAAAGCAACAAGCAATGGCTTTTCACAAGCCCTCCAAAAATATACCCTTTTTATTGGCAGATGCCTGCCGGGGTTCATTCATCCATACATGGATGTAAAAGCAACAAGCAATGGCTTTTCACAAGCCCTCCAAAAATATACCCTTTTTATTGGCAGATGCCTGCCGGGGTTCATTCATCCATACATGGATGTAAAAGCAACAAGCAATGGCTTTTCACAAGCCCTCCAAAAATATACCCTTTTTATTGGCAGATGCCTGCCGGGGTTCATTCATCCATACATGGATGTAAAAGCAACAAGCAATGGCTTTTCACAAGCCCTCCAAAAATATACCCTTTTTATTGGCAGATGCCTGCCGGGGTTCATTCATCCATACATGGATGTAAAAGCAACAAGCAATGGCTTTTCACAAGCCCTCCAAAAATATACCCTTTTTATTGGCAGATGCCTGCCGGGGTTCATTCATCCATACATGGATGTAAAAGCAACAAGCAATGGCTTTTCACAAGCCCTCCAAAAATATACCCTTTTTATTGGCAGATGCCTGCCGGGGTTCATTCATCCATACATGGATGTAAAAGCAACAAGCAATGGCTTTTCACAAGCCCTCCAAAAATATACCCTTTTTATTGGCAGATGCCTGCCGGGGTTCATTCATCCATACATGGATGTAAAAGCAACAAGCAATGGCTTTTCACAAGCCCTCCAAAAATATACCCTTTTTATTGGCAGATGCCTGCCGGGGTTCATTCATCCATACATGGATGTAAAAGCAACAAGCAATGGCTTTTCACAAGCCCTCCAAAAATATACCCTTTTTATTGGCAGATGCCTGCCGGGGTTCATTCATCCATACATGGATGTAAAAGCAACAAGCAATGGCTTTTCACAAGCCCTCCAAAAATATACCCTTTTTATTGGCAGATGCCTGCCGGGGTTCATTCATCCATACATGGATGTAAAAGCAACAAGCAATGGCTTTTCACAAGCCCTCCAAAAATATACCCTTTTTATTGGCAGATGCCTGCCGGGGTTCATTCATCCATACATGGATGTAAAAGCAACAAGCAATGGCTTTTCACAAGCCCTCCAAAAATATACCCTTTTTATTGGCAGATGCCTGCCGGGGTTCATTCATCCATACATGGATGTAAAAGCAACAAGCAATGGCTTTTCACAAGCCCTCCAAAAATATACCCTTTTTATTGGCAGATGCCTGCCGGGGTTCATTCATCCATACATGGATGTAAAAGCAACAAGCAATGGCTTTTCACAAGCCCTCCAAAAATATACCCTTTTTATTGGCAGATGCCTGCCGGGGTTCATTCATCCATACATGGATGTAAAAGCAACAAGCAATGGCTTTTCACAAGCCCTCCAAAAATATACCCTTTTTATTGGCAGATGCCTGCCGGGGTTCATTCATCCATACATGGATGTAAAAGCAACAAGCAATGGCTTTTCACAAGCCCTCCAAAAATATACCCTTTTTATTGGCAGATGCCTGCCGGGGTTCATTCATCCATACATGGATGTAAAAGCAACAAGCAATGGCTTTTCACAAGCCCTCCAAAAATATACCCTTTTTATTGGCAGATGCCTGCCGGGGTTCATTCATCCATACATGGATGTAAAAGCAACAAGCAATGGCTTTTCACAAGCCCTCCAAAAATATACCCTTTTTATTGGCAGATGCCTGCCGGGGTTCATTCATCCATACATGGATGTAAAAGCAACAAGCAATGGCTTTTCACAAGCCCTCCAAAAATATACCCTTTTTATTGGCAGATGCCTGCCGGGGTTCATTCATCCATACATGGATGTAAAAGCAACAAGCAATGGCTTTTCACAAGCCCTCCAAAAATATACCCTTTTTATTGGCAGATGCCTGCCGGGGTTCATTCATCCATACATGGATGTAAAAGCAACAAGCAATGGCTTTTCACAAGCCCTCCAAAAATATACCCTTTTTATTGGCAGATGCCTGCCGGGGTTCATTCATCCATACATGGATGTAAAAGCAACAAGCAATGGCTTTTCACAAGCCCTCCAAAAATATACCCTTTTTATTGGCAGATGCCTGCCGGGGTTCATTCATCCATACATGGATGTAAAAGCAACAAGCAATGGCTTTTCACAAGCCCTCCAAAAATATACCCTTTTTATTGGCAGATGCCTGCCGGGGTTCATTCATCCATACATGGATGTAAAAGCAACAAGCAATGGCTTTTCACAAGCCCTCCAAAAATATACCCTTTTTATTGGCAGATGCCTGCCGGGGTTCATTCATCCATACATGGATGTAAAAGCAACAAGCAATGGCTTTTCACAAGCCCTCCAAAAATATACCCTTTTTATTGGCAGATGCCTGCCGGGGTTCATTCATCCATACATGGATGTAAAAGCAACAAGCAATGGCTTTTCACAAGCCCTCCAAAAATATACCCTTTTTATTGGCAGATGCCTGCCGGGGTTCATTCATCCATACATGGATGTAAAAGCAACAAGCAATGGCTTTTCACAAGCCCTCCAAAAATATACCCTTTTTATTGGCAGATGCCTGCCGGGGTTCATTCATCCATACATGGATGTAAAAGCAACAAGCAATGGCTTTTCACAAGCCCTCCAAAAATATACCCTTTTTATTGGCAGATGCCTGCCGGGGTTCATTCATCCATACATGGATGTAAAAGCAACAAGCAATGGCTTTTCACAAGCCCTCCAAAAATATACCCTTTTTATTGGCAGATGCCTGCCGGGGTTCATTCATCCATACATGGATGTAAAAGCAACAAGCAATGGCTTTTCACAAGCCCTCCAAAAATATACCCTTTTTATTGGCAGATGCCTGCCGGGGTTCATTCATCCATACATGGATGTAAAAGCAACAAGCAATGGCTTTTCACAAGCCCTCCAAAAATATACCCTTTTTATTGGCAGATGCCTGCCGGGGTTCATTCATCCATACATGGATGTAAAAGCAACAAGCAATGGCTTTTCACAAGCCCTCCAAAAATATACCCTTTTTATTGGCAGATGCCTGCCGGGGTTCATTCATCCATACATGGATGTAAAAGCAACAAGCAATGGCTTTTCACAAGCCCTCCAAAAATATACCCTTTTTATTGGCAGATGCCTGCCGGGGTTCATTCATCCATACATGGATGTAAAAGCAACAAGCAATGGCTTTTCACAAGCCCTCCAAAAATATACCCTTTTTATTGGCAGATGCCTGCCGGGGTTCATTCATCCATACATGGATGTAAAAGCAACAAGCAATGGCTTTTCACAAGCCCTCCAAAAATATACCCTTTTTATTGGCAGATGCCTGCCGGGGTTCATTCATCCATACATGGATGTAAAAGCAACAAGCAATGGCTTTTCACAAGCCCTCCAAAAATATACCCTTTTTATTGGCAGATGCCTGCCGGGGTTCATTCATCCATACATGGATGTAAAAGCAACAAGCAATGGCTTTTCACAAGCCCTCCAAAAATATACCCTTTTTATTGGCAGATGCCTGCCGGGGTTCATTCATCCATACATGGATGTAAAAGCAACAAGCAATGGCTTTTCACAAGCCCTCCAAAAATATACCCTTTTTATTGGCAGATGCCTGCCGGGGTTCATTCATCCATACATGGATGTAAAAGCAACAAGCAATGGCTTTTCACAAGCCCTCCAAAAATATACCCTTTTTATTGGCAGATGCCTGCCGGGGTTCATTCATCCATACATGGATGTAAAAGCAACAAGCAATGGCTTTTCACAAGCCCTCCAAAAATATACCCTTTTTATTGGCAGATGCCTGCCGGGGTTCATTCATCCATACATGGATGTAAAAGCAACAAGCAATGGCTTTTCACAAGCCCTCCAAAAATATACCCTTTTTATTGGCAGATGCCTGCCGGGGTTCATTCATCCATACATGGATGTAAAAGCAACAAGCAATGGCTTTTCACAAGCCCTCCAAAAATATACCCTTTTTATTGGCAGATGCCTGCCGGGGTTCATTCATCCATACATGGATGTAAAAGCAACAAGCAATGGCTTTTCACAAGCCCTCCAAAAATATACCCTTTTTATTGGCAGATGCCTGCCGGGGTTCATTCATCCATACATGGATGTAAAAGCAACAAGCAATGGCTTTTCACAAGCCCTCCAAAAATATACCCTTTTTATTGGCAGATGCCTGCCGGGGTTCATTCATCCATACATGGATGTAAAAGCAACAAGCAATGGCTTTTCACAAGCCCTCCAAAAATATACCCTTTTTATTGGCAGATGCCTGCCGGGGTTCATTCATCCATACATGGATGTAAAAGCAACAAGCAATGGCTTTTCACAAGCCCTCCAAAAATATACCCTTTTTATTGGCAGATGCCTGCCGGGGTTCATTCATCCATACATGGATGTAAAAGCAACAAGCAATGGCTTTTCACAAGCCCTCCAAAAATATACCCTTTTTATTGGCAGATGCCTGCCGGGGTTCATTCATCCATACATGGATGTAAAAGCAACAAGCAATGGCTTTTCACAAGCCCTCCAAAAATATACCCTTTTTATTGGCAGATGCCTGCCGGGGTTCATTCATCCATACATGGATGTAAAAGCAACAAGCAATGGCTTTTCACAAGCCCTCCAAAAATATACCCTTTTTATTGGCAGATGCCTGCCGGGGTTCATTCATCCATACATGGATGTAAAAGCAACAAGCAATGGCTTTTCACAAGCCCTCCAAAAATATACCCTTTTTATTGGCAGATGCCTGCCGGGGTTCATTCATCCATACATGGATGTAAAAGCAACAAGCAATGGCTTTTCACAAGCCCTCCAAAAATATACCCTTTTTATTGGCAGATGCCTGCCGGGGTTCATTCATCCATACATGGATGTAAAAGCAACAAGCAATGGCTTTTCACAAGCCCTCCAAAAATATACCCTTTTTATTGGCAGATGCCTGCCGGGGTTCATTCATCCATACATGGATGTAAAAGCAACAAGCAATGGCTTTTCACAAGCCCTCCAAAAATATACCCTTTTTATTGGCAGATGCCTGCCGGGGTTCATTCATCCATACATGGATGTAAAAGCAACAAGCAATGGCTTTTCACAAGCCCTCCAAAAATATACCCTTTTTATTGGCAGATGCCTGCCGGGGTTCATTCATCCATACATGGATGTAAAAGCAACAAGCAATGGCTTTTCACAAGCCCTCCAAAAATATACCCTTTTTATTGGCAGATGCCTGCCGGGGTTCATTCATCCATACATGGATGTAAAAGCAACAAGCAATGGCTTTTCACAAGCCCTCCAAAAATATACCCTTTTTATTGGCAGATGCCTGCCGGGGTTCATTCATCCATACATGGATGTAAAAGCAACAAGCAATGGCTTTTCACAAGCCCTCCAAAAATATACCCTTTTTATTGGCAGATGCCTGCCGGGGTTCATTCATCCATACATGGATGTAAAAGCAACAAGCAATGGCTTTTCACAAGCCCTCCAAAAATATACCCTTTTTATTGGCAGATGCCTGCCGGGGTTCATTCATCCATACATGGATGTAAAAGCAACAAGCAATGGCTTTTCACAAGCCCTCCAAAAATATACCCTTTTTATTGGCAGATGCCTGCCGGGGTTCATTCATCCATACATGGATGTAAAAGCAACAAGCAATGGCTTTTCACAAGCCCTCCAAAAATATACCCTTTTTATTGGCAGATGCCTGCCGGGGTTCATTCATCCATACATGGATGTAAAAGCAACAAGCAATGGCTTTTCACAAGCCCTCCAAAAATATACCCTTTTTATTGGCAGATGCCTGCCGGGGTTCATTCATCCATACATGGATGTAAAAGCAACAAGCAATGGCTTTTCACAAGCCCTCCAAAAATATACCCTTTTTATTGGCAGATGCCTGCCGGGGTTCATTCATCCATACATGGATGTAAAAGCAACAAGCAATGGCTTTTCACAAGCCCTCCAAAAATATACCCTTTTTATTGGCAGATGCCTGCCGGGGTTCATTCATCCATACATGGATGTAAAAGCAACAAGCAATGGCTTTTCACAAGCCCTCCAAAAATATACCCTTTTTATTGGCAGATGCCTGCCGGGGTTCATTCATCCATACATGGATGTAAAAGCAACAAGCAATGGCTTTTCACAAGCCCTCCAAAAATATACCCTTTTTATTGGCAGATGCCTGCCGGGGTTCATTCATCCATACATGGATGTAAAAGCAACAAGCAATGGCTTTTCACAAGCCCTCCAAAAATATACCCTTTTTATTGGCAGATGCCTGCCGGGGTTCATTCATCCATACATGGATGTAAAAGCAACAAGCAATGGCTTTTCACAAGCCCTCCAAAAATATACCCTTTTTATTGGCAGATGCCTGCCGGGGTTCATTCATCCATACATGGATGTAAAAGCAACAAGCAATGGCTTTTCACAAGCCCTCCAAAAATATACCCTTTTTATTGGCAGATGCCTGCCGGGGTTCATTCATCCATACATGGATGTAAAAGCAACAAGCAATGGCTTTTCACAAGCCCTCCAAAAATATACCCTTTTTATTGGCAGATGCCTGCCGGGGTTCATTCATCCATACATGGATGTAAAAGCAACAAGCAATGGCTTTTCACAAGCCCTCCAAAAATATACCCTTTTTATTGGCAGATGCCTGCCGGGGTTCATTCATCCATACATGGATGTAAAAGCAACAAGCAATGGCTTTTCACAAGCCCTCCAAAAATATACCCTTTTTATTGGCAGATGCCTGCCGGGGTTCATTCATCCATACATGGATGTAAAAGCAACAAGCAATGGCTTTTCACAAGCCCTCCAAAAATATACCCTTTTTATTGGCAGATGCCTGCCGGGGTTCATTCATCCATACATGGATGTAAAAGCAACAAGCAATGGCTTTTCACAAGCCCTCCAAAAATATACCCTTTTTATTGGCAGATGCCTGCCGGGGTTCATTCATCCATACATGGATGTAAAAGCAACAAGCAATGGCTTTTCACAAGCCCTCCAAAAATATACCCTTTTTATTGGCAGATGCCTGCCGGGGTTCATTCATCCATACATGGATGTAAAAGCAACAAGCAATGGCTTTTCACAAGCCCTCCAAAAATATACCCTTTTTATTGGCAGATGCCTGCCGGGGTTCATTCATCCATACATGGATGTAAAAGCAACAAGCAATGGCTTTTCACAAGCCCTCCAAAAATATACCCTTTTTATTGGCAGATGCCTGCCGGGGTTCATTCATCCATACATGGATGTAAAAGCAACAAGCAATGGCTTTTCACAAGCCCTCCAAAAATATACCCTTTTTATTGGCAGATGCCTGCCGGGGTTCATTCATCCATACATGGATGTAAAAGCAACAAGCAATGGCTTTTCACAAGCCCTCCAAAAATATACCCTTTTTATTGGCAGATGCCTGCCGGGGTTCATTCATCCATACATGGATGTAAAAGCAACAAGCAATGGCTTTTCACAAGCCCTCCAAAAATATACCCTTTTTATTGGCAGATGCCTGCCGGGGTTCATTCATCCATACATGGATGTAAAAGCAACAAGCAATGGCTTTTCACAAGCCCTCCAAAAATATACCCTTTTTATTGGCAGATGCCTGCCGGGGTTCATTCATCCATACATGGATGTAAAAGCAACAAGCAATGGCTTTTCACAAGCCCTCCAAAAATATACCCTTTTTATTGGCAGATGCCTGCCGGGGTTCATTCATCCATACATGGATGTAAAAGCAACAAGCAATGGCTTTTCACAAGCCCTCCAAAAATATACCCTTTTTATTGGCAGATGCCTGCCGGGGTTCATTCATCCATACATGGATGTAAAAGCAACAAGCAATGGCTTTTCACAAGCCCTCCAAAAATATACCCTTTTTATTGGCAGATGCCTGCCGGGGTTCATTCATCCATACATGGATGTAAAAGCAACAAGCAATGGCTTTTCACAAGCCCTCCAAAAATATACCCTTTTTATTGAAAGATGCCTGCCGGGGTTCATTCATCCATACATGGATGTAAAAGCAACAAGCAATGGCTTTTCACAAGCCCTCCAAAAATATACCCTTTTTATTGGCAGATGCCTGCCGGGGTTCATTCATCCATACATGGATGTAAAAGCAACAAGCAATGGCTTTTCACAAGCCCTCCAAAAATATACCCTTTTTATTGGCAGATGCCTGCCGGGGTTCATTCATCCATACATGGATGTAAAAGCAACAAGCAATGGCTTTTCACAAGCCCTCCAAAAATATACCCTTTTTATTGGCAGATGCCTGCCGGGGTTCATTCATCCATACATGGATGTAAAAGCAACAAGCAATGGCTTTTCACAAGCCCTCCAAAAATATACCCTTTTTATTGGCAGATGCCTGCCGGGGTTCATTCATCCATACATGGATGTAAAAGCAACAAGCAATGGCTTTTCACAAGCCCTCCAAAAATATACCCTTTTTATTGGCAGATGCCTGCCGGGGTTCATTCATCCATACATGGATGTAAAAGCAACAAGCAATGGCTTTTCACAAGCCCTCCAAAAATATACCCTTTTTATTGGCAGATGCCTGCCGGGGTTCATTCATCCATACATGGATGTAAAAGCAACAAGCAATGGCTTTTCACAAGCCCTCCAAAAATATACCCTTTTTATTGGCAGATGCCTGCCGGGGTTCATTCATCCATACATGGATGTAAAAGCAACAAGCAATGGCTTTTCACATGCCCTCCAGGCCTGCTTGTAGCAGACGGCAGTGGAGGTGTATTGGTGGTAGTAGAGGTAGCCAACGGACAGCAAGGAGGTTAGTAGTAGTAGTAGTAGTAGTAGTAGTAGTAGTAGTAGTACAGTCACAGGACAAAGCCCTGTGGTGGTGGCAGGCCTGCTTGTAGCAGACGGCAGTGGAGGTGTATTGGTGGTAGTAGAGGTAGCCAACACACAGCAAGGGTGGTGGTAGTAGTAGTAGTAGTAGCAGCACATTAAAAGAGACTGGACAGTCACAGGACAAAGCCCTGTGGTGGGGCAAGCCTCAGGCCTGCTTGTAGCAGATGGCAGTGGAGGTGTATTGGTGGTAGTAGAGGTAGCCAACGGACAGCAAGGGTGGTAGTAGTAGTAGCAGCACATTAAAAAAAGACACTGGACAGTCACAGGACAAAGCCCTGTGGTGGGGCAGGCCTGCTTGTAGCAGACGGCACTGGGGGTGGATTGGTGGTAGAAGTAGTAGCAGCACCAACAGCGGCACATTAAAAAAAGAGTGGACAGGACAGAATCCCGTAGTAGCAGGCGGCAGTAGCAGGCTGCAGCAATGTCAGATCTAATCAGTGGCATCAGGCACATGGGTTTTAAAATCCTCACCGATCCACGCTTGATTCATTTTCAGAAACGTGAGATTTTCCAAGCTGTTGGCGGACAATCTTGTTCGATTAGGGGTGACGAAGCCCCCTGCCGCGCTGAATACCCTCTCTGACGCTACACTGGAGGGTGGACAAGACAGTACACCCATGGCAAACTGGGCCAGTTCTTGCCAATGATCCAATCTGCTGACCCAGAAGTCCATGGGGTCTGGGATCAGCATTTCTGACGGAGAAAGGGCACAGTCCAGGTACGAGTGAACCTGGTTGTTTAGGTGCTGCACCTGGTGATGGTGAACATCCCTTTGGTGACTACGATGTGTGTCAGGTCGGGGTATTGGATGTAAAAATGTTGTCATATTTTCCAAACTGAATTGGCTGCTGCCGCTGCCGCTGCTGCTGCCGCTGCCGCCTATTGCAGAGGTAGCTCTGCCAGAGGCGGTGGAACGATGAGACAGTGGGGAGCGGAAAGTGGCCCCCCGGTCAGACATGCTTGCAGCAGGTGTTTGCCGTTTGAAAGCCGTGACAAGCTGGCTGCATAGCTTCTCTCGATAATAAGCCAATTTTGCCTCCCTCTCGGAAGGAGCAAAAAACTCCCCCATTCTGGCTTTATACCGAGAGTCTAAAAGTGTGGCTATCCAGTACTCATCTCTTTGCTTCATGCTAACAATACGACAGTCAGCGCGCAAGTAACGAAGCATACAGCTCGCCATCCTGGCCAGCGTTTCAGAGGGCCCGGTTGGTTCCATCTCCGCCCCATACTGCCATGGTTATCCATCATTAAGGTCGTCGTCAGACTCGTCATCACCATCACTGTCATGTTGTGCGGCTGCCTCGTCCCCTATCCCTTCCTGTGATTCCATCTCCAAATCCAGCTCCTCTTCAGGTCCTGTTTCCTCATCCTCATCCTCCTCCTCCTCCTCAACATCCATAGCCAGATGTGATCCTTCCTCCATCCTTTGCTGAATCATCGCTGTGAGCGTTTGCTCCAGAATGAATATCAGCGGCATAACATCGTTCATTCCGCTAGCGTCACGGCTCACAAATCGTGTGGCCTCTTCAAAGGGCCTCAAAACGCGACATGCGTCTCTAACCAGCTGCCAGTGCCTGAGCTCGAAATTACACTGGCTCCAAACGCTGCCCGTCTGCTGCATCAGGAAATCATTCACGGCTTTCCGCTGTTCGTACAGACGGTCCAACATGTGCAGGGTGGAATTCTAGCGTGCTGGAACGTCGCAAATCAGGCTGTGTTCTGGGAGATTGTTTTGACGCTGCAAGTCCAGGAGGGCGTGCTTAAATGCATACGAACGTCTAAAGGGAACGCAAACCCTCCTGGACATGGCCAGCACACCCTTCAAACCAACATATGACTTTAAGAAGCGTGTTATGACCAGATTGATCACATGTGCCATGCAAGGAGCGTGTGTCAGGTGACCTAGACGCAGTGCAGCCACAACGTTCTTCCCGTTATCAGAGACAACATTGCCCAGTGTGAGTTTCAGAGGAGACAGCCAGCGTGCGATTTCCTCCTTGATGCACAGCAGCAGCTCCTGCCCTGTGTGGCTTTTCTCGCCCAGGCTCAGCAGGTGTAAGACAGCGTTGTGGCGCTTCACCTTGCACCTATGAAAAGAGGAGGAGTGGAAGATACGCTGTGTCCTGTCGGGGACGGGAAGACCTCCATTGAGGAGGGTGAGGAGGAGTAGGAGGAGGAGGAGGATGGTAGGCGCCTGGTGTCCGGAGTTGAACCAGAAAGATACAAGCGTGGAGGTGGTAATGCCTGGCATTGCTGTGGTGGTGCATCGGACTGCAAAATATTGACCCAGTGGGCCGTGAAAGACATGTACTGTCCCTGCCCATAGTTGCTGCTCCACGTGTCGACGGTGGCATGTACCCTGCTGCACACGGATAATTGCAAGGACTGGCCCACCTTTTCCTCCACCTGCTTGTGCAAGGCAGGGACAGTTGTTTTGGAGAAGTAATGTCGGCTAGGTATTCGCCACCTAGGCTGAGCGCACGCCATCAATTGCTTGAAGCCGGCGGAGTCGACCAGGTGGTACGGCAGCGACTGCACCACCAACAACTTAGCCAGGTGTGAATTAAGCCGCACGACAAGTGGATGACTGGGTATATATTGTTGCTTATTGGACAACGATTCCGTAATGGATAACTGACGGGACGTAGGAGGAGCACTAGATGACAGTGATGATGATGATGACAACGACATGGTGGATAAGGCTTGGCTACTACTTAGATGACAGGGACTCGGAGCAGCAGCATTAGATGTACATGATGGTGGGGCATGTCGATTGTCCCACATGGCCTTGTGATGCCGCTCCATGTGTTTACGTAGAGCGGTAGTTCCTACATTGCTGCCCTGCCCACGCCTTACTTTCTGCTTGCAGATACGGCACTGTGCCATGTTTTCGTCCTCCGGGAAGGTACAGAAAAATTGCCACAAGGCAGAGTACCGTAAAGAGGTAGTACCACGTCCACCACCACCACCCGAGCTTGCCCCTTGTCTGGCAGGCTTTTTTCGGGAGCCTACACCAGCATCAGTGTCGCCGTCACCGGCTCCTGAGCTGACCCTACCGCTGCAACGTTTTGCAGATTGACTTCTGCCCCTACCTCGGCTTGGCTGTTTATCACTGCCAGTGCCGCCACTACTACCCTCCTCCTCTGACGCCGTCATCACCTTGTCACCTGGGTCCCACGTCCTGTCTAAAACAACATCATCATCATAGCCCTCCTCATCATCCCCGCCACTTCTGTCACTGTGTTGTGAATGTGATGTGACATCATGGCGGGCTCCATGCCCCCCCCCTCATTACTGTGTCTGCCACCACGGCTACCACCACCAACACCCCCACTACCACAGCTATGCGTCTCGGAAACCGCTTCCACCTCCACCACCGCCGCAACACACTCCGTTGGCTGACTCGCGGAAAACAAATCATCATCACTATGTTGTTCAGTATCTTCCTTCGCACCCGAGGAGATGTCTCTTAGGACTCTCAGGAAAGATGGCTTCCCGCTAGGAAGGGGGAGTGAAGACATAGATGATGGAATGGAAATGCTAGAAATACCCATATTACTACTCTCACTGTGCCATGGAACTGTAGAGGATCTGGAATCCAACGAAACCTGGCTTGAAGCCAGATCGTCAGAGTCTTCCTGCTGAGATGACCGCGAGCCAGCCAACCAGTCCACAATGGCCGTATTGTCTAAAGTAACCCGCCCACTGGAGGAGATGGACAAGTCTGGCTTGCTGATACTGCTACTACTACCAGCAGGCACATGGCTGCTGCTACTAGTGGAACTGGGCACATGTCTTGTGCCACAAATGCTGGTACTGGGTCTGGCACCAACAGATCCAACATTTGGACTGGAAGAGGACACGGCATGGGTGTTTTTTCCTCTACCCCGTCCTTTCACAACCTTTTTTTTACCAGACATTTCACTGCTGGAGTGCAGCAAGTTGAATCAAAACCCGGGGGATGAGCCCCTTCTAAAAGCGTATTCACACACATGCTTGGCAAATGGCAATGAATGAGAATTTCTAATCAGCCACGCCGCGGTGCACTCAGGGAATGCTGGGCGTTGTAGTAGTACTACTACAAAGGCTGCTTGTATTGAAAATTGGATTGTTATTTGTTATGTTAACGGCCGGGGATGAGCCCCTTCTAAAAGCGTATTCACACTGACACTGGCTTGGCAAATGGCAATGAATGAGAATTTCTATCAGCCACGCCGCAATGCACTCAGGGACTGCTGGGCGTTGTAGTACTACGTCTACTACAAAGGCTGCCTGTATTGCAAGTTGGATTGTTATTTGTTTGTTATGTTAACGGCCGGGGATGAGCCCCTTCTAAAAGCGTATTCACACACTGACACTGGCTTGGCAAATGGCAATGAATGAGAATTTCTAATCAGCCTTGCCGCGGTGCACTCAGGGAATGCTGGGTGTTGTAGTACTACGTCTACTACAAAGGCTGCCTGTATTGCAAGTTGGATTGTTATTGTTTGTTATGTTAACGGCCGGGGATGAGCCCCTTCTAAAAGCGTATTCACACACTGGCTTGGCAAATGGCAATGAATGAGAATTTCTATCAGCCACTGTGCACTGACTCAGGGAATGCTGGGCGTTGTAGTACAACAAAGCCTGCCTGTATTGCAAGTTGGATGCAACGGGGATGAGCCCCTTATAAAAGCATATTCACACACTGGCTGAGTAGTGAGTAGTGGATGAGCCCCTCCGATTGCTGGATTCCTGCCTTTTAGATTCCTAAAGCTTTCCCTTACTGCACAGAGATGCTATCCCTACAGCTCCTATCTCTAAAATGGCTGCTGAGCTCCTTGCATAGACTTTTATTGCAGGCTTGATCCCGCCCCTATGCTGCCTCCCGATTGGCTGGGAGAGCCGTTTGCAAGGCATTATGGGGTAGCCTGATGTCAGGTGATATTGCGAAATCCTCCATTTTACATCTAACATGTGGCAGGCGCCAAAATGTAGCCGGGTTCGGTCAAAACGGGTTCGGCCGAACCCGGTGAAGTTCGGATTCGCTGCGAACCGAACTTTTCCCGAAGTTCGGACCGAAACCGGGTTCGGTTGTCCCGGTTCGCTCATCTCTAATTGTGATACCCGTCCGGGTAGTTGGAGTCTGTGAGCCTCTGTATGCAGTCAGCCCGAAAGTGGGTTTCCTGCAGGAATGCCACGTGTGCTTTTCTTTTCCACAAAAGACGGAGAATGGAGGACCTCTTTTCGGGTATATTCAGTCCCTGTGCGTTCAGAGAAACAACAGTAATGTCAGACATGGTTGTGGACTGAAAAATGGACAGGAGGGGGAAGGGAGGGAGAGGTAGAGAAAGAAAGAGAAGAAGAAAAAGAAAAGTTCCTATACCGATGCTGCTGAACAGTAGCGATATGAAACACGATCACTCTAAAGTCGGAGTGCAAAATCCCTCCAATACTCAACGAGAGCTATGTCGTCCCAGAGGAAGGCCTCCAACCACGACAAAGCGCACGGAACCCTAATGGGGAACGAGGAAAGACAGCAGTGCAGGAAAACAATGTCTCACGGATACAGTAAATAACACAAAAATCTCCAAGTAATTACGTCAAAGCCCCGGACTCACCGGGTCATCTACTACCTGAGCCCACCTTCCCCTTTATAGCTAAACAGTGGAAACATCCTCAACCATTGTAAAACCTCCCCCCCCCCTGACCCGTATCAAGTACAAACGTCACCGAAGCAACCACATCAACGCGATCTTCCACCGCCCACAGAGAACCCTGTGAAAGAAAAGGAGGGGGTAAAGTGCAATTAACTGTCCACATGTGAATGCAGGAGATCAATCAATCCCTTCACGGGGAACGGCGTCCTGGGGGCCGAGAATCAACGGGCCCGACTCCACGGTCTCTGTGCGGGGATAGTTGCCCTGAAGGTCGGGTCACGGGCAGCTCAGCTCCGGGACGAGGCGGGAAATGAGTCACGAACTCTGGAAATGGTCCACCACTGAGAGCAAACGGTGCCAGGGGTTCAGTCCAGACCGGTAACCTCACCTGTGAGATCTCCAAAAACCGGAACGCTTCCTCCAGGTCATCTGGGGACCGGACCGCAAAGGATAGCCCCTGTCTACGAAGGATGATGTGAAAGGGATGGCCCCATCTGTAGGTTGCGGCTGCCGCCTTTGTCGCTTCCAGTAAGGGGCGGACAATTCTGCGCATGGAGAGTGTCAGTCTCGAGACATCTGGCAGGACTGAAATCTCGGCACCATTGAAGGGAACAGCCCCCTTCTCCCAGGCTCTCCGGGCAATCTCTTCTTTCTGTTTGTAGAAATGCACTCTACATATCACATCTCTGGGTTGGTTGCCGTCTCTATTCCGGGGGCCCGCCAGTCTATGAACTCTGTCCATCTCAATGGGCATATCACGCGGTCGGTCCAGGAGTTTATTAAAAATCTGTGTCACAGCATCATAAAGTCCATCTGGGGGTACAGACTCCGGCAAACCTCTCAACTTCAGGTTGTTACGTCTCCCCCTGTTTTCTACATCATCCAAATGCAGGGAGAAGTCCCGTAATTGCGTGGCTTGGGTGGCCAAGGACTGTGAGAGGACCGAGATATCTACTGCAGATATGGAGTGCTGGCGCTCCAAGGTTTCCACCCTCGTAGCTAGAGCATGCACCTCCTGTGTGACCGCTCCAATGGCCCTGTCGTGTTTCTCCTCTAGCCAGGTGAGGCGGAGATCCAGGTCGGTTTTGGTGGGCAATACTTTGACCATCTCCCAGAGTACTGCCAGGGTCCGCTCCATTGATAGCGGGGGGCCCGGGGACGGATCTGTCTGATGTTCCCCCGCCTGTATAGTCGTGGCCATAGACCCCCTGAAGATGGCCGGCGTACCCTGACTCAGCAGACAGGCCTGTGGTGGTGGTTGCCGCTGCGTGGCCAATGAAAATGGCGCCTCAAGTGTCCCATGTCCGGGTGCTGTCTGGTGCAGTATAGGGGAGAAGGCCTCAGCCAGGGGCGGGGGAGCCGACCCTGAAAAGCCTGCCACACACTGACCTCCCTCCTGAGATGACATCTCCCCTCCAGGGGCTCGAGCACAGCAGCCGGGCAGCGCCTGACCAGAGGATGAAGGAGGCGGCAAGATCCCACGAGGCGACGGAGGCTGGGTGCGGCCTACAGGGGGAGAGGAAGAAGATTGCGGCAGAGTGCCGTCCGAGGCGGACCGGAGATACCAGCCGATGGATGGGGTGTCTGGGAGCTTCCTGCGGCTTCTCCCCTTAGTCATGCTGAGTCGGGGATAGGTAAGTGAGCCCTGACGGGCGGTTTTCTGCAGGGTGAGTCCGGAGCTCAGGACGAACACGCCCTCACACCGCCATGTCTAAGCCACGCCCCCGATACCAATTTTGTTTATTTTTTTACATTACTTTAGAGAAAAAATGTGAAAAGGGTTTGTTTTTTTTGGACTTTAAATATTTATTTAATTTTTTCCACTAATAATAACTATTTACTTTTGTTTTTACACATTTTATTAGTCCCCATAGGAGACTTGAACCAGCAAATCATTAGATCGCTGATACGATACACTGCAATACAAATGTATTGCAGTATATTGTCATTTTTACAGGCTCCTGTAACAGCGCTATCGCTGTTCCTGTCGGTTAGTCCCGGGTGTCAGCTCTAATACACAGCTGACACCCGCAGCGTATGGCGCAGGCTCAGCGCGTGAGCCCGCTCCATGCATCCCTCCCTACATCACGACATGCTATTAAGTCGTTGTGCGCGAACGGTTTAATGCGCAGCGGAGGGTGCAGAGTGAAAATTACAATTTTCCACTGATGTGCCATTTTAGTGCAATATATGTTGTGCCCAGTTTGTGCCACAATTACCTCAAAATATTAACCAGGTTCTCCCGGGTATGGCGATGCCATATCGGTGGACGTAAACTGCTGTTTGGGTTGGGCATGCTGTAGACCTCAGAAGGGAGGGGACGGCATTTGGCTTTAGGGAGCGCAGATTTTGCTTTGTAGTAGCTCTAGCGTTTTGCTGGCATTTCAGTTTATAATGTGGGGGATTATGTAGGCTGGGCAGAGTACATCAGGGCATAATAAGAGGGTATAATAATGGGGTAAATAAATAATGATCCGCAGATATGTGGCCAGTGTCGCACTGATAAATGGCGCCCGATCTTATCCGCTTTTGGAACACTGCACATTTTGCATCTCTACATTCTGGGAGCCAGAACTTTTTTATTTTTTTCACCACCAGAGCGATGTGAGGGCTTATTTTTTGCAGGACAATCTGTAGTTTTCAATGGTACCATTTTGGGGTTATGCGATTTTTTTTCATCACTTTTTATTCTATTTTTCGGCAAGCAAGGTGACCAAAAACCATCAATTCTAACAATGTTTTTTTTACGGCATTTACCCTGGGATATAAATTAACATTTTACTTCATTCTGCAGGTCAGTACGTTTACGGCGATACCATATGTATATATTTTTTTTTACATTTTGCAGCGTTTGCGCAATAAAATATCTTATTTATAAAATAAATTATTTTTTGTGTCACCATATTCTGAGAGCCATAACTTTTTTATTTTTCAGTCAAAAAAGCTGTGTAAGGGCTTGTTTTTTGCGGGACAGGTTGTAATTTGTATTGGTATTATTTTGGCGTACATGCAACTTTTTGATCACTTTTTATTGTATATTTTGGGAGGGGTGATGACCAAAAAATAGTGATTCTGGCATAGTTTCTTGTTTATTTTAATATATAATATTATAGTTTTATAGTTGGGGTCGTTACGAACGCGGTGATACCAAATATGTGTACTTTTTTTTACGTGTTCATTTTTTTCCTATAATAAAAGACTTATTATATGAAAAAAAAGCTTTTCTTGCTTATGTCACTTATAACTTTTATTTTTACACTTTTTTGAAAACATTTTTATTCTTTTTTTTTTTACTTGTCCCACTAGGGGACACTTAGACTTGCAGCTCTGATCGCTGCTAGAATACATTACACTGCCAAGGTCAGAGTCACATAGCAAAGTAGCTGTTTGCAGGGAGAGAGCAGGCGCCATCCTGAAGATCAGCTGCACTGCAGGTAGGGTGTGTGTCTCTGTCTGTCCCACTCTCTATCTCACTGACCCCTGCTCTAGTGACCCCCGACGGCCCCCCCCGACGGGCCCCCACCCCTAACGGACCCCCCCGACGGGAACCCCCCCTAACGGCCCACCCCCGACGGGACCCCCCTAACGGGCCCCCCCCCCCTGTATGGACACATGATGCAACTGTACAGGGGTAAATCTCTCTAGTTGTGCTGAGACTGTTTGGGGATGTGACTAATGAACCTCTCAGTCTCAGCACAACTAGAGAGATTTATCGTTCAGGGGTCTGGGAAAGCTGGGTGACCACCATTACCCTTCCTACTGGAGTGTGAGAGGTTCATTAGTCACATCCCCAAACACACTCCAGTAGGAGGGGTAATGGTGGTCACCCAGCTTTCCCAGACCCCTGAACGATAAATCTCTCTAGTTGTGCTGAGACTGAGAGGTTCATTAGTCACATCCCCAAACAGTCTCAGCACAACTAGAGAGATTTACCGTTCAGGGGGTCTGGGAAAGCTGGGTGACCACCATTACCCCCCTCCTACTGGAGTGTGAGAGGTTCATTAGTCCCATCCCCAAACACACTCCAGTAGGAGGGGTAATGGTGGTCACCCAGCTTTCCCAGAAGCAGATATAACCAGGAAAGCGCTGGATGGACGGGCCGAGGGTGAACAGGGTTTTTGGTGATCCCCTTCTGTCATGTGATTGGACCTAGGTTACCGGTTCATCAGACGGGGTTCATGTGACTATAAATCTGTCCATAACAAGAGACAGTGCACTCAGGACAAGCCCTGCCCTCATGCCGTAGTTGTGTGGTTCTGCCTGCAGTGATGGCGCTGGGTGGCTCTGACACCTGCCTCCCCTGTCGGGTCATCTCAGGACAGAAGGGGTGTCCGGATTGGAGACACAGCGCCGCACCTGTCCTCAGGTTGTGTCTGGTATTGCAGTTCACCTCCATTGAAGTGAATAGGACAGAGCTGTAATACCACACACGACCTGAGGACAGGTGCGGCGCCATGTTTTCCTGGATGACCCCTTTAAGACTTTTCCCGTGTGTGTGTGGCAGAGCGAAGTGTGCACGGGCGCCGCTGATATTTCATAGCCGCTTATCAGCTGTTTTGAAGAATCAGCGGCGAGCACCCTCCCCCCCCCACACACACACACACAAATCCCCCCAAACAAGCTTTTTTTAATGCGGTTTTTTGCACGTAAAATACACGGCGTGTGAACCGGTCTACTGAAAAGTCATTCACTTCACTTTCATCATTCTAAGGGCTCATTTACACGAGCGTGTTATACGTCCGTGCGACGCACGTGATTTTCACGTGCGTCGCAGGGACCTATATCAGTCTATGGGGCAGTGCAGACAGTCCGTGTTTTTTGCGCAGCGTGAGTCCGCTGCGTAAAAGTC
Organism: Rhinoderma darwinii; assembly: GCF_050947455.1. Lineage (NCBI taxonomy): Eukaryota > Metazoa > Chordata > Amphibia > Anura > Rhinodermatidae > Rhinoderma > Rhinoderma darwinii. The sequence continues at coordinate 249,257,944 of NC_134691.1, forward strand.
ACGACATGCTTCGGTGCGACATGCGTGGTTTTCACACACCTATTGACTTCAATGGGTGCGTGATGCGCGAAAAACGCTCAAAGAACGGACATGTCGTGACTTTTTCGCAGCGGACTCACGATGCATGAAAATCACGCACCTGTCTGCACTGCCCCATAGACTAATATAGGTCTGTGCAACGCGCGTTGCACGGACGTATATCCCGTTCGTTTGAATAAGCCCTAAGGGTAAGGCCACACACAATGTTTACAGCTGAAAAATCGGAAGCAGAACGCCTACAAGCATCTGCCCATTGGTTTCAATGGGAAATACGGCGTTCTGTTCCGACAGGGCATTTTTTACGTGGTCGTTTTCCAAAACCGGCACGTAAAAAGACGCCCACCAAAATTAAGTGCGCATCACTTCTTGGGACGTTTTTGGAGCCGATTTTCATTGACTTTATAGAAAAACAGCTTCAAAAACGTCCGTTAAAAAACGCGAGTTTGATTAAAAAATGGCTGAAAATTATGAGCTGTTTTCCCTTTGTTTAGTAACATACCCTTAGCCTTTTGGTGTGTCCTATAACACACCCAAAATGGCTGCCGGACACTGCTTAGCAATTTGAAGACACCTTTTCCTGGCTTGTGGGAGTGGGGGTGAGATTCCCTCCCACATTTACGGCAGCTGTGAGTCAGGTTGCTTTGCCTTATTCACCTTGCTGTAATTCTGGGAAGTGCTCCCCCTGGTGGCCAACATAGGAAAACATGTCAAATTATTATTTGATTTTTAATACTTTCCACCATATGGAAGAAAAAAAAAATACAGCAAAAAACTTAAAAAAATATAATAGAAATAAGTAACGACACTTAAAAAAAAAGGTTTAATTCGCGACACATTCCCTTTAAGGCTGGGTTCACACAACCTATTTTCAGGCGTAAACGAGGCGTATTATGCCTCGATTTATGCCTGAAAATATGGCTACAATACGTCGGCAAACATCTGCAAATTCATTTGAATGGCTTTGCCAACGTACTGTGCCGACGACCAGTAATTTACGCATCGTCGTTTCACAGCTGTCAAACGACGACGCGTAAAATGACTGCCTCGTCAAAGAAGTGCAGGACACTTCTTTGAAACGTAATTTGAGCCGTTCTTCATTGAATTCAATGAAGAACAGCTCAAATGATCGGCCGTCAAAGACGCCTCGCATAATGCGAGGAGGAGCTTTTACGTCTGAAACGACGCAGCTGTTTTCTCCTGAAAACAGTCTGTCTTTTCAGACGTAAAAGCCAGTTCTCGTGTGCACATACCCTAATAATGGAGTTATGTCGGTAGTAGATAACCAGCCCACTGTTCATGGACCCATCTGGCATTTGCCAGTTGGCCAGTCCGACCTTGCTTATCAGTGTGTGTATAGTGTTATCTTGCCTTAGCTAGGCCTCCAGCAAGCTTTCATTACCTTGCCCACTCCCTCATGATAATGAAACGACTGCTCTTTTTCTACCAGTTTATGCCACAAAGCTGACAAGTGAACTACAGAAAACAGGAATCCCCAGCTTATTGTGTCAGCTGTAGATGCCAGTGGTGAGGTGCTACTTACGCTTTCTGCGCAACCCGAAAAGGGATTTTACAGCATTCTGGCAGTGCAATATTGCATAAAATGGGACCAGTCAATTCAAGGGAGAGTTCTTATGGCTGCTTCCTACTCCTGCTGCCTTTAGTGACCATCTCTCCCCCAGAACAATCCAAAGGGACTTCTGAGGAGGTGGAGCCAGGATGGATACGCCTGAAATACCTTTCAGAAGTTTCAACTTTGCATGCCGCTTAGATTTGATCAGTATTAGGCCGGGTTCCCACGTAGCTTAAATGCTTCGGAATTTCTGCAACGGAATTTGATGTGGAAATTCTGTTGCATTTATAGTATCAGCAAAGTGTATGAAATGTAAAAATTCTCACACCCACGCTGCGGGGAAAAAAAACCAGCAAAAATGTTCATAAATTGACCAGTGGTGCTATTTTAACCCCTTCCCCTTTGCATACATTCTGCTATAACTTTTTTATTTTCCTGTGGACTTGGCTGTATGAGGACTTGTTTTTTGCAGGATGAGTTGCATTTTTCAATGGCACCATTTTGGGGTATATAGAATTTTTTGATAAAGTTCCATTAACTTTTTTTTGTGAGTGGATATAAAAAATAAATAAAAAATTCAGCCATTTTAAAATGTACAAAAGTTTACCATGCGGCGTAAATATCACGCTACCTTTATTCTATGGGTCGATAAGATTACAACGATACCAAATAGGTATTTTTTTTATGTTTTACTACTTTTGCAGAATAAAAACACTTGTGAACTAAAATAATTTTATTTTGCACCGCCATAACTTTTTTATTTTTATGTCGATGTCGCCATTTGGGGTACATGGGATTTATTGATTAACCTTTTATTATTATTATAATTATTATAATATTGGTGGGAGGATGGGAAAAAATGTTTGCCGTTGTTGTTTGCGTTTTTTTTTAATCTTTTGTGTGGCTTTCACCTTGCGGTTTAAATAATATGCTAGCGAGGGGCGTGGCCTGGCTGCTGAAAAGGATGGATGCTTGTGTAATTAGCTCCTGCTCCTGTTGCTCGATTTCAGCGACTATTATACAGCTTTAAACCTCATAAGTGTTCTGGATTTTGCGGTTACATATAGTAACATGCCTAGAAGGAAGAAACCACTGAAAAAAACTGAAAATCTCATGGATTTTTACCTTTCCCGCACTCCGGAGCAAGGCCAAGATGGCGCCGATGCGAGCTCGCCAGCTAGTTCTCCTGCCTCAGAACCTCCGCCCAGATCAGTGGAGCGCGTTTCCCTGGCTTTGCCACAAAGACTAAGTATCTCTGTTCCTCCTCGTTCACAAACTCCTCTGAGGATGAGTCATGATTCGCTTCTGGATCCCCATCAATGTGAGCAGGACTCCCGAGGACAAAGCACAGATCGTATTCACCTGTGTCCCACGCGGGATTCTTCATCATCAGCGCCGGCTTCACCGTCTTCAAACAGCCCGACACAGCAACGACAGCGGCTGCATCATTCGACGGCATCCACGTCTGAGGTAAGAGATGATGATCTTATGGCTTTGGAACCCCCAGACCCCCTGAGACTTATTTGAAGATATGCCCACGTCTGATAAGGCTATAACTGATTCTATCATGAAAAATATGCTGAAAGTTTCACGCCAATCCTTGCAAACAGATATCGAGCAACTGATTAACCCTCTTAATGTTGCTATTCAAGAGGTGGATCAGAGAGTCCATAAGGTGGAATCTAAAATGGGGGACTTTGCTCGCTCACATAATGATCTCATAGATGTGCCCTTTTTAAGATGGAATCGGAAGTGCAATTTCTACGTACTAAAGTGGCAGATCTGGAAGACAGGTCGAGGAGAAATAATATAAAATTCAGGGGAATATCTGAAAGTATAACCGCTCCTGCTCTTGTACAATATTTGCATTCGTTTATGAAGGATGCCCCAGAGGAAGCCAGAAGGGCAAAACTCAGGGTCGGGCGAGAGTGTTTGGCGTGCCGCCTAGAAATTGTAAAGATTTTTACTTACCTTGATGCTTTTATTTCTTGTTACTTCTGTGAGTATGGATTAAACTTGGCGTGGAGCAATCTTTTTTCAGAGGATGTTGCACTATGCGTCTTCCTTTTTCCATCTATTAGAGACATAAGATCCTTTTCCTAGCAGGAGTTCTTTGAATGTGGAGAGAGACGATAAGGAGCTTGGTGGAACTACAAGGATAAGAATTACCATCCACACCCTCATTGGATTGCGGACTGTCCACTGCATTTTTCTGGGAGAGAGTCCATACTGAATGATATTGGACTGTTACCAGTGCCGTATGAGCGGTAAACTTCACTGTACTTTATATATGTTATTTAGGGTATTTGTTGGATCATACCCAATTTAGTTTTGCCTGCTCCGGTCTGAGAGAGATTTTGTGGGTATTTGAGCCAAGAGAAACCACCATTATATTCGTTTATGAAGACCATGCTTCTGACCTGTACCGCGTCAGACATGACTATTGATAGGGCTCACAGGGTCCCTCTCCCTAAACATTTGGCAGAAAATGTGCCAAGAGATGTGCTGGCGTGCATACATTTTTATCACGTTAAAGACAAATTAATGGAGGTAGCACGGAAAGCTGGTCAACTACTGGAACCGTACCATCAGTTGTCACTTTACACAGATCTATCTACAGCAACGCTTCAATTGAGACGTCAACTTACACCTATCGCGACTATTTTACGGAAGAACATATACACAAATGGGGATTTCCGGTTCGCTTCCTCATTACTAGACATAATACCTTCCATGTTATTAAGGCCTCATTTACACGAGCGTGTGCGTTTTGCGCGCGCAAAAAACGCAGCGTTTTGCGTGCGCAAAAGGCACTTGACAGCTCTGTGTGTCATCCGTGTATGATGCGCGGCTGCGTGATTTTCGCGCAGCCGCCATCATAGAGATGAGGCTAGTCGACGTCAGTCACTGTCCATGGTGCTGAAAGAGTTAACTGATCGGCAGTAACTCTTTCAGCACCCTCGACAGTGCATTCCGATCACCATATCGAGTAACCTGTTTAAAAAAAAAAGAGGTTCGTACTTACCGAGAACTTCCCGGCCGTTGCCTTGGTGACGCGTCCTTGGTGACGCGTCCTTGGTGACGCACCTCCCTGGATGACGCGGCAGTCCATGTGACCGCTGCAGCCTGTGCTTGGCTTGTGATTGGCTGCAGCTGTCGCTTGGACTGAATTGTCATCCCGGGAGGTCAGACTGGAGGAAGAAGCCGGGAGTTATCGGTAAGTCAGAACTTTTTTTTTTTTTTACACGTTCACGTATATTGGAATCGGAAGTCACTGTCCAGGGTGCTGAACCAGTTTAACTCTTTCAGCACTCTGCACAGTGACTGTCTCCTGCCGGGTTCGGTCAAAACGAGTTCGGCCGAACCCGGTGAAGTTCGGTTCGCTCATCTCTAAGACACTCCGTTCGGATGTTTGTAAACAGAAAAGCACATGGTGCTTTTCTGTTTACATTCAGTTTGACAGCTCTTGCGCGAATCACGCAGTTCGCACGGAAGTGCTTCCGTGCGACCTTCGTGGTTTTCACGCACCCATTGACTTCAATGGGTGCGTGATGCGCGAAAAACGCACGATTATAGAACATGTCGTGAGTTTTACGCAACGCACTCGCGCTGCGCAAAATTCACGCATCGTCTGCACTGCCCCATAGAGTAATATAGGTGCGTACGACACGCGTGAAAAGCACGCGCGTATATTACGCTCGTCTAAATGAGGCCTAAGACTGTGGAAGATGGGATCAATTTGCTGAAACAATGAGACCTGCGGCTTCCATCGCTTAACCAGCTGAAGCAACAACCACCTCAACATTTATCGGATGATTGGCAAGTTGTGGGATCCCAGAGAAGAGATAAATTCTGAGGTTTATAAGTTGCCGTATGGGTGATCCAGTCTACCCACTCTTCTAGATTCAGTACACATGGACTCTAGTTTCTTTGCCCTCACACCTTAAATAGCTGATATGCTATCTCTTTTTGTCCATATACTCCTTAGAGTATAATTGAATGTTTTAATTGCTTGTGTTACATTTCTGTTTATGTATTTTCACTCATGGTATACTATACTGGTCAGAGCTGTTTGTCATTCGATATGCTGCATTAGGGTATGTTCACACGGCCTATTTTCGGCCATTTTTCGGCCCGTAAATGCCCGAAAAACGACCGAAAAATCGGAAGCAGAACGCCTCCAAACATCTGTCCATTGATTTCAATGAGAAAACGGCGTTCTGTTCCGACGGAGCTTTTTTCCCAGCTTTTTTTATGCGTAAAAAAACGGCTGCAACAAAAGTGCAGGTCACTTCTTGGGACGTTTTTGGAGCAGTTTTTCATTGACTAGCGAAAAAGCTCCAAAAACGCAGCGAAAATCGCGAGTGGCTTAAAAAACGTCTGAAAATCAGGAGCTGTTTTCCCTTGAAAACAGCTCCGTATTTTGAGACGTTTTTGCTCACTGCGTGTGAAGATACCCTTAATGTTGTTAGTCCATTACTTGGCCTGTAGGATGAAGATATATAGATGTACCATAGCGGGGTTTCGCATCTCCCTATATATTGTGGTTAAATGCTACTAAAACTTATGTGTTTGAATGTTAAGGGTCTGAATAGCCCGCAAAAGAGGTCCTTTTTGTGGTCAGAAGCTAAAACACTATCATGTGACATTTTATGTGCACAGAAAACGCATATTATGTCCAAAGATGCTTTCCGATTGAAACATCCCATCTTTCCGTTCATATACCAAGCCCATTATTCTTCTAAATCTAGGGGAGTTATGATAGCGATCAAAAATTCTCTTGCTTTTCAACCTATTATGGAGAAAATAGATTTGAAGGGGCGTTTTGTTATATTAATTTGTTCTATTAATAATGTTGTATACACCATAGTTTCCGTATACGCTCCAAATACAGGTCAGATTAGTTTTTTCCACAGGGTAATGCGGATTGTGTCTAAATTACAACAAGGGAGACTTATAATGTGTGGAGATTTCAATTTGGTTTCTGACTCTTCCATGGATACAACTTCTCCTGCCAGAGGAAATGGCCAGACACTAAACAAAGTACTGTGGCAGTGGGAGTTGTATGATGTCTGGAGAACACATGATAGTACTGAAAGAGATTATTCCTTTTTCTCGGTAGCTCATGGCACATATTCGAGAATTTACATGTTCCTTGTTGCTAGGGAGGGTCTAATGCTATCTCAGTCTTCGACTATTGAAACTATAACCTGGTCTGATCACGCAACTATTACATTAAGGGCTCATTTACACGAGTGTGTTATACATCCGTGCAACGCGCATGATTTTCACACGCGTCGCACATACCTATATTAGTCTATGGGGCCGTGCGGACAGGTGCGTGATTTTTACGCAGCGTGAGTCCGCTGCGAAAAACTCACGACCTGTTCTATATTTGTGCGCTGTTCGCGCATCACGCACCCATTGAAGTCAATGGGTTCGTGAAAACCACGCATGTCCCACGGAAGCACTTCCGTGGGACAAGCGTGAATCGCGCAACAGCACTGAAAAGGATGAATGAAAACAGAAAAGCACCACGTGCTTTTCTGTTTACAAACATCCAAACGGAGTGTCAGAATGATGGCGGCTGCGCGAAAATCACATAGCCGCGCATCATACGGGGCTGACACACAGAGCTGTTAAGTGCCTTTTGCGCAAAACGCACACGCTCGTGTAAGCCCGGCCTAACTTTGGATGAAAGACATAGTATGGGCCAATCTTTTCTATGGCGGAATAACACTTATATTATGGCACATTCCAAATACAAACAGCTGTTTGAAGATGATCTGAAAGAATATTTTAACTCTAATGTTAACTCCGTGTCAGACCCTAATATCATTTGGAATGCTCACAAAGCCTTTATTAGAGGTACATTTATTAAATTAGGACATAGGGACAAAAAAGAAAGGAATGCCCAAATTTCATCTCTACTTGATGAGATCAAGAGATTGGGACTACTTAACAAAGCTCAGCAGTCTTTACAACACATAGCGCAACTTATTGATTTGCGACAACAACTTCGTGGCGGTCTTCTACATACATATCAGAAACATCTAAAGAAAGTAAAAGCAAAGTACTATTCTCAGAATGATAAAGCAACTAGACTTTTGGCTTCTCGTCTCAAGGTGCAACACACAAAATTTAGAATTCCCTTTTTGAGAAATGGGACTGATACCGGGAAATTATATAGTCCTAAAGATATAGCCAACAGCTTTAAAGAATACTATAGTGTGCTTTACAATTTACAATCTGACCCCTTCTCTCCTCAGATATCGGAAACGGATATAAATTTATTCTTGAATACCTTGCCTCTTCCAAAATTTTCCAAAGCAGATAGAGCAGCTTTGAACTCACCCATTACCCAGCTAGAAATATCTAGGGTGATAGCTTCCTTGCCTTTGGGTAAATCCCCTGGCCCGGATGGGTTATCGAATGACTACTATAAAATGTTTGACACTATTTTGACACCTCACCTGCATACAGTATTTGAAAAAGCAATAGCCACTGGATCATTTCCGAAAGAAAACCAATCGGCCCTAATAGTAACATTGCCTAAGCCAGGCAAAACTCCCGATGCACCTCAAAACTTTAGGCCTATTTCATTGCTCAACTCTGATATAAAAATAAATGCTGTTGGCGAACCGCTTGGCTCCTATACTGCCGGATCTGGTGAGAGATGATCAGGTAGAATTTGTCAGAGGTAGGCAGGCTTTTGAGAACACTAGGAGAGTATTGAATATATTACATAATTTGGAATCACGTGGATTGCCGTCTGTGCTGTTGTCATTGGATGCCGAGAAGGCGTTTGACCGGATTAGCTGGTCGTACGCGTTCTCGGTTCTTCGACACATGGGTTTTAGGGGCAGTATTTAGACGCTATCTTAGCCTTATTTTCTGCACCATCTGCAAAAGTATTTACAATGGATCCCCCTCTGATGAATTTCCCATCTCTAATGGGACTCAGGGGCGGATTATAATGAGGGCAATTTGGGTAAGTGCCCAGGGCCCGAGGCTGGAAGGGGGCCCAGTTCGCCCCGGTTCTCTCTTACCGGCTGTTAAAATTACAGCTGGTTCAGAGAACCGGAGAGAAGCGGGACCGCTCATCCAACCAGTGGCGTAGCTATAGGGGCCGCACTACATCAATAAAAAGTTACTATAGTAACGGGAGCCGCGGGCCCGTTACTATAGTAACTACAGTACTTACCTTCTTGTTTCCGGTGCGCAGCGCATGACGTCACTACCATCCTGTAGTTCAGAGTCAGGACATCCGCCGCAGCTGAAGCGGAGGGTAAGTTTAATATCCCTGTCTGCTTGAAGCTGATTGGCAGGGTCCGACTCCCAGGACCCCCGCCAATCACCTGTTTTGAAGGGGCCGCAGCGCTCGTACGAGAGCTGGTGCTTCCCCTTCATTCCGTTCACTTGCTCACATTGTGAATCCGTGTCTGCGATTCACAGTGTGAGCCAGTAAGGGAAATGAAGGGGAAGCAGCTGTCGTACCAGCGCTGCGGCCCCTTCAAAACAGGTGATTGGCGGGTCCCGGGAGACGGATCCCGACCCATCAGCTATTGATGGCCTATCCTGAGGATAGGATGGGGTTGAGATCTGGTGACTGCGCTGGCCACTCCATTACAGATAGAATACCAGCTGCCTGCTTCTTCCCTAAATAGTTCTTGCATAATTTGGAGGTGTGCTTTGGGTCATTGTCCTGTTGTAGGATGAAATTGGCTCCAATCAAGTGCTGTCCACAGGGTATGGCGTGGCGTTGCAAAATGGAGTGATAGCCTTCCTTATTCAAAATCCCTTTTACCTTGTACAAATCTCCCACTTTACCAGCACCAAACCAACTCCAAACCATCACATTACCTCCACCATGCTTGACAGATGGCGTCTGGCACTCTTCCAGCATCTTTTCAGTTGTTCTGCGTCTCACAAATGTTCTTCTGTATGATCCAAATACCTCAAACTTCGATTCGTCTGTCCATAACACTTTTTTCCAATCTTCCTCTGTCCAATGTCTGTGTGCTTTTGCCCATATTAATCTTTTCCTTTTATTAGCCAGTCTCAGATATGGCTTTTTCTTTGCCACTCTGCCCTGAAGGCCAGCATCCCGGAGTCGCCTCTTCACTGTAGATGTTGACACTGGCGTTTTGCGGGTACTATTTAATGAAGCTGCCAGTTGAGGACCTGTGAGGCGTCTATTTCTCAAACTAGAGACTCTAATGTACTTGTCTTGTTGCTCAGTTGTGCAGCGGGGCCTCCCACTTCTCTTTCTACTCTGGTTAGAGCCTGTGTGTGCTGTCCTCTGAAGGGAGTAGTACACACCGTTGTAGGAAATCTTCCGTTTCTTGGCAATTTCTCGCATGGAATAGCCTTAATTTCTAAGAACAAGAATAGACTGTCGAGTTTCACATGAAAGCTCTCTTTTTCTAGCCATTTTGAGAGTTTAATCGAACCCACAAATGTAATGCTCCAGATTCTCAACTAGCTCAAAGGAAGGTCAGTTTTATAGCTCCTCTAAACAGCAAAACTGTTTACAGCGGTGCTAACATAATTGCACAAGGGTTTTCAAGTGTTTTCTAATCATCCATTAGCCTTCTAACACAGTTAGCAAACACAATGTACCATTAGAACACTGGAGTGATGGTTGCTGGAAATGGGCCTCTATACACCTATGTAGAGATTAAAAACCAGACGTTTGCAGGTAGAATAGTCATTTAGCAGATTAACAATGTATAGAGTGTATTTCTGATTAATTTAATGTTATCTTCATTGAAAAAAACTGTGCTTTTCTTTCAAAAATAAGGAAATTTCTAAGTGACCCTAAACTTTTGAACGGTAGTGTATGTACTGAGCTTGGTTCTGGGGATGTATATATGTACTGATCTTGGTTCTAGTGCTGTATATATGTACTGAGCTTGGTTCTGGTGCTGTATATATGTACTGAGCTTGGTTCTGGGGCTGTATATATTTACCTTCTCTTAAGGTAAAAGTATATGTTAAATCTACTTTTACCTTAAGAGAAGGTAAATATATAAAGTAAAAACTAAACCCAAAAAACCATGGAGGAATCTCAGTTTTTTCCAATTCACCCATTATATGGTACATGCCAATAAAAACTAGAACTCCTCCCGCAAAAAAAATAATCCTTCACACACCACTCCATTGGCGTAAAAATAAAAAAGTTATAAAGCTCCTGACCACTTCAGTGTCTCAAAGTATTCTGCTTTCTTCTATATGGCTCATTCTGCTTTTACAGCTAAATTAAAACCGTGCCAGATCTGTGGCCGCCTAAACAGAAATCTGCAATATATACGGTACAGCGTCTTCGGAGTTCGGGAGGGGGCGGCACAGACCTGAAAAAGTGCCCGGGCCCATGGTACCCTTAATCCGCCCCTGATGGGACTAGACAGGGGTGCGCTTTATTGCTGCTGATCTTTGTATTATCCATAGAACCTCTAGCCCAAGCGTTACGGGAAAATTCTGAGATCCATGGAAATACAATAGGGGACCGCACACATACTGTTTCATTATATGCGGATGATATAATTCTTACACTGTCCGACCCAGAAAATTCTCTTGTTCAGGTTGTAGATGTTATTAAACAATTTGGAAACATCATATTATAAGCTTAATACTCAAAAGTCTCAGGTTCCCCCACAAAATATTTTGCGGTAATTATTTTTTTAAAACCAATTTTTCCTTTGATTGGTGAACGGAAGGCATTAACTACTTAGGTGTTTTCCTGACTAGTACACACAAACAGCTTTACAAGCAAAATTATGAGCCTTTATTGGCAACCATCCACTTAGAAACACAGAGGATGACTAAATCGGAAATATCTTTGATTGGGAGGATTGCAGCTTTTAAGATGTTACTGCTTCCGAAATTGTTATACCTTTTTCGTACCCTCCCTATACAGATCCCCATGTCCATTTTCACCTCGATCCAGAAGATAATCTCCCAATTCATATGGGCTGGGAGACATCCCAGGACTTCCTATAGATTATTGTCTAAGGAACGGAGAGCAGGGGGATTGGGAGTGCCTGACGTTTATCATTATTACTTAGCTTCTCAAGTGTCACAACTGACTTCTTGGTGGCAAGCGGATACTAATAAACATTGGGTACATATTGCATCTTGTGGTGCACATCCTATAACTTTAAAAATATTATTGTTAGCTTCGTGTTGGAAGTTACCTATTCCTCCTTGCGTCACTCCACTAACAAAAGCATCGATTCATAGTTGGTCGAAATTTCATGAATACTCTCATTCTTGCACTCCCTTGTCTAGGAAAAATTCCCTGATAGACCTATTGGCTTTAGCTATTCCCAACCTAAATATTAAGCCTTGGAAGCTGAAAGGAGTTACGGATGTATCCCAAAACCTTTAAAGGTTCTCATATGATGTTATTTGCGAAATTGTCTCTACAGTTTGACTTACCTGAGAGGGATTTATATACATATTTGCGAATTTACCATTTTCTACTTCACCAACACAAAGAGACAATTTATTGCAATAATTTTATATTTCCCATACTCTCTCGACGCGGCAAAGGCCTTAACCCCTTAAGGACGCAGCCTAGTTTTGGCCTTAAGGCTCAGAGCCCATTTTTCAAATCTGACATATTTCACTTTATGTGGTAATAACGTCGGAATGCTTAAACCTATCCAAGCGATTCTGAGATTGTTTTCTCGTGACACTTTGGGCTTCATGTTCGTGGTAAAATTTGGTCGATATATTCAGTCTTTATTTGTGAAAAATTGCAAAATTTAGAGAAAATTTTGAAAAAATTGCATTTTTCAGAATTTAAATGCATCTGCTTGTAAAACAGACGGTTATACCACCCAAAATAGTTACTAGTTCACATTTCAATATGTCTACTTTAGATTGGCATCGTTTTTTGAACATTCTTTTATTTTTCTTGGACGTTACAAGGCTTAGAACATAAACAGCAATTTCTCATATTTTTAAGAAAATTTCAAAAGCCTTTTTTTTAAGGTACCTCTTGAGTTCTGAAGTGGCTTTGTGGGGCCTATGTATTAGAAACCCTGATAAAACACCCCATTTTAAAAACTAGACCCCTCAAAGTATTCAAAACAGCAGTTAGAAAGTTTTTTAACCCTTCAGGCATTTCACAGGAATTAAAGCAAAGTGGAGGTGAAATTTGCAAATTTCATTTTTCTTGCTGAATTTCAATTTTATTCATTTTTTTTTCTGAAACACAGAAGGTTTTACCAGAGAAACACTACTAAATATGTATTGTCCAGATTCTGCAGTTTTTAGAAATGTCCCACATGTGGCCCTACTGCGCTCGTGGACTAAAACACAAGCCCTAGAAGCAAAGAAGCACCTAGTGCATTTTGAGTCCTCTTTTTTATTAGAATATATTTTAGGCAGCATGCCAGGTTTGAAGAGGTGTTGAGGTGTCAAAACAGTAGGAATCCCCCAATAGTGACCCCATTTTGGAAACTACATCCCTCAAGGAATTCATTTAGGGTTGTTGTTACCATTTTGACCGCACAGTTTTTTCACAGCACGTATTTGAATTGGGCTCTGAAATGAAAAAAATGTCATTTTTTCAAATAAAATGTCATTTGTGATCAAAATTTCTTATTTTCACAGGGAACAAAATACCCCATTTTGTTGCCCAATTTGTCCTTAGTGTGGCAATACCCCATTTGTGGGAATAAACTGCCGTTTGGGCCCATGGGAGGGCTCAGAAGGAAAGGAGCGCTATATGTTTGTTGGAGTCCAGATTTTGTTGGATTGGTTTTCGGGTGCCATGTCGAATTTGCAGAGCCTCAGAGGTATCAAAGCAATGGAAACCCACCAAAAGTGACCCCATTTTGGAAACTACACCCCTCAAGGATTTCATTTATGGTTGTTGTTAGCATTTTGACCACACAGTTTTTTCACAGCACCTATTTCAATTGGGCTGTGACATTAAAAAAAATGACATTTTTTTCCAATAAGATGTAATTTTTTACCAAAATTTCTTATTTTCACAGGGAACAAAATACTCAATTTTGTTGCCCAATTTCTCCTGAGTGCATCAATACCCCATTAGTGGCAATAAACTGCCGTTTGGGCCCATGGGAGGCCTCAGAAGAGAAGGAGAGCTGTGTGTTCTTTGGAGTACAGATTTTGCTGGTTTGGTTTTCGGGTGCCATGTCGCATTTGCAGAGCCCCAGAGGTATCAAAGCAATGGAAACCCACCAGAAGTGACCCCATTTTGGAAACTACACCCCTCAAGGAATTCATTTATGGGTAATGTGACCATTTAGACTCCATAGTTTCTTCACAGAACTTATTTGAATTGGGCTGGGAATTAAAAAAATATATATTTTTTCCAATAATATGTCATTTTAGCTCAAAAATTCTTATTTTCACAAGAAATAAAATACTCAATTTTGTTGCCCAATTTGTCCTGAGTGCGGCAATACCCCATTTGTGGTGATAAACTGCCGTTTGGGCCCATGGGAGGGCTCAGAAGGAAAGGAGCGCTGTGTGTTCTTTGGAGTACAGATTTTGCTGGAATGGTTTTCGGGTGCCATGTCGCATTTGCAGAGCCCCAGAGGTATCAAAGCAATAGAAACCCACCACAAATGACCCCATTTTGGAAACTACACCCCTCAAGGAATTCATTTCTGGGTGTTGTGACCATTTTGACCCCATAGTTTTTTCACAGAACTTATTTGAATTGGGCTGGGAATGAAAACAAAATTATTTTTTTCAAATAATATGTAGTTTTGGCTGAAAATTTCTTCTTTTCACAAGAAACAAAATACCCCATTCTGTTGCGCAATTTGTTCTGAGTGCCGCAATACCCCATTTGTTGTGATAAACTGCCGTTTGGGCCCATGGGAGGGCTCAGAAGGAAAGGACCACCATTTGGCATACTGGGGATTTTCTAGTGCAAAGTCATGTATGCAGAAGCCCCTGAGGTACCAGTACAGTTGAAACCCGCAAGAAGTGACCCCGTTTTAAAAACGACACCCTTAAGGCATTCATTTAGAGGTGTAGTGAGCATTTTGACCGGAGACCTACACCCCATAAACTGTAATGTGGGTTCTCCCGGGTATGGCAATACCCTCAATGTGGCTGTTATCAGCTGCTTGGGCACACAGCAGGGCTCAGAAGGGAAAGATAAGGGGGGGATAAGCTGTGCGGAGTGCATCAGGGAAAGTAAAATTGGGGTAAATTATAAACCAAGGGATGTATGATAAATTTTAAAACACTTTCATACAGAGCTCTGGTTATTCGGGACATGTGTCACATTGATATATTGTGTCATCCATTATCGCCCTCTTATAGCAGACTTTGCACCTCTTTTGACTTTTTCCCTTCTTGCCAGTTTGGGGAACTTCTCCTGGAAAGTGTTGCCCTGGTACGATGCGTGTGGGCTCGCTTCCAGAAGTACTGGGTGCCCCCCCTTCTTGGTCCCTAAAGATTAGGTTCTTGATAATCACCTCTTGAAATTCCAGGAAAGTTCCCGTCTGGCCTGCACATCGACGTAGCATGTACGCATTGTACAATGCCATCTGTATGATGTGCCCGGCCAGCTTCTTATACCACACCGCATGGCGCTGTAGGGCTTCAGGGCTTGATCTTACAAGTCCATCCCTCCCATGTACCTATTGTAGTCCAGGATGCAGTCTGGTTTGGGGGTGGCCTTTCCTTCATATATCCTAAACCTGTAGGTATACCCTGATGCACTCTCGCAGCTTATACATCTTCACGCCATACCTTGTCCTCTTACCCGGCAGGTACTCGCGGAATTGAACCCTCCCTTTAAAATGTACCAGGGACTCATCAATAGAAATACACTTCTCGGGGGTGTATGCTTGGGAAAACCGGGCACTGGAACGGTCTAATAGGGGTCTCCGTTTATACAAACGGTCAAAACTGGGGTCATCTCGGGGTGGGCACGGCTCATTATCAGTATAATGTAAGAAGCGAAGTATTGCCTCATTTATTTATTTTT
The DNA here is from genome assembly GCF_050947455.1 of Rhinoderma darwinii. Classification (NCBI taxonomy): domain Eukaryota; kingdom Metazoa; phylum Chordata; class Amphibia; order Anura; family Rhinodermatidae; genus Rhinoderma; species Rhinoderma darwinii. The sequence goes on from NC_134691.1 coordinate 249,273,537, forward strand.
TTAGGTTCCAGTTCAGTTCTGAAGTTGCTTTGAGGGGCCCATATATTAGAAACCCCTATCAAATACCCCATTTTAGAAACTAGACCCCTCAAAGTATTCACAACAGCATGTAGAAAGTTTATGAACCCTTTAGGTGTTTCACAAAAATGTAGAGGAAAGTAGAGGTGAAATTTACATATTTTTTTTGTCAGAAAATCCTCTTTATACCATTTTTTTTATAACACAAAAGGATTTATCAGTGAAACGCAACATAATACGTATTGCCCAGATTCTGCAGTTTTGAGAAATATCCCACATGTGGCCCTAGTGCGGTAATGGACTGAATCACCGGCCTCCGAAGCAAAGGAGCACGTAGTGGATTTTGAAGCCTCTTTTTTTATTAGGCACCATGTCCGGTTTGAAGAGGTCTTGTGGTGCCAAAACATTGGGAACCCCCCAAAAGTGACCCCAATTTGGAAACTAGACCCCTTGAGGAATCCATTGTAGTTTTCTTGGGGTGCATGCGGCTTTTTGATCAGTTTTTATTCTATTTTTAGGTGGCGTGGTGACTAAAAAACAGCAATTGTACTATTGTTTTTTTTTTCGTTTTTTTTTACAGCGTTCACCGTGCGCTATAAATTCTGCGGGGCGATACGATTACGGCGATACCATATGTTTATATTTTTTTTTATGTCTTATGGCGTTTGCACAATAAAATACGTTTTGTAAAGAATCATTTACTTTTTGTGTTGCCATATTCTAAGAGCCATAACTGTTTTATTTTTCAATCAATAAAGCCGTGCGAGGACTTATTTTTTGCGTAACGAACTGTAGTTTCGATCAGTACCATTTTTAGGTACATGCGACTTTTTGATCTCTTTTTGTTCCATTTTTTGGGAGGTGAAGTGACCAAAGAATTGTGCTTCTGGTACGGTTTATTATTATTTTCTTTTACGGCGTTCACCGTGCGGGATAAATAATGAAATAATTTTGTAGTTCAGGCCGTTACGGACGCGGCGATACCAATTATGTATAGTTTGTTTGTTTATATATTTTTATTAATAATAAAGGACTGATAAGGGAAAAAGGGGGATTAAATCTTTTATTTTCTTATTTTTACACATCTTTTTTTAACTTTTTTTTTACTTTATTACTTTGTCCCACTAGGGGACATGAGGGCAGGAGGCCCTGATCGCTATTCTAATACACTGCACTACATGCGTAGTGCAGTGTATTAGAACTGTCAGCTACTCACTGACAGCAAGCATAGTGGGTCCTGACGTTGTCAGGACCCACTAGGCTTCCGTCTATGGCATAGCTGGACGCCATTTTTTGGTGTCCGGTTGCCATAGTCACCATCGCCGGCCGCTATCGTGTAGCAGGCCGGCGATGGCAGCTTAACCCCTAAAAGCCGCGATCTCTATAGAACGCGGCTTTTAAGGGGTTAATCAGCGGGGACACAGCGATCGGTCCCCGCTGTAGGAGCTGTGACAGCTGCTGAACAAGACAGCAGCGTCACAGCTCCTGTATGTGTCGGGAGGACGGCCGAAACGGCCGTTACTCCCGAGACGTACTATTACGGCATGGAGCGCGAACGATACAGCTGCCATGACGTAATAGTACGTCAAGGAGCGGGAAGGGGTTAAAGCTATTTATAACTTTAGCACTGCTCATGACTCATTTATCAAATCGTACCCATACAAAGATTGGGAAAAATAGTTGAGTCACTCCTTTGCACCTGAGAGGTGGACAAGAGCTTTTAGATGGATAAATAAATCGTTACATTGAAGTTCTCATTTTGAAGCTGCGATGAAAACTATGCTGTGGTGGTATTTTACTCCAGATCGTTTAAGTAAGATGTATCCGACTTCCTCATGTAGATGCTGGAGAGGATGTGGAGAGCGGGGAACTCTACTTCGTATCCTATGGAATTGTCCATTTTTAACGACCTATTGGCAGGACATATTCCGATTGATTTCAAATCTTATAAATAAAGTGATTCCTAGTTCCCCACAATTTGCACTTCTGTTTCTAGACCTTCATGTAATACCTTCAAGATTCAGGATCATAATATATAAGATATTGATCATTGCTAAGATTATTGTAACGAGATATTGGAAGTCTCCTTCCATTCCACAGCTTGCAGAAGTAATTTCTTCCATTAACGACACATATATACAGTATATACAAAAGAGTACTGACATATGGCTCGAACACATTTGCTTCTTTTTCAGTGGTATGGGACGTATGGAGGAATAGCTCGAATTGCATACCTGTTTGACGATTACTGTGATACATCCGTATGCAGTATTTGTGGTATATTCTGTATTGTATACCTGCTCTGTCTTCACTATTGTATCTGTAATAGCAATACCTAGTTGTTATTTGTTAATCTGATCAATTTCTGCATTCCCTGTACTCAATTTATCTTTACACAAGTCTGTATGGCTGTATTGTGAATTTTCACTGTGCAAATATTGAGATATGTGGTTATTGATCATGTTCTGTTCTGTTTGAAATTACCAATAAAAAGATTGAACCATAAATAATATGCTAGCTTTATTTTTTGGGTTATTAATGTCGTTTTTAGTTATTGTTTATGCTTTTACTAAATAAAACCACTCTTCATGACAAAAAAATTGGTTTAATTTTTTAATTCCTCTACGTACCTTTATTAATAATTTTTTATTTTATAACTGTTGTTTTTCAGTTTCACTAGGGACTTCACTTTACTTAGTATACCAAAGCATTATTGCCTGTCAGTATAAAACTGACAGGCAATTTATTAGACCATCCCTAATGGGCATATTGTCAGAGCAGGACTGGGCCTTTATTAGGCCCCCGGCTGCCATGGCAACAAATCGGCAGCCCGCAATCGCATTTGCGTTGGGTGATAAAGGAAGCCCCCTCCCTCTGTAAGCTACTCAGATCCAGCGGTCACTAATGACCGAGGCATCTGAGGGGTTAAACAGTCATGATCGAAGGAAACTTCGATTGCTACCGTTGGAGCAGGAACCCGTCTGTCATCAGACATTCCGATCACCCGCTCCAGCCTGCACGAGAGGGCTTTGATTAGGCCGCCATGAAAAGGCGGCGGCCTAGAATAAGGCTCCTTAACCCCTTCAGGACCCAGCCTGTTTTGGCCTTCAGGACCCAGCCAATTTTTTTAAAACTGACGTGTCACTTTATGTGGTAATAACGTTGGAATGCTTTTACCTATCCAAGCGATTCTGAGATTGTTTTCTCGTGACATGTTGTACTTTATGTTAGTGAAAAAATGTTGTCGATAATTTTGGTATTTATTTCTGAAAAACACCACAATGTATAAAAAATTTGCAAAAATTAGCATTTTTCTAAATTTAAACGTATCTGCTTGTAAAACAGATAGTAATACCACACAAAATAGTTACTAGTTAACATTTCCCATATGTCTACTTTATGTTTGCATCATTTTTTGAACGTCCTTTTATTTTTCTAGGACGTTACAAAGCTTAGAACTTTAGCAGCAATTTCTCATATTTTAAAGAAAATTTCAAAAGGCTATTTTTTCAGGGACCAGTTCAGTTCTGAGGTGACTTTGAGGGCCTTAAATATTAGAAAATCCCCAGAAGTCACCCCATTTTGAAAACTGCACCCCTCAAGGTATTCGAATCAGCATTCACAAAGTGTTTTAACCCTTTAGGCGTTTCACAGGAATTAAAGCAAAGTAGAGGTGAAATTTACGAATTTTATTTTTTTTGCCGAAATTCATTTCTAATAAAAAAAAAATGTTGTAACACAGGATCTTTTACCAGAGAAATGCAACTCAATATTTATTGCCCAGATTCTGAAGTTTTTAGAAATATCCCACATGTGGCCCTAGTGTGATAATGGACTGAAGCACTGGCCTCAGAAGCAAAGGAGCACCCAGTGGATTTTGGGCCTCCTTTTTTTTAGAATATATTTTAGGCACCTTGTCAGGTTTGAAGAGGTCTTGTGGTGCCAAAACAGTAGAAACACCCCAAAAGTTACCACATTTTGGAAACTACACCCCTCAAGGAATTTATCTAGGTGTATAGTTAGCATTTTGACCACATAGGTTTTTCGCTAAATTTATTAGAATTAGTCTGTAAAAATGAAAATCTACTTTTTCTGAAAAAACATAGAAATTTTTAATATTTTACAAGAACTAATAAAGAAAATGCACCCCAACATTTGTAAAGCAATGTCTCCCGATTACGGAAATATCCCATATGTGGTAATAAACTGCTGATTGGACCCACAGCAAGGGTCAGGACGGAAGGAGCGCCATTTGGATTTTGGAGCACGGATTTTGCTGGATTGGTTTTCGGTGCCATGTCTCGTTTGCAATGCCCTGGAGAGACCAAAACAGGGGAAACCCCCCAAAGGTGACCCCATTTTGGAAACTACACCTCTGAAGGAATTTATCTAGGGGTATAGTTAGCATTTTGACCACACAGGTTTTTTGCAGAATTTAGTGGAATTAGGCAGTGAAAATGAAAATCTATTTTTTTTCTGAAAAAGCATAGGAATGTTACATTTTTACAAGGAATAAAGGAAAAAAAGAACCACAACATATGTAAAGCATTTTCTGCAGATTATGGCAATACCCCATATGTGGTAATAAACTGCTGTTTGGACCCATGGCAGTGCTCAGAAGGGAAGTAGCGCCATTTGGATTTTGGAGCACGGATTTTGCTGGATTGTTTTTCAGTGCCATGCCGCCTTTGCAGCGCCCTGGAGGGACCAAAACATTGGAAGCCCCCCAAGTTACCCCATTTTGGAAACACCACTCAAGGAATTTTTCTAGGGGTATAGTGAGCATTTAGACTCCACGGGTCTTTTGCAGAATTTATTAGAATTAGGCGGAGAAAATTTATATCACAATTTTTTTCCACTAAAATGTTGAATTTTCTCATTTTCACAAGGGATAAAGGAGAAATAAACAACCAATTTTTTTAAAGCTATTTCTGCCGGGTACGGAAATACCCCATATGTGGTCATACATTTTTTTCATTAGAAATGAATTAACCGTTTCAGGACTGATCCATTTTTTGCTTTCTTATTTTCGTTTTTCACTACCCGCCTTCCAAGAGCCATAACTTTTTTCTTTTTCCGTCAGTAGAGTAAAGTGAGTGCTTATTTCTTGCGGGAGGAATTGTAGTTTCTATTGATACCATTTAAAGTGCCATAAAAAGTACTGGGAAACTGAAAAAAAATAGGAAAATATAGTAATATAGGAAAAAAATCTTTCGCCGTGTGGCAAAAACGAAAACGACAGCGATTTTGGCGGTTTAAATTATTTATGTTTTTTACGGTGTTCACCGTGCAAGTTAAATAATGGTATATTGTAATAGTTCGGCCTTTTATGGACGTAGCGATATCAATTCTGTTTATTTTTTTACATTACTTTAGAAGAAAAATAGGAAAAGGTTTTTTTTTTAACTTTAAACTTTTTTCTTGCTCACTACTAATAACTTTAATTATTCTACACATTTTATTAGTCCCCCTTAGGGGACTTGTACCAGCGATCATTGGATCGCGGGTACAATATGCTGCAATACTAATGTATTGCAGTATATTGTTATTTTTACAGACTCCTGTAAGGGTATGTGCACACACACTAATTACGTCCGTAATTGACGGACGTATTTTGGCCGCAAGTACCGGACCGAACACAATGCAGGGAGCCGGGCTCCTAGCATCATACTTATGTACGATGCTAGGAGTCCCTGCCTCGCTGCAGGACAACTGTCCCGTACTGAAAACATGATTACAGTACGGGACAGTTGTCCTGCAGTGAGGCAGGGACTCCTAGCATCGTACATAAGTATGATGCTAGGAGCCCGGCTCCCTGCACTGTGTTCGGTCCGGTACTTGCGGCCGAAATACGTCCGTCAATTACGGACGTAATTAGTGTGTGTGCACATACCCTCAGAGCGCGATCGCTGTTCCTGTCCATTAGTCCCGGGTGTCAGCTGTAATACACAGCCGACACCCGCAGCGCATGGAGCGGGTTCAGCATGTGAGCCCGCTCCATACATCAACCCCCGCACCATGACGTGCTATTAAGTCATAGCGTGCAAAGGGGTTAACGCACAGCGGATGGTGTGAATATTGCAACTTTCCACGGATATTCCATTTTAGTGCAAAATATGTTGTGCCCAGTTTGTGCCACTGAAGACAAATACCTCATAAAACGTTAAACGGGTTCTCCTGGGTATGGTGATGCCATATATGTGGACACAAACTGTTGTTTGGGCACGCTGCAGGGCTCAGAAGGGAGGGAGCGCCATTTTGCTTTTGGAGCGCCAGATTTTGCTTCGTAGTTTTTCTGTTTTGGGTTTCGCTGGTATTTCAGTTTATAATGTGGGGGCATATGTAATCTGTGCGGAGTACATAAGGGCATAATAAAAGGGTATAATAATGCGATAAATAAATAATAATTCATAGATGTGTGGCCGGTGTCGCACTGATAAATGGTGTTGGATGTTACCCGCTGTTAGAAAACACTGCACATTTTGCATCGCCATATTCTGTGAGCCAGAACTTCTTCATTTTTTCACCACCGTAGCTGCGTGAGGGCTTATTTGTTGCGGGAAAATCTGTACTTTTCATTGGTTACCATTTTAGGGTACATGCGATTTTTTTGGATCGCTTTTTATAAAAAAAATTGCACGTCGGGTGACCAAAAACAAGCAGTTCTGACAATGTTTTTTAGTTTTTTTTTGCGGCGTTCACCGTGCACTATAAATGACAATTTTACTTTATTCTGCGGGTCGGTACGATTACGGCAATACCATATGTATATAGGTTTTTTCATGTTTTGCAGCGTTTGCGCAATAAAATCACTTTTTTATAAAAATAATTCATTTTCCGGTTCACCATATTCTGAGAGCCGTAACTTTTTTATTTTTCAGTCAAAAAAGCTGTGTAAGGGCTTGTTTTTTGTGGGACGGATTGTAGTTTTTATCGGTATTATTTTCGGGTACATGCGACTTTTTGATCACTTTTTATTCTCTATTTTGAGAGGGGTGGTGACCAAAAAATAGCGATTCTGGTGTCCTTCTTTATTGATTTTTCTTTGGGGTGTTCATCGTGCGGGAAAAATAACATTATAGTTTTAGAGCTGGTGTGGTTACGAACGCGGTGATACCAGATATGTGTACTTTTTTTTAACATGTTAATTTTTTCCCTATAATGAAAGACTTATTATAGGAAAAAAATGCAGTTTGTTTATATAACTTATAACTTTTATTTTTGCACTTTTTTAAAAACATTTTTATTACTTTTTTCACTGTGCCACTAGGGGACACTTAGACTTGCAGCTTTGATTGCTGCTAGAGTACGTAGTGTAATGTACTCTAACTGTCATTGTAACGTGACATTGTGACTGCTCCTCCGAGGCTTCCATACATGGTAACCCGGAGGTCATTATCTGACCTCCGATTGCCACGACAAGCATCGGTAGCCCCCACGATCATTTCGTGGGGGCTGCCGATGTGCTTCAAACCACTTAAATGCGGCGACGGCAATCTGTCGCCGCATTTATGGGGTTAATTGCCGAAATCAGTGGCGATGGTCCGCTGACCGGCAAGGCTGGAGTGTCAGCTGTCAGGGACAGCTGACCTCCCGGTTCCCGGACACTGTCCGTTAGGACAGTGTGTGCCGGGAACTGCTCCGCAACTGTGCGTCCTGATGCGGGGACTAACCCCTCTGTAGGACGTTCTATTGCGGAGCAGCGCGGGAAGAGCTTAATGACCGTGAAAAGGTGTATCGGCGGTCATTAAGGGGTTAATTACGCAGCATGTCAATTTATGCTGTGTTTTAATTGTTTTTCTGTTGTGGGTTTTCCCCATTAAATTCAATGGGGAGGTAAAACCCACAACAAATAGTCAAAAAAATATCTCATACTTACCCAGAATTCTCTGCTCCTGCATCCAGCCCGGCCTCCAGAGATGACGTTTCATCCCATGTGACTGCTGCAGCCAATCACAGGCTGTAGCGGTCACATGGGATAAAACATCATCCCAGTAGGCCGAGTTTCAGGACGTCGGAGGGACATGTCGACATGGTTCACGCCGGGGTAAGTATGAAAGTTTGTTTTCTAGCGTTTCTTTCCGCAGCAGAAAGGCTGCCCGAAAAACTTCACCACAATGTGGTGCGTTTTTTTTGACGGAATGTGCTCCGTAGTTTTATTCAGCGTTACCGATCCGTGGGAAACCTGCCTTTAGGCTTAGGGCCTGTTCAACACAGACGAAGGCATTTGCGCCGAAACGCGCGTTGGTGTGGATCTCAGCGGTGGCTCTTCCCGTTATTTACCATGGGTATGTCATATCCACACTTCTATTCCTCCAATGCATATTGTACCATTTGTATGCACTCTATATGCATGTAGCTCATTACCATGCACACTACACGTATGTAGTTGATTTTCATGCTTGTGCACTTATGAAAAATTGTATATGTGTCTATATTGCCCATAGACAATACGTCTACAGGCGGTATTTACCGCTTGATCACATTATTCTTATAGGCCATATTTGTATTCAGTAAATCATTCTTTTTTACAGACTATTTGCATATACTTCATATAGCCATTACTAATTCATGTTATAGTCACTTATGGTTATAATATTAGCTAAACATATTACTTGCATTGCAGAGCTAATATACATTTTATTAGCTATCGTGTATACTTGGGAAATACCTAGTTGAGTTTCCGTTTTTAACTGTTGGTCTATGGATTTTTTTATCATCATTATTGTATTGTATCTTTTATGTCAATAAAGTATTGTTCTATTTTCACTACTTCCCTGTTTCTCAGCATCCACCTTTTTTTCGGCTTTACCTGTTCACATCAGCGTTGGCTTTCTGTTGAAGTGTTCCGTCTGAGGTTTCCGCCGGGAGAATCCCTCAACGGAAAGGCAAACGGAAAACTTAGCTTCCGTTTGCATCACCATTGAAATCAATGGTGACGGAAACATTGCTAATGGTTTCCGTTTGTCACCATTCCGTCAGGTTTCCATCTTTTTCACAGCATCAATAGCGCAGTCGACGTGGAAACCTGACGGAATGGTGACAAATGGAAACCATTAACAATGTTTTCGTCGCCATTGATATCAATGGTGATGCAAACGGAGGCTAAGGTTTCTGTTTGCCTTTCCGTTGAGGGGTTCTCCCGACAGAAACATCATTCATTAGATCGGTGGGGGGTCTGACTCTCGGCACCCCCCCCCCCCCACCACCACCCCACTGATTAGCTGTTCAAAGGGGCTGCGGTGCTTGTTTCATCTTATAGAGCTTTGGAGGGAACTTGCATTCCAAAAAATATGCTCTCCATTTCAGGATCTGAATTTTTTTTCGAATCCTTCTAGATTTGGTTTAGATAAAGTCCTTTCTTTCTCATTAAAAAATAGTGAAAGTGTTAGAAGCAGAAAGATTCATCCCCCAGAACTCTTGCCTAATGTCCCATGCACATGACCTTAGCTTTCATCCATAATTACGTATCCGGTAATTACGGATGAAATTGCGGACCCATTCATTTCTATTGGCCACGGACGACTTTTAGTATATTTACAGATGTGTGTCCGGGCCATAGAAATGATTCGCAAAATATAAAGCATGTCATATTCTTGTCTGCAATTGCTGCTCGGACTCGCTCATAGAAGTCTACTGGAGCTTCTGCAATTGCGGAAAGCTACGGATGTGCATCCGTATTTCCAGACAGTAAAAATCGTTATGATCGTGTGCATGAGGGCTAACTTTGAGAAAGGCCATATCAATGCTGAGACAATTCATGGCATGCATACTTGCAGTAATTCTTACTTATAATTCTTACTTATTGCAATAAGAAATCTTGGAAACTTGAGACCAAAAAAGACTCAGAATTTGCTAGTCTAGTTGAGATGTGGATCCTGAAGTCTAAGCCATCCCACTTTCGTAATGACTAATCCAAGTGACTAATCTTTTACAAGGGGTACAGTGGACACTCCTAAACCTGTCAATATTCACCATGGATGCCTGTTCCTCAGGTTGAAATACTTCTCTAAGGGATCAAACGTTTTTGGGGACGTGAAATCTTTTCCATTTATTCAACTGGGAAGAAATTTCTAACTGTCATCATGGTTCTGCAGGCCGTCTGCCACATGTTAAAGGGAAAGAATGTGAATGTTGTTTCGAACTCTTCTACAACAGTGAATCACATAAACAGTCAGAGAAAATATATGGTAACCTTGTGCCTCCTATTAGAGAAATGTTTTTTTGTCCCCAACAGCTGTACCAATAATGGACTCTATGATAGATTCCCTTCGGGGGTGCCCCAGATAGATTTAGGTTGGCGGGCCATGTAAACGAGCGCGAATCCCCATACATTTCTATCATGTTGGCAGCACATCTCCCTGGTTACACCTATATTTTCGGCATTTAAAACGATACATTCAGCCAATGAGCGAGCGTTTGCTCATTCATCGGCTCATCGTTGCCCTGTTTATGAGGGCAATTATTGGGAATGTGTGTCCTGTGAACGCTCATTTGCCCGATAATTGGCCAGTGTAAAAGGGCCCTTAATTCAAACGGCAGCACACCAAGAGATAATGATTTTCCTCCCACCGCCGAATAGGAGATAGCAAAACCACCTGAAAAATATTAAACAATTAAATGACCAATGGTGGCTCATTACTTCATATAACGATCAGACAGCTCAGCAGCACATCAAGGAAGATTTACGAAGACTGGCATTTCATAAATAAATACATTTGGCTCATCTTTTACAGAATCTAAAGGCAGAAATTTAATTCTATGTCTGCTAAAAGCAAATTTTTTCTCAAATGTGATGTGTGCCATAAATCGTTTATTAAATACTCCCAAAAAGATAACTGTTTTTTTGGAGCCTAGGCCATCTGCCACGACTATCAATTGTATCTGTGTCCTCAGTACGCAGATACAATTGAATACAATGGTGGAGCAGTGAGCCTGCTGCGCCATTCAGTCTGTGATCCCAGACCAAGGCACAGCCCGGTGCGATGCAATGACATCATCATGCAGGAACAGGCCTAAAGAATGAGTACAGACAGTGAGTATCACAGGCAACAGCTGTTTCACATAAACACGCTTTCTCAAGCCCTCAGAATTACGCAAAACTGTTGATACTCGCTGTCGGTACCCGTTTTCTTACCATTAAGCAATAAAGAAAAGAAAAAAGTCGACAAGGGTGAGAGCCGTTCTTTCTTCCTTTATTCCTGTACATTTGATCGACTTTTATCTTTGAGCTGAGCACCCCCTCTGACTGTAGTCACAGAAACTGCCAGGCATCAAAGTGGGACTGCTAGTGAAGTGGGACTTTGTCAAGCACTGCCAACACCTATTTCTTCCCACTGTGATGGCCTAAAGAATGAGCTGCTCCATTTGTGGGAACGGGGCTCGGTGAGCATTACTTTTATTATTTTAAGGGGCACTTCTCAGTGTGGGGAGGCACTAAGGGGCATAACTGCTTTGCGGGTGGAACGAACAAGGCATCACTACTCTACTATTAAGGGGGCATCACTGTATGTGGGGGCACTAAGGGGGAATCTTTACTGTGCGAGTGGTTCTAAGGTAGCTTTGTTACTGTGTGGGAGCACTTTTACTGTGTGCCACACAAAAAGGGCACTATGAAAGTGTGTGGGGCACTATTATCATGTGGGGCTCTATTGCACTGTTTTTTATCTGTTTGCCACTATTATTTTTGGGAGCACTATCAGTGTTGAACTATTTATGCAGCACTAGGACAATGTTAAAGGAGGCAGCAGGTTGGGACAATTGTGGGGAGGGTGCTGGAAAAGTAAAACAGTAAACACATCTGGTTAGCAATCAGAATAGACGAGTCATGGTTGGTAGAAGTTGCCATGGCTGTCTGGTTCAGATGGAGAGAAAAGGGTACTTAAACGACTCTAATCAGAGAAGTCACATGTGAGTCACTGACTATAATTATACTGTAATCATTGCACTGTACTCACAGTGCAATAATACTATGCACCGCCAGTGTAGAACTATGATGTGACCCCTGTGTGGTGAGAGTATTGGTCTTTGTGGTAGACATGTGGTCTTGGTGTGAGGGATTATTTGATTAGTGCATGACGATTTTTTTTGAGAGGTGAACTATGAAGTGTATAGTACATTAGCATTTATGACGGGGAAAAGTATTTGGAGTCAGGGCTAATATATTTACAGATACGGGTTCCAGTTCTCATTTTCATTATAAAGTAATAGCCAGGGACGGTGTACTGCTTAGACAGTATAGCTGAGCATATAATGTGTTCTAAAAGTTAAATGGGGGGATGGGGGAGACATATGTCTTTCGGCTTGCGCCCCTGATCTTGGGTCGGAATGCAATGAAAGCCTTAAAGGAACAGTGTCATGACCAAATTTTTTTTAATATGTTATGGGTTTTAGTGTGATAGATAAAGAAATTTTATTAATGTATGTTGTTGTGTTGTACTTTTTTCGTTTTTACTTCATTTACTGCTCTATGGGGGCTGCCATTTTTTTTTCCATTACTGTGTGTGTCGATTAACGACACATACAGTGATGGAATACGGCACACACATCCCCATAGAGAATGCGAACGGGAGCTGTTCCATCCACTATAGCGTACGCTATATGCGCCGCTCCCACACAGACCAAAAGTCAGGTCTTTGCTAGAGTGAAATCCGGCGCCATGTTCATGTTGACCGGAAGCCGCGGCCGGACTGTGAGATGACGACTTCTGGCCGCGGCTTCCGGTCATGTGTTCAGTGCAGCGAGGCGAAGGCGCAAGAAGAACAGGCAGTAAGAAGTTTGACAGAGCGGAGGTCGCGTCAGGAGCAGGTAAGTTCTGTTCATGTGCATTTGTGTCAGCAGCCTTTGGCATCATACCAGGGAAGCCTGTGGCATCATACCAGGGAGGCCTGTGGCATCATACCAACGAGGCCTGTGGCATCATACCAACGGAGGCCTGTGGCATCATACCAACGGTGGCCTGTGGCATCATACCAACGGAGGCCTGTGGCATCATACCAACGGAGGCCTGTGGCATCATACCAACGGAGGCCTGTGGCATCATACCAACGGAGGCCTGTGGCATCATACCAACGGAGGCTTGTGGCATCATACCAATGGAGGCCTGTGGCATCATACCAACGGAGGACTGTGGCAGCATTTACAGTGTGGCAGCATTTACAGTGTGGCAGCATATACAGTGTGGCAGCATATACAGTGTGGCAGCATATACAGTGTGGCATCATATACAGTGTGGCATCATATCAACGGAGGCTATGTGGCAGCAAATACAGTGTGGCATCATATCAACGGAGGCTATGTGGTATATGCTGCATATACGTTGTGGCAGCATATACGGTGTGGCAGCATATACGGTGTGGCAGCATATACGGTGTGGCAGCATACCAACGGAGGCTATGTGGCAGCATATACGGTGTGGCATCATACCAACGGAGGCCTGTGGCAGCATTTACAGTGTGGCAGCATATACAGTGTGGCATCATATCAACGGAGGCTATGTGGCAGCATTTACAGTGTGGCATCATATCAACGGAGGCCTGTGGCATCATACCAACGGAGGCCTGTGGCAGCATTTACAGTGTGGCAGCATTTACAGTGTGGCAGCATATATAGTGTGGCATCATCAACGGAGGCTATGTGGCAGCATATACAGTGTGGCAGCATATGCGTTGTGGCAGCATATACAGTGTGGCAGCATATACAGTGTGGCATCATACCAACGGAGGCCTGTGGCAGCATTTACAGTGTGGCAGCATATACAGTGTGGCATCATATCAACGGAGGCTATGTGGCAGCATTTACAGTGTGGCATCATATCAACGGAGGCTATGTGGCAGCATTTACAGTGTGGCATCATATCAACGGAGGCTATGTGGCATATACGTTGTGGCAGCATATACGTTGTGGCAGCATATACGGTGTGGCAGCATATACGGTGTGGCAGCATATACGTTGTGGCAGCATATACGTTGTGGCAGCATATACGTTGTGGCAGCATATACGTTGTGGCAGCATATACGCTGTGGCAGCATATACGCTGTGGCAGCATATACGGTGTGGCATCATACCAACGGAGGCCTGTGGCAGCATTTACAGTGTGGCAGCATTTACAGTGTGGCATCATATCAACGGAGGCTATGTGGCAGCATATACAGTGTGGCATCATATCAACGGAGGCTATGTGGCAGCATATACAGTGTGGCATCATATCAACGGAGGCTATGTGGCAGCAAATACAGTGTGGCAGCATATACAGTGTGGCAGCATATACGTTGTGGCAGCATATACGGTGTGGCAGCATATACGGTGTGGCAGCATATACGGTGTGGCAGCATATACGACGCATATACAACGCTGCCACAACGTATTTGCTGCCACACTGTATATGCTTCCACAGCCTCCATTGGTATGCTGCCAACCTGTATATGCTGCCACAGGCCTCCCTGGTATAATGCCACAGGCCTCCCGGATATGATGCCACAGGCCTCCCTGGTATGATGCCACAGTCCTCCCTGGTATGATGCCACACTGTATATGCTGCCACACAGCCTATGTCATCGTTACTTACCGCCTCGCTGGTACTCCTCGTCCGCCTCGCTGGTCCTCCTCGTCCGCCTCGCTGGTCCTCCTCGTCCGCCTCGCTGGTCCTCCTCGGTCCTCGCTGGTCCTCCTCGTCCGCCTCGCTGGTCCTCCTCGTCCGCCTCGCTGGTCCTCCTCGTCCTTCCTCATCCGACTCGCTGGTCCACCTCGTCCGCCTCGTCCTCAAAGTGTCTCCTCGCTGGTCCTGGTCCGCCTCGCTGGTCCTCCTCAAAGCGTCTCCTCGCAGGTATGCTCGCAGTACAACCTCCTTCCACTGTGTAGTCGCTTTGAAAATGGCGGCACATAGTGTAAGAAGGTTTGAATACATTCAAACCCCTCCCTCTCCTGGCACTTGCCAGGATAAGGGAGGGGGGATTCTGTGAGCTCACTAGAGCGAGTCAGTTTTCACAAAATTTGCAGCATAAAAGCTATGTGGTTGCTTTACCGCATGCAATGCTGCAATTTTGGGAATTGCTCCATCTAGTGACCAGCACTGGGAAGTGTTATAAATTAGAATCTAATTTATAATATTTCCTGACTAGTGAAAAAAAGTAAAAAATTAGAACAATGTTTAATCATTTTTACACTAACTGTTCAATTAAAAAAAATAAATAAAAAAATAGAAAACACATTCCCTTTAACTTTTAGGCTGGGTTCACATATTATCAGTTGCGTC
Source organism: Rhinoderma darwinii (assembly GCF_050947455.1). Taxonomy (NCBI): domain Eukaryota; kingdom Metazoa; phylum Chordata; class Amphibia; order Anura; family Rhinodermatidae; genus Rhinoderma; species Rhinoderma darwinii. The sequence continues at coordinate 249,288,808 of NC_134691.1, forward strand.
CATCCAGTTGTTTTAGTCGGAGCGATCACAACTGATTACATTTTGGCGAACTTAATGCACTGGTCCAGCGTCCATAACTGGACAAAAAACGCTGCATGCATTGTGTTTTTTGTTTGGCAAATATAGACATCCGGCTGAACAACTGATGCAACGAATGCTGGAAAAGATCCCATAGACAACCATGGGGTCAGTTCTGGCATCAGTTTCCAAACTTCACCGGATCTATAGATATTTGCAGATCTTAATTGGTCAAAATTGCGCATGTGGAGAGATGCGTGGATGATGCAAATGGAATCACTAGGCGGCGAATGCGCAATGGTGTGATGAGAACTCCCTTAGTTCTCAGGTCTTGGATCCTACACAGGATTTTCCGGTTCTATTTGCAGAAGTGTCTGGAAACATGACTCTGGTTTCTTTTTCATTTTGACCACAAGTATTGTTGAACTGTTTTATTAGGGGGAATGTGCCCTTTTCTGCCTATACATTTGGGGTAAATATTTCACCTATGGTGTGTCAAAGGGTTGCAGCTTGGTGTGTCAGTGGGGTGAGTATTCCCCTGTTGATCCATCTAATAGGTTACTGGTTATATTTGGGGTTTCTGGTTATGTATTGGTCTTCTTGTTGCTTCCATATACTGTTAGTTTTGAAGTGAGGATTTCCCTCTTTCTTTGGTGATAATCAAAATGGCGATGATAAAATTAGAGGAAAAAGTCCAACAAATCTGTCTCATAATTTATAATTACTTAGACCGTTTAAAACTAGACCAGGTAGAAAAGACATCAGGCACCACTGTGATAAATTTGGTGCATGATAAATTGACTGCATCTTACTTAAAGAGGCTCTGTCACCAGATTTTGCAACCCCTATCTGCTATTGCAGCAGATAGGCGCTGCAATGTAGATTACAGTAACGTTTTTATTTTTTAAAAACGAGCATTTTTGGCCAAGTTATGACCATTTTTGTATTTATGCAAATCAGGCTTGCAGAAGTCCAACTGGGCGTGTTTACAGTAAAAGTCCAACTGGGCGTGTATTATGTGCGTACATCTGGGCGTGTTTACTACTTTTACTAGCTGGGCGTTCTGACGAGAAGTATCATCCACTTCTCTTCAGAACGCCCAGCTTCTGGCAGTGCAGACACACAGCGTGTTCTCGAGAGATCACGCTGTGACGTCACTCACTTCCTGCCCCAGGTCCTGCATTGTTTCGGCCACATCGGCACCAGAGGCTACAGTTGATTCTGCAGCAGCATCAGCGTTTGCAGGTAAGTAGCTACATCGACTTACCTGCAAACGCCGATGCTGCTGCAGAATCAACTGTAGCCTCTGGTGCCGATGTGTCCTCGCTCGTCCGACAAGGTAAGGTACATCTCTAGTTTTCTAGACACAAAACTGTCAAGTGAGTTGCAAAACGTGTCTAGAAAAATAATATATCTTGTGCAAAGCATAAACGCCAGTTTTTTGCCGCAAATTGAGGCAGAATTCTTGCACATTTCGCTTAGTAAATTACCCTTATTTCTGTAAGGGCCCTTTTTACATCACGTTTGAGCATCCTGTGCAAATGTCAGTTTGTGGGCAGGGGAGGTGCTTCCCTTCTCGAACAGATCTAATAACGGATCCATACGTTTTGCAATGGACTTCAGTCATCGTTAAAAGTGTCCGCCTGTCTCTGGTTTTACAAGTTTTTGTAAGGATCAGGTTTTTTTCTCAACCGGACTGACAAACCGAGATCTTGGTTTCTGTCCTGTTGAATATTTGGGTCCTAAAGAATGTGTTTATTCTGTACAATACAAGTCTATGGCAACAGAATGCCACAATATAGACATCCAGTTGCACCCCATCCTATTTAACAGGTTTTTGGTTTTTTTATCATGAAAAAACAAACTATAGAACATATGAACAGGATGCTAAAATATGATGTTAACTTAGCTTCATTTTTACCTGAAGATCTGGCTGCAGATACCTGTAATAATTGTTCTAAAAGCATAGATCAAATGTCGCAGTTCCTTATATGTTTAAAAATTGCACTGCAGTATTTTAAAGATGGGAAATCTTCAATGTCTAACAAGTCTAAATCTGATGCTGAAGATGATTCTGCTGTTCTTGAGGAGCCCATAACTAGTAGTGTCACTTACTTGATTGGTTTTTAGATTCTCCTTCCTCCTCTGATGAATCTGGTGATGAGACTTCAGAGAATAAATTAATTATTTCAGGATATGGCTTTTAAATTGATTAAGGCACTGTGATGTGTACTATGGAAACTAAAATGGATTTTTCTGAAAAAATGTAATGATAATTTAGTTTGTTTTCCTAAAATCAAAGTCTCCCCTCACATTCTGTTCTTAAAGAGATTATGTTAGCCCAGTGGACCATACCTGATAAAATTATTGATGTTGGTTCCAAATTTAGAGCCATCTATCTGACTGATCCTGCTGATACAGAAAATTGAGAACAGATGTCTAAAGTTAATTTGGCCATGTCCATATCTAAGGATTTGTTCACTTCTGCGTTGGAGGTTCCTTTAGAAGTCTATGTCACAGAATCTATCAAAAATTCTGTAAAAATTAGCCTAGCAAACAGCTATTTTTTAATTTAAAAAAAAAGGACAAACACAATGACAAAAGCCTGATGCAACCCATTAAAGTCCATCATATGACGAATCCAGCACCAACGTTATTTTAGTTTGTCTGTTCCTATAACAGTACAGCAAAATACAAATTAGATGCAGATGTGATAACTAATCCTAAAACTATCAGGTTTCCATCAGATAACAGTTCTGTCCTTAAAGAGTCTTTACACAGGAAGGATGACGGCGGCGGCCAGATTATCTAAGAAAACTGTTTTGATCAGATAACAATTGTGTAAAGCAGTAACTGCCTCTGTACCAGGGAGCGGAGCCCAGAGGGTGTGACTGGTGCAACTCACGCAAGATATTAAGGATGGAGTTCCTAGGCAAGAGTTATTTCAGTCTTTATCTGTATTTAAACCCACTGCATATTTCCTATAGGATCTTCATCTAGACATTTTGGAGACAAAAATCAGGCCTTGGCTGCCGGGACCAGAAGAGCTTTGTGGATAAGAGCCGGGCCATGCGATAACTTATCCAAGATTAATCTTTGTCAATTACCTTTTGAACTAGGGAAACTCTATCCTGGAAACAGTTGTCCAAGAATTTGGAAGAGCTAATGAATGAAAACCTTTTTCTTTTCCTTAAACAAAAAGTTCAATTCCAAGTAGGATTGCCATGATTTCTGCCCAAAATTATCGGCCAGGTTAACATGCGCAAAAAAGTGGATGTGGTTTGGGGGCGTAGCTTCACACAGATTTTACAATGGAGTTTCAATGCTTTCTTGATAAAGGTGGCCATACACATTAGATGAATGTTGGTCGAACCCCCTCACACACACAGTGCCCCCTGGATACAATCATGTTACACATACAGTGAAGGAAATAAGTATTTGATCCCTTGCTGATTTTGAAAGTTTGCCCACTGTCAAAGACATGAACAGTCTAGAATTTTTAGGCTAGGTTAATTTTACCAGTGAGAGATAGATTATATTAAAAAAAAAGAAAAAGAAAATCACATAGTCAAAATTATATATATTTATTTGCATTGTGCACAGAGAAATAAGTATTTGATCCCCTACCAACCATTAAGAGTTCAGCCTCCTCCAGACTATAGTAGTTACACGCTCCAAATCAACTTGGTGCCTGCATTAAAGACAGCTGTCTTAAATGGTCACCTGTATAAAAGACTCCTGTCCACAGATTCAATTATTCAGTCTGACTCTTACCTCTACAACATGGGCAAGACCAAAGAGCTTTCTAAGGATGTCAGGGACAAGATCATAGACCTGCACAAGGCTGGAATGGGCTACAAAACCATAAGTAAGACGCTGGGTGAGAAGGAGGCAACTGTTGGTGCAATAGTAAGAAAATGGAAGACATACAAAATGACTGTCAATCGACATCGATCTGGAGCTCCATGCAAAATCTCACCTCGTGGGGTATCCTTGATCCTGAGGAAGGTGAGAGCTAAGCCGAAAACTACACGGGGGGTAACTTGTTAATGATCTCAAGGCAGCTGGGACCACAGTCACCAAGAAAACCATTGGTAACACATTACGCCGTAATGGATTAAAATCCTGCAGTGCCCGCAAGGTCCCCTTGCTCAAGAAGGCACATGTACAGGCCCGTCTGAAGTTTGCAAATGAACATCTGGATGATTCTGAGTGATTGGGAGAAGGTGCTGTGGTCAGTTGAGACTAAAATTGAGCTCTTTGGCATTAACTCAACTCGCCGTGTTTGGAGGAAGAGAAATGCTGCCTATGACCCAAAGAACACCGTCCCCACTGTCAAGCATGGAGGTGGAAACATTATGTTTTGGAGGTGTTTCTCTGCTAAGGGCACAGGACTACTTCACCGCATCAATGGGAGAATGGATGGAGCCATGTACCGTCAAATCCTGAGTGACAACATCCTTCTCTCCACCAGGACATTAAAAATGGCTCGTGGCTGGGTCTTCCAGCACGACAATGACCCGAAACATACAGCCAAGGCAACAAAGGAGTGGCTCAAAAAGAAGCACATTAAGGTCATGGAGTGGCCTAGCCAGTCTCCAGACCTTAATCCCATCGAAAACTTATGGAGGGAGCTGAAGATCCGAGTTGCCAAGTGACAGCCTCAAAATCTTAATGATCTACAGATGATCTGCAAAGAGGAGTGGACCAAAATTCCATCTAACATGTGTGCAAACCTCATCATCAACTACAAAAAACGTCTGACTGCTGTGCTTGCCAACAAGGGTTTTGCCACCAAGTATTAAATCTTGTTTGCCAAAGGGATCAAATACTTATTTCTCTGTGCACAATGCAAATAAATAGATATAATTTTGACAATGTGATTTTCAGTTTTTTATATTATATATATATATATATATATATATATATATATATATATATTCTATCCCTCACTGGTAAAATTAACCTAGGCTAAAAATTCTAGACTGTTCATGTCTTTGACAGTGGGCAAACTTACAAAATCAGCAAGGGATGAAATACTTATTTCCTTTACTGTATATGTGTGTGTGTGTGTATGTATATATATATATATATATATATATATATATACATATATACACACATACATACACACACACACACACACACATATATATATATATATTTTTATGCTGTTAAATTTTCCTTTTTTGCTTTTAGTCCCACCAGAACATGCAATCGTATAATATGCTGCAATACTCATGCATTGCAGTAAAGTGTACTTTTAACGCTATTGCCCACAGCATCTAAGCAGTTAAACAGCCGGGATCTGAGTCCCCAATCCCAGCCATTGAAGCGAAGTGTCAGCGGTTAAAACATAGCTGAAACCTTCAGCATCTGGAACACTCCATGCACCCACTTTGTCTCGCTTTGATGTACACTGACGCCATGGTGCAGAAAGGGGTTCATATTGGAAGTCAACGTTTCATTTAAAAGATGGTACTAATTTGAATTGCTTAGACAGGATGTCTCACAGGACAAATGCATATAAAGGTGGGAGAGGCACTCAACCACCCATATGGAAAATTAGAGATAAAGACTCTAACAATATATAATAAACCGGAGAAACAGAGTCCATATATATCAACGTATGAAACTAAATATCTTTATTGAAGAACAAGAATACAATACATAAAATGACATAGACAGAGAATCCAAAAATAGTCCTAAAACGGATCACAGAAGTGTATATTGAGTCTATATATATATATATATTAGAAAACCCTGATGGTATGCATAGTTGCTATGACTCAATATGACTCCAACATGGGGTGCATAGACATGAAAATGGTATCAAAATATGAATTTGTGTAAAAAAAGGCAATATGCCTAACTCTGAAAAAAGTCTATAGTGACTAGAAAGTGAGTAGTTATTGCCTAAAGACAGATGGCACAGAGAGCCAAAATGTAATTCCAGAGTATGCACTTACCCATGTATGGGAGGTGGAATGTGACCCAGCAGTGTAGGATAGCGCCCCGACGCGCGTTTCGCCCGTAGCTTTCTCAAAAAAGCTACGGGCGAAACGCGCGTCGGGGCGCTATCCTACACTGCTGGGTCACATTCCACCTCCCATACATGGGTAAGTGCATACTCTGGAATTACATTTTGGCTCTCTGTGCCATCTGTCTTTAGGCAATAACTACTCACTTTCTAGTCACTATAGACTTTTTTCAGAGTTAGGCATATTGCCTTTTTTTACACAAATTCATATTTTGATACCATTTTCATGTCTATGCACCCCATGTTGGAGTCATATTGAGTCATAGCAACTATGCATACCATCAGGGTTTTCTAATATATATATATATATATATATATATATATATATATATATATAGACTCAATATACACTTCTGTGATCCGTTTTAGGACTATTTTTGGATTCTCTGTCTATGTCATTTTATGTATTTTATTCTTGTTCTTCAATAAAGATATTTAGTTTCATACGTTGATATATATGGACTCTGTTTCTCCGGTTTATTATTTTAATTTGAATTGCTTGAAGTATTGCCACCTTCTAATAGATTAGCAGCTATTCCTGTGGATGCAACAGGTAAAACAAATGTTCTATTCTCTGCTCAGAAGGGTTTTGTATAGTTTCGTTTTTTCAGCACCCCCTAGGTTATCAAGAAAAAAAGCATCTGGGAGGTCATCATTATTGCTTGCTAACATAAAACTGCCATAAGCCGATCTTTGTTCTTCTTTAAAAGTACTTGCTACTTCATCAGTTTCATTTTCCTGCAGAATCAAGATAAATATTTGGATTTCATAGTATATTACTTGATGGCGTTGGAAGATCGTATTTATCACACAAACTGTTGTTAGCCAAGGGTCAAATCCAGGCATTGCTCGCATCTGTATGACCAATGTTATGTCTATTTGCAAAATCTTCCCAAAGATAGGATTTGGGTTTTTCCAAAAATTATTTTGCTTTAGGTCGTGATGAAAAGATCTCTAAACTGCTGTGGCATTCTGCAAACTCTTGCTTCATCTGTTTTCTACCAGATTTCCTCATTCTTTATTGAACCTTTTTTCATTGGGGCTACTTGGAAGGTATCAAAGAATGCCATCGACTGTTCTTAGGTCTTCAAAGCTTGTAACTCCAGATGTATGGAGTAGCAGTTGGTCTTAAAGGGAAGGTGTCATGAAATATTTTTTTTTATCATATTGCTTTTAATATGATATTAACATAAATTTTATTTATTTGTGTTCTCATGTTCTTTTTACTTTGTTCTTACTTTTACTTCTCTATGGGGGCTGCAATTTTTTTCTCATCTCTGTATGTGTCGCAGAGCGAAATCCGGCGCCATTTTCATGTGGACCGGAAGCCGCTGATGGACATTAAGATGACGGCTTCCAGCCATATGTTCAAGGAAGCGAAGGCGCAAGGAATAGGAATGGAGGCGGCTGCAGGAGAAGGTAATTTATGTTCATGTATGTCAAGGGTCTCAAGCACGCAGCCCGCGTGCAGCCCCTGGGGCTGTCATCTGCGGGCCACAGAGCCACTAGTACAGACTCTGCTCCGGGACTCTGGAATTCCCTGACATCTCTGTACACATATGGACAGCAATGTCTGGGGCTTCCCCAGAGCCAGAGTCCCGTGCAGAGCGCTAGTATAGGCTCTGCTCCGGGACTTCCTGACATCGCTGTCCATATATGGACAGTGTGCCAGGGTCTTCCCCAGAGCGGAGTCCTGGGCAGAGCGCTAGTATCGGCTCTGCTCCGGGTCTCCCTGACATCGGTGTCTATGTATGGACACACGATGTCTGGGGCTTCCCCAAAGCCGGAGTCCCGGGCAGAGAGCTAGTATAGGCTCTGCCCTGGAACTCTGTGGAGTTCCCGGACATCGCTGTCCACATATGGACAGTGTTGTCAGGGTTTTCCACAGAGCGGAGTCCCGCGCAGAGCCTATGCTCTATGCTTCCCCTATGCTCTGCTCTGGGGAAGTCTCTGACATTGCTGTCCATACATCAACAGTGATGTCAGGGGCTTCCCCAGAGCAGGAGTCCCAGTAATGTAATGAGCACAGCTGGAGACCCAGGAAGAGCCTACTAGCGCTCTGCCTGGGACTCCAGCTCCGGGGTTGCCCCTGACATCCATGTCCATATATGGACAGTGATGTCAGGAGCAGAGCTGGAATCCCAGTCAGAGTGCTCTGCTCCGGGACTCCAGCTCTAGGTAAGCCCCTGACATCACTGTCCATATATGAACACTGATGTTAATGGCTTCCTCAGAGTTCCGGCACAGAGCCTATACTAGTGCTCTGCTCCGGGACTCCAGCTCTGGGGTTGACCCCGATATCACATTCCGGTCCAGGAGGATCCCCTGACGTCACTGTGTATGGACAGTGACGTCAGGGGCTCTAACAGTAGAGGAATCCCCAGCCAAAGCGTTGGCAACTATCTGGCTGGGGATTCCACTCCTAGAGGGAGCCCCAATAACGCTATCTACTTAGGGTGTGTGGCATTATCTGCAGAGGGCACTGTGGCAGCATCCACAGAGCGCTCTGTGGCACTATCTAAAAAGGGGATGCCCAATCTTGACATGTGTGTCTGCCAACTGAGCGGCCAGATTGCATTTAGCAACACTTAAACTGGAAAACTGGATTGTTGAAATAAGCACGTGGAGAATTCTCTCAAATTTGAAACCTAGCGTTATTATTATAGTAATATAGTGTTATAGTAGATCAAATAAGTAATTGATTAACAATAATTTTGTATTGTATCAAATTTGAAAGTAATGCGGCCCGTCAACTTCCCATTTTTTCTATATGTGGCCCACTTACCCGGCCGAGTTTGAGACCCCTGGTGTATGTGATGTGTGTATTATGTTAGTGTATGTTCGTGTTATACTGTCTGCTGAGCACTGTATCTAATCCTCCTACACTGTGCAGTCGCTCAGAAAATGGCGGTACACAGTGTAGGTTTGAAGATTCAAACCCCTCCTTCTCCTGGCACACCCACTTGGTCAAAAGTTTAAAAAAAACAAAAAACACCCAGTTGGGAATTTAGAACAAATTAGCATAAAACGAAAAATCGTCAGGACTCGGTTAAAAATAAACGTTTTGTTTTTTAAAAGAAAACAAACAAAAAAAACGTTATCTATATTACAGCGCCTAGAAGATTAGATAGAATATAGGGCACTTATAAACTGGTGACAGAGCCTCTTTAAGGTTTGCAATAGATCTTCACTGCAACCACTATTTTCTGGCATTTGCATTCTTTGGGATGCAACTTTATCAAGCATATACAATTGAGCATATTTGCGCTGCTCGCCCTTATGAGGATGCAATGCTCCTGTTGGATGATACACTGGACCCATTTATTCTAAAACAATAAGGCCCATAACCTGGCAGAAATGCCATTGGTTCTCCCATCGATGCAAATGCAGGAGAACTATGAATTCATGTTATTAATCACTTTCGGACGCAGCCTGTTTTGGCCTTGTTGCATAGCCGATTTTTTCAAATCGGACGTGTTACTTTATGTGGTAATAAGTTTAGAACGCTTATACGTATCCAAGCGATTCTGAGATTGTTTTCTCTAGATATATTGTACTTTATGTTGTTGAAAAAAATTTGGTCAACAAATGTAATATTTATTTGTGAAAAACACCAACATTTAGAGAAAATTTGCAAAAAATAGAATTTTTCTAAATTGATGTGTATTTGCTTGTAAAACAGATAGTAATACCACACAAAATAGTTACTAGTTAACATTTCCCATATGTCTACTTTATGTTTGCATAGTTTTTGAACATACTTTTAATTTTCTAGGACATTACAACGATTACGGTATGTTCACACGAGGTCATTATGGCCGTAATTGACGGACGTATTTCAGCCGCAAGTACCGGACCGAACACAGTGCAGGGAGCCGGGCTCCTAGCATCATACTTATGTACGACGCTAGGAGTCCCTGCCGGACAACTGTCCCGTACTGAAAACATGATTACAGTGACGCAACGTGTTGACACTAAGGATTGACGTTGACAACTGACAAGACGAATTGACAGATAACTAAATTATTTTGGATGGAAAAATAAAATCTCCCTTATACACTGGGAGGTGTGTGGGGTCACACACTAGGAGCAGGGGAGAGGGAAATTAGGGGTTAATTTTGATTTTAACTTTGTGTGAGGCACACAACACGACACAGACTCTGATCTCTCAAACTTCTCTTCATTAACAAAGAGATCAGTCTGTGTCCAGTATTTTTCACGCGCCCTGGGTGAAAAATGCACTGTGATTGGTGGGTCTGAACAGACCCACCAATCACCGGCAACGGACCACTGCTATTGGTCCATTGCCGGTCGCATGGGGCAGGGGTCCATAGTAACTGTTTCCAGACTAATTTCAAGTCCCGAAACGGTTTTCAACACATTATTTGCAGAAGCAATGTAAATCGGTGGATCTGTACAGATCCAACGATTACATCGATCGCCGACATTGGACCGAATTTATGAGTCCAATGCCGGTGACTGGTCAGCTGTTGGGGACAGCTGACCTCCCCGTTCCCGATACACAGTCACTGACAGTGTGCACCGGTAACCGCGCAACTGTACGTCCTGGTGCTCTAAGACACTGACCACCCCGACGTACAGTTGCGCAAAATGCCCATGCTGATATTTCATAAATTGTTCAATTAATGAGGAAACATGAATGCAATTTAATTTCACTACTCCTTTGGAGCAACATTTAGAAAACTTTCTATCAGGTTTTGTGCTTCTGCAATATTCACATTACACATGTGGTGATATTCAGTTTTAATTTGTCATGGTGTCACTTCATTATGTCAATCACGCTAAAGCTCAGCATTTCTTTCATCTACAAATCGTTTTTGTCGTCATCTTGTTCGGTCATAATTGGCTTCGCGTTCAGTCTCCGCTTGTCCTTCTGCCGTTAACTGCCTTTTTGGACAGGGCATTATTTATAGAAGTAATGATGTCGTCTACTGTACACACACACACACACACACACACACACACACACTTAAAGGCTATGTACACACCTTTGGAGGGTGATTATTTTTTTTAATAAAAAGGTTAGTCAGTGTGATTAATGCAACTTTCTAAGTTATTCAAAATTTGTTTCACCTTTTGAGATACAGCTACTCTGTAATCTCTATACAGAGCAGCCGTATCGTTGGCTATGACTTGAATCAGTCAGTCCCGCGGACTTGACGGGTTCAGTGTCAGCAGGTCTGCAATCTATCACATCTAAGTTACGAACTTAGATGTGATAGATTACATGTGGATCCTGAACCAGCCAGTCCCACGGACCTGCCGGCAGCAGGATTTAGCGCTAGATACAGCTGCTCTGTATAGCGAATACAGAGCAGCTGTATCGCAAAAAATGTAATAAACTTTAATACAAACTATTTAGAAAGTAGTACTTAACACGCTGACTAACCTTTTTGTTAAAAGGAAAACCATTGCCCTCCAAAAGGCGTACATTGCCTTTAAGCATTCAGTTAAAAAGGTTACCGGACATCCATGAACTAACTGATTAGGAATATTATTGCAACAGCTCTTGTATTGCATTGCTTTCTAAGTGATGTTGCCATGCCTATAGCATCCAATCAGAGCTGAGATTTCCTTTAAACGGCTTTGGTAAAATGAAAGCTTCTGCTGTGCTTGGTTATGGGCACCAAAGAGTTTTCTTTTTAGACAGTCTAGATAAATCTTCTTACTGAAACACATTTATTAAGGGAACCTTTCACCAGCATTAGGACCAATTAATCCACAGCCCCCTACCGGAGGGTGCTGTGGGTTTAATGGTGAAAATGCTAGCGACAGGTTCCCTTAAGACTAGCTCATGCAGGGAGAGGACAGGCTGATAAGCTGTGCCTCGGCAGTTACAGTTAGCACTTTCTATGTCTGCTTCGACCTGCCACTGATCGGCTGAAGTGGTTACACCATGTGACCGCAGTGGCCATTCAGAGAAGTGAGCTGTTGGCAACACGGTTTGCTTTTTATATATTCGTACGAATAAGACAAATCAGAGCATTGCAGTGCAATATGTCATCAGTGGAGCTATTTCTATTCAAATCACAATGGACTGTAGCTTTGGACTTACCTGGTTCTAATTTCCTTGAGTTGGGCAAAGTCAGAAATGTTGAGAAACTCTGCCTTAGGCACCATTCACACTCCGACTCCCCATGGTTTAAGCGAACCAAACTTACATCATAGTATAATATGTTTGGGTCTTGTGGCCATAATATGGCTACTTTTAAATGGCCGTAATTTCGTCAGTATTTTGCATCATCGTTTGTAAGAATTCGCAGACAGGCCAGGATTTGTGCCCATATTACGCTCGTCTGAAACTGGCCTACGGCCTGATGCACACGACTGTAGCTTTGTGCACGTTTCAAGATTACAGCACGACAGCCCAAGGAGTGTCCACGGGCCTCCTGCAATCATGGACAGGGCGCACACAAGAGTACAGTGAGTTTAATAAGCCCAGTCCGTAAAATTACCATGTCCTATTTTTTTTTGTGGAAACCAGTCGTTTGCATTAAGCCATAGGATATAATGTGCCCTATACTATCCGCAATTGCGGATAGTATGCGGATGCAAAGTCTTTTACATGAGGCCTTAAAGAGGCTCTGTCACCACATTGTAAAGTGCCTTACCTCCTACATAATCCGATTGGCGCTGTAATGTAGATAACACTGTTTTTTATTTTTGAAAAACTATTTGAGGAAGTTATGAGCAATTTTAGATTTAGGCAAATTACTTTCTTAATGCCCAACTGGGCGTTTGTTTGTTTTTTTAACTTTTGACCAAGTGGGCGTTGTAAAGAGAAGTGTATGACGCTGCCCAATCAGCGTCATACACTTCTCTCCATTTGTATTCACTGCACAGTGTGATCTCACGAGATCACGCTGTGCTGTCACATACACCCACATTAACTTTACTGGAGTGTATTGACAGTGAATAGACATCACCTCCATCCAGGACACAATGTCTATTCACAATCCCGACACTTCAGAAAAGTGTGTGTGGGACTTAATCGCTGCACAGCTTGATCTCACAAGAACACGCTATGAATGACAGCAGTAGCGTGATCTCGCGAGATCACGGTGTGCAGCGATTAAGTCGCACACAAACTTTACCGAAGTGTCGGGATTGTGAATAGACATCGCGTCCGGGGTGGAAGTGATGTCTATTCACGGTCAAGACACTTCAGTAAAGATAATGTGGGAGTATGTGACAGCACTAGATCACGCTGTGCAGAGTACATATGGACATGAATGGAGAGAAGTTTATGACACGGATTGGTCAGTGTCATACACTCCTCTATACAACGCCCACTTGGTGAAAGTTAAAAAACGCCCAGTTGGGCATTAAGAAAGTAATTAGCATAAATCTAAAATTGCTCATAACTCCCTCAAAAATGATAGTTTTTCTAAATAAAAAACACTTATCTGCATTAGAGCACCGATCACATTATGTAGGAGAGGGCACTTCTAATGAGCCTCTTAAAAATGCAGCCCCCTAAAACCAGTTTAAAGGCCATACAATGACTGCAGACCACCCACCTGGTTTTCCAAACCCTTTGTTGCTCTTGGTGACGTTTGGTTAAGTAGAATTGTGGGAGGCTTGGCTGTTGTGGTTGTAATACAGACACTAAAGTGCAGCCATGAGAAAACAGCTGTAGACAATCCTCAGGGTTATTGCATTTTTTAAGTAATTTGTTGGACAACAATCTGGGGATAGAAACAATAGTGACATTTCTTCTTCTTTTCATTTGCAAACTATACATTTTATCCAAACTAACGAGTAACCACAACTTTCCCTGGAGGTCTTCAGAAATCTCTTTTGAGCGAGATAAGACGTGTTTACAAACGTTTAAGAATTTGATATTGAAGACTCATGTTTGTTTGTTTGTATACATCTAATAGATATCCCTTTAATTGACAGCTCTTACTCTAATATCCAGTTGGATGATCCTATAATCCTAAAGACTATCATACTTGATATTGATATTCATTCAATGTTGAACACATTTGAATTTATTGATTATCTGCTTTATGTATGCATTTTATGTAGAAGTTATGCAGAAATTCTGAAGTCTAAAGGGATCACAAATAATCTAGCACTATTGCATGACTGTGGTCATTAAGAGAAGTAAACATACCCTATTTTATTTCATACCAATAAGCAATGAAAATATTAAAACAATAAAAGACTATCACACCAACACTTAAAACAAAGACATATGTCCAAATGACCACATTCACTTCTAACAACTAAATCACAACTAAAGTTTTTCTTTTCAAATGAAACATGTCTCATGTTGAGTTTTATTACGAACTAATTTGGTTGAGTTTATTTTCACTTCAGATTTTAAAAAAAATTTTAACGTTAAGAAATTAAGGAACAGTTTTATCTTATAAAACACAAACATTCGTAATTTTCTATAAATTAAAAAGGCCAAAAAGACTAAATATATACTGTAACTATATACATATCTTAAAGGAAACTAGAGCCTCAACTTAAAGCTCTTTTTTTTTTTTTAACAAAATACCAAATATGTACACACCGACCGTGTCAATTTCTGAGAAACGTGGCTTCTACAATACTGATCAAGGACACGGTGTACATACCAAAACCTGCAGTGGTATAGACCACCTTTGAGGTCGATTAAAATTAAATTAACATAAGGGGAAAAAAAAAAAAAAAAGACACACAAAAGGTTCATATGATGCCATGTGACTAACATTTTCACATATAAAACTATTACATCTGAAAATTGCTTACAAATTATATACTTGCAGCATAAACAAAGAATTACAAACCTATTTTGTATTCAGATTTCTAAAAGTAAAACCAATTCTATGGAACAGTAAAAAAATTAGGCTTTAAATACAAGCCTAACCCATGCCGAGTAGTAACAAGTCTTGGAATCTGAAACCCATGTAAAACATACGCTGGTGATAACAGAACAACTTGTTCTTCATTGCTGGTGGCCTTCCTGATCGTTTACCAGACTTCCAAAACATTTTACATTGTTATCGGATGCAATAAAAAAATAAATCTGATAAAAGATTTTTTTCCCAAAATTAAAAAGGTGCAGATCTGTGTCCTTGAGCAACAGTTGTGTTTTAGTCTACCCGGAAAAGCTTAGGATTTTAGGGGTTAGCTAAAATACCGCCCTTTTTTACCAGTATATGTTGTTTGCTCATTGCTCTTTTGTTGGTCTATGTCAGCTAGTGATAATGGCTTTAGGTTAGCCCAGGGGTCCTCAATCATTGAAGGTCTGTAATAGTTTTCCACATCAGACACTCTTTTCTCTCTGCCATGCGGTGTACCATATGGTGAAGATGTCCTGGGTGAACCCTTCAAAAAAAAATCATCAGGTAAAGAAATATTCAATATATGTTCTCCAGTGTTAGAGCACAACTAACCATAAATACTTGTATCATCATACTTCATATTTATTAATGGATATCAAATTTTACTAAAGTGAAAAAATAAAAAATTTCTATAATTTATAGTAAAAAAGCCATTTTGCAAAGTAGTGTTAAGCTCCCCAAAATAGGTCTATAGTTAAGCCTTCTTTATATTGGCACTTTCTTACTAAAGACATCATTTGAAGTGTATTGAACGTATTCTCTTGGAAAGGAAAATGTACCCCATTTTTTATTTGTATACTTGCATTACACAACAGAAAGGCGTGTACTGCAAAAGTACTGCTAGACTGATGAATAACAGAGTTCTAGTTGCATCACCTGTGCACTGACAACCACTGACCTCACTTAAAAAAAATAAAAAATTGTGATAGATGCGGTCAAAAAAACAAAAAACACCCGATCATGAAGAAACTCAAACACTGAAGCAAACTGATGAATGTTGGCATCCGCTTGAGTCCCTTATGCTAACTTCACATCTGCGTTGAAGGCCCAATTAGGAGCCTATGTAACAGGTGGTCAAAAATTACTGGAAAAAAAACAAAAGCGCAAAGAATGCCATTTTTCAGGTAAAACTATGGACAGAATGATGAAAACCCATTTAAAAGGGTTTTACTATAAAGACATTTTTGACATATCCATAGGATATCATAAATGTCAAATAGGTGAGGCTCCCAGAGGTGGGACACACATCTATCTCTAGAACGGGGCCCCCTAAACCCGTTCTAACGCTCTGCTCCGGCTGACTCGTGTGATTCCAGACCATGAGGAAGAAAAAAGCGTAGCTCGCTGAGCTACGCTGTTTCCGTAAGTCCCATAGAACTGAATGATATTTATGGGAACAGTGTAGCTACTCTGTTTTCTTCTTATTATTCTCTGTATTCTTATTTTTTCCCACTAATACAAACAGTAAAAGAAAGAACACCGGTATGTCCCTAATCTGTTACCCCATAGCCACCTAGAGGTGTCAGTTGTTTAGTAGCATAAAAACTACAGACAAACTCCCTTTAAAGAAGTGAAAGTTCCATATTAAGACTGACCTGCTGTAAATGTGTCAAAATTTATTTTCAGACATTAATTTACGGCTGTGACTAACAACCACGGCCCTAAATAGCCCCCCTTTCGAAAACAAAATGAGCAAGTCTATTTACTGAGGGTTTTGTGCACCCTTGACTCGTTTCACGTGTATTACTGCTCCACGTATGAACGGTCTATTTTGAACCAAGAAGGCTTTAAGAAAGTCTTGACAACAGGAAAGCCTAACCTCAATTAGACCGGTCAAGTCTTTTGAACGAACAGCTACTGCATATTCGGCTGCACTTTGACAGTCATAATACATGTCCTTACGAGAGTCGTACATTTAGTTCCAAGTACCTCATTGCTCCATGCAAAGTAAATGGAGCAAATAAGTGCCGATCGACAAGGCATTATAGTCAATCGGCACACGTTACCGAGTAGTGATCTACACGTGTAAAAGGGCCCTTACAGTGGGAGAGTAGGTGATGACCATCAAATGTCTATGACTGACATGAGTCTGAATGACTGCTGGCATGCCAGACTAGCGCTGCACAAACATTTTAAAATGTCCTAATTAGTTACAGATTTCAAGCTAAAGAGATACGCTCCTCCGCTAAATTAAACGTTACTAAATTATATGCACGACAGGGCAGGGAAAACCCCATGAGGCAATGTGACTAGAAATTTACAGTTCGTGCCAAACTTTCTTGGTTATTTTCTATTGAGGACTAAAGAAATAATTTCACAGTACTAAAATGAAAAAAATAAAAACGGTCTTAAGTTATCCAACCAGCCCCCAAACTTTATCCCCTTCCCGCTGTGGCCAATTTTGACCTTCCCGACAGCCTTATTTTTCTAACCTGACGTCTGTCACTTTATGTGGCAAACACCTGGGAATGCTGTTACCTATCCAAGCGATTCTGAGATTGTTTTCTCGTGACATATTGGACTTTAGGTTAGTTTTTGAACGTCCTTTAATTTTTCTAGGACGTTACAAGGCTTAGAACTTCAGCAGCAATTTCTCACATTTTCAAGAAAATGTCAAAAGGCTATTTTTTCATGGACCAGTTCAGTTCGAAAGTGGTTTTAGAGGCTCTGTCACCACATTATAAATGCACTATCTTGTACATAATGTGATCGGCGCTGTAATGTAGATTACAGAAATGTTTTTTATTTAGAAAAACGATCATTTTTGACGGAGTTATGACCTATTTTAGCTTTATCGCTATGTGCAGCCACATACACACATTAACATTACTCAAGTGTCCTGACAGCGAATATACATTACCTCCAGCCAAGACGTGATGTCTATTCAGAATCCTGACACTTCGCTAAAGTTTGTGTGAGATTTACAGCAAGGCAAGCGTAATTTCTCGAGATTACGCTGTAAACTGACATTTAAAACGAGATTACGCTTGCCTTGCTGTAAATCTCACATTTAGATTACATGCAGATTTTGCTGGATTGGTTCCTTGGCACAATGTTGCATTTGCAAAGCCCCTGAGGTACCAATACAGTGGAAACTACCCAAAAGTGACTATTTTAGAAACGACACCACTTGAGGAATTAATCTAGGGGTGTAGTGACCATTTTGACCCCACTGGTGTTTCATAGTTTTTATTAGACTTGGTCAGTGAAAATAAAAAAACTGTTATTTTTTTTCAATAAAATGTAGGTTTAGCTAAAAAAAAAAAATATTTTCTTAAATAAGGGAAAAAAAGAACTTCAACATTTGTAAAGCAAGTTCCCCAGAGTAAGGAAATACCTCATATGTGGTCATAAACTGCTGTTTGGGCACACGGCAGAACTTAGAAGGGAATGCGCGCTATTTGGCTTTTGGAGTGCAGGACGATTGACAGGGCTCAGGAGTGACAGCGTACCATGCGAAGTTGAGGCCTAATATGGCGGCTTACGAAGTATTGGTTCACAATTGCAGAAGCTCTGATGTGAAATAAACCCTGAGAAGTTACCCCATTTTGGAAACTACACCCCTCAAGGCATTTATTAAAGGGGGTAGGTAGTGAGCATTTTCACCCCACAGGTCTTTTCCATAAATTAATGCGCTGCAGATGGTGCAAAATAAAAATAGCAATTTTCCCTAGATATACCATTTCAGTGGCAAATATGTCGTGCCCAGCTTGTGCCACAAGACACACCTTGATAAATTGCCCCGTGAAACAGAAGAACTGTTCCCCTCGGGCTGCACTACTGTATATTTTTTCTTTCCTGACTTATTGGAGCCTTAACTTATTTTATTTTTTCATCGACTTAGTGGTTTGAGGGCTGTTGGGGTACATGCGACTTTTATCACTTTTTATCCTTTTTTTTGGGAGGCAAGGTGATCAAAAAAACAGCAATTCTGGCATAGTTGTTTTTTTTTATACAGCGTTCACCACGCATCATAAATTACATGTTAACTTTATTCTGAGGGTCAGTACGATTCCGGCGATACCAAATTTATAGTACTTTGTTTCACAACTTTTTGCACAATAAAATTACTTTTGTAAAATGTACAGATTTTTCCTGTCGCCATGCTGTGAGAACCAGAACTTTTACATTTTTTTTGTTGACTAAGCAGTATGAGGGCTTGTTTATTGAGACACGAGCTATAGTTTTTATAAGTACCATTATTGGAAACGTACGACTTTTTAATCACTTTTTATTTCAACTTTTGTAAGACAAAAAAAGTGATCACAAAACAGCAATTCTGGCAAAGTTTTTTTGGTAGTTTTTTTTACGCCATTCACTGCGCGGGATAAACAACAATATTTTTATAGTACAGGTCGTTACGGACATGGTGATCCCAAATACGTAGGTTTTGTTTATTTGTTTCAATAATAAAATAAGGGAAAACGCGCAATTGTGTTTTGTTTTATTACTTGAAAATTTTATTTTATTTTTTACAACTTTTATTGTCGGGTAGAGGTTAAAGCAATGTGTAGACCCCCACCATTGTAAATTTAGCCATAGTCAACACATTGCTTGCAACTTTTTTTTCCCAAATTGTCGCACTGCTACTGTATTTCATATATAACAAAGGGGGTGGTCTCATCCTCCCAACCCATTTTGCAAATTAGGAAAGCCCCAGAGCAGGGAGAAGGAGTGGGGTTGATGAGCTACGATCTGCCACACATTTTCCCCTCTATGTTATCCATAGCGAGACAGCTTCGTTAACGTCTTAACGACCCATGGCGAAATGGTACGTCATGGTCGAGTTCTAATTCCCGCACAGTGACGTACATTTTATGATAATCACATGGGTGCTGTCAATGCACCGTACACGCAGCACCTGAGTATTGTCATTTAGTCCTGATCAGCTCCGCATGTATGGATGCTTTAAGCTCTTGTGGGCAGGGTCCTCAATCCTCCTGTTTGAATAGTAAATTAATTTTGTCACTCTGTAATGTCTGATATTGCCGGTTTATGTTCTTTCTAAATTGTAAAGTGCTGCGTAATATGTTGGCGCTATATAAAAGATAATTAAATTATTATTATTATGTATGTAGCCGAAAGGTCCAATCACGAGCAGCCAATGGTTAATTCCTTCTCTGCTGCTGATTATAAGTATGAAGTCTAGTTACTATAAACAGAAATTATTGCACTTTTCTCCTGGGCCTTATTCTCACGACAACGAAAAACAAATGTCCATTAAAAACTGATCAACTGTCAGTTTTTCATGGCCATTTTGCATCAGTGGGTCTCTAAATTTTCATTCATTTCCAGTCCATCTGTCTGTCCATTTTTAATGGCTGTTTGACATCCGTTTTGCATCAGTTTTTCATGGCGGTTAAAAAAAAACTGACGCATTTCATTGGTCAGGCTTTTTTTATCCCAGCCCCCTGAAAACACCCAAAGGAAGGTCACATGTTCACCTAGACACGATTTATAGCCTCCCTGCATACGACGCCACACAGCCCCGATGTATATGATGCCAGACAGCCCCCCTGTATATGCCAGACAGCCTGACATGGATGCCCTACATACTCACTGATGCAGAGTTTTCTTCTTCAGGTAAGGCCTCGTCTTCACGGAATCTGCGGCGACACGATGACACTCACCGATGCAGCGAGTCTTCACGTCTGGTCTCTCGTCTTCACGGGATCTGCGAAGGCGGCGCGATGAAGTTATCGCGTCGCCTTCGCAGGACCCGTGAAAACGAGACCACACCTGAAGAGGTCATCGCTGTATCGGTGAGTATGTCATTGAGCCGTCGATAGCCAGCAAGGGAACTAGTATTTCCCTTGCCAATCCCCATGTCACAGATCAGTTTTTAACGGTTGTTACATGTATTGACAGCCGTTAAAAACGGATCCATTGACTTCTATGGGGGACGTCAGGCCGTGAAAACGGGCAAAAATAGGACACATCCTATTTTTTTACGGCCTTGATTCACGGGCCGTTAAAAAAACGGCCGTGTGAATACACCCATAGAACATCATTGTTCTGAAAAGGGCCGTCACACAGCCGTTTTTTTACTGTTGTGTGAATAGGGCCTTTTCAGTTTTACGGTCAGTTTTTCATGGACGTTTTGCACCAGTGTGTCTCTAAATTTTCATCCATTTCCAGTCAGTCTGTCTGTTTTTAATGGCCTTTAAAAAAAAACTGATGATTTTCATTTGTCAGGCTTTTTTTGTCCCAACCCACTGAAAACACCCAAAAGGTGGTCACACGTTCACCTAGACACTATTTACAACCTCCCTGTTTATGATGCCACACAGACCCCCGATGCACATGATGCCACACAGACCCCCGATGCACATGATGCCACACAGACCAACACGAATGCCCTACATACTCACTGATGCAGCGCTGTCTTCTTCTCGTGTGGTTGCTAGTCTCACAGGATCTGCGAAGGTGATGCGCTGACATCATCGCATCGCCTTCACAGAACCCATGAGACTAGCGACCACACCAGAAGAAGACAGCGCTGTATCGGCGAGTATGTCATCACACCGCCAATAGCCAGCAAGGGAACTGGTAGTTCCCTTGCAAATCCCCATGTTACAGATCCATTTTTAATGGTTGTTACATGTATTGACAGCTGTTAAAACGGATCCATTGACTTCTATAGGGGCCATCAGGCAGCTAAAACGGCCAAAAATAGAACATGTCCTATTTTTTGACGTCCATTATTGACTGGCCGTTAAAAAAAAACAAAAAAAAAAAACGGCCGGGCGAATACACCCATAGAACATCATTGTACTGAAAACATCCGTTAAAAGAATGGGCATTTTTCACTACCGTGTGAATAAGGCCTTAAGGTCCTTTTGCACGGCCCGATATAGGCCATGAAAACGAGCGCCGATTTACAGGACAGTTCGACGATGGGTTGCTCCTTTCACAACTAGCAATAATTGCGTTATGATATGGGGACGAGTGATCGTTACTACAATCGTTTGTTCTCATACATTTCCATCACGTCAGCAGCACATCTCTTTGTTCACACAGGGAGACGTGCTACTGACTAGCGAACATTTTATTATCTGCATAAATGAGCCGAAGAATGAGCATTTGCTCGTTCATTGACTGATCGTTTACACAGGATAATGATCGGGAACGCTCGCTTGCCCAATCATTGGCACCTGTAAAAGGAGTATTAGCCTTTTAACAGGGACTGGCAAACCAAAAGCAAAGTAATTTTTCAAGTATATTGCAGGCCGACTATGCTTGGTTCGTGTCAGGTTCAGGTGAACATTCACCAAATTTCGTGGTACTCAAAATAAAACTTTCTGCTGCATCAGTGTGCTCTCCTTTCCTTCCTATATAATACAGACATCCTATACATCTTGCAGCTTGATCCAGGAAGCAGCTAGATTTTAGCAAAAAATATTACGAACTAAGCAGTCTCATCCTTTAGAAACCTCTACATGTGCAGTTTTAAAGCAATAAATATCTAGATAGAACACTAAAAAGCTGTACCATGCACCTCAAAAGGGGTCATTTGCCTTTGCCTACATTTCCAGAGATGGTGTTTGTTAACATTTCCCTATATACAGACACAAGATCTGTGTATACACTCCACACCCCCTCAACAAGGCATACATATTTTGGAGGTGAAACCCCAGTCATGAGCAGATTTTGCCAGGGAATAATGCACACAGTCAAACACTTCCACAGCAAAATGGAGTGCAACTCGGCACCCCTTAAATGGCTGGGGGTACCATGTGAATCATGGGGTCACTGAATATTACAGAGCTGATCTGCATATGGAAAGGAGTATAATTGATGGTACAATTCCTTTAAAGAGGCTGTCACCACATAAGTGTACATAATGTGATCGGCGCTGTAATGTAGATTACAGCAGTGTTTTTCATTTAGAAAAACGATCATTTTTGACTGAGTTACAACCTATTTTTGCTTTATGCTAATGACTTTCTTAATGGACAACTGGGCGTGTTTGACTTTTTGACCAAGTGAGTGTTGTGGAGAGAAGTGTTTGATGCTGACCAATCAGCGTCATACACTTCTCTCCATTCATTTACACAGCATAGTGATCTAGCTAGATCACTATGTGCAGTCACTTACTCACATATTAAAGAGGCTCTGTCACCAGATTTTGCAACCCCTATCTCCTATTGCAGCAGTTCGGCGCTGCAATGTAGATAAGAGTAACGTTTTTTTTAAACGAGCATTTTTGGCCAAGTTATGACTATTTTTATATTTATGTAAATAAGGCTTTCTAAAGTACAACTGGGCGTGTTTATTTATTTTACTAGCTGGGCGTTGTGAATAGAAGTATCATCCACATCATTCTCTTCACAACACCCAGCTTCTGGCAGTGCAGACACACAACGTGTTCGAGAGATCACGCTGTGACGTCACTCACTTCCTGCCCCAGGTCCTGCATCATGTCGGACGAGCGAGGACACATCGGCACCAGAGGCTACAGTTGATTCTGCATCAGCGTTTGCAGGCAAGTAGCTACATCGACTTACCTGCAAACGCCGATGCTGCTGCAGAATCAAATGTAGCCTCTGGTGCCGATGTGTCCTCGCTCGTCCGACACGATGCAGGACCTGGGGCAGGAAGTGAGTGACGTCACAGCGTGATCTCTCGAACACGCTGTGTGCCTGCACTGCCAGAAGCTGGGTGGTAACGAAGAGAAGTGGATGATGCTGATTCGTCAGCATCATACACTTCTATTCACAACGCCCAGCTAGTAAAAGAAGTAAACACGCCCAGATGTTACACACACAATACACACCCAGTTGTACTTTAGAAAGCCTCATTTACATAAATATAAAAATGGTCATAACTTGGCCAAAAATGCTCGTTTAAAAAAACAAAAACAAAAAACTTTACTCTTATCTCCATTGCAGCGCCGATCTGCTGCAATAGGAGTTGCAAAATCTGGTGACAGAGCCTCTTTAACGTTACTAAAGCGTCCCGACAGTGAATAGACATCACTTCCAGCCAGGACACTTCCTGACACTTCGGTAACGTTTGTGTGATCGTTTTTCTAAATAAAAACACTCCTGAAATCTATATTACAGCGTCGATCACATTATGTACAAGATAGGCCACTTATAATGTGGTGACAAAGCCTCACGTCCTGGTGAGGGGGGTGTAGTATGTAGTGGGCTCATGGGCTAAACCCACTCCATGTGTCAGATGTGTGTTACAGCCGACACCTCACACTACAACTTCTCCCGCAAAAAAATAAGTATTCACACTGCTACTTTGACATAAAAAAATTATGGCTCTTGGAAGGAGGAAGGGGGGGTGAAAAATGGCTTGGACTTTAAGGGGTTAAAGAAACGTAATGTAGAGCCATGTTTGAACCCAACTATATGGGACATTCTCCCTAGTATAAGGATATATATAGTTGTACCAAAACAAGACATATCCTAGTATACCTTTGCATGGTAGCAGTGAAAGATAAAGTAACCCTTTAAGGCTCTGTTCACATCTGCATTCTGGTTTTCTTTTCTACTCCGTCAATGACGGAATCTACAACGGAGCAGATGTGAACAGAGCCTATGCTATATTTGTGAACACTTTAATAACCCGAGTTTCCAGATAAATAAATTGATGCATTGATGCATTAAAGCTACAGTATAAGAGATACCTCACAGTTTTCGGGGAAGTTAATATAGGGAAGACTTTCTCTAATAAACACAAAGGACAGTACGAGGCACATGCTGCTATAGGAGGCTTGGAGTCTGCCTTCTCTCCCTATTACCTGGTAGTTCATGGTTTGCCTGGGAGAAGAGTAGCCGCGACCGTGATGTTGCTGGTAATGGTGCATGTTTCCTCCGGGAGACTTGCTGTAAGGAGACGTGTCAAACCGAGGACTAGGCCGCCGAGGTGGAGTGTTACCTGGGGAATGGCCGCTGTACCTGCCCCCGTAAGGACTTTGAGAGGGCGACCACTGTCCTCCCCCGCTGCCGTAAGGCCTCTGAGGCCTGTGTCCATAGGTGGGTGTGTGCGGATTGCCATAACCCCAGGCAGGCAACGGTGGAGGAAGCATAGGGCCACCGGGGCCTGGAAACGGCGGTGGGCTTTGGAAAGACCCCGGGCTTCCTTCACCGCCGCCTGGTCCGGAAGGATTCGGAGACCTAAAATTCTGTCTGGACATCGTTAAAAACAATTGGCCGCGGTCAAATCTACCGCGACTTCCAATAGGGCGGTACTGCGTTCTCACTCACACTCGGCGTACCTACAAGAGCGGAACTTGCGGCTTGTGCAACACCCGTGCTTCCGGCCTACTAGCGACAAAGAATCAGGGTTCCGGGTTAGAGAGTGTCTCTTCTCTTATCGACACCGCTCCCAGCAGGAAACCTCTCAGACCATAATCCCGCCTATTTGGTTAATAAAGATGACCATAGACAATAGAGAATTATTTGCCAGTTGTTAGTTCAGATTCTCCCGTTAAAGGTGCCCATTAGAGTTTGCCCTGACATTAGTTAGAAATCAGTTCTTATACTAAGATTTATCAAAACTGGTGTAAAGAAAATATAAAGTAGTTGCCCATAGCAACCAATCGGGTATAAGCTCATTTTTTTCAGAGGCCCTCTGGTTGCTATGGACAATTACTCTAAATTTATTTGGCACCAGTTTTAATAAATCCACTATCTACCGATTTAAGTCATTTAAAGCTAGGACTTCATGGCACTACAATGTCACCTGGAAGTTGTCGTAAAATTGAGTGACTACCATAAGCACGACTCCAGTGATTCTGTTTGGGAAATAAAATGTTGCAAGCTTTTTTTCATAGGAAAACACTGAAGTCTTTCAGTGCAGTGGGCCCCATGCACACGACAGCAAAAAACCTCCGTTTTTGCGGACCGCAATTGCGGTCCGCAAAAACGGAGCCATTCACTTTCATTGAACACTGACACCTTTCCGTAGCACTACAGAAGGGTGTCAGTGCCGTGGAAATTTTCCGGGAATTATGGAACATGTCCGTTCTTTCGCATTTTGCGGGCCGTGCTCCCATACTTTGTATGGGAGCACGGCCCGAAAATGCGGCTGTCAGTCAGCGGCCGGCCGTGCCCGCGATTGCGGGCCGCGATTGCGGGCACGGTCGTGTGCATGGGTTAGGCGATATACACTTCTCATTGTTCCAGCCCAGCATGATCCACAGCACAGTGTGGTTATTCAGTGAAAGAAGCTGTGCTGGAACAATGAGAAGTGTATGTCACTGATTGGTCACTGATTGGTCAGCCTCATACACTTCTTTACAACACCCACTTGGTCAAAAGTAAAAACACGCCCAGTTGGGCATTAAGAAACTAAATCTAAAATTGCTCATAACTTGCCAAAAAATGATCGTTTTTCAAAATAAAAACCCCTGCTGTTATCTACATTCCAGCGCCGATCAGATTATGTAGGAGACAGGGCACTTATAATCTGGTGACAGAGCCTCTTTAAACCGTTTTTCATTGAAGTCAATGAAGAACAGCTCAAGATTACGGGCGTCAAAGACGCCTCACATAATGCAAGGAGGAGCTTTTACGTCTGAAACGACGCAGCTGTTTTCTCCTGAAAACAGTCTAATTTTCAGACGTAAAAGCCACTTATCGTGTGCACATACCCTTAAAATACAGAGCTGTTTTCAAGGGAAAACAGCTCCTGATTTTCAGCCGTTTTTTAATCATACTCTCGTTTTTCGCAGCGTTTTTTATAGCCGTTTTTGGAGCTGATTTTCTATAGAGTCAATGACAAACGGCTCTAGAAGTGACATGCACTTCTTTTTCGCAGCCGTTTTTTTACGCGGCCGTTTTGAAAAAACGTCCCGTCTGAGCAGAACGCCGTTTTTCCCATTGAAATCAAAGGGCAGATTTTTGGAGGTGGTCTGCTTCCGATTTTTCGGCCGTGAACATAGATCACAGAGCAATAGGGCATGTAACATATTCTTAAAGAATCAAAATTGCATGTGTGCATGTACTTAAGACAGGAGGTAACTGATATGGGTATGGCTAACTTAAAGTGAGCCTGTACTTTCATAAACCTTGTGAAATGTCAGAAGTTTTGATCGCTGGGGGTCCGAGCACTAAGACCCCCTCCGATCACTAAAACTAAACGGCACTGAGCTGCTTAGTTTCTGATTGGCATTTCCTCTGAAAGCCAAGTGAGCAGTGTATAGACTCATAGAATTTCTATTGAGCTCGTACAACGCTTGGCTTTAAGGGTATGTTCACACGAGGGCGTCCGTAACGGCTGAAATTACGGGGATGTTTCAGCCTGAAAACATCCCCGTAATTTCAGCCGTACCGGCATGTGCAGGCGCTTGAACGCCGCGTCAATTACGGGCGTAATTAGCGCTGCTATTCATTGGAGTCAATGAATAACGGCTCTAATTACGGCCAAAGAAGTGACAGGTCACTTCTTTGACGCGGGCGTCTATTTACGCGCCGTCTTTTGACAGCGGCGCGTAAATATACGCCTCGTGTGAACAGACAAACGTCTGCCCATTGCTTTCAATGGGCAGATGTTTGTCAGCGCTATTGAGGCGCTATTTTCGGACGTAATTCGGGGCAAAAACGCCCGATTTACGTCCGTAAATAGGCCGTGTGAACATACCCTAAGAGGAAAGCCACAGACGCGATCACAAATTAAGTGGCTCAGCGCTTTTCTGAGCGTTCATCAATTTAGAGCGTAGGCCGGTCTGCAGGGATGACATTTCATCCCATGTGACTGATGCAGCGAATCAAAGGCTGCAGAGGTCACATGGAAAATAGCGTAATCCCAGGATGCCAGGCTACGCTCTGCATAGAGGGAAGCATCACTATGACTATGGCTGTGCTAAGTATAAACTTTTTTTTTTCTTTATTCCTGCAGGATTTCCAAAGTGGACATGCCACCCGAAAAACTGTACCACAATTTGGTGCGGTTTTTCGGACGTTATTCCCTGCCGGCTTTCATGACAGATAAACGGTGTACTTTTATTCAGCGTATCCGTCCTGTGCGTTCCATACCCTAAAGCAGGTGTCTCAAACTCGGCCGGGTAAATGTGCCGCACATAGAAAAAATTTGATCTTGACGGGCAGCAAAGAGTACCATGTAAAATTGAGGCCTAATTTGGCGATTTACAAAGTATTAGTTCACAATTGCAGGCCTCAGATGTGAAATAATAAAAAGAAAGTGACCCCATTTTGGAAACTACACCCCTCAAGGCATTTATTAAGGGGTGTAGTGAGCATTTTCACCCCACAGGTCTTTTCCATAAATGAAAAAAATCCAAAAATATACCTGATGTATAAATAACATCAAGTAGACAGCAAGAATATAAAATATATAAATCTTTATTGTCCCATACGGGAAAAATTACCCACAAACAACATACAACTAAAATACAAAGAGCTAAAAACACCCCGGATGGGAATGTTCACCAAGTCCCATGGAAATGACCATAATTTATGACATAATTGCAACAATATGATATTATAGTAGAATAACCAGAAGATCAGATATCTAGAATGATCAACTTTAAACGGCAAGATATAACTCAATGAGTATGCAAAAGAACATCAGTGTCTAAATGGGCTAGTCATTTACCTGAAGTGGACATGGTGAAAAGAACACACTCCGTTCCGAGGACCACCTTGACGCGCGTTTCGCTTCCTTCGTCAGGAGAAGAAGTATGCCTAGTGTTTCCCCTCTTAAGTACACCTCCAAATGAGGTGATGTTAACCGGCGCATGACGGGTCACGCCCATCTCCATGCGTCAGACCATCCGCGTCACGGCCGGAAGTTGTACCTGGAAACCAGGACTCGTTCTCAAACCTAAAGACAACTACCGGTCCGACGCACGGGAGATCACGTGACCCGCATGCGCACCCATCGAGTACCCAACAGGTGAGACAAGAAGCGTACTGTCAATAGGGGAAAGTGTAGTTAATCGTACCGGTCCCTAGAAAGCCAAAAATACCCATGTACATGCACATGAAATAGACCTGACTATATCGAAATATCCCTATATGCGTATTACAAAATACCAAAAATAATTACTCATTAAATAAATAAATAATTGCATGACTGTACATATATTTAAATACCATATATTAAAATTCCATAAAAATATATTACAAAGATAGTAATTAAACAAATACTATACCACCAACTATAACCAAAAGGAAAAATAATTAAATATAATTGTACCAAATCTAATGCAAAATACCATGTGTCTTAGAAAACCCCCCATAAATAAATAAATTAAGAGGACCAACCCGGACCAGACCCTTGAATATAATTAATAAATATAAAATAAAGTGCACACTAGTAAGTTGATGGATTCGTAGATGCTGATCCCAATCGGAGACCCGACCTGTAACCAGGAATAACGGGTTACGACCAGGATGAGCAACACGGATCCAAAAATAAAGTGAAAATCTAATTTATACACATAGTTTTATACGTATATAATGTTTACAATACATTAAATCCCATTTTGAAAGATGAATTAATGACATGATAACAAACACCTTTGTGCATACATATCCCCCACAATGATAGACATTAATTATACATATATATTAAGATACATTCAAAATATTACCATAACCATAAAATTATATACAATTATATAAATAAATATTTATTATTA
This sequence comes from Rhinoderma darwinii, assembly GCF_050947455.1. NCBI lineage: Eukaryota > Metazoa > Chordata > Amphibia > Anura > Rhinodermatidae > Rhinoderma > Rhinoderma darwinii. The sequence goes on from NC_134691.1 coordinate 249,318,344, forward strand.
TTATTAAATATTAATACCCAATAGGTATGTGTACACATCTAAACTTCCCATAATAAAACATTATTATTATTTTAGGATATGCATACATATTATACATATACAAAAGGAAGGGAGGGGAAAGGAAGGGGAAAAAAGAGGGGAAAGGGAAGGGGAAAGCCATACATACATATAAATACATTATTCATATGACCACTCGTACATACATAAAAATCCATACATATATAACTCATATAAATACAGCCATGCATTATGTTCGTAACTTCGCATCCTCCAACATATATAATCATCGGCACTAATCCATATATTTCAGACTTTTTCGGTATCACTTTCTACAGAAATCCGTTAATTCGACACTAGCAACAAATTAAAAAACAGCATTAGTCTTAAACACAGCAATTACAAAAAGGATGCAAAACTTTGTGATTCGTTCAGACCCCTTAGGGACATTGTGTCCAAAGTAACAATCCATTTAATTTCCTTTCTCAGTAAATTTTTCACAATATCCCCCCCGCGATTTCCAGCATAAATCCGATCAATTCCCTTAACTTTCAAAAGTCTCCAATTGCTATCATGGAACTCCTTGAAGTGCCTTGCAAGAGGCTTACTTCTGTCACCATAAAGGGTGTCATCAATTCCATCATGTCTATGTTGAATGCCCTTAATGACCCTGATATGTTCCATTATCCGCATTTTTAGGTCCCTTGAGGTCATTCCGATATATATCTTATTACAAGGACAGCGCGCGTGGTAGATGACATTCCTAGTATTGTAGTTAACAAAATGTACAATTTTGTAAACTTTAATGCAATCTGAGCCAGAGAATGAATCAGTTCTCTCCATAGTTTGACAGGCTCCGCATTTACCACATGACACGTTGCCCCATTTGGGCCCCCTTGATCCAAAAAGATATTTATTAGATGTGGAGGGAAAATAATGACTCCTAACCAGAATGTCACAAAGGTTAGGACTACGCCGCGGTGTCATCGCCGGAAGAGGAGTAATAATTTTAGACAGACGTTTGTCTGTTTTCAAGATCGACCAATGTTTATTAAAAATCCCTCACATGATGTTCCATTGCTTATTGTACCCTGATATGTATCTTACCACATTGTCCGAATCTTTTCTTCCCTTCACTTGGGATTTAAGTAGGTCAGTTCTGGTCTTGGTTTTGGCATACTCGTATTCACGTTTCACTTCTGATTCTTGATTACCTCTATTGAGAAATCTGTTCATCAGATCCTTGGATCGATGCTCAAACCCATCTTCAGTAGAGCAGATCCTTCTAGCCCGGAGGAATTGCCCCCTAGGGATAGCCCTAATGATGTGTTTAGGGTGGGAGGAGTCAGCCGTTAAGTAAGAATTCACAGAAGTGGTTTTTCTAAAAATATCGGTGTTAAGCTTACCATCAGCCTCCACCTTTATCTTTAGGTCCAAAAAAATCGATTTCGGTCTTACTGTACTTGTTCACGAGTTTAATACCCATTTCATTAATATTCAGATGGTTTAGAAATAGGTTGAGCTCATCCTCAGTCCCCTGCCAAATAAACAAGACATCATCAATGAAACGCCTCCATGATACAACTTGCCACTCATCACAATAATTACCATTTGTTGTCAAGGATCTTTCCCAAAATCCCATAAATAAATTTGCATAGGATGGGGCACAAGTCGCTTACAAGTCGATTTTGTAAGTAGAATTTATCCTTAAAAACAAAGAAATTATGTCTCAATACATAATCTAGCAGTTCTAGAATGAGCTCAACCATTTCATCCGCCTTATTTCCTGCCTGCAGAAAAAAACTGCATGCGCGCAGACCATGATCATGATGTATTGATGTGTACCAGGACTCTACATCACTCGTGACCAAGTACATATCAGATTCTAATCTCAGGCCCTCAAGGGATACAAGAATATCAGTTGAATCACGTATATATGATGGAAGAGTTTCCACATGGGGTCTGAGATAGAAATCAATAAATCTACATGTCATCTCACAGATCCCACCGATTCCCGAAATAATCGATCTGCCAGGAGGGCATTTAACATTTTTATGCACCTTAGGTAAAAGGTAAAGAGTAGGTACTTTAGGTTCTCTAACAATCAAACTCTCAAGAACCTCCCGTGTGATAATGCCCTTATCTACTGCTTTCCTCAGAATGGTATCGAGTTTTGAGCTAAATAGAGTCATTGGGTTGTGATGCAAAACCCTGTAAGTTTCTTTATCACCAAGTTGTCGCCCAACCTCTTTTTCGTACATATCACATGGCCACACCACGACATTTCCACCCATGTCCGCTGGCTTGAATATAACATCTTTCATCTGTTTTAATTCCCTTAAAGCCTCCCTCTCACAAGGTGCCAGGTTGTCACCAAAATTGTTGGAAACAGATCTCAAATCCTCAGTTACCAATCTTACAAAAATATCAACCTGTGGACAAAGGGAAAAGGATGGAAATGTCGTGGATTTCTTGCGGGCACACAAGGGAAGTTTAGGTATGCTCATATCTTCAACAGAATTCCTCCAATGCTTTAAGGGCCTCCATTTTTCCATAAATGAATGCGCTCTGGATGGTGCAAATGAAAAATTTGTATGTCTCCCTAGATATGCCATTTCAGTGGCAAATATGTCGTGCCCAGCTTGTGCTACTGGAGACATACACCCCAAAAATTGTTAAAAGGGTTCTCCCGGGTATGGCGATGCCATATATGTGGAAGTAAAGTGCTGTTTGGGCACGCTGTAGGGTTCCGAGTGAAGGAGCGCCATTTGGCTTTTGGAGCTCGGATTATGCTTGGTAGTACTTTTAAGTACATGTAAGTTGGGCAAAGTATATCAGGGGCATAGTCAGGTTGTTTAGTATTGGGGTAAAAATACAATAAAATAATCCATAGATGTGTGTTAGGCCGGATTTACACAAGCGTGTGCGTTTTGCGCGCGCAAAAGGTACATAACAGCTCCGTGTGTCAGCAGCATATGATGTGTGGCTGCGTGATTTTCGCGCAGCCGCCATCATTATGACACTCTGTTTGTATGTTTGTAAACAGAAAAGCACGTGGTGCTTTTCTGTTTTCATTCATAATTTTTACTGCTCTTGCGCGAATCACGCTCGTCACACAGAAGTGCTTCCGTGTGCTGCGCGTGATTTTCACGCACCCATTGACTTCAATGGGTGCGTGATGTGCGAAAAATGCACAAATATAGGACATGTCGTGAGTTTTACGCAGCGGACACACAATGCGTGAAAATCACGGACTGTCTGAACGGCAACATTGACTAACATAGGTCCGTGCGAGGCGCGTGAAAATCATGAGCTTTGCACGGACGTATATCACGTTCCTCTGAATAAGCCCTTACGCTGTGGAGCAATCCTTTCTGCACAGGCCAGTGTCGCACTGATAAATGGTGTCCTTACTTATGCCCCTTTTGGTCCACTCTCCGCACCTTTGCAGTTTGGGTAATTTTGCTGGGAAGTGTTGTCCTGGTATAATATGGGCACCGTCGCTTCCAGCGGATATATGTTTGGGCCCTACACTTCCTGGTTCCCTAATTTTAGGGCCTTGATAAATCGCCTCTTGAAACAGAAGAAATGTTCTCCTCGGACCTGCACAACTGCATATTTTTTATTTCCTGACTTATTGGAGCCTTAACTAATTTTATTTTTTCATAGACGAAGTGATATGAGGGCTGTTGTTTTGCGGGACGAGCTGTAGTTATTATTGGTACTATTTTGGTGTACATGCGACTTTTTGATCAATTTTTATCCTATTTTTTGGGAGGCCAGGTAACCAAAGGCAATTCTGGCATAGTTTTTTTTAATGTTTTTTATACAGCGATCATCATGCGTTATAAATTACATGTTTACTTTATTTTGCTGGTCAGTCCGATTCCGGCGATACCTAATTTATAGAACTTTTTTATGTTTTATAACGTTTTGCTCAATAAAATTAGTTTTGTAAAAATAATGTATTTTTTCTGTCGCCAAGTTGTGAGAACCATAACTTTTTAAATTTTTCGTTGACAGAGCTGTATGAGAGCTTGTTTTTTGCGAGACGAGCTATAGTTTTTATAGGTACCATTTTTGGATACATGCGACTTTTTGATTACTTTTTATTCCAATATTTGTAGGGCAACGTGACCAAAAAACAGAAATTCTGGTATAGTTTTTAACTTTTTTTTCACGCTGTTTACCGCGTGCAATAAATAATATAATATTTTTATACCTCAGGTCGTTATGGTCGCGGCGATACCAAATACGTATGGTTTATTTTATATTTTTTTCAATATTAAAGGGCTCAGGGCGATTGTGTTTTATTTTATTACTTGAAACTTTTATTATGTTTTTAAACTTTTATTTTTTTCACTTTTTTTTTTACACTTTTTTTCAAGTCCCACTAGGGGACTTAAAGGTCCAACTGTCTAATTATTTTTTCTAATACATGGCACTACCTACGTAGTGCAATGTGTTACATCTGTCAGTTATTCACTGACAGCAAGCCGATTAGGCTTAGTCTCCTGGCGGGACCTAATCAGCTTCCGTAATGGCAGAGCAGGAGGCCATTGTGTCTCCTGTTGCCATAGCAGCAGTTGGCAGCCCTGATTTCATGTCAGGGCTGGCTATCTGCTAGCAACCGCTAAGATGCAGCGATCACTGCATCTAAGGGTTTAATGGCAGGAATCGGAGCTAGCTCCGGTTCCTGCCGTTACAGGTGGATGTCAGATGTAACATACAGCTCACATCCACCACTGATGGCGTCGGCTCAACTCCTGAATTGGCGCCATCTTGCCGGCGGCTACGGAAGCCGTTCAGTCTCCGCCGCCGAGCGGGTCCTGAACGGCTTCCGTGCTAGGCAGACCGGGAGGCCAGTATTAAGCCTCCGGTTGCCACTGCAGCCACCGGAACCCCGGCAATTTCATTGCCAGGGTTCCGATGAGCTGCAAACACCTTAAATTCAGCGATCGCGTTGAGCACATTTAAGGGGTTAATGGCGGGTATCGAAGCTAATTTCAGTCCCCGCCATTACAGTCGGATGTCAGCTGTAATACACCGCTGACATCCGGCGATAATGGCACCGGCTCAGCTTCTGAGTCGGTACCATGCATTTGGCGTATGGATGTGGCAAAATGCAGGAAGCACTAGCTTTCCATGGCGTACCCATATGTCAAATGTCGGGAAGGGGTTAAAAGGCAGCTGTTCCTGGGGCATTAACGGGTGATGGGCAGGAGCTTCCCCGCGTGTATGCCTCCATCGATGTAGAGGGTGCGTGACAGGCAGGAGCCTCACCAGATAGAGACAACATGATTGGCAGGTTGACGGGTATGAGCCTTCCTGCCAGCAAGAATTTCTTAGAGGCCTACTGGAAGGCCTTCATTTAACCCCTTCAGGACTGAGCCATTTTTTTACTTTTCATTTTCGTTATTTTTCTGTCAATAGAGTGGCTTATTTTTTGCGGGAGGATTTGTAGTTTCTATCGGTACCATATAATGTAATAGGAAACTGGCAAAAAAAATTTGCGGGCTGAGATTGTAAAAAACTGCAATTCCTCCATTGTTTTTTGGGTTTCGTTTTTAAAGCTTTCACCGTTCGGTAAAAACGACAACTTAACTTCTGTGTCTCAATACAATTACAGGGACACCAAATGTATATAGTTTTGACCGAGTCAATTCTGACTGGCCAATCGCAGCTTTTTTCGCCATATACCGATCACTGTGCCACAGTGATAGGTGGTGATTGGTGCTGTCCAGGACAGCACCAATACTTGCATTGCACTCACTGGCCGTTGGAACTCAGCGCCCCCTCCCCGATCGCAATTGGTTGGTCTGCACAGTGTTAATTTGTTGACGCAGGTTTTTTTTTAGCCTTTTATAAAACTGTAAAAAAAAAAAAAAAAGTGAAAAAAAATAAATATATAGCTAAGTGTAGCTAGTACTTGCATAGGTAGGGAGTTAGTGTAAATTTACTGGAGTATATTTTTTCTACTACAGTTTTTTTTGTTAGCATCAGTTAGTGATACCGTAGCGTTACAGGATTAGCGTCAGTTAGTGTAGTTTAAATTTACTGCAGTATAATTTTCATACTTTCATATTTTCATATTTTTAGAACTACAGATTTAGCATCAGTTAGTGACGAATGTTCAGGTTTGTTTTTTTTACTGAAGCTCGTTCACTAAATTTTACATAGCATAGCTTTATAGTTTTAGTCTAAATTTACTGTAGTAATTTTTTGCCGTTTTATGTTGCCATATTTTTATTTTTTACTGAAGTTTCTTCAGTACTTTTTATTCTCCAAATTTTTTTAAATTTTGCACAACCCCGTGTAAAAATAAATTTAGTATTACACGTGTTGAAGCACTACACACCCCCCCTAATAAAAATGTCCCAATCATCCCAAAGAGTCTATTCAGCAGAGGAGGCATACGCCCTCCTGGCCTCTGACACTGATTCGGCCAGCGAGGTAGAAGAGGAATTTGCCCCATACATCTTGTCCAACTCCTCTTCCTCATCGGTGAGGAGGAACCCCCAGCAAAGGTGCCCCAGAACATCAGCTGAGGAAACCAGTGGCGGATTAAGCAGACCATAGGCCCTGGGCTGTTACCTAAACTTGAGCCCCCCTTCCGCACTGCCGCCCTGCCGCGCCGTAACGGTTGTCAACACTACCTTTTTGGGCATGCATTAACAAATGGGTGTTACAATTCCCCTTTCACAGGGCTGTGTCCCTACATACTGACAGTATCACACTGTGCAGGAACACATCCTCCTGACAAGGGGAATTGTCTATCAGTCCTGGACTGCAGAAAGACTTTTTGTGAAATACAAGGATTTCCTATAATAAACATGTCAGGAGAGGTGACAGATTCTCTATAAATCTAGTGACTCACAGGTGATGACGTCTCAGATTCTAGTAGTTTTTTTTATCTTTTCTTCTCCATCTGGTCCAGAGCTCATGACGACTTCTTCCGGCCATGACACATTTCTGCAGAATTTGCCACTCAGATGTCTTCGGCTCCTCACTTTTCCAACATTTCCAAATCTATAAACGAAAATAAAATTATCATGGTGCCACATACTGTGCCCCTAAATATAATAGCACCAAACACTGCGCGCCTGAATATAATAATACTATACCCTGTAAAACACCACTTACACACAGCCTCCTGTACATAGTGCCACACACAGCCCCCTGTATATATCACACATCCCCCTATAGTGAGCACCACACACATCCCCCCCGTAGAGAGCGTTACACACAGCCCCCTATAGATGGAGCCATACAGCCCTCCCCCTCTTGTAAATAGCGTCACAGAGCCCCCCCCCGTAAAGAGCGCAACACACATACCGCTGCGGATAGCGCCACACAGCCCTCCCCTTTGTACATAGTGTCACACAGCGCTACCCCTTGTATATAGTGTCACCCAGCGCTCCCCCTTTATATATAGGGCCACACAGCACTCCCCTCTTGCGTATAGGGCCACTTAGCGTTCCCCCTTGTATATAGGGCCACATAGCGCCCCCCTTGTATATGGTGCACACAGTTCTCCCCCCTTTGTATATAGGGCCACATAGCGCTCCCCCTTGTATATAGTGCACAGTGCTCCCCCTTTGTATATAGTGCACACAGCGCTCCCCCTTTGTATATAGTGAACACAGCACTCCCCCTTTGTATATAGTGCACACAGTGCTCCCCCTTTGTATATAGTGCACACAGCGCCCCCCCTTTGTATATAGGGCCACACAGCACTCCCCCCTTGTATATAGTGTCACAGAGCACACCCCCTTTTTTATATAGTGTCACCCAGCGCTCCCCTCCCCCTTGTATATAGGCCCACACAGCGCTACCCTCCCCCTTGTATATAGGGCCAGCCAGCACTCCCCTTTGTATATAGTGTAACGGAGCACTCCCCCCATCTTTGAATATATACACAGCGCTACCCCCACGTAAAAAAAAATAAATATAATTTACTTACCTTGCCCCGTGGTGGCCGCTCCAGCTGGACGCATGTGAATCCTCCAGACTAGACGCATGCGCAGACCAGCGTGATGCAGTACCTCATCACGCCGGCCTGCGCAGTCTTCCCAGCGCCTTATAGGCTGCAGGCCTATCGTGGCCTGCAGCCTATAATATTCATTTGTATCTGAGGATTCAGATACAAATGAATGTGGCTGCCGCTAGCATCGGGGGCCCCCTCCGGTGCTGGCGACGCCACCGGGCATGAGGGGGCCATGCGGTTCAGGCGGCCATGGGCCCCCTGAGAGCCTTGGGCACCGGGCGGCCGCCCGAACCGCCCTATTGATGATCCGCCACTAGAGGAAACACCGCAAATTACTGAGCTCATGTGAAACCCAGTCCCCGTAAATTATCATCCTCAGATTTTGAGACTGAAGGCTTCACAGAAATATTTTTTTAAGGTTTTTTTAATATTTAATGGTGGCCCAGACCAATTTATACGCCCAGGAATTTATTTCCCAGAACCCCACGCCATCATATGCTAGACCCCTCAGGTGGACCCCCGTAGATGCAGCGGATATGAGGAGATTTTGGGGCCTGGTGCTGCATATGGGTCTATTAAAGAAGCCAAAGATTAGGCAGTACAGGAGTACAGATGTTTTGTACAACATCCCAATTTACCGCATGGACATGAACCGGACATGCTTCGAAGTGATTTCAAAGTTTTTGCATTATAATGACACTGCACAATGCCCTCCCCGTGATGACCCCAAATATGACCACCTTTTTAAAATCAGGCCAGTCATTGATCACTTTAGCAACAAATTTCAAGAAGCTTACACCCCTGAAAAGAACATTTCAATAGACGAGTCTCTTGTACATTTTAAGGGGAGGCTGAAATTCCACCAATACCTGCCTAGTAAGAGGGCGAGGTATGGGATAAAAATGTACAAGCTGTGCGAGAGCAGCTCAGGGTACACCCACAGGTTTCGGGTTTATGAAGGAAAGGACTCCAAGAGTGAACATCCAGGATGCCCCCGTCCTGGGAGTTAGTGGGAAAATAGTGTGGGATTTGGTGCACCCACTGCTGGACCAGGGTAATCACCTTTATGTGGATAACTTGTACAATAGCATCCCATTAAGTGCCTCTCCACCAGAAATACTGCAGCATCCGGCACCATGCGCAAAAACCAGAGAGGACTCCCTAAAACCTTGCTTGTCCAAAGTCTCAGAAGGGGTGAAAGCAGGGCAATATACAGCGAGAACGTGTTGTTCATCAAGTACAAGCGGGATGTCCTACTCTTGACCACAATACATGGGAACGGCAGCACCCCTGTCCCTGTATGAGGTACTGTTATGTCTATTCCCGTGGCCCGTCTTTCTGACTTACCCTCCGACGGCCGCGGCCATGGACACGTGGGTTCTCTGCGGCGTCTCCCTCCTTTGAGACGCCGGCACTCACTTCCTGGATCTGGGACTGTCTCCCGCAGGGCGCGCGCGCCCTCGCGTGCATGGCCTTAAAGGGCCAGTGTGCGCACAATTGCAGGAAGTCTGCAATCAGTCCAGAATGCTGCTGGACTATAAAAAGGGCTCTGCCCTCTTGATCATTGCCTGAGCATTGTTGTGTACCTAAAGTTTGTCTTGCAAATGGTCTCCTAGTGTTTTCCAGTTCCCAGTGTTACCCGTTCCTGCTGCCTGTACCCTGTATCCTATGCTACCATGCCTCTGTACCCTTTCTGGACTATAGACTTCGTACTGTACCTGTTTGGCCAGCTGCTATCCTGCTACACGGTAGGGCCCAGTGGGTCCACACCCCACGCCGTGACAGTGCGCTCAGGCCATGGATCCCGCTGGTCAATTCAAGGGCCTGTCACCCTCTCAAGCCATGCAGGTGGACCTGCAGGATCTGCGAGCACAACAGGATCACCTTCTTGTGGCAGTAGACTCCATGGCACAGCAGTTAGGGGCGCTACCTGCTCCCTTCTCTGCCCCTATTCAAGCTCCTCCGATCGATCCTCCTGCTACACCTCCTGGCAGCTCCGGTTCGGATCCTCGGTTCTCGCTGCCATTGCCACCTCGTTTCCATGGAGACGCAAGTACGTTCAGGGGATTTCTGACCCAATGCCATATCCACTTCACCCTGCACGCCCGAGCATTTCCTTCGGACGGAGCCAGGATCGCTTTCATTATGTCTTTACTTGCCGGCAAGGCCCTGGCGTGGGCGAACCCAATCTGGGAAAGACAGGAACCCGAGACTTCCAGGGGTTTGTGCGGTTATTCCGTACTGTATTCGAGTCTCGTCGGCAGCCACTGCTATCTTTAACCTTCGCAAGGAGGACGCCTCCGTGGGCGAATACACCATCCAGTTCTGGACCCTGGCAGGAGAACTGTCCTGGAACGATGAGGCGTTGGTAGTGTCCTTCTGGCATGGCATATCGCCCGAGATAAAGGACAAACTTGCTGCTCGAGATCTTCCATCTGCCTTGGATGACCTGATTCTACTTGCTACTCGAGTGGACATAAGGCTCAGAGAGCGTTCCCAAGAAGTTCGACAGGAGAGACGGCTTCCTAGACTGGCGCCCCACTTCCAGCAACCCCTCTTGCCTTCTTCTACTGCTCCACCCAAGGTTCCGATGCAGGTGGATCGGCTTAAACTGTCCTTTCAGGAGAAACAGCACAGGTGCACCTCTGGACTCTGTCTTTATTGCGGCCTCGCTGGCCATGTCGTGCATCTGTGTCCCCAGAAGCCAAAAAACCCCAACGCCTAGGATTGGTTGGAGAGACAACCCTGGGCGACACAACATTTATTAGAGAACTCTCCTCCAAACTGTTCATTCCTGTGACCATCGTCGCTGGCGAGAGGCCCCATCCAGTCTCTGCCTACCTGGACTCTGGCTCTGCAGCCAATTTCATCTGTCAAGACCTTGTGGATCTTCTTCAGTTGCCCACTGTTCTGCTGGAAAGGCCGTTGATCGTTTCCTCAGTAGATGGACTGCCATTGCCTGACCCAGTTTTGTCTGTGACCAAGCCGTTGAGACTTCTAGTGGGAGTTCTTCACTCTAAGCTCATAAACCTGTTTGTCCTGCCCAAGGCCGTCAACCCAGTGCTGCTGGGTTTGCCTTGGCTCCATCTACGCGCCCCAATCCTGGATTGGAACTCGGGAGAAGTTCTTCAGTGGGGTCCCAAGTGTCTCGACCGCTGTCTGGGGCATATCCATCCGCCTCAGTCTCCTCCGCATCAGTCATTGGCAGTGTTGCCTCCTTGTTACTCTCTGTTCGCAGATGTCTTCAACAAGAAGCAAGCAGAGACGTTCCCACCACATCGAACATATGATTGTCCTATCGACTTGGTTCCTGATTCATCCCTTCCTCGCAGTAGAGTATACCCTCTCTCCTTACCTGAAACCCAGTCTATGTCAGCCTACATTTAAGGAGAATCTGGAGAGGGGCTTCATACGTAAATCCTCATCCCCGGCCGGAGACGGGTTTTTCTTTGTCAAGAAGAAAGATGGATCCCTCCGACCCTGCATTGACTACAGGTGTCTCAACCAGATCACAGGTACCCTTTGCCTTTGATTTCGGAACTATTTGATCACATACGGGGGGCAATTTTTTTTTGTAAACTAGACCTGCGGGGGGCCTACAATCTAATCCGGATTAGTCAGGACGATGATTGAAAGACTGCATTTAATTGTAATGAATCGGGGTAGGGAGACGGACAGGTGAGCCCTAGTCTACCCGCAACTCAGTCCCTGCCTACTTGCACGGCCCGTCCTAAGCGATGGCGTACAACTGGGCGACGGTCCCTACGCTCAGTAGGTGCAAGACAGACAACACAAGACAAGGGCACACAGAAGCAAAGGGGGAAGTTGGGGCAGTTGCCAACGACAACACCGTGAGCAACAGGCAGAGTGAACGAGCCGAGTCAAACCAGGAGAGTACGTAGTAGCAAAATCAGAGCAGGAGAATAGTCAGTCAAGTCAGGGTCAATATGAAACAGAGGTCAATCAGGAAAATAGCAGGAAACGCAGAGCCAGGAAACAAGACAATCACAGGCAAGGAACAACTGCAAGTGAGGGTATAAATAGACCAAGGGCGGGAGCTAGAACAGTCAGGCCAGGCTGTGATAGGTTCTCTCTCTCCTCAGCCTGCTAGCCTGAGTGGTAACAGATCGCGTCACTCTAGCAGGCCTTGGAGCTGATGAAGGCGGATTAACCCCGGGCATCGACACAGAACCGGTGTCTGGCAAACCCTTTACATTAATATTCGTGATGGGCACTATGAATATCTGGTCATGCCCTTTGGCCTGTGTAATGCCCCTGCGGTGTTTCAAGAATTTGTCAATTAAATTTTTCGTGATCTCCTCTTTGTCTGTGTTGCGGTATATTTCGATGACATTTTGATTTTTCCCCCAGATCTTGTAACTCATCAGAGTTATGTCCACCAGGTGTTGCTTCGATTAAGGGAGAATCATCTTTATGCCAAGCTGGAGAAGTGCTTGTTTGAAAAAAAAAAAAACTCTCTTCCATTCCTGGGCTATATCATCTCCGATCAGGGTCTCAAAATGTACCCTGAGAACGTAAAGGCGTTCCTGGAATGGCCACGCCCCCAAGGCTTAAGGGCCATACAACGCTTCCTGGGATTCGTCAACTTCTACCGGCTGTTCATCCCCAACTTCTCCTCATTGACAGCTCCCATCTCTACCCTCACTAAATAGGGCATGAATGCCAAGGTGTAGACTCCGGAAAGCAGAAGCCGCATTTAAAACCTTAAAAAAGGACTTCACGTCAGCCTCTATTCTTCATCACCCTGATGTATTTCTACAGTTTTCATTAGAGGTGGCGCTTTCTCTGTTGGTGTGCTGGTGCACTTTTAACTGTGGTATGTGGCTACTATTCGAAGCTGTTTTCTTCCGCAGAGCGCAACTACTCGATTGGGGATCGGGAGTTACTGGCCATCAAGCTGGCCCTGCAGGAGTGGAGACACCTACTGGAAGGCGCAGCTCATCCTATCCTGGTCTTTACGGACCACAAGAACCTGACCTATCTTCAGACGGCTCAACGGCTGAATCTTCGTCAAACCAGGTGGTTGCTGTTCTTTGCCTGGTTCCACTTCAAACTCCACTACCGACCTGCCGACAAGAATGGGAGTGCCGATGCCTTGTCTAGTTCGTTTGAGACAGAGGACACTGTGGAGTCCCCATAGAATATTATTGATCCTTCCTGCATCTTCTCTGTTAACCCTCTGCAAGTTAGGACTTTTGTACGTCTGGCAGGCAGAGGACGAATCCTTCGCTGGGGTAACAATTCCAAGCTGGCAGGTCACGCGCGTGCCTGTAAGATCCGAGACCTAATTGCCCGTGAGTTCTAGTGGCCCACGCTGCCCAAATATGCGCAGCAAATAAAGTTGCCCACTCCAGACCAGCTGGTCTGCTCCAGCCACTGCCTGTGCCCGATGCCCCCTGGCGGCATGTTGCGATGGCCTTTGTCACAGATCTGCCTCGCTCTGCTGGATGCAGTGTGATCTGGGTGGTGGTGGATCGATTTTCCAAAATGGCTCATTTTGTTCCGTCGACTGGCCTGCCTTCTGCTGCTCAACTGGCCGACCTCTTCGTTCAACATATCTTCCGTCTGCACGACTTGCCCCTGCATATTGTCTCGGATTGAGGGGTCCAGTTCACTTTGAAGTTCTGGAGAGCACTCTGCGGTCTCCTTGGTGTAAAGTTGGACTTCTCCTCGGCCTATCAACCCAGTCCAATGGTCAAGTCGAGAGGATTAACCAGATTATGAAGAACTATCTGTGGCACTTTGTCTCCAGGCAGCATGATGACTGGGTGCAGCTGCTCCCGTGGGCTGAGTTCTCCTATAATAACCATACAAGTGACTCTACCAACTCCAGTCCGTTCTTCATCGTCTACGGCCAACATCCTCGAATACCTCTTCCTGTCTCTACTATGTCCCAGGTGCCTGCAGCTGACTCTACCTTCAGGGATTTTCTGCAGATATGGCAACAGACCCGATCTTCTATTCTGCTGGCGGTGGACCGCATGAAGAGAAAGGCAGACACTAGAAGATGAGAGCCTCCTGTTACGTCTATGGCCACGCCCCGTCATTCTGACTTACCCCTCGACGGCTGTGGCCACTCCAGCACTCCTAGTTCTGCAGTGGCTCCTGGCGGCTCATCAGGGACTTTCGAGGTAAGGGAGATACTGGCCACCAAGAAAGTGGGAGGAAGGACGTGTTATTTGGTGGATTGGAGGGTATTCAGTCCAGAAGAGAGGTCTTGGGAGCCAGAGGAGAACATTCATGCTCCTGTCCTCGTGAAGAAGTTTCTCTCCCGCTCTGGCCCCAAGAGGGGGGATACTGTTACGTCCATGGCCACGGCCCGTCGTTCTGACTTACTGTCCAACGGCCGTGGCCAGAGACACGTGAGTTCTCCCTCCTGTGAGACGCCGGCACTCACTTCCTGGATCTGAGACTGTCTCCCGCAGGAAGTCTGCAAAAAAGGGCTCTTGATTATTGCCTGAGCGTTTGTAAAGGATCTGCCAGGCACAGCTTCTGTGTCAACGGCCATAGGTAAATCAGTCTGCACCTGCTTCTATGTCTGCGAGACTGACTCCATCTTCCACCACTCAGGATGGCAGGCTTAGGAGTGGGAGAGCCTATCACAGCCTGGCCAGACAGAGCTAGCTCCCGCCCTCTGTCTATTTATACCTGCCTTTCCTGTTCCTCCTTGCTTGTGATTCTTCTCGTTTGGTTTCCTGGCCCTGCTGCAGCTTCTTGTACTATTTGTCCCTGCTACATACTGACCCTGGCTTACGGACTACTCTCCTGCTCTGCGTTTGGTACCTCGTACACTCCTGGTTTGACTCGGCTCGTTCACTTCTCTTGTTGCTCACGGTGTTGCCTTGGGCAACTGCCCCATTTCCCTTAGCTTCTGTGTACCCTTGTCTGTTTGTCTGTCGTGCACTTATTGAGCGTAGCGACCGTCACCCAGTTGTACCCCGTCGCCTAGGGCGGGTCGTTGCAAGTAGGCAGGGACTGAGTGGCGGGTAGATTAGGGCTCACTTGTCTGTTTCCCCACCCCCAGCATTACAGCGTTGTTGTGTACCTAAAGTTTGTCTTGCAAATGGTCTCCTAGTGTTTTCCAGTTCCCAGTGTTATCCATTCCTGTTGCCTGTACCCTGTCCCGTGCTACCGTGCCGTCTAGAGTTGAAGTCGAGTTGTGTCTTCCGCTGCATCTACTGTGTAACACCCCGCCGGGTTTCCGTCTACTGCCGGAGCCTTATCTTCAACCTGAATCACCGCTACTGTCTACATTGCCTCAGGTACCCTTTCAGGACTATAGAGTTTGTACTGTACCTTTTTGGGCAGCTGCTATCCCGCTATGTGGTACAGCCCAGTGGGTCCACACCCCGCACCGTGACAGGTACCAGTACAGTGACCCCCAAGCCAGATTGCATCCTGTGATATAATAAATATATGGGAGGTGTTGATCTTTCAGATCTTGTGCTGAAGCCGTATAGTACAATGCGGAAGACAAGGGCGTGGTACAAAAAAAGTGGCCGTGCACATTGTACAGATGGCATTGTATAACGATTATGTGCTATCACGTGCAGGTTGGACAGGGACATTTCTTCAGTATCAAGAGGTGGTAATCAAAGGACTTCTATTTGGAAACCAAGAAGGAGGGGGACCAAGCACATCTGCTGGAAGCGAGGGCATCCATATTGTACCAGGGCAGCACTTTCTCAGCACCTGCCCAGAAAAGCCTGGCTTATCCATAAGGGGGTGTTTCAAAGTGTACCACACATCTATGACTTATTAATTTTTATTATTTATGTACCTTTTTTTTTATACCACCTTATTATACCCTGATGCACTCCCCACAGCTTACATATGCCCCCACACTTACAAATTAAAATGCCAGCAAAACCCACCCAAAAAATACTACTTCTTTTTACCTCTAGCCCTATGGGATGCAGTTTCTAAAATAGGGTCACTTTAAGGGGGTTTCTACGGTTTTGTTCCCTCAGGGGCTTTGCCAATGCGACATGGCCCCTGAAAAACAGTCCAGCAAAATCTGCAGGCCAAAAAGTGCTCCTTCCATTTCTCCTTTAGACCTTGTGAAAATGAAAAAAAAAGTAAAGCTAGCTAAAACTACATTTTATGGGAAAAAAACAAATGTAGTTTTTGATATTCATGGCCTACGTCCAATTAATTCTGCAAAAAACCTGTGAGGTCAAAATGCTCACTATACCCTAGATAATTTCCATAAGGGGTGTAGTTTCCAAAATGGGGTCACTCTCAGTTGGTTTCCCACTGTTTTGATCCTTCAAGGGCTTTGCTAATGCGACATGGCACCTGAAAACCATTGCAGCAAAAGTTGAGCTCCAAAAGCCAAATGGTGCACTTTCATTTCTGATGTGTTCAAACATCAGTTTACGACCACATATGGGGTATTGCTGTATTCGGGAGAAATTGCTTAACAAATGGTGGGGTGCTTTTTCTCCTTTATTCCTTGTAAAATAGAAAACAAATGTATGTTTTATTGGGAAAAATATCATTTTTACAGTTTAATGCAAAGAAACTTAGCAAAAAAAACGGTGGTGACAAAATTGTCACTATAACCCTAGATTAATTCCTTGGGGGTGTAGTTTCCAAATTGGTGTCTGTTGGGGTGGTTTCCACTCTTTTGGCACCACAAGCCTGACATGGTGCCTAAAATATAATCTAATAAAAAGGCCTGTGCTTCAGTAAATTACCACACTAGGGACACATGTGGGATATTTCTAAATTATAAATATTTATAAATATGGAGTTGCATTTCTCGGGTTAAACCTTCTGTGTTACGGAAAAAAATGTATTACAAATGAATTTTGGCAAAAAAATGGAACTTGGAAATTTCACCTCGGCATTGCTTTGATTCCTGTGAAACGCCTAAAGCGTTAAAACACTTTCTAAATGCTCTTTTGAATACTTTGAGGTGTGCAGTTTTCAAAATGGGGTGTTTTATGGGGACTTTCTAATAAATAAGGCCCTCAAAGCCACTTCAGAACTAAACTGGTCCATGAAAAAATAGCTCTTTGAAATTTTCTTTAAAATGTGAGAAATTGTTGCTCAAGTTCTAAGCCTTGTAACGTCCTAGAAAAATAAAAGGACGCTCAAAAAATTATGCAAACATAAAAGTAGACATATGGTAAATTTTAACTAGTAACTATTTTGTGTGGTATTACTATCTGTTTTACAAGCAGATACATTAAAATTTAGAAAAATCCAGATTTTTGCACATTTTCTCAAAATTTTGGAGTTTTTCACAAATAAATATTGAATTTAATCGATCAAACTTTTTCACTAACATAAGGTAGAATATGTCACCTAAATAATTGGTGGGGTTTTTTGGTCGATTGAGCGGTGTGAGGGCTTATATTTTTGCGGGACGAGCTGTAGTTTTTATCGGTACCCTTTTTTGATGCATACAACTTTTCGATCACTCTTTATTAAAATTTTTTTACAGTGTTCACCTTGCGCGCTACATAATGCTATATTATAATAGGTCAGACTTTTACGGACGCAGAGATACCAATTTTGTTTACTTTTGATATTTTTTACATTACTTTAGATGAAAAATGGGAAAAGTAGTTTTTTTTTTAACTTTTAATAAACTTTATTTCACTTTTTTTGTTTTACACATTTCATTAGTCCCCTTAGGGGACTTGAACCAGCGATCGTTAATACAATACACTACGCTGGTACAATACACTGCAATACTAATGCATTGCAGTGTATAGTAATTTTCACAGGCTTCTGTTATGCCCTGCCACAAGCAGGGCTCAACAGAGGTAGAGTGAAGGCAGTCCTTGGGGCTTTCTTTAGGCCCCTGGGCTGCCATGACAACCATCGGAACCACCTGATCGCGTTGTGGGTGCGCCAGTGAGCTGTCAGAGGGGACCCCCCTCTTTTTAACGTCTCAGATGCTGCTGTCACAATTCACTGTAGCATTTGAGGGGTTAAATGGGCAGGAACAGCACGATCGCTCTTCCTAGCTGCTAGTCCCAGGGGGCCGGCTGTAAAACACAGCTGACACCCGCTGCATATGGATAGCGATCAGAGCGCTCCAAACATCAACCTCCGCACCGGGATGTAATGGCACGTCGTGGTGCACAAAGGGGTTAAAGAAGACATATCCTGCTGTGTGGTGATCCAGAGATCACGGACTGCCTGCCAGTTGCGCATTTAGAAGCACTGTGCCTCTCATTTGATGAGAAGTGTCTTGTATGCTGTGGTTGCCTATGAGTGCAACACTGACCTGGGTAAAAGACTTGTTTTGCCATCATTCCTAGTCTTCATACCCTCTTTTCGGCCTTGCATCATTAGAAAAGGAACATTTAACCCCTTAGTGTCTAAGCCACACATTAGAAAAGGAACATTTAACCCCTTAGTGTCTAAGCCTGTTTTGGCCTTGTGGACACAGCCGATTTTTGCAAATCTGACATGTGTTACTTTATGTGGTAATAACTCCAGAATGCTTTTGCCTATCCAAGCGATTGAGATTGTTTTCTCGTGACATGTTGTACTTTATGATACTGAAAAAAATATGGTCGTTAAATTCAATAATTATTTATAAAAAACACCAAAATTTAGAGAAAATTTGCATAAATCTGCATTTTTCTAAATTGTAATGCATCTGCTTGTAAAACAGATCGTAATACCACACAAAATATTTACTAGTTAACATTTCCTATATGTCTACTTTATGTCTGCATTGTTTTTTGAACGTCCTTTTATTTTTCTAGGACGTTACAAGGCTTCGAACTTTAGCTGCAATTTCTCGCATTTTCAAGAAAATTTCAAAAGGCTATTTTTTCAGGGACCAGTTGAGTTCTGAAGTGGCTTTGAGGGCCTTATATATTAGAAAGTCCCCATAAATCACCGCATTTTAAAAACTGCACACCTCAAAGTATTCAAAACAGCATTCAGAAATTATCTTAATCCTTTAGGCATTTCACAGGAAATAAAGCAAAGTAGAGGTGAAATTTACAAATTTCAATTTTTTTTTTACGAAATTCATTTGTAATAGTTTTTTCTGTAACACAGAAGGTTTTACGATAGAAACGCAACGCAATACTTATTGCCCAGATTCTGCCGTTTTTAGAAATATCCCACATGTGGCCCTAGTATGGTAAAGGACTGAAACACAGGCCTCAGAAGCAAAGGAGCACCTGGTGGATTTTGGGGCCTCTGTTTTATTAGAATATATTTTAGGCACCATGTCAGGTTTGAAGAGGTCTTGTGGTGCCAAAACAGTGAAAACCCCCCAAAAGTGACCCCATTTTGGAAACTACACCCCTCAAGGAATTTTTCAAGAGCTATAGTTAGCATTTTTAGCCCACAGGTTTTTTGCTAAATTTATTGGAACTGGTCTGTGAAAATGAAAATCTACTTTTTTTCTGTAAAAACACACAATGTTTTAGTTTTTACAAGAAATAAAGGAGAAAAAGCACCCTAACATTTGTAAAGCAATGTCTCCCGATCACAGCAATACCCCATATGTGGTAATAAACTGCTGTTTGGACCCACGGCAGGGCTCAGAAGGGAACGAGGGCCATTTGGATTTTGGAGCGCAGATTTTGCTGGAATGGTTTTCGGTGCCATGTCGTGTTTGCAAAGCCCTGGAGGGACCATAACAGTGGAAACTCCCCAAAAGTGACCCCATTTTGGAAACTACACCCCTCAAGGAATTTTTCTAGGGGTATAGTTAGCATTTTTACACTACACGGTTTTTGCAGAATTTATGGGAATTATGCCGTGAAATTGAAAAGCTAACATTTTTTCTAATAAAATGTAGTTTTAGCTCAGATTTTTTCATTTTTACAATAGATAAAGGAGAAAAAACACCCCAAACTGTATAAAGCAAACTCTTCTGAGCACAGCAATACCCCATATCTGGTAATAAACTGCTGTTTGGACACATGGCGGGGGTTAGAAAGGACGGAGCGCCATTTGACTTTTGGAGCTCAAGTTTTGCTGGAATGGTTTGCGGCCTCATGTCATATTTGCAAAGCCACTGAGGGGCCAAAATAGTGCAAACCTGGCAAAAGTGACCCCATTTGGGAAACTATACCCCTCGTGGAATTTATCTAGCGGTATAGTGAGCATTTTGACCCCACAGTTTTTTTGCTGAATTATTGAGATTATGCAGTGAAAATGAAAATCTACATTCTTTCCACTAAAATGTTGAATTTTTTTCATTTTCACAAGGAATAAAGGAGAAAACGCGCCCCAACAATTGTAAAGCAATTTCTCCCGTGTACGGCAATACCCCATAAGTAGTCATAAACTGCTGCTTGGATACACCGCAGGGCTCAGAATGGCAGGAGTGCTACTTGGCATGTAGATTTTGGTTGATTGTTTTTTGGGCGCCATGTCGCATTTGCAGAGCCCCTGAGGTACCCGTACAGTAGAAACCCCTGAGAAGTGACTCCATTTTGGAAACTATACCCCTCAGGGTAATCATCTAGGGGTGTACTGCGCATTTTGATCCCACAGGTGTTTCATAGATTGTATTAGAATGAGGCAGAGAAAATGAAAAAAAAAAAATTTCCCCCAAAAATATGTCGTTTTGCACAAGGGGTAATAGGAGAAAAAACAACACATAATTTGTTACCCAATTTCTCCCGAGTATGGCGATACCCAATGTGTGGCCCTAAACTGCTGTTTGGGCACATGGCAGAGCTCAAAATGGAAGGAGTGCCATGTGGCTTTTAGAGCACAGATTTTGCTGGACTGGTGTACAGGTGCCATGTCGCATTTGCAGAGCTCCCTTAGGTACCAGAGTAGAGTGTAAAACCATGAGAAGTGACCCCATTTTGTAAACTACACCCCTCAAGGCATTTATCATTTGCCTGGACATATGACAGGGCTTAGGAGTAAAAGGCGCATTTGAGACCTATTTTGGTGATTTCGCAGCATTAGCCACAATGGCAGGGCTCTGGGGTCAATTAGTAAAACAAACCCCCAAGTAGTGACCCCCATTTTGGAAACTGCACCCCTGAAGGCATTTTATTAAGGGGTGTAGTGAGCATTTTGACCACCCAGGTTTTTTTTTCCTATTAGAAATGATGGTGCAAAGTGAATGGTGCAAAGTGAAAATTGCTAATTTCCACAAGTATGTGCCATTTTAGTGCACAATATTTTGTGCCCAGTCTGTGCCACTGAAGACAAATACCTCAAACTGTTAAGCGGGTTCTCCCGGGTATGGCGATGCCATATATGTGGACGTAAACTGCTGCTTGGGCACGCTGCCGGGGTCAGAAGGGAGGGAGCACCATTTGGCTTTTGGAGCGCAGATTTTGCTTAGTGGTAGCTTTGTTTGGCGTTTTGCTGGTATTTCAGTTTAGAATGCGGGGGGGGGGGGGGGGGCATATGTAAGCTGTGCGGAGTACATCAGGGTATAATAATTGGGTAAATAAATAATTATCCACAGATGTGTGGCCAGTGTCGCACTGATAAATGGTGTCAGATCTTATCCGCTTTTGGACACTCTGCACATTTTGCATCGCCATATTCTGAGAGCCAGAACTTCTTTATTTTTTCTCCACCGGAGCTGGGTGAGGGCTTATTTGTTGCGGGACAATCTGTAGATTTCATTGGTACCATTTTGGGGTACATGCGATTTTTTTATCACTTTGTATTTAATTTTTTTGGCAAGCAAGGTGACCAAAAACCTGCAATTCTGATGTTTTTTATTAGTTTTTTTTTTTTACGGCGTTCGCCATGCGCCATGAATGACAATTTAGCTTTATTCTGCGGGTCGGTACGATTACGGCGATACCATATGTATATCGTTTCTCTTATGCTTTGCAGCGTCTCCACGATAAAAACACTTGTTTCAAATATTTTAATTTTTTTTCCACCATATTCTGAGAGCCATAACTTTTTTATTTTTACGTCAAAAAAGCTGTGGGAGGGTTTGTTTTTTGCGGGACGGGCTGCAGTTTTTAATGGTATAATTTTGGAGTACATGCAACTTTTAGATCCCTTTTTTTATTCTGTTTTGCGAGGGGTAGTGACTAACAAACAGCGATTCTGGAATAGTTTTTTATTTTATTTTTTTACGGTGTTCACCGTACGGGTAAAATAGCGTGATATTTTTTATAGTTTGGGTCGTTATGGACGCGGGGATACCACATATGTGTACTTTTTTTTATGTTTTCTGGTTGTTCCTATAATAAAAGACTTATTATAGGAAAAAAGGCTGTTATAGTGTTTTTTTAACAAGACTTATTTTTTTTACTTTTTTACAATTTGTACACATTTTTTATTAACTTGTTTTAACTTTTTTTGTGTCCTACATAGTGCAGTGTATTAGAGCTGTCAGCTATTCACTGACGGCAAGCCTATTAGGCTTCGCCTCCCGGCGGGGCCTTATAGGCTTCCGTACTAGGAAGCGATTGTTAGGCCACGGTTGCCATAACAACCATCGGAACACCCACGGGTGCCGATGGTTGTCATTAGCAACCATAGAGCGCGATCTAATCACTTAGTTGCAGCGATAGCATCTAAGGGGTTAATCGGCCGGATCGGAGCCTAACTCCGGTCCTGTCCGTTAGAGCACAATGTCAGCTGTGACAAACAGCTGATACCCGCGCCCGTGGCAACCATCGTGGTTGCCGACAGGCTACAAGACACTTCGATGCATCGATCGCGTTGATCGATGCATCGAAGGAGTTAATCGGCCGAATCGGAGCCTAGCTCCGGTCCTGGCCATTGCAGAGGGGTGTCGGACAGCTGATTACCGGCGGTGATAGCGCTGGCTCAGCTTCTGAGCCAGCGCCATCACATACTCCACGTCATGGAGCTGTGATTGGTCAGTCTGCTTTGACTGACCAATCACAGCGATCGCCAGCAGGAGACCGCTGCGATTGGTCCCCTGCCGTCTTACTGTGCCGATCAACTGTCATAAACAGTTGACGGCACAGTTCTGTCACCTTGTCCTTTGACAGGGTGACAGTTTTTAGCCAGGACGCACCGGTACGTCCCGGTGCCTTAAAGCACTGCAATACAGGATGTACCGGTGCGTCCTGGTGTGTTAAGGGGTTAATAGAACGTTTCTTTAAAAAACAAAAACAAAACAAAAAAGCTTAACCATGACATTCAGTTTTGGTGCCTTTTTTGTTGTGCATTATTGATACAGCTTTTTGCTCCTCCACTTCCACCACAAAAAAAACAAACACAGTCGTTACAGATAGGATAAATTACAGGCCGATTTCACATGGTGTTTAGCCATGTTTTTTGCAGCCTTTGTTTTGGGGGGGGGCTAAAATGCAGTGGTCAGATGTTAGTTGAACGTGTACAGTAAAATACAAAAATGCCTACATACACTAGGGGAGATTTATTAAGAATAGCGTTTCATAGTGCAGTCTTAACGTAACGCCTTAAAGGGAATGTGTCACGAATTATTTTTTTTAAAGGAAGTTACTTATTTTTATTATATTTTTTTACGGCATTTTTTTTTCTTCCACATGGTTCAAAGTATTAAAAATTAAATAATAATTCGACATGTTTTCCTATGTTGGCCACCAGAGGAAGCACTTCCCAGAATTACAGCAAGGTGAATAAGGTAAAGCTAGCTGACTTTTCAGTGGAAAACAGCTCAGACGTTTTTTAATCAAACTCACGTTTTTCGTGGTGTTTTTGGAGCTGGTTTTTCTAGATGAATGAAAAACGGCTGAAGAAGTGTCTTTTTACATGCCGTTTTTTGAAAATGAGGCGTAAAAAATGCCCCGTTGGAACAGAACGCTGTATTTCCCATTGAAAATCAATGGGCAGACGTTTGTAGGCGTTCTGCTTCCATTTTTTCAGCCGTTTTTCGGGACGTTTACGCCCGAAAAATGTCTGAAAACACTACGCGTGAACATACCCTAAGAGTGATGAAAGTGAAGTGAATGACTTTTCAATGGTCAGGCTCACACAGTGTGTATTTGACATGGTTTTTGTTGTGCATTTTACGTGCCAAAAAACCGCATCAAAAAAATGCTTGATTACGCCTTTCATTTACATAATTTGTAAAGTGTGCTGTTAGTACATACGATGCACTTTTTTTACACATGCCTTTTTAAAAAACGCGTTGTGTAAATAAAGTAGTGTCGAGTCAATTCCTTTGCACGTAAAACAAGCCAAATGTTCCCATAGTCAATGGGAGTCCTAATTATGCGCCAAAAAGCACACACAAAACTTGTAAGAAAAACACGCAAAAAAAAGCGTCAAACGCATTTACATCAATGGGAAAGCAAGCCGTTAGTTTTTTACACAAGCGTATTTAAAAAACATTTTCCGTAAAAAAGAACAGGGGCAGGGTGTTGTGTGTGTCACAGTTGCATGGTTGGGGGGATTGAGGGGAGGGTGCTCGCCGCTGATTCTTCAAAACAGCTGATAAGCGGCTATGAAGGATCAGTGGCGCCCGTGCATACTCCGCTACACAAAAATAGGACACAGCTCTTTTGCGCACATTACACACACATAGCTCTGCTGCGCATGCACACACACACACACACACACAGATCTGCTACATACACGACTCTGCCACACTCACACACACACACTGCTCTGCTATACACACACACTGCTCTCCTATACACACACACACGGCTCTGCTATACACATACACAGCTCTGCTATACACATACACACACACACACACACACACACACACCTTACCTGCAGTGTGGCCGGTCTTCATAATGGCACCGGCTTTCCCCCTACAAACCAGCTTCTATGCTGGGTCGCTCTGAACTGCGCTTGCGCAGTACAGAGTGCGATAGCAGAAGCAGAGGATACAATGAACGGGAGACGTGCATTATGTCCTATGCACGGTAGCTGCCGTATTCCATCTGTGTATACGAGAGACATACACCGATGAAATAAAATATGGAAGTCCCCAGTAAAGGAATAATATTTTATTAAATAAAAACACATAAAATAATTTAAAAAAATCATGACACTGTCCCTTTTAGGCTATGTTCACACGGGGTATTTTGCCGAGTTTTTTGACTTCAATGGGAGGCGTCGGCGTCTTTTTCCCGCAAGCAGTAAAACTGCCTCGCGGGAAAAAGAAGCGACATGCCCTATCTCCGGGCGCTTCCGCCTCTGACCTCCCATTGACTTCAATGGGAGGCAGGAGAAAGCGTATTTCTCGCTGTTTTATGCCTGCGGCGCTCAATGGCCGCGGGCGAAAAACGGCGCGATAATTGCCGCGAAAATCGGCGTGCAGGGAGAGGAATATCTGCCTCAAAGTTCCAAACGGAATTTTGAGGCAGATATTCCTCCCCCAAAATACTCCGTGTGAACATAGCCTAATACACATAAAAAGAGTTGGTCAGCTCCTCCTAAAACATGAAATAGATATGCAGGTGCTAATCTGCTATATATATATATATATATATATATATATATATATATATATACACATACACACATATACATACATATATACACACACACACACACACACACACACACACACATACACACACTTATTGTTTATTATGCATTTTTATTGCATTACTGCTATAGTTATGTTAATAAATATGAGGTTCTTAGCGCTCAGTTTGATCAAAATGTACGAGCCCACCTGCCACAACAAGGCGACCTCTATCAGGGGGTCCCTACACTGAACATTGTATCCCTATGTTGGAGACTTACCAATCTCTCTTGGGCTGAACCCACAGTGAGCTCATCACAGTTAGGAACCAAATATATTCTGTTCTAATTAAAAACAGCCCAGGACAGTTGGGTGGAGAGCACGACCAAAATGGAAGCAGTCACCGCCCCCATGCAAATACTACAAACAGGCAGGCGCTAAGATATATATATATATATATATATATATATATATATATATATATATATAAAATATATATTTTTTTTTCTTATTGCATTACTGCATTATTGCATTTTCTTGTTACTGGTAATATATTAGTCACGGCAGATTGGCACCTGCATATCTATTTCATGTTTTAGGAGGAGCTGACCAACAAGAAAATGCAGATTCACACTGCTAAGATCCTCACATTTATTAACATAATAACTATAGCAGTAATGCAAAAAAAATAAAAATGAATAATAAACTACTGCTTGTAGTATTTGCATAGGGGCGGTGACTGCTTCCATTTTGGTCGTGCTCTCCACCCACCTGTCCTGTTTTTAATTAGAACAGAATATATTTCAACCCTGATCACGTTATGGGGGAGACGATGGAATGTTGGAGGGGGCACCCCCCTGATTCTAACAATTTAAATGCTGCGGTCGCGATTGACCACGGCATTTAAGGTGTTAAATGGGCAGAATCAATGTGACCCGCTGAATATGGAGTGAGCTCACGCAGTGAGCTCGCTCCATACTTCCCCTTAACAGCTGCCACGTACTAGTACGTGACATGGCGTTAAAGATAGCTGGAGTGAGATACACCTAATTTATTAGGAGTCGCACACCTCTTATGAAATTAAGTGCTTCTCTGGCTGTCCATGTGCCTGAAAAAGAGATCTATGCCAGCTCAATTTCCACTATAATTTCACTCCTACTCCCAAGTGGCGATCAGACTGGATCAACATTCAAATAAGAATTCTATACATTGTCGTAGGAGCTGATATTTTTTAGTTCTAGGAAATTATCGAAGCCTTTTTTAAAGCCATCTACTGTTCCTACTGTGACCAGCTCTTGAGGTTGGCTATTCCACAGGTTCACAAATCTTATGGTAAAGTAGGTTTTGTCATCTCTGAAGATGTAACCTTTTTTTTTTTCAGATGGAGGGAGTTCCCCTTGTCTGAAACGGAAACTTGTAATGGGTATGTCAACCGATACCCGCCCCACAGTGATTTATCCAGTTTCCAAATCATAGGTGATCGATATATATATATATATATATATATATATATATATATATATATATGAGATAAAAGATGACACAAGAGAACATGCTTGTATGCTCAAAATCCTTCTCTGACGTTTATTCAACAAACCGTCACAATAATATCTTTCGAAGTCGGAGCAGCTTGATTCCAGCCAATCATTTACAATGTTTACAATAGGATATGAATTTGGATTTCATTTAGCCAATAACATATGACAATATGTTTTGTCCTAAAGCAATCAAAGGCTTAGAAGACATCTGAAGTGTCAATGTAGGAGTTCCCAAAATATACCTGGTCATAGATGCTAGGAGTCAGACTACCCGCTCCCTTATATTAAACAAACCTCTTCCCCAAGGCTAGAAGACAGGCTGGCCCCTCCCTTATGGTAAACAAAGTCATACTTCCAGACTCAAGGACGATCAGACAATGCTCACAGATATATTAGCTTTTTAAAGGGAAGGTGTCATGAAATATTATTTTTTTTATCATATTGCTTTTAGGGCAGATACAGACGGACGTTGCGTTTTTTGCGCGCGCAAACAACGCAGCATTTTGCGCGCGCAAAAACCATTTGACAGCTGCGTGTGTCTTCCGTGTATGATGCGCGGCTGCGTGATTTTCGCGCAGCCGCCATCATAGAGATGAGGCTAGTCGACGCCCGTCACTGTCCAAGGTGCTGAAAGAGCTAACTGATCGGCAGTAACTCTTTCAGCACCCTCGACAGTGAATGCCGAACACAATATACAGCAACCTGTTAAAAAAAAAGAAAAAGTTCGTACTTACCGAGAACTTCCCGGCCATTGCCTTGGTGACGCGTCCTTGGTGACGCGCCTCTCTTGACATCGGGCCCCACCTCCGTGGATGACGCGGCAGTCCATGTGACCGCTGCAGCCTGTGCTTGGCCTGTGATTGGCTGGAGCTGTCACTTGGACTGAATTGTCATCCCGGGAGGTCAGACTGGAGGAAGAAGCCGGGAGTTATCGGTAAGTCAGAACTTCGTTTTTTTTTACAGGTTCATGTTTATTGGGATCGGTAGTCCCTGTCCATGGTGCTGAAACAGTTTAACTCTTTCAGCACCCTGGACAGTGACTATCTCCGGACGTCGCGTACCGGAAAGTTTTTTGCCGGGTTCGGCCAAAACGAGTTCGGCCGAACCCGGTGAAGTTCGGTTCGATTGTCCGGGTTCGCTCATCTCAGAGACACTCCATTTGGATGTTTGGAAACAGAAAAGCACGTGGTGCATTTCTGGTTACATTCATCCTTTTGACAGCTGGTGCGCTGTTTCAGTCGGTTCGCACGGAAGTGCTTCCGTGCGACCTGCGTGGTTTTCACGCACCCATTGACTTCAATGGGTGCGTGATGCGCGAAATACGCGGAGATATTGAACCTGTCGCGCTTTTTGCGCAGCTGACAAACGCTGCGCAAAAAGCACGGACTGTCTGTACTGCCCCATAGACTTGTATTGGTCTGTGCGTGGCGCGTGAAAACCACGCGGCCCGCACGGACCGAATACACGCTCGTGTGAATCCCCCCTAAATATGATCTTAACATAAATTTTATTTATTTGTGTTCTCATGTTCTACTTTGTTCTTACTTTTACTTCTCTATGGGGGCTGCAATTTTTTTTCCATCTCTGTATGGGTCGAGTAACGACACATACAGAGATGGAATACGGCACATACAACCCCATAGAAATGCGAACGGGAGCCGCACCCACACAGACCAAAACGAAGCTCGTTCCCAGAGCGAAATCCGGCATTTTCATGTGGACTGGAAGCCGCTGCCGGACAGTAAGATGACGACTTCCGGGCATATGTTTAACCCCTTAACGCACCTTGATGTAACTGTACGTCAAGGTGAGCAGTAAGTTTGCGCACCTTGATGTTCAGTTACGTCTGTGCTTTGACAGTTAACTGCCGCGCGGCGCTACACCGCAGTGGCGGTTAACTGTGCAGGGTGTCTGCCCTGCATTCCCCGTTGCCGATCAGCGGCCCATCGCCGCTAATTTCGGCAGTTAAGCCCTTAATTGCGGCGTTCGATTTTGAACGCCACAATTAAGGTGTTTAGCGCCGATCGGCAGCCCCCACGTGAAATCACGGGGGCTGGCGATGGTACCCATGGCAACCGGACGCCGGACAATGGCTTCCGGGCTGCCATGTACAGAAGCCTATGAGGACCAGCCGGTGGGTGGTCGTCGTAGGCTTCCTGTCAAGGTGACTGTGACGTCACACTGACAGTTGGAATGCATTACACGACGTGTGTAGTGTAATGTATTCCGGCAGCGATCAGAGCTGCAAGTCTAAGTGTCCCCTAGTGGGACAAGTGAAAAAAGTAAAAAAAAGAATAAAAATGTTTTAAAAAAAAAAGTGTAAAAATCAAAGTTAGAAGCGATATAAACAAGAACTGCTTTTTTTTTCCTATAATAAATCTTTTATTGTAGGAAAAAAAAATGAACATTTAAAAAAAAGTACACACATTTGGGATCACTGCGATCATAACGACCCCAACTATAAAACTATAATATTATTTTTCCCGCACGGTGAACACTGCAAAAAAAGTAAACGAAAAACAATGCCAGAATCACTATTTTTTGGTCACCACCCCTCCCAAAATATGCAATAAAAAGTGATCAAAAAGTCGCATGTACGCCAAAATAGTACCGATACAAACTACAACCCGTCCCGCAAAAAACAAGCCCTTACACAGCTTTTTTGACTGAAAACTAAAAAAGTTACGGCTCTCAGAATATAGTGACACAAAAAATAATTTCTTTTCTAAATAAGTTATTTTATTGCGCAAACGCTGCAAAACATAAAAAAACCTATATACATATGGTATCGCCGTAATCGTACCGACCTGCAGAATAAAGTATAATGGTCATTTATATTCCAGGGTAAACGCCATCAAAAATAAATAAAAATCATTGTCAGAATTGATTGTTTTTGGTCACCTGGCTTGCTGAAAAATGGCATAAAAAGTGATCAACAAAATCGCATGTACCCCAAAATGGTACCAATAAAAATTACAGATTGTCCCGCAACAAATAAGCCCTCACGCAGCTCCGGTGGTGAAAAAAATAAAAAAAGTTCCGGCTCCCAGATTATGGCGATGCAAAATGTGCAGAGCGTTCCAAAAGCGGATAGGATCGGGTGCAATTTATAAGTGCGACACTGGCCACATATCTGTGGCTCTCGGAAAGCGGGGAGGAAAAATGAAAAAGAAAAAAGAAAAACATGGATCAGTTCGGAAAGGGTTAATTACTTTCTAATGAAAAAACATGTGACCACATGTGGGGTATAGCCGTACTCGGGAGAAATTGCTTTACAAATGTTGGGCGGCATTTTCAACTTTATCCTTTGTGAAATTGAAAAAATTCAACATTTTAGTGGAAATAATGTTGATATTAATTTTCACAGCCTAATTCTAATAAATTCTGCAAAAGACGTGTGGGGCCTAAATGCTCACTATACCCCTAGATAGATTCCTTAAGTGGTGTAGTTTCCCAAATGGGGTTATTTTTTGGGGGCTTCCACTGTTTCGGTCCCTCGGGGGCTTTGCAAATTCGACATGACACCCAAAAACTATTCCATCTAAATTTGTGCTCCAAAAGCCAAATAGCGCTCCTTCCCTTCTAAGCCCCGGTGTGGGTCCAAACAGCAGTTTATTACCACATATGGGGTATTGCTATAATCGGAAGAAATTGCTTTACATATGTTGGGGTGTTTTCTACTTTATTCCTTGTAAAAATTTACAATTTCTAAGTTTTTTCACAAAAAAAGTAGATTTTCATCTTCATATACTAATTCAAATACATTTAGCAAAAAAACTGTGGGTTCAAAATGCTAACTATAGCCATAGATAAATTCCTTGAGGGGTATAGTTTCCAAAATGGGGACACTTTTGGGGGGTCTTTACTGTTTTGGTACCACAAGACCTATTCAAACCCGACATGGTGCCTAAAATATATTCTAAAAAAAGGAGGCCCCAAAATCCACTATGTGCTCCTTTGCTTCGGAGGCCTGTGTTTCAGTCCATTACCGTACTAGGACCACATGTGGGATATTTCTAAAAACTGAAGAATCTGGGCAATAAATATTGCATTGCATTTCTTGGGTAAAACCTTCAGTGGTATAGAAAAAATTTATTACAAATGAATTTTCGAAGAAAAAAAAATTTCACCTCTAAATTGCTTTAATTCCTGTGAAACGCCTAAAGGGTTAAAACACTTTCTGAATGCTGTTTTTTAATACTTTGATGGTTGCAGTTTTCAAAATGAGGTGACTTCTGGGGACTTTCTAATATATAGGGCCCTCAAAGCCACTTCAGAACTGAACTGGTCCCTGAAAAAATAGCCTTTTGAAATTTTCTTGAAAATGCGAGAAATTGCAGCTAAAGTTCTAAGCCTTGTAACGTCCTAGAAAAATAAAAGGACGTTCAAAAAACGATGCAAACATAAAGTAGACATATAGGAAATGTTAACTAGTAAATATTTTGTGTGGTATTACTATCTGTTTTACAAGCAGATACATTACAATTTAGAAAATTGCAGATTTTTGCAAATTTTCTCAAAATTTTGGTGTTTTTGACAAATAAATATTGAATTTAACGACACAATTTTTTCAGTATCATAAAGTACAACATGTCACGAGAAAACAATCTCAGAATCGCTTGGATAGGTAAAAGCATTCCGGAGTTATTACCACATAAATTGACACGTCAGATTTGCAAAAATTGGCTGTGTCCACAAAACAGGCTTAGACACTAAGGGGTTAAGGAAACGAAGGCGAAAGGAATAGGAGCGGAGGCAGGAGAAGGTAATTTATGTTCCTGTATGTGATGTGTGTATTATGTTCGGGTTATACTGTCTGCTGAGAACTGTATATAATCCTCCTACACTGTGCAGTTGCTCAGAAAATGGCAGCACACAGTGTAGGAGGTTTGCAGATTTAAACCCCTCCTTCTCCTGGCACTAGCCAGAAGAAGTGAGGGGGGATTGTATGAGGACACCAGAGGAGAGTGTGTCCACCCCAAATTTGCAACATAAATCAATGAGGTTGCTTTACCACATTGACCATGCTGCAATTTTGGGAACTGCTCCCTCTAGTGCCCAGCACATGGAAATGTTATAAATTAGAATCTAATTTATAATATTTCCTGACTTGTGAAAAAATGTAAAAAATTAAAACAATGTGTAATCTCTTAAATAATAATTGTTTAACTAAAAAAAAAAATGAAAAAATTTCCAGCGACACATTCCCTTTAAAGCAATCAAAACGTATTCATCTTAAAATGGCTCCCTCAGGCCTCAAGATGGATTCCAACATTCAAAATGTCATCTATGTAAGATGGAGTCATTTAAACATTTCATTTTAATCACTTTCACATTTTCCCACCTTTCGTTTATTTGAGGACATTTTGCATCCAAGCCAGGTACTTAACCCCATTAATGACCAGCCTATTTTAAACCTTAACCCCTTAAGGACGCAGCCTTGTTTTGGCCTTAAGGCTCAGAGCCCATTTTTCAAATCTGACAGATTTCACTTTATGTGGTAATAACGTCGGAATGCTTAAACCTATCCAAGCGATTCTGAGAATGTTTTCTCGTGAGACATTGGGCTTCATGTTAGTGGTAAAATTTGGTCAATATATTCAGTGTAGATTTGTGAAAAATTGCAACATTTTGAGAAAATTTTGAAAAAATAGCATTTTTCTGAATTTAAATGCATCTGCTTGTAAAACAGATTGGTTATACCCCCCAAAATAGTTACTAGTTCACATTTCCCATATGTCTACTTTAGATTGGCATCGTTTTTTTGAACATTTTTTAATTTTTCTTGGACGTTACAAGGCTTAGAACATAAACAGCAATTTCTCATATTTTTAAGAAAATTTCAAAAGCCTTTTGTTTAAGGTACCTGTTCAGTTCCGAAGTGGCTTTGAGGGGCCTATGTATTAGAAATCCCCATAAAACACCCCATTTTAAAAACTAGACCCCTCAAAGTATTCAAAACAGCATTTAGAAAGTTTTTTAACCCTTTAGGAATTTCACAGGAAGTAAAACAATGTGGAGGTGAAATTTGCAAATGTCATTTTTCTTGCTGAATTTCAATTTTGTTCCATTTTTTTTCTGTAATACAGAAGGTTTTACCAGAGAAACACTACTAAATATGTATTGTCCAGATTCTGCAGTTTTTAGAAATGTCCCACATGTGCCTCTAGTGCGCTCATGGACTAAAACACAAGCCCTAGAAGCAAAGAAGCACCTAGTGCATTTTGAGGCCTCTTTTTTATTAGAATATATTTTAGGCAGCATGCCAGGTTTGAAGAGGTGTTGAGATGCCAAAACAGTAGGAATCCCCCAAAAGTGACCCCATTTTGTAAACTACACCCCTCAAGGAATTCATGTATGGTTGTTGTTACCATTTTGACCGCAGTTTTTTCACAGCACGTATTTGGATTGGGCTGTGAAATTAAAAAACATTTTATTTTTTCCAAAAAGATGTAATTTTTGAACAAAATTTCTTATTTTCACAGGGAACAAAATACCCCATTTAGTTGCCCAATTTGTCCTGAGTGCGGCAATACCCTATTTATGGTGATAAACTGCCGTTTGGGCCCATGGGAGGGCTCAGAAGGAAAGGAGCGCTGTGTGTTTGTTGGAGTCCAGATTTTGCTGGATTGGTTTTCGGGTGCCATGTCGCATTTGTAGAGCCCCAGAGGTATCAAAGCAATGGAAACCCACCAGAAGTGACCCCATTTTGGAAACTAAACCCCTCAAGGAATTGATTTATGGTTGCTGTGACCATTTTGACCGCACAGTTTTTTCACAGCACGTATTTGAATTGGGCTGTGAAATAAAAAAAAAATAATTTTTTTCCAGTAAGATGTCATTTTTGATCAAAATCTCTTATTTTCACAGGGAACAAAATACCCCATTTTATTGCCCAATTTCTCCTGAGTGCAGCAATACCCAATTTGTGGTGATAAACTGCAGTTTGGGCCCATGGGAGGGCTCAGAAGGAAAATACCACCATTTGGCCTACTGGAGCTTTTCTGGTGCTATGTCATGTATGCAGAAGCCCCTGAGGTACCAGTACAGTTGAAACCCCCGAGAAGTGACCCCATTTTGAAAACTACACCCCTTAAGACATTCATCTAGAGGTGTATTGAGCATTTTGACCCCACAGGTATTGTGTAAAAGATAATGCACAGCAGATGGTGCAGTGTGAGATTTGCAATTTTCTATATATATATATGCCATTTCAGTGTCCGATATAGTGTTCCCAGCATGTGCCACCGGAGATATACACCCCATAAACTGTAATGTGGGTTCTCCCAGGTACGGCAATACCCTACATGTGGCTGTTATTAGCTGCCTGGGCACACAGCAGGGCTCAGAAGGGAAAGATGAGGGGGATAAGCTGTGCGGAGTGCATCAGGGTAGATGAAAAATGTAAGGGATCTATGATAAATTTTAAAACACTTTCATACAGAGCCATGGTTTTTCGGGACACATCACATTGATATATTGTGTCCTCTCTTATACCCCTCTTATAGCAGACTTTGCACCTCTTTTGACTTTTTCCCTTCTTGCCAGTTTGGGGAACTTCTCCTGGAAAGTGTTGCCCTGGTGCGATGCGTGTGGCCCCGCTTCCAGAAGTACTGGGTGCCCCCTTCTTGGTCCCTAAAGATTAGGTTCTTGATAATGATGTGCACGGCCAGCTTCTTATACCACACCACATGGCGCTGTAGGGCTTCAGGGCTTGATCTGACAAGTCCACCCCTCCCATGTACCTATTGTAGTCCAGGATGCAGTCTGGTTTCAGGGTCTCTCTACTGGCACCTCGTACAGGTTCATGGGTACTGGTGTGGCCATGTATTGTTGTCAATACAAGAACATCTCTCTTGTCCTTGTACTTGACACAATATGTTGCTGCTAGATTGCACAAGCAGAGTCTTAGGGAGGCCTCTCAGATTTCTTCTAGCAGTGCCGCATGCCGCAGGACTGGAAGAGAGGCAGTTGAAGAGTGGGACGTTGGTATAAAAATTATCCAGGTAGAGGTGGTAACCCTGGTCCATCAGTGGGTGCACGAAACCCCACACAATTTTTGCATTAACTCCCAGTAAGGGGGGGGGGGCATTCTGGGGGCTGAATACTGGTGTCCTTCCCTTCATATATCCTAAATTTGTAGGCATACCCTGATGCACTCTCGCACAGCTTATACAACTTCACGTCATAACTTGCCCTCTTACTCGGCAGGTACTGGCGAAATTGAAGCCTCCCCCTTTAAAATCTACCAAGGACTCATCAATAGAAATACACTTCTTGGGGTGTATGCTTTGGAAAACCGGGCACTGAAACGGTCTAATAGGGGTCTCCGTTTATACAAACTGTCAAAACTGGGGTCATCTCGGGGTGGGCACGGCTCATTATCAGTATAATGTGAGAAGCGAAGTATTGCCTCATTTATTTATTTTTAGGTTCCAGTTCAGTTCTGAAGTTGCTTTGAGGGGCCTATATATTAGAAACCCCTATGAAACACCCCATTTTAGAAACTAGACCCCTCAAAGTATTCACAACAGCATTTAGAAAGTTTATGAACCCTTTAGGTGTTTCACGGGAATTTAGAGCAATGTAGAGGTGAAATTGAAAATTTTATTTTTGGCAGAAAATCCTTTTTATACCATTTTTTTTCTATAAACACAAAAGGTTTTACAAGAGAAACGCAACTCAATACTTATTGCCCAGATTCTGCAGTTTTGAGAAATATCCCACATGTGGCCCTAGTGCGGTAATGGACTGAAGCACCGGCCTCAGAAGCAAAAGAGCACCTAGCGGATTATGAGACCTCCTTTTTATTAGGCACCATCTCCGGTTTGAAGAGGTCTTGTGGTACCAAAACAGTGGGAAAACCCCAACAGTGACCCCATTTTGGAAACTAGACCCCTTGAGCAATTCATTGTACTTTTCATGGGGTGCATGCTGTTTTTTGATCCGTTTTTATTCTATTTTTAAGTGGCGTTGTGACTAAAAAACAGCAATTCTACTATTGTTTTTTTATTTGATTTTTTTTACAGCGTTCACCGTGCGCTATAAATGACATTCACTTTATTCTGCGGGGCGATACGATTACGGCGATACCAGATGTTTAGAGTTTTTTTTTTATGTCTTATGGCGTTTGCACAATAAAATACATTTTGTAAAAAATCATTCACTTTTTGTGTTACCATATTCTAAGTGCCATAACTTTTTTATTTTTCTATCAATAAAGCCGTGCGAGGACTTATTTTTTTGCGTAACGAACTGTAGTTTCGATCAGTACCATTTTTAGGTACATGCAACTTTTTGATCTCTTTTTATTCCATTTTTTGGGAGGTGAAGTGACCAAACAATTGTGATTCTGGTACGGTTTATTATTATTTTCACTTACGGCGTTCACCACGCGGGATAAATAACGAAATAATTTTGTAGTTCAAGCCGTTACGGACGTGGCGATACCAATTATGTATAGTTTATTTGTTTGTTTATATATTTTTATTAATAATAAAGGACTGATAAGGGAAAAAGGGGGATTGTTACTTTGATCACTTTTAAAACTTTTATTTTCTTATTTTTACACATCTTTTTTTAAATTTTTTTTTACTTTATTACTTTGTCCCATCAGGAGCCCCTGATCGCTATTCTAATACACTGCACTACATGCGTAGTGCAGTGTATTAGAGCTGTTAGCTACTCACTGACAGCAAGCATAGTGGGTCCTGACTTCATCAGGACCCACTAGGCTTCCGTCGATGGCAGAGCCCGACGCCATTGTTTGGTGTCCGGTTGCCATAGTTACAATCGCCGGCCGCTATCGTGTAGCAGGCTGGCGATTGCAGCTTAACCCCTAAAAAGCCGTGATCGCTATTGAACACGGCTTTTCAGGGGTTAATCAGCGGGGACACAGCGATCGGTCCCCGCTGTAGGACCTGAGACCGCAGCTGTCACAGCTCCTACATGTGTCGGGAGGACGGCCGAAATGGCTGTTACTCCCGTGACGTACTATTCCGTCATGGAGCGCGAATAGGGCGGTTTCCATGACGGAATAATACGTCACTGAGCGTTAAGGGGTTAATGACCAAAAGGTATTTTTTTATGTTTTTCCATCGTCGCATACCAAGAGCTATAACTTTTTTATTTTTGCATCAACATAGCTGTATAAGGTCTTCTTTTTTGCGGGACAAGTTGTATTTTTTAATAGAATCATCTTGAGGTACATATTATTTATTGATTAACTTTTATTAACTTTTTTGTGGGGAATAGAAAAAACCCTGAAACTTTGCCACTCTTTTTCGCGTCCTAAATCTACGCCGTTTATCGTGTGGTATAAATAACACAATAACTTTATTCAGTGGGTTGTTACGATTGCAACGATACCACATTTGTATAGATTTTGTATGTTTTACTACTTTTACACAGTAAAAACGCTTTTTTTTCAAAATTATTTGTTTTCGTGTCTCCATATCTGAAGAGCCATAACTTTTTTATTGTTCTGCCGATGCAGTTGTATGAGGGCTTTTTTTTTGCGGGAAGACTTATATTATACTTTTATTGGTACCATTTTGGAGTAGATGCGACTTTTTGATCACTTTTTATCACATTTTTTTTAAGTCAGAATTCACAGAAAACAATTTTTCCAGAGTTTTTTATTTAATTTTTTTAAGGCGTTCACCATGCGGGTTAACTAATGTAATAGCTTCAAAGGCTGGGGTCGTTACGGACGCGGCGATACCAAATATGTGTAACTTTTTTTTTTAACTTTATTTTGTTTTGTTTTTTAATAGTAAAGCAGTTTGTAAGGGGAAAAGTTTTTAATTTCTTTTTTTATTAACATTATTCAACTTTTTTTTAACATTTTTTACTAGTCCCACTAGTGGAATTTAATATGTGATCATCGGATCGCTTTTATAATACACTGCAGTACTTTTGTATTGCAGTGTATTACTGCCTGTCCATTTAAAACGGACAGGCATCTGCTAGGACATGCCTCCAGCATGACCTAGCAGGCATTCACTACAGGTAGACCTGGGGGCCTTTATTAGGCTGCCATCAGAGACACAATCAGTGATTTTATCGCCGGGTGTCGGTGGGATGAGAGGGAGCTCCCGCCCTCTCTCCAAAACCACTTAGATGCGGCGTACGCTATTAAGCGCCGCATCTGAGGGGTTAAACGGGTGAGATCGATACTTATATCGATCTCACACTTTTGAGCAGGGATGCCCTCAGCTAACTCTGGTAGCTGAGAGCAGAGAGATTTAATGGCTCCCTGCTCTGTTTACTTATTCTGATGCAGCGCCATAAAAAGGCTTATGCATCAGAATAAAGCCCATTAGTGGCCGCCGTGAAAAGGCTTATCACCCCTTGAGGACTTACCTAACCTTTTCACCTCATGCCCTTGGCATGACAACGAAAATCCTCCTCATACCCATTTCACACATGGGGTATGCCCGATCAAAGGATCTAGAATGGGGGGGGGGGGTTAATCATTTTGGCCTTTCTTGCAAAGCATTGCCAAAGTTTTGGCAGGCCTCAAAATATGAGGCTCAGAAGCAAATATAATGCAATACATAATAAAACAACCTGCAGGACACTCTGGAGCAACCCCATTATACATCCCGCAACACCCTTAAACCAGTTAGAGGGGTCTAGGCATGACAACCACTCTGGCCACACTTGCTCTATGTCATACTTGACCTGCATAATGCCAAAAAGGTCTATATAATGGCAACAGGTTGGTCCCAATTACTTGGCACATGCACAGGCCCCCTTGGATAGCATTCAAAACATCAAACACATCTTCTGTAACAGTGTCAAATCTGCCACTTTTTCTATATTATAAGCATTCTTTACTGTTAAACCTACTAATGTTGGCAATAATCCAAAACTTGTCCTACCACGGTACATGTATTGGTCATAATTGCGTTGCACAGTCACTTACTGTCCTAATGGGACTGTTACCCCTGCGGATACAACAGGTCGTTGGCAGCATCTATCTCAAACCTAAAGACACCCAGGTAACATAACCTCCGGTTTCTCATTGCTTCCATGTACTTCTTACTTATGAGTGACAACAACCAGTGACCTTCACCTCCTACCTCCACATAAAACACCTCAGATTGTAATTGCAGTACTGTGGAATATTTTCACACATTATAATTATAAACCTCAGACAATATAAACAATAGGGCCTCAACGAATAAAATAATGCTATCACCAATCTCATGCTATCACCCCTCAGGTTTGGGTCCCATCAGTTCATTGCAAGTCCTGTACACCATCGTCCTCTTCTGCTCTTCACTGACTGTCGCCCTTAGTGTAACCGGCACAATTGTGGAGTCAGACTGTATGGTGGTGTCTAGTGGGGAATTTATTATTACCCTCCTCCTGGTCACTTACTTATTAAAACACCTAGATACTGCTGACGGATTCACTCAGGTCTTTGCTTTACTTTGATCTTTGATGTCATCAGGACTTGGTTTGGTCCTTCTCATCTGTCAGACACCGTCTCTTTTAGTATGTCACCGGGCTGTACACTGCACCTCATGATGTAACCCTGGGGTGAGATCCCACGTAGATGGAGTAGTGGAGTTTTATTGTGACTACCACAAACCCCCCACATCTGTCCTCTTCCTCCAGAAAGTTACTTGTCTGCATGGCTGCTTAAAATTGTGACACTGCCTTCAGTTCATGACAAAAACTTTGTAATGGCTCAGGCTGCGCCTTCCGCATCTCATGTCAAGGGGGATGAGGTGAAGAGGTTAGGCAAGTCCTCAAGGGGGGATAAGCCCTCCTTTAACCCGTTAGTGACCGCCAATACGCCTTTTCACGGTGGCCAGTAATGGGCTTTATTCTGATGCATAAGCCTTTTTACGGTGCTGCATCAGAATAAGTATACAGAGCAGGGAGCCGTTAAATCATCCTGCTATCAGCTACCAGAGGTAGCTGAAAGCTGGTGGCATCCCAGCTTGAACGTGTGAGATCGATATTAGTATCGATCTCACCCGTTTAACCACTCAGATGCGGCGCTCAATAGCGAGCGCCGCATCTGAGTGGTTTTGGAGAGAGGGAGGGAGCTCCCTCTCATCCCACTGACACCCGGCAATAAGATCGCTGAGTGTCTGTGTCTCCGATGGTAGCCGGGGGCCTAATAAAGGCCCGAGGTCTGCCTGTAGTGAATGCCTGCTAGGTCATGCCGCCCTAGCAGATGCCTGTCCGTTTTACACGGACAGGCATAATACACTGCAGTACAGAAGTATTGCAGTGTATTATAAATGCGATCAGATGATTGCATATTGAAGTCCCCTAGTGGGACTAGTAAAAAAAAGTTTAGTAAGGGGCGTGGCTTGGACATGGCGCTGAACAGACGTGCTGCCTAAGAGCTCTGCTCCTGCACAGCCCTTATCCTTCCATTAGCACGTATTACCGACATCATTTACTTACCTGATGGTCAGGAAATCCAAGGCCTCCTCAGGGACTCCTTGCTGTACATGGCAGATGTCATCCGCCGGTTCTATTCAGCGGTTCCTCACCGACGCTGCTGCTGGAGGGACTTCTAAGATGGCGTCCGCTGGAGGGGAGACATGAAGGTGCTGGGACTCTGTCTGCAGCGGGGATCTCACCTGCGGTCTCCAATGCGTCTACAGGTACATGCTGTAGTCTTCCCTCTGCTTCTGGTCCTCCAGGTCTGCTTCCTTCCCCGCTGGCTGGGGATGAGATCCCCTTCTTCTGTCATGGCGCGTCCTGTTCCTTATCGCTCGCCACGTGGTGCCTGTAATGGCATCCTGGTCTCCCCTTCTTCCTCCCCTTGTGTGCTGGGGCCTGTATAGTAATCCCTTGTCCTCCGGAGCTCAGGATTCTCAACAGTCTCCTCATTTCTCTGGTGACGCTGGTCTTGGAGAGGACTTACAGGGCTTGAGACAATTGTCAGCTTTACCTGCTAAACAGGACATGGAGCGTTATATTCACCGCTTGGAGACCACTTCTAAATCTGAGATTCAATCTTTCACTAATAACCTCTCACACTTGTCTGATCAAGTGCAGCGTATGGAAGGTGATATCTCCACTGTCTCAGTGCAACGAGTCTTACATGCAGATCGCTTGGATCAACACTCCCATCAAATACACATGATCTTTAATCTGGCAGAAGATCATGAAAATCGGAATCGCCGTAACAACATTCGACTTCGGGGCATTCCTGAGGATGTGTCTCCTAGACAACTCATACCCATCTTACAGATGCTGTTTAACTCTTTGCTGGATCAGCCTGCGGGTGATCCTCTGGAACTGGATAGAGCCCATAGAACCTTAAGTCCTCGCAATCCAGACCCTGACCGTCATAGAGATGTTCTTTGTCGTGTTAATTTCTTCTCTATCAAAGAACAGATTATGAGGAAGGCTCATGATAAAGGTGATGAATTATTGAATGGTGCCAAGATTCAACTGCTCTCTGACTTATCCAGGATGACTTTGGACAAACGGAGAGTTCTGCGTTCTCTATTGGATGTGCTGATAGAGCATGAGATTTCTTACAATTGCAGGTACGCAAGGATGGTGCATTGCTGTTTATTAGAGACCCAGGGGATATTCCTGATTTCTGTGATGCTCTCCATTTGCCTCGTGTCTCCATTCCTGAATGGCTGTATGTTCCTCCCCCACCTCCACATCCAAAACTACGCCGGCGAGGTCGCTCTCCTGCATCACCTATGGGGCGTCATAGAGGCCGTGATGTGGATCCGGTGTGATTCCTTCCTGATGTCTGCTCTTAGGTTTCCTGCTGGAACTTTATTTTGCTTTATTCGACTGAGGATGTCGGCTGCTGAATTCATCTGTTGAGACTTTCATATGTTTCTTCCCTTTCTCTGTTATTTGGGGTTACTCTTTTTTGGGAGGTTTACCACTTTACTTGTGGCTGTTTGCTGCTCATGGGCTGGAGGAATTGTTATACCATGACGGTTTCATTCCAGATCTTTAAATGTCCATACTTACATTTATGTTGACTATGAATGTATTTAGGATGGTTCTTTATTGCACTCCTTTCTGTTCCTGACCATGTCAGATGCCTTATGATATATCTAATCTAACTTGTTTTCTTCCTTATTTGATATTGTTTTGTATTATTGATAGGGTTGGGGAGTGCGGGGCGCTGGCTAGGCCTGTCCTGACACTTCTCTTAGGGAATCACTGGTTACTGTCCAGTGTGTATTGGTTTGTTTCTTCTTGATTAGTATTAAGGAGTGGGTGATAGTTTCACCCGATTGTTTGTCTTTGTTCGTCGGGTTTCCCTTCCTAGTTTGGCTTGTCTTTGTCTTCATTGCTTTTTCCCATAATATTTGACCTGATTCTTAAGCGGTGTGGAAAATGGCGCAGCTGAAAGTATGCACCTTGTAGCGTCCATGGCCACGGGCCGGCGGGT
Source organism: Rhinoderma darwinii (assembly GCF_050947455.1). NCBI lineage: Eukaryota > Metazoa > Chordata > Amphibia > Anura > Rhinodermatidae > Rhinoderma > Rhinoderma darwinii. Next base: position 249,360,646 of record NC_134691.1, read on the forward strand.
TCACTCACCTCCCGACGCCCGCGGCCATGGATCCGTGAGCGCTGGTCCCCGTCTCCCTCCTAGGAGACGCCAGCGCTCACTTCCGCTCAGTTCGGCTGTGTCCCTTAGGAACAGGAAATCGTCATCATCAACTGCCACGATTTCCTGGTCTATAAGAAGGCCTCTGGTCTTCTAATCCTTGCCTGAGCGTTGTTAGTTTTCCCAGTCTGTCTTGCAAATGGTCCCTTAGTGTTTCCCGTTTCAATCGTTAACCGTGCCTTGTTACCCGTTCCTGTTTCCCGTGCTGTGCCTTAGTATCGAGTCGTGCCACGTCCTGTGTCATCTGCCACGTCCGGAGGAATCCGCCACGTCCTGTGTCATCTGCCACGTCTGGAGGAATCCGCCACGTCCTGTGTCATCTGCCACGTCCGGAGGAGTCCGCCACGTCTGGCACAACTTGCGGCTCCTGTGTCATCCGCCACGTTTGGCACCATCTGCTGCACCCATCTCATCTGTGCCAGAGCTGCGGCCACCATCTGGACTATTCAGATACCTTTGTGCGGGACATTGTATTTCTGGGGTGTCCGGTTGTTTGGCCAGCTGCCTCCCCGCTGTGGCGGTACGGCCTAGTGGGTCCACTAACCCGCTTCGTGACACACCTTTAATGTTAGGGGACTTAATGTCCCTGAAAAAAAGATCACAGGTGCTGTACAATATGCATAAAGAGCGTGTGCATATCTTGTTTTTACAGGAGACTCATTTTCAGTTGGGCCATACCCCAAAATTTACTAACCGTTATTATCCGGTTTGGTTTCATAGTGCCAACCCGGACTCCAAGTCGAAGGGTGCTAGTATTTGCATACATAAATCGCTTTCTCATAAGATACTCGATGTATTGATTGATCCAGAGGGTCGGTATGTATTTCCTAAACTTTCCATTAGAAATAAGACCTTCACTCTGGCCAATTTGTATCTTCCTAATCAAGATCAGCATTCGTGTGTGCCGACTGTTTCTGAGGAGACTAGAGGAGTTTTCGGAAGGGGTCTTGATTGTAGGAGGTGATTTTAACTTGACCTTTGATTTCAGAATTGATACCTCCTCGGGCAGGTCTGCTGTTCCTAAGTCAAAATTGGCGGCCTTGAAGACTACGATGCACTCCATGCAATTGACTGACGTGTGGCGGATTCTTCATCCTAAAAGGTACGAGAGTATACTTATTTCTCTCCCTTACATAATATGTACAGTCGATTGGATGCTTTTCTCGTTAGCCACCACTTGCTTACCTGGCACCCTGTTTCTGGGGTGGGTCCCATGTTTTGGTCGGATCATGCTCCGGTCTTTCTAACACTTACATTTCCCGATTCGGTGCCCAATTTCCAATCTTGGAAACGTAATGATAATCTCTTACGCGATGCGGTATGTGTGTCGGCTCTTCGGGATACGCTTACTACCTTCTTTGATGTGCACACTCATGATACTACTCCTTTATCGCTACAGTGGGAAGCTTTGAAGTGCGTGGTTAGGGGTGTCCTTATCCAACATGGGGCTCACTTAAAGAGGGAAAAAGGGGTAGCTATTGACCAACTCCTCAAACAGATACGGGATTTAGAATCTAGCCCTAAACGCATTCCTTCTTCTGAGGTTTTTTTTGGACCAATCGCATACTATATATCGGGATCAGATGCGCAAATACTCGTACAAATTTGCAGACAATTGCGGCAGGTCCTTAGCTCGGATTTTACATCCCCGTACACAAGCGTCTTACATTCCTAAAATTACTTCTGCCACTGGTGGTGAGATTCATGACCCTGTTGGCATCACTAACTGTTTCAGACACTATTATTCTACTTTATACAATATTAAGGGATACTTTCACGATATGCAGGCTGATGTATTGCGGGAAAAAAATGGATCACTACGTATAGGACAACCTAAAAAAAACTCACACCAGAGAGATGGCGTATATTGGGGTCCCTTATTGTAAGTAGACAATCTAAAATTGAACCATAAAGGGACATAGCCCTAAGAAAAATAGTATACTAAAATAATATACAAAGATGCAAACAAAATACTTTATTGAATATAAATCGACAATAACATATAATGAAAAGAGAATGGGATACGTCATACACAGAAATACAAACAGCAGGGTCAGATGGAATAGACCATGACAGCAGAGTCAATCATCCAAAAATTTGACCAAACCACGCTCCAATAGTGCATATAGTATAATAGTGCACCTATGAATATAGATAGCAAAGTCCACACAAGGTATATTGTTACCAACTGATGATAGCGGAACACAAAAGTAGACAATGGATAATATCCATGCCCACTATAACCTGCAAGATGTATCTAATGCATGGAAGAATGAAGTGTCCAGAAAACTCAAATAGTTTCAAGAAGATCGCCAGAATATGAATAAAACACTGACTAAGACACAATCAAATCAACAGCTAGCACATACCCTGGGACATGATGCAGAGCGCAGAATGTCAAAGGAGATGAATGGCTGAATAGACGCCTCGACGCGCGTTTCGCCCTGTGACCGGCTTCGTCAGGAGGCTACATACATTAAAACTCTAGGGGTTTAAATAATAAATGGACAAAGTTAGGCTCACCTGCGGCGAATGAAAATTGGCGCCCGACACGCCCACCGGGTGGCGCACGCATCACGGGACGCGCCGCGCATCATGTGACAGGCGCCACGTGATGAATCATCACCATGGCAACCCTAGACGCTAAGCGGCACTCCCGAATGCCTGCCCCACCACTTTGCGTGAATTTTATCTTCTCTAGGGTTTTTTTCTTGTTTTGTATGGTTCATATATCATAACAGTATTTCACTTTTTTCACTTCAATATATATTCATATATTTATACCCACGCTTTCATTATTTTTTTATACTTAGTTTATTGCACTTTATTATCTTCATTACCATCTTTTTGGTGTATGTCTTCTTTCTCATCTTTGCACGTTTTTTATTTTTTCAATTACTATTCACTATTTATCACTCTCATCACCATTATTTTTGGTGTATGTCTTCTTTTTCATTTTTGCACGTTTCTATTAACGTTTAATATATCATTAATAATTGTTAATTATTGCTGTATATTTTCTACACTATATTTTTTAATATATGCATCTACTACTGACATTTGTAGATTTGCTTTCTTTATATTTATTATACTTGTCTCGCTTATATATAACTATTGCCAGCCGGTCCCTTTGCTGCAGGAATTCCCCATCACTTTGTCTATTTTTTATTTATTTATCTTGTCCTTGTTATTCTGCGTTGTCTCTCCTGCGGTGTCTGCACAGACGCTCGATCGCGCGCCTGTGGTGGGGCAGGCATTCGGGAGTGCCGCTTAGCGTCTAGGGTTGCCATGGTGATGATTCATCACGTGGTGCCTGAAACATGACTCGCGGCGCGTCCCGTGATGCGTGCGCCGCCCGGTGGGCGTGTCGGGCGCCGATTTTCATTCGCCGCAGGTGAGCCTAACTTTGTCCATTTATTATTTAAACCCCTAGAGTTTTAATGTATGTAGCCTCCTGACGAAGCCGGTCACAGGGCGAAACGCGCGTCGAGGCGTCTATTCAGCCATTCATCTCCTTTGACCTTCTGCGCTCTGCATCATGTCCCAGGGTATGTGCTAGCTGTTGATTTGATTGTGTCTTAGTCAGTGTTTTATTCATATTCTGGCGATCTTCTTGAAACTATTTGAGTTTTCTGGACACTTCATTCTTCCATGCATTAGATACATCTTGCAGGTTATAGTGGGCATGGATATTATCCATTGTCTACTTTTGTGTTCATCAGTTGGTAACAATATACCTTGTGTGGACTTTGCCATCTATATTCATAGGTGCACTATTATACTATATGCACTATTGGAGCGTGGTTTGGTCAAATTTTTGGATGATTGACTCTGCTGTCATGGTCTATTCCATCTGACCCTGCTGTTTGTATTTCTGTGTATGACGTATCCCATTCTCTTTTCATTATATGTTATTGTCGATTATATTCAATAAAGCACTATGTATAGGACACTGCATTGCTGTCTTTGGAGGCTGGGGATGCTTTGGGACTCTAGGAGGATTTTTGGGATTCGCAAGTGGAGCTTGCAATTGGGGACTCCCCCTTGGGCAAAAGCCTGGGACCTGATGGGTTTAACAACAGATTTTTAAAGACATTTAAGGATCAAATTGCTCCATTTTTGACTAAAGTCTTTAATCCGAGATCTTCCACTTGTCCCTTTGCGCCTCAGTCTTTTTAGGCACACATTACCCTTCTACCAAAACCGGGTAAAGACTAATTTTAGAGCCATTTCCGAAAGCTAGTTTTAGACCCATTTCATAGATAAATGTAGATGTGAAACTTTTTGCAAAATTGATTAACTCTCGCCTCTCTCTGTTTTTGCCTGGCTTGGTCATGGATGACCAGGTGGGTTTTGTACCGGGCAGAGAGGCCCGGGTTAATACTAATAAGACTCTTCTTTTAACATCATATTGTCAGACGCGCAAGATTCTGCTGTGTTTGCTTTCCGTTGATGCCGAAAAGGCTTTTGATAGGGTACATTGGGTGTTTCTCCGTGGTGTCTTGACCCAGGTTGGACTTGGCTCTAACATGTTAAATAAGATCATGGCTCTCTATCATAGGCCTACGGCTCGAGTTCGAGATAATGGTCTTTTGTCTGCCTCTCTTCCTGTCACAAATGGTACGAGACAGGGGTGCCCACTTTCACCTCTGCTGTATGTTTTGGTCATGGAGCACCTGGCTGTGGTACTACGGAATAATCCTAATATAATATTAATGGCATTTGTGTTGGTACCCGGCATAATAACTTAGCACTCTATGCGGATGATCTTTTACTGTACATTACGGATCCTATTATTTCCTTGCCATCCTTGACTGGGGAGTTTGAGCGATTTGGCCATTTGAGTAATTTTAAAGTCAATTACTCTAAATCGGAGGCATTGAATATCTCTTTAGCTGCTCCCCTCGCTCAGGTTTTCCCGTTCCGGTGGCAGACCATGTCCTTGACATACTTGGGGGTACAGATTCCTACTCAGTTATCTGAATTGTTTAAATTGAATTACAAATCTGTTTTACAGCATACCTTGCAAGATTTAGTGGCGTATGGAGGTGGGCGCATGTCGTGGTTTGGGCGTATCAACGCGGTTAAAATGGATATATTGCCGAAATTTCTGTACATATATTTCAGACTGTCCCTACTGTGGTGCCCGCTGCCTTCTTTAACCCCTTCCCGCTCCTTGACGTACTATTACGTCATGGCAGCTGTATCGTTCGCCCTCCATGCCGTAATAGTACGTCTCGGGAGTAACGGCCGTTTCGGCCGTCCTCCCGACACATACAGGAGCTGTGACCGCTGCTGTCTTGTTCAGCAGCTGTCACAGCTCTTACAGCGGGGACCGATCGCTGTGTCCCCGCTGATTAACCCCTTAAAAGCCGCGTTCTATAGAGATCGCGGCTTTTTAGGGGTTAAGCTGCCATCGCCGGCCTGCTACGCGATAGCGGCCGGCGATGGTGACTATGGCAACCGGACACCAAACAATGGCGTCCGGCTATGCCATAGACGGAAGCCTAGTGGGTCCTGACAACGTCAGGACCCACTATGCTTGCTGTCAGTGAGTAGCTGACAGTTCTAATACACTGCACTACGCATGTAGTGCAGTGTATTAGAATAGCGATCAGGGCCTCCTGCCCTCATGTCCCCTAGTGGGACAAAGTAATACAGTAAAAAAAAAGTTAAAAAAAGGTGTGTGAAAATAAAAGATTTAAAAGTAATAAAAGTAAAAATCCCCCTTTTTCCCTTATCAGTCCTTTATTATTAATAAAAATATATAAACAAACAAATAAACTATACATAATTGGTATCGCCGCGTCCGTAACGGCCTGAAATACAAAATTATTTCATTATTTATCCCGCACGGTGAACGCCGTAAAATAAAATAATAATAAACCGAACCACAATCACAATTCTTTGGTCACTTCACCTCCCAAAAAATGGAATAAAAAGAGATCAAAAAGTCGCATGTACCTAAAAATGGTACTGATGGAAACTACAGTTCGTTACGCAAAAAATAAGTCCTCGCACGGCTATATTGATTGAAAAATAAAAACGTTCTGGCTCTTAGGATAAGGTAACACAAAAAGTGAATGATTGTTTACAAAACGTATTTTATTGTGCAAACGCCATAAGACATAAAAAAAAAACTATAAACATCTGGTATCGCCGTAATCGTATCGCCCCGCAGAATAAAGTGAATATGTCATTTATAGCGCACGGTGAACGCTGTAAAAAAAATAGAATAAAAAAAACAATAGTAGAATTTATTAGTCACCACGCCACCTAAAAAAAATGAATAAAAACTGATCAAAAAGCCGCATGCACCCCAAGAAAACTACAATGGATTCCTCAAGGGGTCTAGTTTCCAAATTGGGGTCACTTTTGGGGGGTTCCCAATGTTTTGGCACCACAAGACCTCTTCAAACCGGACATGGTGCCTAATAAAAAGGAGGGCTCAAAATCCACTAGGTGCTCCTTTGCTTCGGAGGCCGATGCTTCAGTCCATTACTGCACTAGGGCCACATGTGGTTTATTTCTCAAAACTGCAGAATCTGGGCAATACGTATTAAGTTGCGTTTCACTGATAAATCCTTTTGTGTTATAAAAAAAATGGTATAAAGAGGATTTTCTGACAAAAAAAAAATGTACATTTCACCTCTACTTTGCTCTAAATTTTTGTGAAACACCTAAAGGGTTCATAAACTTTCTAAATGCTGTTGTGAATACTTTGAGGGGTTTAGTTTCTAAAATGGGGTATTTGATAGGGGTTTCTAATATATGGGCCCCTCAAAGCAACTTCAGAACTGAACTGGAACCTAAAAAAATAAATAAATGAGGCAATACTTCGCTTCTTACATTATACTGATAATGAGCCGTGCCCACCCCGAGATGACCCCAGTTTTGACCGTTTGTATAAACGGAGACCCCTATTAGACCGTTCCAGTGCCCGGTTTTCCCAAGCATACACCCCAGAGAAGTGTATTTCTATTGATGAGTCCCTGGTACATTTTAAAGGGAGGGTTCAATTCCGCGAGTACCTGCCGGGTAAGAGGGCAAGGTATGGCGTGAAGATGTATAAGCTGTGCGAGAGGGCATCAGGGTATACCTAAAGGTTTAGGATATATGAAGGAAAGGCCACCCCCAAACCAGACTGCATCCTGGACTACAATAGGTACATGGGAGGTGTGGACTTGTAAGATCAAGCCCTGAAGCCCTACAGCGCCATGCGGTGTGGTATAAGAAGCTGACCGGGCACATCATACAGATGGCATTGTACAATGCGTACATGCTACGTCGATGTGCAGGCCAGACGGGAACTTTCCTGGAATTTCAAGAGGTGATTATCAAGAACCTAATCTTTAGGGACCAAGAAGGGGGGGCACCCAGTACTTCTGGAAGCGAGCCCACACGCATCGTACCAGGGCAACACTTTCCAGGAGAAGTTCCCCAAACTGGCAAGAAGGGAAAAAGTCAAAAGAGGTGCAAAGTCTGCTATAAGAGGGCGATAATGGATGACACAATATATCAATGTGACACGTGTCCCGAATAACCAGAGCTCTGTATGAAAGTGTTTTAAAATTCATCATACATCCCTTGGTTTATAATTTACCCCAATTTTACTTACCCTGATGCACTCCACACAGCTTATTCCCCCTCGTCTTTCCCCTCTGGGCCCTGCTGTGTGCCCAAGCAGCTGATAACAGCCACATGTAGGGTATTGCCATACCCGGGAGAACCCACATTACAGTTTATGGGGTGTAGGTCTCCGGTCAAAATGCTCACTACACCTCTAGATGAATGCCTTAAGGGTGTAGTTTTTAAAACGGGGTCACTTCTTGCGGGTTTCAACTGTACTGGTACCTCAGGGGCTTCTGCATACATGACTTCGCACTAGAAAATCCCCAGTAGGCCAAATGGTGGTCCTTTCCTTCTGAGCCCTCCCATGGGCCCAAACGGCAGTTTATCACAACAAATGGGGTATTGCGGCACTCAGAACAAATTGCGCAACAGAATGGGGTATTTTGTTTCTTGTGAAAATAAGAATTTTTGAGCTAAAATGACATATTATTGGAAAAAATATATTTTTTTTTAATTCCCAGCCCAATTCAAATAAGTTCTGTGAAGAAACTATGGAGTCTAAATGGTCACATTACCCATAAATGAATTCCTTGAGGGGTGTAGTTTCCAAAATGGGGTCACTTCTGGTGGGTTTCCATTGCTTTGATACCTCTGAGGCTCTGCAAATGCGACATGGCACCCGAAAACTAATCCAACAAAATCTGGACTCCAACAAACATATAGCGCTCCTTTCCTTCTGAGGCCTCCCATGGGCCCAAACGGCAGTTTATCACCACAAATGGGGTATTGCCACACTAAGGAGAAATTGGGCAACAAAATGGGGTATTTTGTTCCCTGTGAAAATAAGAAATTTTGATCACAAATGACATTTTATTTGAAAAAATGAAATTTTTTTCATTTCAGAGCCCAATTCAAATACGTGCTGTGAAAAAACTGTGCCGTCAAAATGGTAACAACAACCCTAAATGAATTCCTTGAGGGGTGTAGTTTCCAAAATGGGGTCACTATTGGGGGATTCCTACGGTTTTGACACCTCAACACCTCTTAAAACCTGGCATGCTGCCTAAAATATATTCCAATAAAAAAAGAGGACTCAAAATGCACTAGGTGCTTCTTTGCTTCTAGGGCTTGTGTTTTAGTCCACGAGCGCAGTAGGGCCACATGTGGGACATTTCTAAAAACTGCAGAATCTGGACAATACATATTTAGTAGTGTTTCTCTGGTAAAACCTTCTGTGTTACAGAAAAAAAAATGAATAAAATTGAAATTCAGCAAGAAAAATGAAATTTGCAAATTTCACCTCCACTTTGCTTTAATTCCTGTGAAATGTCTGAAGGGTTAAAAAACTTTCTAACTGCTGTTTTGAATACTTTGAGGGGTCTAGTTTTTAAAATGGGGTGATTTATCAGGGTTTCTAATACATAGGCCCCACAAAGCCACTTCAGAACTCAAGAGGTACCTTAAAAAAAAGGCTTTTGAAATTTTCTTAAAAATATGAGAAATTGCTGTTTATGTTCTAAGCCTTGTAACGTCCAAGAAAAATAAAAGAATGTTCAAGAAACGATGCCAATCTAAAGTAGACATATGGGAAATGTGAACTAGTAACTATTTTGGGTGGTATAACCGTCTGTTTTACAAGCAGATGCATTTAAATTCTGAAAAATGCAATTTTTTCAAAATTTTCTCTACATTTTGCAATTTTTCACCAATAAACACTGAATATATCGACCAAATTTTACCACGAACATGAAGCCCAATGTGTCACGAGAAAACAATCTCAGAATCGCTTGGGTAGGTTTAAGCATTCCGACGTTATTACCACATAAAGTGAAATATGTCAGATTTGAAAAATGGGCTCTGAGCCTTAAGGCCAAAACAAGGCTGCGTCCTTAAGGGGTTAAGACATTGCATAGGGCCCTAACCAAATTTGTGTGGGGCTCCTCTAGGCCTCGCATTTTATTCACTGTTCTTAGTCGGCCTAAAGTAGAGGGGGGATTGGGTTTCCCAGACTTCAAACGTTACCACCAAGCTGCGATCCTCATGAGGTTAGTGGATTGGTTCTGATCACATGCTGGTAAGCAATGGGTGCGCATTGAGAAAAGTATGTCCTCTCTTGCATTGTCCTCTTTGCCTTGGTTGCCTAGTTCACAGCGACCAATGTCTTCTCTGCCTTTCCTCACACGTCAGTTTCTTGTTGTTTGGGAACGGGTCATAGGTGCTTCGGACCTTGTAAATCGTCCGGGTCCCTTGACTCCTCTTTTTGATAACCCCTTTTTCCCTCCGGCCATGGGTGTGGACACTTTCCTATGCTGGGGGAGACAAGACGGGGTGTACTTAGCTCAGACCCTTACATCTGAGGGTGAAGTTTTGTCGCTGGCTGCTATCTCTGAGGCCTGCCCGGGGAGACGCTCAATTTGGTGGTCCTACTTTCAACTACGGTCTTAACTTTCTTCCATGGGAGACTATCTTGCATTGCTTCAGGACAAGACTACTATGGAATTATATTTATCCTTGTCTACTGCCCCATCTCATATGCTCTCCTATCTACATGGGATCCTGAAACCGGGTTACTCTTGCTCTCAATTGGTGTTCACCAAGGCTTGGGATGAGGAATTGGGCGTGCAACACTCTGAAGAGGATTGGCAGACTTCGTTCCTCTTAGCACATAAACTGCAGACATCCTGCTTTACTCAGAATTTTTTTTATAAAATTCTCACTCACTGGTACCGTTGCCCTTCCCATCAAATATTTCCTGATGTGTCTGCAGCTTGTTGGAGGTGTGGGGCTGCTCCTGGAACTATGTTACATATTTGGTGGGATTGCCCTAAGCTCCATCCCTTTTGGGAAAATTTTTTTGATCTTGGGAACAAGCTCTTTGATACTGCGGTTCCTGCTTCTCCTTCTATAGGATTGCTTTCCATGGTTCCTGGATCACTCCCACATCTGAAAGGGGGCATTTTTAGAAATTTTCTGACTGCAGCCAGGACTGTAATTCCACGTCATTGGAAGTCTGTTACTGTACCTTCTTTACAGGAGTGGGTGAATGAGATGAACATTATTATGAGAATGGAGGAGTTGATGTCTGCCGATCGGGGTAAGCTTGTTGGATGGCCTTTTTTGAATTTTGAATACTCAGACCGCATCATTTCTGCTATTTTCTGCTGTTTCTTCTGCTTGTGTTTCCCTTTTGTTGTCTCGTCTTTATGTTTTATGTCTTCTGTTTTTTTTAATGTACTTTTGTTTGTTGTACTTTAAAAATTTAATATACCCATGGCAATAGTATGTGGGGACTGGCTCCCTACATGTTACAGTACTTTTGTATGGGTTATAGTGCTGATCTTTACCATTGGCTGTTCCTTTTTTATTTCTATTTGTGTAATGGATTTGCCCGACACAGCTTCTTTGTCGACGCCCGTGGTTAATCAGCCTGCATCTGTGCCTAGGTCTGTTAGAGTGACTCGATCTGCTACTACTCCGGCTGGGAGGCTGAAAAGTGGGAGAACCTATCACAGCCTGGCCAGATGGAGCTAGCTCCCGCCCTCTGTCTATTTATACCTTCATTTCCTGCTCCTCCTTTGCCTGTGATTCTGTCTAGTTTCCTGGCTCTGCTGCTCCTGCTTGTACTATTGTCCTCTGCTTCAAATTGACCCTGGCTTTACTGACTACTCTCCTGCTCTGCGTTTGGTACCTCGTACACTCCTGGTTTGACTCGGCTCGTTCACTACTCTTGTTGCTCACGGTGTTGCCGTGGGCAACTGCCCCATTTCCCTTAGCTTCTGTGTACCCTTGTCTGTTGGCCTGTCGTGCACTTATTGAGCGTAGGGACCGTCGCCCAGTTGTACGCCGTCGCCTAGGATGGGCCGTGCAAGTAGGCAGGGACTGAGTGGCGGGTCGATTAGGGCTCACCTGTCTGTCTCCCTACCCCGTCATTACAATTTGTTTGTTTTTGCTGTTTTCCATGATGTATTTAAAAAAAAAAAAAAAAAGTTTAACAAAAAAAGTGAAAAAAAAAAAAGTGTATAAAAAAAATTAAAAAAAACACACTTTTTCCCCATACAAACTGCTTTACTATTAAAAAACAAAATAAAGTTAAAAAGTTACACATATTTGGTATCACCGCGTCCATAAAGCCTAAAAAAAAATGTGATAAAAAGTGATCAAAAAGTCGCATCTACTCAAAATGGTACCAATAAAAACAACAAGTCGTCCCGCAAAAAAAAGCACTCATACAACTGCATCGGCGAAAAAATAAAAAAGTTATGGCTCCTCAAATATGGAGACGCAAAAACAAATAATTTTTAGAAAAGCGTATTCACTGTGTAAAACTAGTAAAACATACAAAAATCTATATAATTTGGTATCGTTGCAATCGCAACAACCCGCTGAATAACGTTATTGCGTTATTTATACCACATGGTAAATGGTGTAAATTTAGGACGCAAAAAAAAGTGTGGCGAAATTGCAGTTATTTTTCTATTCACCCTCATAAAAGTTAATCAATTAAATCTATGTACCCCAAAATGGTGCTATTAAAAATTACAACTTGTCCCGCAAAAAACAAGATCTTATACATCTATGTCGACGCAAAAATAAAAAAGTTATAGCTCTTTGAATGAGACGATGGAAAAACGTAAAAAATGGCTTGGACATTAAATGACCAGTGTCATGAAAAAAAATTTTTTTAGATCAATTTGATTCTAGTGTTTTGTTAAACATTTTTTTATTTATTTGTGTGTCGATTAACGACACATACAGACATGGAATATGGCACATACAGTCCCATAGTGAATGCAAACGGGGCCCATTCCATCCACTATGCTGTACGCCGTCTGTGTGGGAACGGCGCATGCGGCGCTCCCACACAGTCCAAGTTGAACTGTGCGACATCCGGCGCCATTTTCCTGTGGACCGGAAGTCGCGGCCGGACAGTAAGATTACTACTTCCGGTCGCGGCTTCCGGACTTGTGCACTTGGAGCAGCGGTAGCAGACAGAGTGGACGGACCGGAGGGCGCAGCGGCGGCAGGAGCAGGTAAGTTATTTCTAGGTATGTTCGTGGTTTAGTGTGTGTTTACTACTGTATGTTAACCTACTACACTGTGTGTTAGCTCAAAAAATGGCGACACACAGTGCAGGAGGTTTGACCGTTCAATCCCCTCGTTTCTCCCGGCACTAGCCAGGATAAAGAAGGGGGGATTCTGAGAGCTCACTAGAGCGAGTGAGTTTTCTCAAATTTTGCAGCATAAAGCAATGTGGTTGCTTTACCACATGCAATGCTGCAATTTTGGGAATTGCTCCATCTAGTGACCAGCGCTGGGAAATATTATAAATTAGAATCTAATTTATAATATTTCCTGACTCGTAAAAAAATTTGAACAATGTTTAATCACCTATACACTAATTGTTTAACTAAAAAAAAAAAAAAAATTTTTCCTAGCGACACTTTCCCTTTAAAGGGAATGTGTTGCCAGAAAAACATGTTTTTTTTAAAAAAATTAAACATTTAGTGTGTGGGTGATTAAACATTGTTCAAATTTTTTTTATTTTTTTCACGAGTCAGGAAATATTATAAATTAATTCTAATTTATAATACTACCCATTTTTGGTCACTAGATGGAGCTATCCCCAAAATTGCAGCTTTGCAAAATTGGGTAAAAAGCCCTCGCTCTAGTGAGCTCTCAGCATCCCCCCCTCCTTTATCCTGGCTAGTGCCGGGATAAACGAGGGGTTTGAACGGTGTAACCTCCTACACTGTGTGTCGCCATTTTTTGAGCTAACACACAGTGTAGTAGGTTTACATACAGTAGTAAACACACACAAACACACATTGAAATCTCTTACCTGCTCCTGCCGCCGCGGCTCCCTCCGGCCCGTCCGCTCCGTTTGCTGCCGCTGGTCCAAGTGCACAAATCCGGAAGCCGCGACCGGAAGTAGTAATATTACTGTTCGGCCGCGACTTCCGGTCCACAGGAAAATGGCGCCGGACGGCGCCAATTTCGAATTGGACTGTGTGGGAGCGGCGCATGCACAGTTCCCACACAGACGCCGTACACTGAAGTCAATGGGACGGGAGCCGTTCGCAGTCCCTATGGGACTGTGGCTGCCGTATTCCATGTCTGTATGTGTCGTTAATCGACACACACAGAAATGGAACAAAAAATGGCAGCCCCCATAGGGAAGAAAAAGTGTAAAAATAAGAAAAAGTAAAACACAAACACACAAATGAATATAAACGTTTTTAATAAAGCACTAACATCTTTAACATATAAAAAAATAATTTGTGATGACACTGTTCCTTTAAGGGGTTAAACTAAATTAAAAAAAACCTTTGACATAAGAAAAACTTCTCTGACCTATATGGACAGGGCACCTAGAAAATGTGTAGCTACTGGGTACATTTTATTTGCACTTGGTGTTACACTTTTCAGCAAGAATTGTACCTTATGCTGAGCTGATTACATGTAACAGCTTCTACTCACAGAAATATTCACAGATATCATATGTTTATCTGACAAGTGTCTCAAACTAAAAATTTTCCTACTCTGGTTTGTTTTACCTGGGAAGGTCTCTTCTCTTTGTGGGAGGCTGGTATGATAAGGTTGGCACCGGTCTGCCATGACTGTTCTGTAGGCAAATCAAACAGCTGTAACAGAATTTAGCAGCAATAGCTGTAAAACCTAGGACATACCAATTAGATCTTACCAAATCGATCCTTGCAGTCTTGAGGCATATCTGAGGTCACACACCATCAATGCAAGTGCCATCAAGAGTGCCTTGGGTGCTACCGGTTTACCTTCCTTTATCCGTCCACATTCTGTTAGAATCTGGTTTTCACGCCTTCCGCTCCCAGTTGGACACTTCCTGTGGAGAACAATCTTATCCATCGCATAATCATTAATTGATCTCAAATCAGATAATTAAATTGAAGAAAAACATTAACAAATAAAATTTTTATGTTAAACATTCACATTGAGCAGTAGCTAAACCGGATATGTGCAAACTGATTTTTCTTCTTTTTATATATACGGCACAGAATTTTCTGCTCTAAAATATCCTTTTCACAACAAAAATATTTTAAAATTGGAATCTACTTGCGCGGAGAAGTTATCATTTACACAATCCGAACACTGACACATGCCTCCAATAGTCCAATGCTAAGGAACGCTGGTCTGGTATAACATCTGGAGAACTGTTGATATCTTATTGTACAAACACCAGTTCAATACTTGGGGTACAAACTATTCCCAGGTCACTACACAATTTCTGCAGTGGGGAAGATACTGGCCAGGCTTCAGGCCACCCTGAGAACAGGTCTACACATACGAGCACATTTTCATACACACCTACCTCGGGTAGTTGTATGTTCTGCAATCGCTGGGACAGGTAATCTGTCCGGGTTGCATTTCTCATAGGTACCCTTGCTGTTTTACCTATGTCATTTCGTGCGCACATCATGCAGGCTGCTACAAACCTAATGGTGGCATTATTGAATCCAGGGACAAGCTAATTTACTGATACCTGGCTGCACATACTCTTGTTGTCATGTCTGTGATCTCTTGCGCTCTCAATTGGCTTACCCGATGATCCAACAAATGTCCCACTACCAATGGGCCCATAATTGTGGGCGATGTCAAAAGAGTACCTAGAGTTAGTGTAAATGTCGGCCGTCTTACCTTTTGCCAGGTTACAAGCCTCAGCGAGCACCTCCAGCTCTGCTCCTTGAGATGAAGAAGGTGAGAGTGGTTTTTGGATAATTTACCTGGTGCATCGTATCCTGCCTTGTACATACATATATGACAGAGTATATGACAGAGTATTTCTCCATTACAAATTTACATTGGAAACACAAGTTGCATATAGATAGACTATTTCCAAAAGGCGTGGAGTTTTATTCTAAAAAATACAAACGTTATACACTTCTCCACACTCATCTGATAACCTAGAACACTTGAGAATCCCATCCCTATCAGGTCCTATAGATACCTGATTAATACCACAAATGAATACCACAATAAAAAAAAATATTTTTACAAAAAATCTGGCATAAATTTAACAATGTTCAGATAATTTTCACCTCCTTCCCAACTAAATCTGTGAAGACTCATGGTCTCTTACACAATACCTCATATTGGGTGGCGACTACAGCACAGCATATCCAGTGCCATTTTTTACCATTCTGGAAGGATCTGGAACCATCTATACAGAAAATCCTCAAAATTTAGGTTACGTCATACACATTTAATCTGAATTACTCATTGGGGCATTTAATCTGAATTACTCATTGGGGTCTCATACACATTTTGTAGACCTCCTAGAACCAAATTCATTAATTCAAAACAAAACAAAATTGTACCTTATCAGTCCCCGCACTGCTCCCTCCTTTTTGGACCCTGCAAAAGTAATGTAGCATGGTTCAAAACTATATATCTCAACATATTGAGGTTGAGCACTCTCTGGGTGCAATAGTTAGGCCCCCTGTAATACACAATAGCCTGGAACAAAAACAGCTCACATTTTCAAAAATAACATTTAGGCTTTATTCAGACGAACGGGAAAAACGTCCGTGCAACGCGCGTGATTTGCACGCGCGTTGCACGGACCTATATTAGTCTATGGGTCCGTGCGGACATGTGCGTGATTTTTACTCAGCGTGAGTCCGCTGAAAAAAAGTCACGACATGTCCGTTCTTTCTGCGTTTTTCGCACATCACGCACCCATTGAAGTCAATGCGTGCGTGAAAACCACGCATGCTGCACGGAAGCACTTCCGTGCGAACTGCGTGATTCGCCAAGAGCTGTCAAAAGGATGAATGAAAACAGAAAAGCACCACGTGCTTTTCGGTTTACAAACATCCAAACGGAGTGTCTTTGAGATGAGCGAACCCAGACAACCGAACCGAACTTCACCGGGTTCGGCCGAACTCGTTTTGACCGAACCCGGCAAAAAAAATTCCGGTACGCGACGTCAGGAGATAGTCACTGTCCAGGGTGCTGAAAGAGTTAAACTGTTTCAGCACCCTGGATAGTGACTTCCGATCCCAATATACATGAACGTGTAAAAAAAAAAAAAGAAGTTCTGACTTACCGATAACTCCCGGCTTCTTCCTCCAGTCCGGCCTCCCAGGATGACAATTCAGTCCAGGTGACAGCTCCAGCCAATCACAGGCCAAGCACAGGCTGCAGCGGTCACATGGACTGCCACGTCATCCAGGGAGGTGGGGCCAGATGGCAAGAGAGGCGCGTCACCAAGGACGCGTCACCAAGGCAACGGCCGGGAGGGAAGTTCTCGGTAAGTACGAACGTCTTTTTTTTTTTTTTAAACAGGTTGCTCGATATGGTGATCGGAATTCACTGTCGAGGGTGCTGAAAGAGTTACTGCCGATCAGTTAACTCTTTCAGCACCCTGGATAGTGACGGACGTCGACTAGCCTCATCTCTATGATGGCGGCTGCGCGAAAATCACACAGCCGCGCATCATACACGGATGACACACGGAGCTGTCGTCAAGTGGTTTTTGCGCGCGCAAAACGCCACGTTTTTGCGTCCGCAAAAACGCCACGTTCGTGTGAATCCAGCCTTATGCAGTACTACAGCACTTGTCTGTATGGGTGAAAACAAAAAAAAGTATTATAATTCTTTATCCAATAAAATACAAAACACCACATTTGCCAATATCAACCACCACAAACCAACAAACCATATGTGGGAGTAGGGAACCGCAGGGGCACATACATTTTCAAGACCCCGTGTCTCACAATATCGGTCTTAATTCATTTAAATTAAGTTCAAAACATTTCAACATTAAATCTGATCACATCATCACACATGAATATGCAACATAGCGCCACACATTCCAGCAGTCCATATTTTGTAATTTTACTGTCTATACGTACTACTGAACAGCATGTGTAGAGATAAGACACACTCCTTCACACTGTAACCAGCCAGCAGCCTGCCTCCTGTCTCCTCTCACACACATAACCCCATTTTCTTCAGACCAATGCTTTTCTGGAATAACTAATTTAACCCCATACTCAAGACACAAAAAATGTGACACAATACGGTTATTAAAATGAGAGCATACAATATAGATCTAAAATCAGTGCAATATTGTGATCACTTGTCTCATCAGTCCATGCTCAATATATAAGCTTATTTCAGTGTGTGTTTAGACTTCAGACTGCACAAATGTTATATCACCCCCGTTCACATTACACTCCCCCCGTTCTGATCCACTATAGTCATAGCAATATACCTGGTTGCTCAGTTTTCTTCACTCTTCCTATCAAAATTTACACCTATATTCAAATCTCCCTCACACCAACTTACTTGTAACCACCTGTAATCACTTTGTCATTTTAAATTATGCCATGGCCATCCACCATTCCATACTCAACTTTCCACAAACCATTTATTTATCACATGTAAACAACCATCTTTTGGCTGCCAGCCTTTTCAACATTTTTTTCCAGTTTGACAGTTTGTTATTCACATCTGGGTCTAGGAGTTTTAGTAATGAATTCTTTAAGGACCTTGGTTGTGCGCCAATACCAATGGCCTTCACTGTAATTTGTGTAGGTAGTTATACTACTACAACACATGTGGGTCATTCTTTGCTTTGAACACAGATTGTTATGTTACAACGGTATTCACTTCCAGCGGTCTGATGTTATACTACTACAGACTCAAAGTCAATAAACCGGATTATCAAATGTGTGCTAGAAATCAGTCTGTACTGATTCCTACCTTATGCCAGTCTGAAAATGCATTCAACGGATGGTTTTAACCCCTTCCCGCACCTTGACGTTAATGCACGTCAATTTGTGCAGTTCGTTCGCACACCTTGACGTGCAGTAACGTCTGCACTTTAAAAGTTAACCGCCGCGTGGCGCAACACCGCAGTGGCAGTTAACTTTACAGTCAGTCTGCCCCGATGTCCGGGCAGACTACAAGGGACGAATTAAATCGGTCCCTTGCTCCAGATCGCTCTGATTGGTTAGTCTGTTCAGACTTTCCAATCAGAGCTTAGGATCTTAGAAGAACGACGTCACAGGCTCCGATTTCCTGTTGGAGTCAGGAAGTTAAGGAGATCGGAGCCTGTGGACGTCGTTTAAAAAAAAAAAAGCTCAAAAACACCCATTAACCCCTTGATCACAGCCTT
Source organism: Rhinoderma darwinii (assembly GCF_050947455.1). Taxonomy (NCBI): domain Eukaryota; kingdom Metazoa; phylum Chordata; class Amphibia; order Anura; family Rhinodermatidae; genus Rhinoderma; species Rhinoderma darwinii. The sequence goes on from NC_134691.1 coordinate 249,379,454, forward strand.
TAACTGTGATCACCCCCTCCCTTCCTCTCCCAGTCTATAAGGGAGATTTTTTTCTGTTCTTTTTTTTAAAAAGTCGGTGTAAGACCGTCTTGTTTGTCAATCAGCGTCAGTTAGTCATCGTCTTTTTGTCAGTGTAGTTTACTCACCGTTAGCCAGTTTTAGTGTCAGAAAAAAAATAAAAAATAAATTGCGTACGTTAGTGTTAGATCAGTGCATCAGTCAATCAGCATCAGTCAGTGTGTGTGATTGTCAGTCAGCGTCAGTTTGTCGTCTTTTTGTCAGTGTACTTTAGTCAGTGTTAGTCAGCATAAATTTAGTCAGTCAGTCAGCGTCAGTGTGTGGTAATACTATCTGTCTTCCAAGCAGATAGATTTAAATTTCTAAAAATGGTAATTTTTGCACATTTTCTCTAAATTTTGATGTTTTTCACAAATAAATATTGAATTTATCGACCAAATTTTTTCACTAACATAAAGTACAATATGTCACGAGAAAACAATCTCAGAATCGCTTGGATAGGTAAAAGCATTCCAGAGTTATTACCACATAAAGTGACACGTCAGATTTGAAAAATCGGCTTCGTCCTGAAGGCCAAAACAGGCCTGAAGGGGTTAAAGGACCCTTACACATAATATTGCAAGCTGGCAGTGTGCCAGAAGCATATCAATGGTTATTCCATACAACATTCAAATTTTTCCCTATTGCACTGGGTAATGGTACATGCACATTTATCACACTTCTCACATCATATATATTCATTTGACTACAACAATCCTGACAAATAACCTGATTATTACAGGATCTCTTTTTAGTTGTTATAGCGTCTTTCTTCCCGTTTGTCACAATAATCTTTGGCTGTGTCACGTAGGGTCTGTGGACCCACTGGGCCGTACCGCCTTGGCGGTAAGGCAGCTGGCCAACAGGGAGCAGGTGATTGTCTATAGTTCTATAGGTACCTGTGGCAGCTCAGACAGCAGCAGGGCAGGCTCGGCTGGGACTTAGGTAGCAAGCGGACGTCAGGCGAGGTGAAGCAGGTCAGACGTGGATGCATCGCAGCACGACTTTGCCACAGCTCTGTGCTAGACCAGTAAGATATGGATTGCTAGGAAAAGGAACTGGAAACAAGTATAGGTACAGGGACTGGAACAGGGAACACACTAGGAGGCCATCACATAGACAAAATATAGGGAACACAACAACGCTCAGGCATAGAAGCTTGTCCATGATGTCCGGTGCGCGCGCTGCCCCTTTAAGAGCAGGCACGAGCGTGCGCGCGCACCCTACGGGATTCGGCAGAGGTGAGTGGACGCAAGCGCTGGCGTCTCCTGAGCAGGAGGCTGGGGCCAGCGCTTGCCGACTCGTGGCTGCAGCTGTCAGGGGAGGTTGGAGCTGACAGCCCGCAGCCATGGACCTTACAGGCTGTCACGGTGTGGGGTGTGGATGTCACGATGCGGGGTGTGGACCCACTGGGCCGTACCGCGTAGCGGGGATGGAAGCTGGCCAAACCGGAAGGTACACAGTTCAATGGTTCAGCGAGAGTACCTGAGGCAATCGTAGGCAGTGGCGAGGCGGACACGTCCAGAACCAGGCGGTGGGAAGTCGTTCGGTGAGGCGTAGACTGTAGCACAGCACGGCAGGTAGCACAGCACGGCAGGTAGCACAGCACAGCAATAGCACTAGGTAGCACGGAAACAGGATACGGGATACGGAATACAGGAGCAAGGTACACTGGGAGGCTGGAAGACACTGGGAGACCATAAGCAAGACGAACAACGGGAAAACGAACAACGCTCTGGCAAAGGGCAAGAGGGCAGAGCCCTTTTTATAGCCCAGGGCATTCTGGGCCAGATTACAGTTTTTTTCAAAAACGCGCGCACTGGCCCTTTAAGGCCGTGCACGCGCGGGCACCCGCCGGGGACACTCGGAATCCAGAAGAGAGTGCCGGCGCCTGACTGGGGGACGACGCTGCAGGCAGGTAAGCTGTCCATGGCCACGGCCGTCGGGGTTAACGACCGATCGACGGGCCGTGGCCATAGACGTTACACAGGCTTTATATCACACTAAGGGGTTTCCCCTTTTGTTCTGTTCACCGAGTTCTCCATTATCAGGACTTAACCGCAGAAGTCCTTGTGGTACTAAAAGTACTAGAGGATATTACCTACAAATATCCAACCAACCTTTCTGTTACCTATGGACAGATTCTGCCACCTACGGGCAGTTTGTAGTACCTTTCTGTCACCTACGGACACATAGTACCACGCCGAGCCAGGCGTCCGACTCTCAGCTCTTTCAGAACCAACGGGCTACAGGACAAAATTCCCCTTTGATCCTTATCAGTTTCTACACAACAGCCATATAATAAATAAAATTTCCAAAAGACGTATATCAATACATAAATCTAAACAGCTCAGCTCATTGCAGGTTCACTGACACTTTAAAGTGCCTCTTTTCCTGACTTTTTCTTTTTTACTATGTCATCACATTCTACATTCTAGGGGGGGTCACGCATTCACTCCTCACAGCCTTTGTTCTCAATGCTGGCAAAAATACTCCTTTACCTCAAGATTCACACATCTATACAACAACTCAAGATAACGTACCTATCTGCAATCATTCATCACACTAAAAGCTTTCAATATACCTGGATAAATACTGTGTTCAAGAGATGCTACATCATGACAGCTAATTCCGGCCTCGGCAATGAATGAGTGAGCAATGTTTGTAAGAATAAACTTCTTAAGTACCCGCCGTTTTTTGATATTCACTGATGCAAATGCTGTCAGGCCTCCAGCAACAGCTTATCAGACGAGCAATCTCCCGCATTTACGGCACCAAAAACTGTTAACGCAATCATGGGCCAAAATATATTAGACTGAAACTTGTAATGGGTATGTCAACCGATACCCGCGCCACAGTGATTTATCCAGTTTCCAAATCATAGGTGATCAATATATATATATATATATATGAGAGAAAAGATGACACAAGAGACCATGCTTGTATGCTCAAAATCCTTCTCTGACGTTTAATCAACAAACCATCACAATAATATCTTTCGAAGTAGGAGCAGTTTTATTCCAGCCAATAATTTACAATATGATATGAATTATCCTGAACCAATCATAGGCTTAGAAGACGTCTGAAGTGTCAATCTATGAGTTCCCAAAATATACCTTGTCATAGATGCTAGGAGTCAGACTACCCCTCCCTTATATTAAACAAACCTCTTCCCCAAGGCTAGAAGACAGGCTGACCCCTCCCTTATGTTAAGCATAGTCATTCTTCCAGACTCAAGGACGGTCAGCTCCTTATCACACAAACATAATGAAAACATTCAACCCAAGAACACGTAACATACGATTGTTTCAGACAATGCTCACAGATATATTCGCTTTTTAAAGCAATCAAAATGTATTAATCTTAAAATGGCTCCCTCAGGCCACAAGATGGATTCCAACATCCAAAATGGCCACCACCATACAAGATGTCGTCTTTGCAAGACAGTCATTCAAACATTTCATTTTAATCACTTTCACAATATGGAACATCTTTTCACCATATTTTTTTGTATGGACAAACAACTTATAGAAGTTAATGGCTATGTACACCTTTGAAATTGTGTTTTTATATTTTATTTTAAATAAAATTGTCTATCGATGTGTTGTTTAACTTTCTAATTACCTTTTATTTAATTATGACTTTTACTTTGAGATTCATCGGCTTTGTATTCTGTATACAGAGATGCTATATTGTGCGGAGAGACCTTAAAGGGTTATTCCCAAGTTGAGTCCAAAATTTTTTTATAGGCATTCTAAACTGAAATGAAAAACCATTTGCTGTTAAAAATTTTAAAAAAATCATTCCCTAACTACCTTTTTTTTTTAAACTTGATAACTCAGCTAGTACTGGTTATCTTTAATAAAAAGGGGCGTGAGCAGCTCGATATCAATCAAGCCGCTCTGCAGTGTGCGTGCTTCTGACGTTGCTAGATAATGTAGTTCCAGCAGCATCCAGAGAATGTTCATCTCAACCTGGTTGAGACGAACACACCGTGAATTGCAACACCACGGCACCCTTCTCCCCGCCCCCTTGCGGCAAGCCATTTCTCCCCTTCTCGCTAAGCTGCACCCCCGACTCGTTGCAACACTCCTCCCCCCCCCCACATGTAATATGTGTAGTCGCCGCACCGGTCTGGCATCAGCACCCGGCGAACCACGAAAATGATAAAAAAAAACCTCACCTAAGACGTTCCCACGAAGATCTGAACGGTCCCGTCACTTTCCATCTTACTGCTACTTGGCGCGGCTTGCAACCACAATAACAATGCGTTGTGGCGCAGATGACGTAATTATGTCACACTAAAGGTGATAAAGGTGTGCCACCATTGGCCCAAAAAAAATCATCAGGTCGTGTATGTAAGCATATAATCTTTTATACTTAGATACACTTGCCTTGATAATATTTCACACATTGGCAAATGTAACTAAGCATGACATTTTATCTGCTTACATACACCGAACAGCTGATGTTTTTCAAACTGTCCACTGTATGTAATATTTGAGCATAATAAACAGTTGTGCATGTCTAACATGCAGTACCTTGAGCGGACCGCTGATTTCTCCTCGCAACTGGTGGCCGGCCCAGCATCTTATGCGCCGATATGAGCGTTCATGATAGAAAGGACATCCTCTCCTAAGGACGTAGAGGATATCATTGCGCATGTGCGGCCACCGCTAAAGGTAAATAGTGATGGCCGGATCCCTAGACAACGAGCTACAAAGACTAACAGCGACTTGAAGAAATAATATCCAGAAAACTTCATTGCTGGGATAAAGCAAGGTAATTACAAAAATGTATATTTTTAGAAGGGTGAGCTTAATAGCTAGATTTTTGTAGATGGGATTAACTATTTAATCCATTAGGTCAGTGGGTCCTGTGTGTCTCTCACACACAGGATCGACTGGTTATAGATCACATCTAAGTTATGAACTGCATATTCTAGACTAATACATTGTAATGTGGTAATTATATGTCCCTGTCCCGCGGATCCATGCCTCTTGTAATACACATGATCTTGCTGGTCCTTGGTCCAATTTTCAATCCAATTACAATCTATACTTTCTAAACCTATAGACACTAATTTACCTATTAGGCTTCTATGAGGGACTGTGTTAAATGCCTTTGCAAAGTCCAAAAATATTATAACCAAAGCTTGGACCATGGCTACATTCATCCAATTAACTATATTGAAAAAACTGCGATTCCTCTATTGTTTTTTGGGTTTAGTTTTACACATTTTATTAGTCCCCCTAGGGGACTTGAACCAGCGATTCTTAGATCGCTGGTACAATACACCGCAATACTAATGTTTTGCAGTATATTGTAATTTTTCCATGCTTCTGTAACAGCACGATCGCTGTTCCTGGACGTTAGTCCCAGGTGTCAAGTGTAATACACAGCGGACACTTGTATGAAGCGGCCTCAGCGCATCAGTCCGCTTCATACTTCACCCCCTACACCAGGGGTCGGGAACCTATGGCTCGCGAGCCAGATATGGCTCTTTTGATGGCCGTATCTGGCTCGCAGACAGGGCTCCTACCTGTCTATGGGAAGGATGCATGCAGTGGCGTAACTACCGCCGTAGCAGCAGTAGCGGCTGCTACGGGGCCCGCGGCATGAGGGGGCCCGTGTCGCCCGCCGGCACGGGCCCCCACCATGGCCGGAGGCTCCGCTAGCAGCCGCTATGGCTGCTACAGCGGGACGCCACTGAACACTACGGCAGAGCATGGAGGTATCTCCCCGCTCTGCCATTAACTGGTTCCCGACCGCTGGCTGTTATTTTTACGGCCAGCGGTCAGGGTCCTTAAAACCCGAGCCATAGACTTTCTACGGCTCGGGTTTTAACTTGCTGCCCGCGCGATCGGGCAGCTGAATGTCGGGTCTCCGGCTGTCAGTGACTGCCGGGGACCCTGAGGAGAGGATAGAAGCAGCTTTCGCTGCTTCTGTCTTCTCCGATGTCTTCTTACACATCGCTCAATGAACGCTGTGTATAGGAATAGAGACAGCAGCAGCGGCGCTGTCTCTATTCCTCCCGGTGATCATGTGACTGGTCACATGATCGCCGGGTGCTGTTACTGACAGACTGCTGCTGGGTCTAACAAGACCCAGCACAGCCCTATTAGTGACAATCGTCACTATGAGAGGGCTGATTTCCCCTGTAACTGGGGCTGCTGTGCAGCTCCAGTTACAGTGGAAAAACATGGTGTAAATTTAAAAGAAAGAAAATATATAAAGTTCCCCAAAGGTCTTCTTTGACCTTTGGGGGACAGACCATAGTAATAAAAAAATAATAAAGTAAAGTGCAAAAAAAATGTAAATAATAAATACACATAAAATACCCACCCCAAAAAAAACGTTCCCCCCGCCAATCATTGTTGTAACGCTAGCGCTGACCCAATTACCCTAATATAGACATGTAATATATAAAAATTTACGGTAGACAATGCCGATCACAAATAAAAGGTCTATTTTAGGGTAAAACTATGTTATTACCAAAAAAAAAAAAATAGCTGAAATGTAAAAAAGCTTATTTTTTTACTATTATTTTCAAACTTTATGAATAAAAATTCCAAAATAGCAAAAAAGGTGTGTATAAAAACGATAAAAAATGAAACCTGCATTGTCTACGGAAAAAACGTCGCAAAAATCACGTCGTTAGCCCAACAAATAAAAAAGTTAGAGCCATTTAACTAACACGTGCTAAAAATGGCTAAACGGTGTCTGGTCCTGAAGGCGCAAAATAGAGCAAAAGACATGTACCCCCCCCCCCTCTCCACAGGACATGTATCCCCTCTCCACAGGATATCCACAGGACATGTATCCCCTCTCCACAGGATATCCACAGGACATGTATCCCCCTCTCCACAGGACATGTATCCCCCTCTCCACAGGACATGTATCCCCCTCTCCACAGGCCATGTATCCCCCTCTCCACAGGACATGTATCCCCCTCTCCACAGGACATGTATCCCCTCTCCACAGGACATGTATCCCCCTCTCCACAGGACATGTATCCCCCTCTCCACAGGACATGTATCCCCCTCTCCACAGGACATGTATCCCCCTCTCCACAGGACATGTATCCCCCTCTCCACAGGATATCCACAGGACATGTATCCCCCTCTCCACAGGACATGTATCCCCCTCTCCACAGGACATGTATCCCCCTCTCCACAGGACATGTATCCCCTCCTCCACAGGACATGTATCCCCTCTCCACAGGACATGTATCCCCCTCTCCACAGGACATGTATCCCCCTCTCCACAGGACATGTATCCCCCTCTCCACAGGACATGTATCCCCCTCTCCACAGGACATGTATCCCCCTCTCCACAGGACATGTATCCCCTCTCCACAGGACATGTATCCCCCTCTCCACAGGACATGTATCCCCCTCTCCACAGGACATGTATCCCCCTCTCCACAGGACATGTATCCCCCTCTCCACAGGACATGTATCCCCCTCTCCACAGGACATGTATCCCCCTCTCCACAGGACATGTATCCCCCTCTCCACAGGACATGTATCCCCTCTCCACAGGACATGTATCCCCTCTCCACAGGACATGTATCCCCCTCTCCACAGGACATGTATCCCCCTCTCCACAGGACATGTATCCCCCTCTCCACAGGACATGTATCCCCCTCTCCACAGGACATGTATCCCCTCTCCACAGGACATGTATCCCCCTCTCCACAGGACATGTATCCCCCTCTCCACAGGACATGTATCCCCCTCTCCACAGGACATGTATCCCCTCTCCACAGGTTATCCACAGGCCATGTATCCCCCTCTCCACAGGACATGTATCCCCCTCTCCACAGGACATGTATCCCCCTCTCCACAGGACATGTATCCCCTCTCCACAGGACATGTATCCCCTCTCCACAGGACATGTATCCCCTCTCCACAGGACATGTATCCCCCTCTCCACAGGACATGTATCCCCTTTAAACATATTGTACGGCTCTCGCGGAATTATATTCCAAAATATGTGGCGTTTACGGCTCTCTTAGCCAAAAAGGTTCCTGACCCCTGCCCTACACCAAGACGTGCTATTACGTCATAACGCGCAAAGGGGTTAATGTGCAGCGGATGCACTAATATGCCAGTTTGTGCCACTGGAGACATATACCTCATAAAATTTTAAGTGGGTTCTCCCTGGTATGGCGATGCCATATATGTGGACATAAACTACTGTTTGGCCACACTGTAGGTTCAGAAGGGAGGGAGCGCCATTTGGCTTTTTCCGTTTGGGGTTTTACTGATATTTCAGTTTATGTGGGGGCATATGTAGGCTGGGCAGAGTATATCAGGATTTAATAAGAGAGTATAATAATGCGTTAAATAAATAATAATAATGACAGATATGCAGCCAGTGTCGCACTGATGAATGGTGCCCAATTTATCAGCTTTTGGAGCGGTCTGTACATATTGTGTCGCCATATTCTGAGAGCAAGAACTTTTATATTTTTTCTCCAACAGAGCTGTGTGAGGGCTTATTTGTTGTGGAACAATCTGTAGTTTTCATTGGTACCATTTTGAGGTACATGCGATTTTTTTTTTTTAATTCCACTTTTTTGGGCAAGCAAGGTGACCAAGAACCATCAATTGTGAAGTTGTTTTTTTTATATATATATATATATATATATATATATATGTGTTCACCATGGGCTATAAATGACAATTTTTACTTTATTCTGCGGGTTGATACGATTACGTTGATACCATAAGTATACAGTTTTTTTTTATGTTTTGTAGCGTTTGCACAATAAAATTACTTTTTTTTTTGTCACCATATTCCGAGAGCCATAACTTTTTTTGTTTTTCAATCAAAAAAGCTGTGTAAGGGCTTATTTTTTGGGGTACATGCGACTTTTTGATCACTTTTTATTCTATATTTTGGAAGGGGTGTTTTCCTATAATAAAAGACTTATTATAGCAAAAAAATTCAGTTTTTTTTTCTATATTCAATTTTTATTGAAATTTTTCAAATACAATAAGATTTGAAACATATAATCAGTGCATTAAGTAACTAGTGCTACATCGGAGATGGTAACACTGATCAGTCACATCCAGATAAAACAAAACGAAGAACAAAGGGGAGGGATCAGGAGAGAGGAGGGGAGGGAGGGGAAATTGCAGGTACCTGGGTTATCTCAACTGCCACTTTATAATACAATATCCAATGATTCCAGAAGGCAATATAAGAAGCATATCTGTTTTGCCTAAGATAGAAGATACGTTCATATACACAGTGTGTTGACACCATGGCTACAACCTCCTCACATGTGGGGGATGTCGGGGACTTCCAGGCCTTCGCTATCAAAAGTTTGGCTGTGAGCAAAACATGGCACACCAGGCGTCGAAAAACCGGCGGGATCTTCTCTCTCTCCAAAGACAGTAAAGCCAGACAGGTATTTTTAGGTATGGGTATCCCTATAACCGCTGAAAGTAATTGAAAAATGTCGGTCCAAAAGTTCATAAGTCGGGGACAAAAAAAAATGCAGTTTTTTTTAACTAATTACATTTTGACACAACTTTGTATCTACGTAGTATAATGTATTACAGCTGTCAGGGTCACACTGACAGGACGCCTATCAGGACCTGCTGGAGGCGGGTCCTCATAGATGGCAGACCCAGAGGCCAGTCAGGCCTCCGGTTGCCATGCCAACCATCGGAACTCCCCTCAAGCATGTCGTGGTTGCTGATCTGCTACAAACCCCTTAAATGCGGTGATCACTATCGATCACTGCAATTAAGGGGTTAATTGCCTAAATCGCCAGCATTTCACCGCTGGCCGGCAACAGTGGATTGTAAGCTGTCGGGGACAGCTGATCTCCTGGTTCCTGGACACTGTGCGTTAGGACAGTGCTCACCGGGCAAGTCACAGTAACTGTACGTTCTGGTGCGGAAAGTAACTTCTCGCCAGGACATACAATTATGTCCTGGTGCGAGTAGGGGTTAAATAGTTAGGTCCAGAATTGAGGCCCATGCACACGAACGTGTTTTTGCGGCCGCAATTCACCAACAAATCTGCGGGTGAATTGCAGCCCCATTAATTTCTATGGGCCCATGCACACGACTGTGGTTTCTGCGGTCCGTGCATTGCCCGGGAGCCTGGACCGCAAAAAGGTAAGACAAGTCTTATTACGGCCATATTTTGCGGTCCAGGCTCATTGAAATGGATGTGCATAGCCCACAATTTGCGGCCAGCCCGCGGGTGACACTCCGCGGCCATCCGAGCCACTATGGTCGTGTGCTTCAGGCCTTATTTGGACAGTGACACAATCTTCATGATTTGGGCTCTGCATGTGACTACATTGGATTTAAAATAAAACCACTATGATGCAATTGAAGTGTAGACATCCAGGTTTAATTCAAGGGGTTGAATAGAAATATCCTGTCAAACTTTTAGGAATTCCAACAATTTTTCTACACAGCCTCCTCATTTCGGGGGCTCAAAAGTAATTAGACAGATAAACATTACCATAAATACAATTATTTATTTTTTTAATAATTTGTTTAATACTTTGTAGAGAATGCTTTGCAGGCAATAACTGCCTGAAGTCTTGAACTAATGGACATCACCAAACGCTGGATTTTGCTCCTTTGTGATGCTTTGCCAGGCTTTTACTGCAGCGGTTTTCAGTTGTTGCTTGTTTGTGGGTGTTTCTGCCTTAAGTTTTGTCTTAAAGAGGCTTTGTCACCAGATTATAAGTGCCCTAACTCCTACATAATCTGATCGGCGCTGTAATGTAGATCACAGCAGCGATTTTTATTTTGAAAATCTATAATTTTTGAGCAAGTTATGAGCAATTTTAGATTAATGCTAATTAGTTTCTTAATAGAACAATGGGCGTGTTTTTACTTTTTACCAACTGGGCGTTGTGAAGAGCAAGTGTTGATGCTGACCTTTAAAACCGGGCAGGAGCGTGCGCGCGCACCCCACGGGACGCAGCAGAACGGAGTGGAAGTGAGCGCTGCCATCTCCTGGGGAGGAGATGCGGGCCAGCGCTCACAGATCCATGGCTGTGGGGGGCGAGTAATCCCGACGGTCCGTGGCCAAGGACGCTACTAACATCATCAACAAACACTAGTGACCCTGGCGCCTTTGGCAGCCATGCATGCCCGTGCCATCACACTGTCCCACCATGTTTTACAGAGGACGTGGTGGGCTTTGGATCATGAGCCGTTCCAAGCCTTCTCCAAACTTTCTTCCTCCCATAATTCTGGTACAGGTTTATCTTAGTTTCATCTGTCCAAAAAAATGCTGTTCCAGAACTAGGCTGGCTATTTTAGATGTTGTTTGGCAAAGTCTAATATGGCCTCTCTCTTTGAGGCCGATTAATGGTTTGCACCACGTGGTGAACCCTCTATATTTGCTCTCATGAAGTCTTCTCTTTATGGTAGACTTATATACTGATACACTTACTTCCAGGAGAGTGTTCTTCACTTGGGTAGATGTTGGGAAGGTGTTTCTCTTTACCATGGAAAGGATTCTTCGATCATCCACCACTGTTGTCTTCCGTGGACGTCCAGGCGTTTCGGAGTTCACAAGATCACCAGTGCGCTTTTTTTTTTCTTTAAGAATGTAGCAAACTGTTGATTTGGCCACTCCAAACATTTGTGCTCTCTCTCTGATGGATTTCTTCATTTTTTTTCAGCTTAACGATGGTCTGTATCACTTGCATTGAGAATCACATGTTGTGGATTCTCAGCAACAGCTTCCACATGCAAATGCCACACCTGGAATAAACTCCAGACTTGTATCTGCTTAATTGTTGATGGATTAACGAGGATTAAACAGCTTTTGAGATAGATGTCAATTTACCTTTGGTCCCTTGAAAGAGGCAGCTACATATTAACCCCTTCCCGACATTTGCCGTATGGGTACGCCATGGAAAGCTATGACTTCCCGCAAATTGCAGTATCCATACGCAAAATGTTTGGCACCGGCTCAGAAGCTGAGCCGGTGCCATCATCGCCGGATCTCAGCTGTATCTTATAGCTGACATCCGGCTGTAATGGCAGGGACCGTAATTAGCTTTGATCCCTGCCATTAACCCCTTAAGTGCAGCGCTCAAACGCGAGTGCTGCACTTAAGGTGTTTGCAGCTCATCCGAACCCCAGCAATGAAATTGCTGGGGTTCCGGTGGCTGCAATGGCAACCGGAGGACTAATACTTGCCTCCCGGTCTGCCTAGCATGGAAGCCGGTCAAGTTACGACCGGCGACGGAGCCTGATCGGCTTACGTAGCCACCGGCAAGATGGCCCCTGCTCAGGAGCTGATCCGGCGTCATCAGCGGTGGAAGTCAGCTGTATGTTACAGCTGACATCCACCTGTAATGGCAGGAACCGGAGCTAGCTTCGATCCCTGCCATTAACCCCTTTGATGCAGCAATTGAAAGTGATTGCTGCATTGTAGCGGTTACACGCAGATCGCCAGCCCTGACAGGCAATCAGGACTGGCGACTGCTGCTATGGCAACAGGAGACACAAAGGCCTCCTGCTCTGCCATTACGGAAGCAGATTAGGCTCCGCCGGGAGGCGAATCCTAATCGGCTTGCTGTCAGTGAATAACTGACAGATCTAATACATTGCACTATGTAGGTAGTGTAATGTAATAGAAAAAAAACATCAGACAGTTGGACCTTCAAGTCCCCTAGTGGGACTTAAAAAAAAGTGTAAAAAATGTGAAAAAAATAAAAGTTTGAAAACAATAAAAGTTTCAAGTAATAAAATAAAACACAATCGCCCTTTTTCCCTTATCAAAGTCCTTTATTATTGAAAAATAATAATAAACTATACGTATTTGGTATCGCCGTGACCGTAACGCCCTGAGGTATCAAAATATTATATTATTTATTGCACGCGGTGAACAGCGTAAAAAAAACCCCGTAAAAAACTATACCAGTTTCTGTGTTTTCGTCACTTTGCCCTACAAATATTGAAGAAAAAGTGATCAAAAAGTCGCACGTATCCAAAAATGGTACCTATAAAAACTATAGCTTGTCTTGCAAAAAACAAGCCCTCATATAGCTCCATCGACAAAAAAATTAAAAAAAGTTATGGTTCTCACAACTTGGCGACAGAAAAAATACATTCTTTTTACGAAAGTAATTTTATTGTGCAAAAAGTTGTAAAACATAAAAAAGTGCTATAAATTAAGTATCGCGGGAATCGCACTGACCCGCAGAATAAAGTTAACACGTACTTTATAACGCATGGTGAATGCTGTATAAAAAAAAACTAAAAAAAAAAAACTAAAAAAGCTGTGCCAGAATTGCAGTTTTTTGTTTACCTGGCCTCCCAAAAAATAGGATAAAAGGTGATCAAAAAGTGGCATGTACCCCAAAATGGTACCAATAATCGCTACAGCCCATCCGGCACAAAAACAGCCCTCATACCACTAAGTCTATGAAAGAAAAAAATTAGTTATGGCTCCAATAAGTCAGGAAATAAAAAATATGCAGTTGTGCCCGAGGGGAACATTTCTTCTTTTTCAAGAGGTTATTTATCAAGGACCTAAAATTAGGGAACCAGGAAGGGGAGGGCCCAAACATATCCGCTGGAAGCGACAGTGCTCGTATTCTACCAGGACAACACTTTCCCAGCAAAATTCCCCAAACTGCAAAGGTGCGGAGTGTGGACCAAAAGGGGCATAAGAAAGGACGCCATATATGAGTGCGACACCGGCCTGTGCAGAAAGGATTGCTCCACAGCGTAAGACACATCTATGGGTTATTTTAATGTTTTTTTACCCCATTATTATACCACCTGACTATGCCCCTGATGTACCTTGCCCTGCTTACATGTACCCCCACATTATAAATGGAAACACCAGTAATACTCAAACAAATCTACTACCAAGCAAAATCCGCTCTCCAAAAGCCAAATGGTGCTTTCTCCCATCTGAGCCCTACAGTGTGCCCAAAAAGCAGTTTCCTTCCACATATATGGCATCGTCATACCCGGGAGAACCCTTTTAACAATTTTTGGGGTATGTGTGTCTCCAGTGGCATAAGCTGGGCATGACATATTTGCCACTGAAATGGCATATCTAGGGAAAAAATATTAATTTTTAATTTGCACCATCCGCAGCGCATTCATTTATGGAATAGACCTGTGGGGTGAAAATTCTCACTACACCCCTTAATAAAAGCCTTGAGGGGTGCAGTTACCAAATGGGGTCACTTCTCAGGGGTTTCTTTTTATTATTTCACATCTAAGCCTCTGCAATTGTGAACCAATACTTTGTAAATCGCCAAATTAGGCCTCAATTTCGCATGGTACACTTTCACTCCTGAGCCTGGTCGAATGTCCAGGCAAAAGATTAGGGCCACATGTAGGGTGTTTCTAAAACCGGGAAACACCGCATAATAATTAGAGAGCTGTCTTGTTATGGTGGCACAAGCTGGGCACCACATATGGGCATATCTATGGAAAAAATCCCATTTTCACTCTGCAACATCGAGTGCACACTAATTTCTACAAAACACCTGCAGGGTTAACATGCTCACTACACCACTAGGTAAATGCATTGAGGGGTGTAGTTTCCAAAATGGGGTCACGTCTAGGGGGTTTCCACTGTTTTGGTCCCACAGGCGCCCAGAAACCAATCCAGCAAAATCTGCACTCCAAATGGCGCTCCTTCACTTCTGAGCCCTGCCGTGTGCCCAAACAGCAGTTTATGACCACATATGGAGTATTGCCGTACTCGGGAGAAATTGCTTTAGAAATGTCGGGTTCTTTTTTTCCTTTATTTGTTGAGAAAATAAAAAAAATTTGCGCCAAAGCTACGTCTTATTGAAGAAAAAGGATCGTTTTTATTTTCACTGCCCAATTCTAATAAATTCTATGAAACATCTATGGGGTCAAAATGCTTACTACACCCCTGGATGAATTCCTCAAGGGGTGTAGTTTCCTAAATGGAGTAACTTTTTGGGCGTTTTCATTGTTTTGTCCCCTCAGGGGCTTTGCAAATGTGACCTCGCCTCCGCAAACCATTCCTGCTAAATTTGAGCTCCAAAAGCCAAATAGCGCTCTTTCCATTCTAAGCCCTGCCGTGTGTCCAAACAGCCGGTTATGTGGGGTACTGTTTTACTCGGGAGAAATTGCGTTACAAATTTCGTGGTGCTTTTTCTCCTTCAGTCCTTGTGGAAATGAGAAAAAGCTAGCTAAACCTACATTTTTTTTGAAAAAAATTTAGATTTTTATTTTCAGGGCCTACTTACAATAATTTCTGTAAAAAACCTGTGCGGTCAAAATGCTCACTATACCCCTAGATAATTTCCTTGAGGTGTGTAGTTTCCCAAATGGGATCACTTTTGGGGGATTTCCACTGTTTTGGCACTGCAATAGCCCTTCAAACCTGACATGGTGCCTAAAATATATTCCAATAAAAATAAGGCCCCAAAATCCACTAGGTGCTCCTTTGTTTATGAGGACGGTGCTTCAGTCCAGTAGCACGCTACTGCCACATGTGGGATATTTCCTAAAACTTACAGAACCTGGGCAATAAATATTGAGTTGCATTTCTCTGGTAAAACTTTCCGCGTTATAAAGATAATTGGATTAAAAATTAATTTCTGCAAAAAAATATGAAATTTGTAAATTTCACATTGCTTTAATTCGTGTGAAAAGTTTAAAGGTTTAAGAAATTTTCGAAATGCTATTTTGAATACTTTGAGGGGTGAAGTTTTTAAAATGGGGTGAGTTTTTTGGGGTTTCTAATATATAAGGCCCTCAAAGCCACTTCACAACTGAACTGCCTGTAAAAATAGCCTTTTGAAATTTTCGTGAAAATGTGAGAAATTGCTGCTAAAGTTCTATGCCTTGTGAGGTCATAGAAAAATAAAAGGATGTTCAAAAAACGATGCCAATATAAAGTAGACATATGGGGGATGTTAGTTAGCAACAATTTTGTGTGTTATAACGGCTTATCTTACAAGCAGATACATTTAAGTAAAGAAAAATGCACATTTTTGCAATTTTTCACAATTAAATACTGAACATATCGAGCAAAAAAAGCATTCCGAAGTTATTACCACATAAAATTAAACATGTCAGATTTGAAAAAGGAGGCTCTGTCAGGAAGGTCAAAAGTGGCCAAAGAGGGAAGGGGTTAAAGAGCTGTAATTCCTAAACCCTTTCTCAAATTAGGATGTGAATACCCTCGAATTAAAGCTGAGAGTCTGCACTTTAAGCCCATATTTATTATAGAACTGTATATTCAGTATATTTTGGTAAACTGGCAAAAATGGTGTCACTGCCCAAATAATTCTGGACCTAACTGTATGTTGACTCCACTGTCAATGACCGTGCACCATCCATTCAAACCCAATCGGATATAATATATACATTAAAAAAAAAATAATTATATCTTACCAATGCTTTTCTCCCCTTTACATGCTGCAGATCATACAAGGTCCTGATGTTGTATTAAGGCTGTATAAGCAATGCAGAACTCAACGTCATGAGAGCTGCTTCTGTTGCAACGCCCTGGAGCTGCCAATCATTAGTACGTTGTATGAGCTGCAGCATGCAGAGGGGAGAAGAGGAGAGGTGTGCATAATCTTCAAAATGGTCTGAAAAGGGGGATGGGTAACCAGATAGAGGAGTTACAGGGCTCGGTACAGGCATAGATTTGCATGATAATTTATGCCAGTTTTCTGGCATAAATAATAATAAAATTGTAGTGCCGCTGTGGGCCTGCCCCTTTTTGTGAAGCCACACCCCTTTCCACAAAAGTGCCGAGGGTGGCTCAACAAGTCGCAATTTGCGACTTGTGCCCTTTTGCAACTGTTATTCGCCAGAAAATTGTCGTAGAAAGGTTGATGAATTCCCCCCCTATGGGTGCACCACAAGCTTGCACTGGCTTACAATGGGGGAAACTTATTGGTGCAATTACTGTTCTTTACCTAGGCTGTATAATGTATCATATTCCCTCCTAGAAGCACTGAAAACAATGCTTATTATCCATTATATACAGAGCATTATAGGACATGTGATAGAACATGATACGTATTTAAAAATATGCAGTGAATTTGGTAAAGCATCCGTATAGCATTTCTGAGGAGTGAACACCTTCACATAACAACAAGACTCAGGCCTTGTTCACACTTGCGGAATCGGGATCCGTATTAGTTCTGGATATTTAGTTCCCGAAAGCGAGTTGCCTCGAGCTCTAAAGTTGAGAGCAACTTTATGGAGGATAAAAGGAACACATATTAAAGGATCCATTCAGACGGTGCAGTTATTAAAACCGCATCAAAACGCATCTGAAAACCACATGCATGTCTACCGTAATGCGTTTTGCAAAGCGATTGAATTTTTCTTGTACCAGAAAAATGCATCAAACCCGCGGTAAAAGCCCATGCAGTATTCGGATGCATTTGATGCGCAATGTCTAAACTGGTTCTCAACCGACAGCTGTATATAAACGACCGGCTGTCGAGGTCCTTAAAACCTGCGCCATAGTGTATCTACAGCGCAGGTTTTAGCTGGCTGCCCGAGCGATCCGGCAGCTGAATGTCGGGTGCCCAGCAGTCAGCAATTGTAGGGGACCCTGGATAGAAGATAGAAGCCGCTTGCACTACTTCTACTCTGATCTTTTGTATACAACGCTCAATAAGTGAGGAGGTTGAAACCTTGTGGGTGGAATTACAAAGGGAGGTAAACACTGAAAAAAATTACTTTTGGTGTAATCTATAGACCCCTCAATATAACGGAGATGGAAGTTCAGCTATATAAACAGATGGAGCAGGCTGGTACTGGAGTGATAATGGGAGATTTTAATTACCGGGATATTAATTGGTGTCATGGTTCGGCTTCAACTGCAAAGGGAAGACATTTCCTTAACCGGTTGCAGGAAAATTTTATGGGCCAGTTTGTGGAAGAACTGAATAGAGGTGAAGTTCTGTTGGATCTGGTCATTTCTAATAATGCAGAGCTTGTTGGGAACGTCAATGTTCGTGAAAACCTCGGTAACACTGATCATAATATAGTTATATTTTACATATACGGTAGAAAACAAACACAGGCGGCGAGGGCAAACACACTTAATCTTAAGAAGGCCAATTTCCCCAAGATGAGGGCTGCAATTCAGGATGTAGACTGGGAAGAACTAATGTCAAATAATGGTACAAATGATAAATGGGAGATTTTCAAATCTACTTTGGGTAATTATACTGCAACATTTATTCCTATAGGTAACAAGTATAAACAGCTAAAATTAAACCCCACATGGCTTACACCTTCTGTAAAAAGGGCAATACATGACAAAAAAAGGGCATTTGAAAAATACAAATCTGAGGTTACAGCTGTAGCCTTTGTAAATTATAAAGAACTTAATAAAATCTATAAAAAGGTAATAAAACAGCAAAAATACGAAATGAAAGGCCGGTGGCCAAGGATAGCAAAACCAATCCCCAAAAATTCTTCAAGTATATTAATGCAAAAAAGCCAAGGTCTGAACATGTAGGACTCCTAGATAGTGGTAATGGGGAGTTGGTCACAGGGGATCAAGAGAAGGCAGAGTTACTAAATGGGTTCTTCCGCTCTGTATATACAACAGAAGAAAGAGCAGCTGATGTAGCCGGTGCCAGTGCTGTTAATATATCAGTTGACATACTGAATTGGATAAATGTAGATATGGTCCAAGCTAAATTAAATAAAATAAATGTACACCAGGCCCTGGGACCAGATGGGTTACACCATAGAGTTCTTAACCCCTTCAGGACACAGCCTGTTTTGGCCTAGTGGACGCAGGCGATTTTTTTCAAATCTGACATGTGTTAGTTTACGTGGTAATAGCTTGGGAATGCTTTTACCTATCCAAGCGATTCTGAGATTGTTTTCTCGTGACATATTGTAAATGTGAAAAAATTTGGTCGATAAATTCAGTATTTATTTGTGAAAAACACACCGAAATGTAGAGAAAATTTGCAAAAAAATAGCATTTTTCTAAATTTGAATGTATCTGCTTGCAAAACAGATATTAATACCACACACAAAAGTTACTAGTTAACATCCCCCATATGTCTACTTTATGTTTGCATCGTTTTATGAACGTCCTATTATTTTTCTAGGACGTTACAAGGCTTAGAACTTTAGCAACAATTTCTTACATTTTCAAGAAATTTCCAAAACCTATTTTTTCATGGACCAGTTCATTTCTGAAGTGGCTTTGAGGGCCTTATATATTAGAAACTCCCCATAAATCACGCCATTTTAAAAAATTCACCCCTCAAAGTATTCAAAACAGCATTAAGAAAGTTTCTTAACCCTTTAGGCATTTCACAGGAATTAAGGCAAAGTAGAGCAGTGGCGGACACAGACTGCAAAAGGCCCCTGTGCAGATAATGTGCCAGGGCCCCCCCGCCCCCCCCCCCAATACCGACAAAGTTACCTAAACATATATATGCATATAAAAATAAACCTTACTAATAAAAATTATGAAGGAAGATTTATATTGTACATTTTATTACCAGTTTAGAACACAAGTAACACATTTTTTTCCGGGTTAAATTCTTATCTAAACTAAGTCCCTAAATGTGGGCAAAGAAAATGAAAAACCTATACTCACCTCCTCCGGCGCCTCCGTTCCCCCTCCGCAGCCCCTATCCCTTTCTGTGTTTACAAAGCTGCTGTGGTGACGCGCGGTCGATGGCACATGACCGCTGCAGCCAATCAATGCCCTCAACAGCGATTTGCTGTGGAACTACTGTCCTCAGCAGCACACCAATGAGGAGTTATTGGCAGCAGCGGTCACGTGCCATCGGCAGCGCGTCACCAGTGCAGCCTTGTACACTTGTAACACAGACCGAGACAGGAGGATGGGGGCTGCGGCGGGTGAACGGAGGCGAGGGAGGAGGTGAGTATAGTTTTTTTATTTTCTTTGCCCACATTTAGAGACTTAGGTTAAATTGAATCATTGAATATAACACAAAGCACTCATGCAACTGAGATGCAATAATTTAGATGATCTTATCATGCTTAGCTTACTGCACTGTTACCTATCAAGCAGGACTGAATCTCAAGATATCTACAGAGGGGGCTGTATGGCGTTATCTACAGGGGGGACTGTATGGCGCTATCAACAGAGGGGGCTGTATGGCGTTATCTACAGGGGGGACTGTATGGCGCTATCTACAGAGGGGTCTGTATGGCGCTATCTACAGGGGGGTCTGTATGGCGCTATCTACAGGGGGGACTGTATGGCGCTATCTACAGGGGGGACTGTATGGCGCTATCTACAGGGGGGACTGTATGGCGCTATCTACAGGGGGGACTGTATGGCGCTATCTACAGGGGGGACTGTATGGCACTATCTACAGGGGGGACTGTATGGCGCTATCTACAGGGGGGACTGTATGGCGCTATCTACAGAGGGGGCTGTATGGCGTTATCTACAGGGGGGCTGTATGGCGTTATCTACAGGGGGCTGTATGGTGTTATCTACAGGGGGGACTTTATGGCGTTATCTACAGTGGGGTCTGTATGGCGTTATCTACAGGGGTTCTGTATGGCGTTCCCTACAGGGGGGGTCTGTAGGGAAAGTCATACAGCCCCCCCCTGTAGGGAACGCCATACAGACCCCCCTTTAGGGAACGCCATACAGACCCCCCTGTAGGGAACGCTATACAGCCCCCCCTGTAGGGAACGCTATACAGCCCCCCCTGTAGGGAACGCCTTACAGCCCCCCCCTGTAGGGAACGCTATACAGCCCCCCCCTGTAGGGAACGCTATACAGCCCCCCCCTGTAGGGAACGCCATACACCCCCAATCACTCAAAAAAATG
Organism: Rhinoderma darwinii; assembly: GCF_050947455.1. Taxonomy (NCBI): domain Eukaryota; kingdom Metazoa; phylum Chordata; class Amphibia; order Anura; family Rhinodermatidae; genus Rhinoderma; species Rhinoderma darwinii. Next base: position 249,400,319 of record NC_134691.1, read on the forward strand.
CGACCTACAGTGTGAAAAGACAAAAGACATGTATCCCCTATCCACAGGATAGGGGATACATGTGTGATCGCTGGCATTGATAGGGAGAGCGGGGGACCGAAAGTCCCCCGAAGTTCTCCATCACTCACCTCTGACTTCCGGTGTCTGCGCAGCTCAAGTGTGACCGGCGCTCCATTCATTTCTACGGAGCTGCCGACACAGACCCCGGAAGTCCGAGGTTTGTGATGGAGAACTTCAGGGGACTTTCGGTCCCCCGTTCTCCCTATCAATGCCAGCGATCACACACGTATCCCCTATCCTGTGGATAGGGGATACATGTCTTATGTTTAATGGCAGAGCGGGGAGATACTCCCTGCTCTGCCGTAGTGTTCCGTGGCATCGCGCTGTAGCAGCCATAGCGGCAGCTAGCGGAGATTCCGGCCAAGGTGGGGGCCCGTGCCGGCAGGTGACGCGGGCCCCCTCATGCCGCGGCCCCGTAGCAGCCGCTACGGCTGCTATAGCAGTAGTTACGCCCCTGTGTTAGGGGGAGTTCACACTGAGGTTTTTTTCGCGAAAAACGTCAGAAAGTGCCTCCCATTGAAATCCATGAAATTTTTCCTGCGAGCAGTAAAAACCGCATGCGGGAAAAAGAAGCGCAATGCCCTTTCTTCGGGCGTTTCTGTCTCTGACTTCCCATTGACAACAATGGCAGGCAGAAAATGCGTTTTTTGCTGCGTTTCCCTGCCCACGGCCCGATGGCCGAAAAACGCCACAAAAAAACGCAATGAAAAACGCGGGAAGTGTTCTACCGGCAGGTCAAAATATGCCTCAAAATTCCGGAAGGAATTATGAGGCAGATTTTTCTACATAAAAACTTCTCCCTTCTGACATGAACTTTTTAACTTCATCTACCTGTCCTCTGCAGTCTGCACGTCCTCCACTCGTCCTGTGTCTGTCCTCCGCTCATCCTATGAGTTCTCCGGCAGTCCTGACTGTACTGTCCAGCCGCCCGAAGTCTTACGTCGCACCGCCCCCTGTCCTCTCCCCTGCCTGAGCGCTCCTCCTACCACCAGCATCGCCGTCCTGTCCTATTCATCTGTGCCAGATTGGCAGTGCAGTGTAGCGGCTATCACCGGGCCCGGGCACCCGCCCCCTCCCTCCCGATTGGTAGTGCAGTGTGGCGGCTATCACCGGGCCCCCGCCCCCTCCCTCCCCTCATGCCTAGTGTTGTGATGCTACTAGGCATGAGGGGGCCCGTGCCGCCAGGCCTGGTACATAAAATGTAATGTGCCTGTCAGGGCGACACGGGCCCCCCCATGCCGCGGGCCCCGTAGCAGCTGCTACGGCTGCTACTGTGGTAGTTACGCCACTGAACGGGCCCCCTTCCCACGCGGGGCCCTTGTGCAGCTGCACCGGCTGCACATGCGGTATGTCCGCCCCTGAAGTAGAGGTGTAATTTACAAATGTAATTTGTTTTGCAGAAATTCATTTGTAATAGAACAATTTCTGTAACACATGTGGCCCTAGTGCGGTAATGGACTGAAACACCGGCCTCAGAAGCAAAGGAGCACCTAGAGGATTTTGAAGCCTCCTTTTTATTACAGTATATATTAGGCTCCATGTCTGGTTTGAAGAGGTCTTGCGGTACCTAAACAGTGGAAACCCCCAAAAAGTGACCCCATTTTGGAAACTACACCCGTCAAGGAATTTATCTAGTTGTATAGTGAGCATTTTAACCCCACAGTTTTTTTGCTGAATTTATTGGCGTTAGTCTGTGAAAATGAAAATCTGCATTTCTTCTGAAGAAAGACATTTTTCATTTTTGCAAGGAATAAAGGAGAAAAAGCACCCCAACATTTGTAAAGAAATTTATCCTGATTACGGCAATACCCCATATGTGGTCATAAACTTAGATTTAACCACATTACAGCCCTCAGAAGGGAAGGAGCGCCATTTGGGTTTTGTAGCTCAAATTTAGCTATAATGGTTTTTGGTGCCATGTCCCATTTGCAACGCCCTGGAGGGACCAAAACAGCGAAAACTCCCCAAAAGTGACCCCATTCACTATCAGAATCCAAGAGAGCAAATGCCTCTTCAGTGGTATATAACTAGCGTGCCATTTTTTTACGTATTTTTTAAACTTATTTTTTGTAACAGTTTTAATAAAAGTAACAAAAGAAAAAGTCCACTAATCCATTGATCAATAAATTTATGAACAGCCCTAAGGCCCTGTTCACACTGAGTTTTATTTTATGAGTTTTTCGGCGCGGAAACCGCTCCGCAAAACTTATCAAAAACCGCCCGAAAATGTCTCCCATTGATTTCAATGGGAGTTGGACGAGCTTTTTTACCGTGAGCAAAAAAACCGCATTGCAGTAAAAAAAAGCGACATGACCTATCTTGAGGTGGTTTCCGCCTCCAAAACCCCATTTCAATCAGTCAGAAGCGTAAAAAAAAAACACCTCGACGAGTGTTTTGACGAGTTTTTGTCAAACCACAGCCTACCAATGAATCAATGTATTTAGAATTTACAGATGTGTAAAATATATGAAGAGATTTATATAAGTATATGTGTGTATACGTATATATTACATGTACGTATATATCTATATTATGTTATAGATATATAACATCCCTAATTATTCATTTTTAGTATTAACAAATTTCAAATATATGTCTATATATAATATATATTACGTGTGTGTGTGTGTATATATATATATATATATATATATATATATACATACACACACACACACACACACACACACACACACATACACACATTATAAGCCCTAATTGATTATTAATTAACTAATTAATTGTCCTAGTCTGAGTACTATCTACCTAACGGACTACCTGAACTATAACTAGCTGCCTACACTGAACTATCTATGTGGAGATGGTTTTTGTGTTTCACAGTTGGTGTGTCTTTATAGGAGACCCACAGCAGCTGCTCGGCCCAGCTTCTGGTCTCAGAATGATCTGACAGGGAGGAAGGAGAAACATTGTAACAAACAGCAGGAAAGTTTGTTGTTGCAACAAACTTTGCTGTGAACACCATGATAGCTTTATCATGGTGATCACGTCATCAGGACCGACACCAATCCGGATGTCTTCTCTAAGCACTTAGGCTGCTTGTAGCAGCGTGTGCCGAGAGATTCAGAGCATAGGGAGAGCGCTGTGCACTCTGTTCTGACAGCTCGTGAATTAACGGGCTGCAGAACAAAAGCCCAGCACTGCAGACCGTTAATATACGTGGGCTGGTCGTGAAGGGGTTAAGGAGCTTAGTTCAGTTATTTCTGTCCCCCTCTTCATAATATTTAGAGATTCTCTAGTGACTGGTATAGTGCCAAGGGACTGGCGCAGGATAAATGTGGTGCCTATTTTCAAAAAGTGCTCTAGGTCTTCCCCGGGTAATTATAGACCAGTAAGCTTAACATCCATTGTGGGGAAAATGTTTGAGGGGCTATTGAGGGACTATATACAGGATTATGTGACAAAAAAAATAGTATTATAAGTGACAGCCACCACGGTTTTACGAAAGGACAGAAGCTGTCAAACAACCTGATTTGTTTTTATAAAGAGGTGAGCAGAAGCCTAGACAGAGGGGCTGCTGTGGATTTAGTGCTTTTGGACTTTGCAAAGGCATTTGACACTGTCCCTCACAGATGTCTAATGGGTAAATTAAGGACTATAGGTTTAGATAGTATAGTTTGTAATTGGATTGAGAATTGGCTCAAGGACCATATCCAGAGAGTTGTGGTCAATGATTCCTACTCTGAATGGTCCCCGGTAATAAGTGGTGTACCCCAGGGTTCAGTGCTGGGACCACTATTATTCAACTTATTTATTAATGATATAGGGGATGGGATTAATAGCACTATTTCTAATTTTGCAGATGACACCAAGCTATGTAGTAATGTTCAGTCTATGGAAGATGTTCGTGAATTGCAAGCGGATTTAACCCCTTCCCGTCGTAGCCCTTTCAGATTTTCATTTTTTCCTCGCCACCTTCCATATTCCCCATTTATTTTGCCATATAATGTACTTGTAAACGGGAAAACTATATATTGTTTTTACGGTGTTCACCGTGCGGGTTAGATAATGATATATTGTAATAGTACAGACATTGACAGACGCAGCGATACCAATTATGTTTATTTATTTTTCTATGCTCTAGGGGGAAAATGTTTTTTTTTGTAACTTTTAATATTTATTTATTTATTTTTACACAAAAAAAAAAAAAAAATGATCTCATTTTTACTTTTTTTATTAGTCCCACTAGGGGACTTCAACCAGCGATTGCTAGATCGCTTGCACGATTTACTGCAATACTAATGTATTGCAGTATATCGTGATTCTGACAGGCATGTATTAATAGGTGCACAAAGATGGCGGACCTGGGGGCCTTCATTAAGCCCCCAGGCAGCCATAGCAACCATCACCCCCCCCCCCCGCAATTGCTTTGCGGGGGCGCAATGAGCTGTTAGAGGGGGTCTTCCCCCTCTTTCTAACGATTTAAATGCTGCAGTCCCTCTTGACCGCAGCATTTAACGAGTTAAACGAGAGGGATCGCACTCGAGCGTGATGCCGCTCGTTACTCTGAAGTGTTGGCTGTAACAAACAGCCGACACCCGCATCGTATGGAGCAGGTCCACTCCGTGAGCCCGCTCCATACTTCCCGTACCCGACTTTGGCGTATGGATACGTCAAATGTCGGGAAGGGGTTAAACAAACTGAGTGTTTTGGCATCCACTTGGCAAATGAGGTTTAATGTAGATAAATGTAAAGTTATGCACCTGGGTACGAACAACCTGCATGCATCATATGTCCTAGGGGGAGCTACACTGGGGGAGTCACTTGTTGAGAAGGATCTGGGTGTACTTGTAAATCATAAACGAAATAACAGAATGCAGTGTCAATCAGCTGCTTCAAAGGCCAGCAAGATATTGTCGTGTATTAAGAGGCATGGACTCGCGGGACAGGGATGTAATATTACCACTTTACAAAGCATTAGTGAGGCCTCATCTAGAATATGCAGTCCAGTTCTGGGCTCCAGTTCATAGAAAGGATGCCCTGGAGTAAGGGGCATGGAGAATCTAAGTTATGAGGAAAGATTAAAAGAACTAAATGTATTTAGCCTTGAAAAAAGATGACTAAGGGGGGACATGATTAACTTATATAAATATATTAATGGCACATACAAAACATATGGTGAAATCCTGTTCCATGTAAAACCCACTCAAAAAACAAGGGGACACTCCCTCCGTCTGGAGAAAAAAAGGTTCAACCTGCAGAGGTGACAAGCCTTCTTTACTGTGAGAACGGTGAATTTATGGAATAGTCTACCGCAGGAGCTGGTCACAGCAGGGACAGTAGATGGCTTTAAAAAAAGGCTTAGAAAATTTCCTAGAACAAAAAAAACATTAGCTCCTAGGTGTAGAATTTTTTTACTTCCCCTTTCCCATCCCTTGGATGAACTTGATGGACATGTGTCTTTTTTCAACCGTATGTATAGAATAGAAGCAGCGGTGCTGGTCAAGGTGATCATGTAACTGGTCACATGGATTACGCGGATGCCGTCAGTGGGCGGCTGCTGCCGGGTCTAACTAGACTACAATGAGTCACTATAAAGCCTTATTCACACGAACATGTCACACGGACCTACGTAATTCATAAGGGCCGTTCCTACGGCCCTTGATTTAATGGACGGTGTGAAACGTCTGTTAAAAAATAGGACATGTCCTATTTTTTTGTGCTTCACGCATCCCTCCATAGACATTAGTCTATGGGGGACACATGATAACGCATCCCGCAGGGGTGCAGCATGGATGCACCTCAGGCGTGAAAAACTGCTGTTTTTCACGTCCGAGGTTTCATACGCTCGTGTAGATCTAGCCTAACTGGGGCTGCTCTAGTTACAGTGGAAAAAGAAAGGTGTAAGAGTAAAGAAAAAAGTCCCCCAAATATATTTTCTGACCTTTGAGGGACAGACCATAATAATAAGAATAATAAATACACATAAAATACCCACCCCAAAAATATGTTCCCTATGCCAATCATAGTCGTAGCGCTAGCCCTGACCCAATGACTCTAAAATAGACATGTAATATATGAAAATTTTTGGTAGACAATGACGATCACAAATATAAGGTCTTTTTTTAGGGTAAAAGCATATTACCAGAAAAAACGTGATCAATAAAAAAAAGGCTGATTTTTTTTTTCCTATTAATTTCAAACAGTACGCCTGAAAATTCTAAAATAGCGAAGAGGATGCATATAAGAAATAAAAAAAAAAGGAAACCTGCATTGTTTACAAAAAAAAGTGTCGAAAAAAATCACATCGCCAGCCCGACAAATAAATAAAAGTTATAGCCGTTTAACCCCTTAATGACCAGCCTATTTTGGACCTTAAAGAGGCTCTGTCACCAGATTATAAATGCCCTGTCTCCTACATAATCTGATCGGCGCTGGAATGTAGATAACAGCAGTGGTTTTTATTTTGAAAAAACGATCATTTTTGAGCAAGTTATGAGCAATTTTAGATTTAGTTTCTTAATGCCCAACTGGGCGTGTTTTTACTTTTGACCAAGTGGGTGTTGTAAAGAAGTGTATGAGGCTGACCAAAGTAAAAACACGCCCAGTTGTCTATTAAGAAAGTCATAAGCATAAATCTAATATAGGTCATAACTCCGTCAAAATTCATAATTTTTCGAAATAAAAAACACTGCTGTTATCTACATTACAGCGCCGTTCACATTATGTAGAAGATAGGGCATTTATAATGTGGTGACAAAGTCTCTTTAACTTTATAGTTTAGGTCATTACGGTTGCGGCGATACCATATATGTGTACTTTTATTTATTTTTTACTAAATAAAACCATTTTAATGGAAAAATAAAAATTTTTAACTAATCTTTATGAATAATTTTTATTTAACATTAGTTATTTTTATTCGCTATGCGATCTTTAGAAATAATGCTGTAGTATACTAGAGCATTATTGCCAGTCAGTGTATGTTCACACGGCCTATTTTCGGGCCGTAAACGCCCCGAAAAAAAGGCTGAAAATACGGGGCGTTCACACGGAGCATATTTTTACTAGCTGTTTGTAAAAACGGCATGTGAAAAAAGCCCCGTAAAACAGTGTCACTTCTTGAACAGTTTTTCATTGGGTCAATAGAAAAACAGCTCCAAGATAGCCGTAAAAAACGCATCAAAAAACACCTGATGCATAAAAAAACGGCTGTAAATTAGAGGCGTTTTTCCCTTGAAAACAGCTCTATATTTTACAGCTGTTTTTTGTTAAGCGTGTGAACATTGCCTGTCAGATTAAGGTTATATACGAGGATGTGCCTTTGGCATGTCCGAATAGACATATAGCCAGGGCAGACCTGGGGGTCTTTATTAGGCCCCCGGCTGCTATGACACCCCATCAAAGGTCAGCAATTGCATTTGCAGGCCGCCGATGGGTGACAGAGGGAGCTCCCTCCCTCTGTAAACAACTTAAATGCCACGGTCGCTATTGACCTCCGCTATTTAACTTCGATCGCTACCGTTAGAGCAGGAGCACGGCCGTCATTAAAAAGCAGAACACCCACTCCAGCCTGCACAAGACACCCATGCAGGACTGCCGTGAAAAGGCGGCAGCCTAGCCTAAGGCCCCCTAGTGACCACCGTGAAAAGGTGTATTGGAGGTCACTAAGGGGTTAAACAGCACTCAACCAGTTATGGCTTCGTTCTTATCCAAGATTTTTGTTGTTCTGCCTATCATAGGAGCAGAACAACGAGAAACCAGAGCCGCCAAATCTTTTCTGTGACGGAAACCAACAGAGCCTGATGCAACTTAATAACTGTTGGGTTTCGTCGGGTTCCTCTCATGGTGTCCGTCACTTCACCTGCCAGAAAAGCATAGCATGATGCGCTTTGTCCAGAAAATAGATGGAATCTGTGACAGAGGCCCCTTATGGAGCAGATGAAAACAAAGCCTAGGGTACTAATTGCTGGACACGAAGAGGGCCCAAAATAAAACGTACTTCATAAACCAACATTAGCCATAGATTTGCTGCAGTTCAGCATAAACAAACGTTGGGTAAAAAAATAAAAGAAGGAAAAACGCTCTGTACAAACCCAGCCTGTTCCATTCATCAGGTCACTGGCCTATATCTTGGTCACATGCATTCACCTTGGAAATTGACTAACGCACTACTCAAATCAGCCACGTTGTTTCTCTACAGGACCCTCGTACTTTATATTAGCCCCCTAGCCGGTTATACCATGTACACTGGTTTCACAGCGTACTATTTCTTTGCTTTCTGCCCAGTTGTATAATAACTAGATACGTGAAGACACTGGTAAGTCACGGCCAGACAGGAGACTTCCCGCTCCCCTGACCCTCCTCCTCACAAGCCCTCCCACAGTACTTCCGTGTGCGGGCTCCTGCGTGCACCACATACAATCCGGGAGCTCCTGGCTGAACTGCGGTCCAGTGAGAGCAGATTCGTCATGCACCCCGCAGCGCGCCTTTTGGAGGGCGCAAGGAGGAGCAATATAGGGGCGAGGGCGCAGCGTGGAGTCTCCCTTTTCACCTCTTACTTCTCCCAGCACCCTGAGTGCACCCAGCTGAGGGGGAACTGCCAGTCAGGTACCCTGGACCATGTGTGTGACGCTGACCACATGGCTTTTCGTCATTGACACCTGACTGAGTGTTTGCAGGTCGCACGTTTACCTCTATATACATTCCTCCTCTCTATATATGTACATTGTTGGCTGATGACTTCTGTGTAATTACTTTCTATAGAGAAGAGGAATAGAAATTTGACAAGACTATAGAATTATAATAGTGATTTATTATATGTATTTTACACATTTCTCTCCACACCACCCCCCCAAAAAATATTGCTATTAAATAAGCCCATGCATTTTTTTTCCCTCTTTTGCCTGGTTGTTAGAAATAATTTTCAATTACTGGACACGTCATTTAGTTTATATGTAATTTTGTTTTTCAACTTTTTTATTGGACCTAATAAATGCAGCTGGCTAGACTCATGGTGCATTCAGGCGTAATGCTACGCAATTTCCACAAGGGAATTCTGTGCGGAAATTCCGCAGCATTTACAGAAGCAGAAAAGTGAATGAGATTTGAACAAACGCTGCAGAAAAACGTTCATAAAATGATCTGCGGTGCGAATGTTAACTTAGGCGAAATTCACACGAACGTGTGCGTTTTGCGCGCGTTGCAGTTCTGTGTGTCATAAGTGTTTGGTGCGTGGCTGCGTGATTTTCACGCACATGCCATCCTTATGTGACGCGGTTTTGATGTTTAGAAAAATAAATGAAGGAAGTGATTTTATTTTTACCTCCATTTCTTGATCTACTGTTGCGCCAATCACGTGCAGCACACGGAAGTGCATCCGTGTGCTGTGCGTGATTTTCACGCACCCTTTGACTTCAATGGGTGTGTGATGCGCAAAACACGCTCAAGTATAGGACATGTCGTGAGTTTTATGCAGCGGACACACACTGCATGAAAATCACGGACTGTCTGAACGGCCCCATTGAGTTACATAGGTCCGTACGACGCGCGTGATTTTCATGCGCATATCACGGACGTGAAACACGTTCGTGTAAATAAGGCCTTATGCTGCGGTTTTGTTGCTCTTCTGTTGCAGGTTTTCCCTATTGCATTCAATAGGGATGTAAAACTTGCAAAGGAAACGCTGCGAATCCGACGCAAAAATTGCAAATTACAAAAAAATAAAATGTTTTGGTTTAAAGAGGCTCTGTCACCACATTATAAGTGGCCTATATTGTACATGATGTGATCGGCGCCGTAATGTAGATTACAGCAGTGTTTTTTTAATTTTTGACGGAGTTATGACCTATATTAGTTTTATGCTAATGAGTTTCTCAATGGACAACTGGGCGTATTTTACTATATGGACAAGTGGGCGTTGTGGAGAGAAGTGTATGACGCTGACCAGTCAGTGACCAATCAGCGTCATACACTTCTCCCCATTAATTTACACTGCAGATAGCAATATAGCTATATCGCTATCTGCAGCCACATAAACACACTATAACATTACTGCAGTGTCCTGACAATGAATATACAGTGGAGGAAATAAGTATTTGATCCCTTGCTGATTTTGTAAGTTTGCCCACTGTCAAAGTCATGAACAGTCTAGAATTTTTAGGCTAGGTTAATTTTACCAGTGAGAGATAGATTATATAAAAAAAAAAAGAAAAGAAAATCACATTGTCAAAATTCGATATATTTATTTGCATTGTGCACAGAGAAATAAGTATTTGATCCCCTGCCAACCATTAAGAGTTCAGCCTCCTCCAGATCAGTTACACGCTCCAAATCAACTTGGTGCCTGCATTAAAGACATCTGTCTTAAATGGTCACCTGTATAAAAGACTCCAGTCCACAGACTCAATTAATCAGTCTGACTCTAACCTCTACAACATGGGCAAGACCAAAGAGCTTTCTAAGGATGTCAGGGACAAGATCATAGACCTGCACAAGGCTGGAATGGGCTACAAAACCATAAGTAAGACGCTGGGTGAGAAGGAGACAACTGTTGGTGCAATAGTAAGAAAATGGAAGACATACAAAATGACTGTCAATCGACATCGATCTGGGGCTCCATGCAAAATCTCACCTCGTGAGGTATCCTTGATCCTGAGGAAGGTGAGAGCTCAGCCGAAAACTACACGGGGGGAACTTGTTAATGATCTCAAGGCAGCTGGGACCACAGTCACCAAGAAAACCATTGGTAACACATTACGCCATAATGGATTAAAATCCTGCAGTGCCCGCAAGGTCCCCCCGCTCAAGAAGGCACATGTACAGGCCCGTCTGAAGTTTGCAAATGAACATCTGGATGATTCTGAAAGTGATTGGGAGAAGGTGCTGTGGTCAGATGAGACTAAAATTTAGCTCTTTGGCATTAACTCAACTTGCCGTGTTTGGAAGAAGATAAATGCTGCCTATGACCCAAAGAACACCGTCCCCACTGTCAAGCATGGAGGTGGAAACATTATGTTTTGGGGGGTGTTTCTCTGCTAAGGGCACAGGACTACTTCACCGCATATATGGGAGAATGGATGGAGCCATGTACCGTCAAATCCTGAGTGATCACCTCCTTCCCTCCACCAGGACATTAAAAATGGCTCGTGGCTGGGTCTTCCAGCACGACAATAACCCGAAACATACAGCCAAGGCAACAAAGGAGTGGCTCAAAAAGAAGCACATTAAGGTCATGGAGTGGCCTAGCCAGTCTCCAGACCTTAATCCCATCGAAAACTTATGGAGGGAGCTGAAGATCCGAGTTGCCAAGCGACAGCCTCGAAATCTTAATGATTTACAGATGATCTGCAAAGAGGAGTGGGCCAAAATTCCATCTAACATGTGTGCAAACCTTATCATCAACTACAAAAAACGTCTGACTTCTGTGCTTGCCAACAAGGGTTTTGCCACCAAGTATTAAGTCTTGTTTGCCAAAGGGATCAAATACTTATTTCTCTGTGCACAATGCAAATAAATATATATAATTTTGACTATGTGATTTTCTTTTCTTTTTTTTTTTTATATAATCTATCTCTCACTGGTAAAATTAACCTAGCCTAAAAATTCTAGACTGTTCATGTCTTTGAAAGTGGGCAAACTTACAAAATCAGCAAGGGATCAAATACTTATTTCCTTCACTGTACATTACCTCCAGCCAGGACGTGATGTGTATTCAGAATTCTGACCACTTCTCTGTGATTTACAGCACAGCACGGCGAGATCTCGCTGTAAATGACAGTTTACAGCGTAATCTTGCGAGACTACGCCTGCTATGAAACGCACGAGATGTCCTATATTTGTGCGTTGTTCGCGCATCACGCACCCATTGAAGTCAATGGGTGCCTGAAAATCACGCGCAGCACACGGAAGAGTGTCATAATGATGGCGGCTGCGCAAAAATCACGCAGCCGCGCATCATATAGTGATGACACACGGAGCTGTTAAGTGCCTTTTGCGCGCGCAAAACGCACATGCTCGTGTAAATCCGGCCTAAATCACAGAGACGTTCAGAGAAGTGGTCAGTAACCCCTTCCCTCTTTGGACACTTTTGACCTTCCTGATGTTTCACTTTATGTGGTAATAACTTCGGAATGCTTTTACCTATCCAAGCGATTCTGAGATTGTTTTCTCGTGACACATTGGACTTTGTTACTGGCAAAATTTGCTTGATACATTCAGTATTTAATTGTGAAAAACACCAACATTTTGCAAAAAATTGCAGAAATTTGCATTTCTCTAAATTTAAATGTATCTGCTTGTAAGACAGGCAGTTATACCACACAAAATTGTTGCTAATTAACATCCCCCATATGTCTACTTTAGATTGGCATCGTTTTTTTTTACCTTTTTCAACGATGCTACAAGGCTTAGAACTTTTATCAACAATTTCTCATATTTTCAAGAAAATGTCAAAAGGCTATTTTTTCATGGACCAGTTCAGTTGTGAAGTGGCTTTGAGGGCCTTATATATTAGAAAGTCCCGATAAATCACCCCATTTTAAAAACTTCATCCCTCAAAGTATTCAAAACAGCATTTAGAAAGTTTATTAACCCTTTAGACGTTTCACAGGAATTAAAGCAATGTAGAATTGAAATTGACAAATTTCATGTTTTTTTGTGCAGAAATTAATTTTTAATCCATTTTTTTTTTGTAACACAAAGTTTTACTAATGAAATGCAACTCAATATTTATTGCCCAGGTTCTGCAGATTTAGGAAATATCCCACATGTGACTCTAGTGTGTAATGTACTGAAGCACAGGCCTCAGAAGCAAAAGAGCACCTAGGGGATTTTGGGGCCTCCCTTTAATTAGACTATATTTTAGGTACCATGTCAAGTTTGAATGGCTCTTGCGGTGCCAAAACAGTGGAAATCCCCCAAGAGTGACCCCATTTTGGAAACTGCACACCTCAAGGGGTATAGTAAGCATTTTGACCGCACTTTTTTTTTTTGCAGAAAATATTGGACGTAGGCAGTGAAAAGTAAAATCGAAATTTTTTTTCAACAAAAATGTAGGTTTAGCTATTTTTTTTCCATTCCCACAAGGACTAAACGGGAGGAAGCAATTTCTCCCGAGTAAAACAATACCCCACGTGTGGTAATAACCGGCTGTTTGGACACACGGCAGGGCTTAGAAGGGAACGAGCGCTATTTGGCTTTTGGAGATCACATTTAGCAGCAATGGTTTGTGGAGGCCATGTCGCGTTTGCAAAGCCCCTGAGGGGACAAAACAATGAAAACGCCCAAAAAGTGACTCCATTTTGGAAACTACACCCCTTGAGGAATCCATCTAGGGGTGCAGTGAGCATTTTGACCCCACAGGTGTTTCATTGAATTTATTAGAATTGGGCAGTCTTCAATAAGACATAGCTTTAGCTCCAAATTTTTCATTTTCTCAAATAAAGGAAAAAAGTATGGCAATACCCCATTTGTGGTCATAAACTGTTCTTCGGGCACACGGCAGAGCTCGGAAGGGAAGGAGCGGCATTTGGCTTTTGGAGTGCAGATTTTGCTGGATTGGTTTCTGGTTGCTATGTCGCATATGCAAAGCCCCTGTGGGACCAAAACAGTGGAAACCCCCCAGAAGTGACCACATTTTGGAAACTACACCCCTCAAAGTATTCAAGGAGTGTCGTGAGAATGTTAACCCCGCAGGTGTTTTGCAGAAATTAGTGTGCACTCGATGTTGCAGAGTGAAAATGGGATTTTTTTTTCCGTAGATATACCAATATGTGGTGCTCAGCTTCTGCCACCATAACAAGACAGCTCTCTAATTATTATGCTGTGTTTGCCGGTTTTAGAAACACCCTACATGTGGCCCTAATCTTTTGCCTGGACATTTGACAGGGCTCAAGAGTGAAAGAGTACCATGTAAAATTGAGGCCTAATTTGGCGATTTACAAAATATTGGTTCACAATTGCAGGGTGGTGATGTGAAGTAATAAAAGAAACCCCTGAGAAGTGACCCCATTTTGGAAACTACACCCTCAAGGGATTTATTAAGGGGTGTAGTGAGCATTTTCACCCTACAGGACTTTTCCATAAATTATTGCGCCTCGGATGGTGCAAAGTAAAAAATAATTAAAATTTTTCCTTAGATATGCTATTTCAGTGGCAAATATGTTGTGCCCAGCTTATGCCATTGGAGACACACATCCCAAAAATTGTTAAAAGGGTTCTCCCGGGTATGGCAATGCCATATATGTGGAAGTAAACAGCTGTTTGGGCACACTGTAGGGCTCAGAAGGGAGGGAGCTCCATTTGACCTTTGGAGCATGGATTTGCTAGGTAGTAGTTTTGTTTGAGTATTGCTGGTGTTTCCATTTATAATGTGGGGGCATAAATAAGTTGCGCAGAGTACATCAGGGGCATAGACAGGTGGTATAATAATAGGTTTAAAAAAACAATAAAATAATCCATAGATATGTGTTACACTATGACACAATCCTTTCTGCACAGGCCGGTGTCACACTGATAAATGTCCTTCCTTATCCCTCTTTTGGTCCACACTCCGCACATTTGCAGTTTGTGGAATTATGCTGGGAAAGTATTTTCCTGGTATTGCGACTTTTTATTTTTTTGGGAGGGAAGGTGATTCTGGCATAGGTTTTTTTTTTATACTGCGTTCACCATGTGTTATAAACTACATGTTAGGCCTTATTTACACGAACGTGTATGACGTCCGTGCTACGTGGGTGGAAATCACGAGCGTCGCACAGACTTATGTAAGTCAATGGGGCCGTTCTGACAGGTCGTGAGCTTCACGCAGCGGCACAAGGAAGCACTTCCGGGTGACGCGCGTGATTCGCGCTACAGTTAAAGAAGTGAAGGGAAACATAAAAGCCCCTCCTTCTTTACTGTTTCGGAACATAAAAACAGAGTGTCATAATGATGCTGGCTGCGCGAAAATCACGCAACCGCGCACCATATATCGATGCCACACTGAACTTTTGCTCGCGCAAAATGCAGCGTTTTTTGAGCGTGCACACGCTCATGTGAATCCGGCCTTATCGTTATTCTGTGGGTCAGTACGATTCCGGCGGTACCTGATTTATAGCACTTTTTTATGTTTTACAAATTTTTGCACAATAAAATTACTTTTGTAAAAAGAATGTATTTTTTCTGATACCAAGTTGTGAGAACCATAACGTTTTAATTTTTTAGTCGAGGAAGCTGTATGAGCGCTTGTTTTTTGTGAGACGAGCTATAGTTTATAT
This sequence comes from Rhinoderma darwinii, assembly GCF_050947455.1. Lineage (NCBI taxonomy): Eukaryota > Metazoa > Chordata > Amphibia > Anura > Rhinodermatidae > Rhinoderma > Rhinoderma darwinii. Next base: position 249,415,591 of record NC_134691.1, read on the forward strand.
AGGTGCCATTTTTGGATACATGCGACTTTTTGATCACTTTTTTTCTAATATTTGTAGGACAAAGTGACAAAAAAACAAGTTCTGGTATAGGTTGTTTATGGGTTTTTTTTTTCCACTGTTCACCGCGTGGAATAAATAATATAATATTTTTATAGCTCAGGCAGTTACAGTCGCAGCGATACCAAATATGTATGGTTTATTATTTTTTTCAATAATAAAGGACTTCATAAGGGAAAAGGGCGATTGTGTTTTCTGTCTCCCATATTGATCATGACTAATTTATTATTTTTCTTACTGACCAGCCCCATTTAAAATTTGATCATTTAAAATTTGTAAAATAACACCTAAAACAAAACTACAAATTCTCACTATACCAAGGACCCGAGGGAGTGTCTGTCTCATCCAGGTTGCAAATCCGGGTGAGAGGAATAAATCCAGATGAGATTGGTTGAATCTATTTTTTGCTGAGGCCTTTGATTTATTTTTTGAGCTCGATTTTATGGAATGGTGGGTAGGTTGGTAGTGGGACCTGCATTCCCTCTCCCTCCATTGCAGGTTTTCATGGTTGTCCTCCTTATTTACTAAAATTAAAGTATTTCTTATTATACCCCTAGATGAATACCTAGAGGGTTGTCACTTCACAATTTAAAAATCTCACTATACCCCTAGATGAATACCTAGAGGGTTGTCACTTCGCAAATTAAAAATTCTCACTATACCCCTAGATGAATACCTTGAAAGGTGTTACATTACAATCTAAATCTTCACACTATAACTCTAGGTGCTTTTTCTCCTTTAACCCCTTGTGAAAATTATGAATTTGGGGCTAAAGCAACATTTACTTTGAAAAAAATCTAAATTTTATTATCTTACTGCCCAGTGTATGAAACACCTGTGGGGTCAAACTGCTCACTATACCACTTGAAAAATTCCTTGAGGGGTGTTGCTTCCCAAATGGAGTCACTTTTGGGGGTTTTCCACTGCACTGGTTCCTTTACAAATGTGACTTGGTGCAGAGAAATCAATCCAGCACTCCAAAAGCGAAATGGCGTGCCTTCCTTTCCGAGTCCTGCCGCTTGCCCAAACAGCAGTTTATGACCACATGTTTGGTATTTCCGTACTCTGGAAAAGTTGATTTACAAATGTTGGGGTGCTTTTCCTCATTTATTTGTTGAAAAAAGTAAAAATTTTGAGGTAAATATTGGAAAATAATGTAATTTTTCATTTTCACTGCCCAATTCTAATGAGATCTATGAAACACCTGTGGGGTCAAAATGCTCACTACACCCCTAGATGAATTCATCAAGCGGTGTAGTTTCCAAAATGGGGTCTTTTTGGGGTGTTTCCTTTATTTTTGCACCACAAGACCTCTTCTAACCTGACATGGTGCCTGAAATATAATTTAAGAAAAGGGAAGGCCCAAAAATCCTCTAGGTACTCCTTTGTTCTGGGGCTTTTGTTTCAGTCCAGTAGCGCACTAGGGCCACATGTGGGATATTTCTAAAAACTACAGAAACAGGGCAATAAATATTCAGTTGTGTTTCTCTGGTAAAAACCTTCAGTATTACAGGAAAAATGGATTAAAATGGAATTTCTGCAAAAAAATAATGAAATTTGCAAATTTCCCTTCCACTTTTTGCTTTAATTCCTGTGAAACGTATAAAGGTTTAACCCCTTAAGGACACAGCCTTGTTTTGGCCTTAAGGCTCAGAGCCCATATTTCAAATCTGACATATTTCACTTTATGTGGTAATAACGTCGGAATGCTTAAACCTATCCAAGCGATTCTGAGATTGTTTTCTCGTGACACATTGGGCTTCATGTTCGTGGTAAAATTTGGTTGATATATTCAGTGTTTATTGGTGAAAAATTGCAAAATTTAGAGAAAATTTAGAGAAAATAGCATTTTTCAGAATTTAAATGCATCTGCTGGTAAAACAGACGGTTATACCACCCAAAATAGTTACTAGTTCACATTTCCTATAAGTCTACTTTAGATTTGCATAGTTTTTTGAGAATTCTTTTATTTTTCTTGGACGTTACAAGGCTTAGAACATAAACAGCAATTTCTCATATTTTTAAGAAAATTTAAAAAGCCTTTTTTTTAAGGTACCTGTTCAGTTCTGAACTGGCTTTGAGGGGCCTATGTATTAGAAACCATGATAACACACCCCATTTTAAAAACTACACCCCTCAAAGTATTCAAAACAGCTTTTAGAAAGTTTTTTAACCCTTCAGGCCTTTCACAAGAATTAAAGCAAAGTGGAGGTGACTTTTGCAAATTTCATTTTTCTTGCTGAATTTCAATATTATAAAAAAAATTCTGTAACACAGAAGGTTTTACCAGAGAAATACTACTAAATATGTATTGTCCAGATTCAGCAGTTTTTAGAAATGTCCCACATGTGGCTCTAGTGTGCTCGTGGACTAAAACACAAGCCCCAGAAGCAAAGAAGGACCTAGTGCATTTTGAGGCCTCTTTTTTATTAGAATATATTTTAGGCAGCATGCCAGGTTTGAAGAGGTGTTGAGGTGCCAAAACAGTAGGAATCCCCCAATAGTGACACCATTTTGGAAACTGCACCCCTCAAGGAATACATTTATGGTTTTTGTTACCATTTTGACCACACAGTTTTGTCACAGCACCTATTTGAATTGGGATTTGAAATTAAAAAAAATGACATTTTTTCCAATAAGATGTCATTTGTGATCAAAATTTCTTATTTTCACAGGGAACAAAATAGCCCAATTTGTCCTTAGTGCGGCAATTCCCAATTTGTGGTGATAAAATGCCGTTTGGGCCCATGGGAGGCCTTAGAAGTGAAGGAGCGCTGTGTGTTCTTTGGAGTGCAGATTTTGCTGGTTTGGTTTTCGGGTGCCATGTCGCATTTGCAGGGCCGCAGAGGTATCAAAGCAATGGAAACCCACCAGAAGTGACCCCATTTTGGAAACTACACCCCTCAAGGAATTCATTTATGGGTAATGTGACCATTTAGACCCCATAGTTTCTTCACAGAACTTATTTCAATTGGGCTGGGAATTAAAACAAAATAAATTTTTTTCCAATAATATGTCGTTTTGGCTGAAAATGTCTTATTTTCACAAGAAATAAAATACCCCATTCTGTTGCGCAATTTGTCCTGAGTGCAGCAATACCCCATTTGTGGTGATAAGCTGCCGTTTGGGCCCATGGGAGGGCTCAGAAGGAAAGGACCACCATTTGGCCTACTGGGGATTTTCTGGTGCGAAGTCATGTATGCAGAAGCCCCTGAGGTACCAGTACAGTTGAAACCCGCAAGAAGTGACCTCGTTTTAAAAACGACACCCTTTAAGGCATTCATCTAGAGGTGTAGTGAGCATTTTGACCGGAGACATAAAACCCATAAACTGTAATGTGGGTTCTCCTGGGTACGGCAATACCCTACATGTGGCTGTTATCAGCTGCCTGGGCACACAGCAGGGCTCAGGAGGGAAAGATAAGGTGGGATAAGCTGTGCGGAGTGCATCAGGGTAAGTAAAATTGGGGTAAATTATAAACCAAGGGATGTATGATAAATTTTAAAACACTTTCCTACAGAGCTCTGGTTTTTCGGGACACGCCTTACATTGATATATTGTGTCCTCCCTTATCCCCCTCTTATAGCATACTTTGCACTTTTTCCCTTCTTGCCAGTTTGGGGAACTTCTCCTGGAAAGTGTTGCCCTGGTACGATGCGTGTGGCCCCGCTTCCAGAAGTACTAGGTGCCCCCCCCTTCCTGGTCCCTAAAGATTAGGTTCTTGATAACCACCTCTTGAAATTCCAGGAAAGTTCCCGTCTGGCCTGTACATCGACGTAGCACGTACGCATTGTACAAAGCCATCGGTATGATGTGCACGGCCAGCTTCTTATACCACACGGCATGGCGCTGTAGGGCTTCAGGACTTGATCTTACAAGTCCACCCCTCCCATGTACCTATTGAAGCCCAGGATGCAGTCTGGTTTGGGGGTCTCCGTACTGGTACCTCGTACAGGTACGCGGGTACTGGTGTGGCATCTCTCTTGTCCTTGTACGTGACACACCATATGTTGCTGCTAGAATGTGCCCTGCTCACACCCCTTCTTGTTTGCCCTGCAGAGTCTTAGGGAGACCTCTCAGGTTTCTTCTAGCAGTGCCGCAGTACTTCTGGAAGCGAGGCAGTTGAAGAGTGGGACGCTGGTATAAAAATTATCCAGGTAGAGGTGGTAACCCTGGTCCAGCAGTGGGTGCACCAAATCCCACACAATTTTTGCATTAACTCCCAGTAAAGGGGGGGGGGGGCATTATGGGGGTTGAATACTGGTGTCCTTCCCTTTTATATATCCTAAATTTGTGGGTATACCCTGATGCACTCTCGCAACTTATACATCTTCACGCCATACCTTGCCATCCTACCCGGCAGGTACTGGCGGAATTGAAGCCTCCCTTTAAAATCTATCAAGGACTCATCAATAGAAATACACTTCTCGGGGGTGAATGCTTGGGAAAACCGGGCACTGAAACGGTCTAATAGGGGTCTCCGTTTATACAAACGGTCAAAACTTTGGTCATCTCGGCGTGGGCACGGCTCATTATCAGTATAATGTAAGAAGCAAAGTATTGCCTAATTTATTTTATTTTTTTAGGTTCTAGTTCAGTTCTGAAGTTGCTTTGAGGGACCTATATATTAGAAACCCCTATCAAACATCCCATTTTAGAAACTAGACCCCTCAAAGTATTCACAACAGCATTTAGAAAGTTTATGAACCCTTTAGGTGTTTCACAGAAATTTAGAGCAAAGTAGAGGTGAAATTTACATATATTTTTTTTGTCAGAAAATCCTCCTTTATACCATTTTTTTTATAACACAAAAGGTTTTACCAGAGAAACGCAACTCAATACGTATTACCCAGTGTTAAGGATCTGCCAGGCACAGCTTCTGTATCCACGCCCATAGGTAATCAGTCTGCACCTGCTTCTATGTCTGTGAGACTGACTCCATCTTCCACCACTCGGGATGGCAGGCTTAGGCGTGGGAGAGCCTATCACAGCCTGGCCAGACGGAGCTAGCTCCCGCCCTCTGTCTATTTATAACGGCCTTTCCTGTTCCTCCTTGCTTGTGATTCTTCTCTGTTGGTTTCCTGGCCCTGCTGCAGCTTCTTGAACTACTTGTCCCTGCTTCGTATTGACCCTGGCTTACTGACTACTCTTCTGCTCTGCGTTTGGTACCTCGTACACTCCTGGTTTGACTCGGCTTGTTCACTACTCTCCTGCTCTGCATTTGGCACCTCGTACTCTCCTGGTTTGACTCGGCTCGTTTACTACTCTTGTTGCTCACGGTGTTGCCGTGGGCAACTGCCCTGTTTCCCTTTGTTCTGTGTTTCCTTGTCTGGTTGTCTGTCGTGCACTTACTGAGTGTAGGGACCGTCGCCCAGTTGTACGCCGTCGCCTAGGACGGGTCGTTGCAAGTAGGCAGGGACTGAGTGGCGGGTAGATTAGGGCTCACTTGTCTGTTTCCCTATCCCTGTCATTACACCCAGATTCTGCAGTTTTGAGAAATATCCCACATGTGGCCCTAGTGCGGTAATGGACTGAAACACCGGCCTCCTAAGAAAAGGAGCACCTAGTGGATTTTGAGGCCTCCTTTTTATTAGGCACCATGTCCGGTTTGAAGAGGTCTTGTGGTACCAAAACAGTGGAAAATCCCCTTGAGGAATTCATTGCAGTTTTCATGGGGTGCATGTGCCTTTTTGATCAGTTTTTATTCTATTTTTAAGTGGCGTGGTGACTAAAAAACAGCAATTCTACTATTTGTTTTTTTATTCTATTTTTTTTAGAGCGTGCACCGTGCGCTATAAATTACATATTCACTTTATTCTGCGGGGCGATACGATTACAGCGATACCAGATGTTTATAGTTTTTTTTTATGTCCTCTGGCGTTGGCACAATAAAATACGTTTTGTAAAATATCATACACTTTTTGTGTTACCTTATTCTAAGAGCCATAACGTTTTTATTTTTCCATTAAGAAAGCCGTGCGAGGACTTTTTTTTGCGTAACGAACTGTACTTTCCATCAGTACCATTTTTAGGTACATGCGACTTTTTGATCTCTTTTTATTCCATTTTTTGGGAGGTGAAGTGACCAAACAATTGTGATTGTGGTACGGTTTATTATTATTTTCTTTTACGGCGTTCACCGCGCGGGATAAATAATGAAATAATTTTGTAGTTCAGGCCGTTATGGACGCAGCAATACCAATTATGTATAGTTTATTTGTTTGTTTATATATTTTATTAATAATAAAGGACTGATAAGGGAAAAGGGGGGGATTTTTACTTTTATTACTTTTAAAACTTTTATTTTTTTATTTTTACACATCTTTTTTTAACTTTATTACTTTGTCCCACTAGGGGACTTGAGGGCAGGAGGCTCTGATCGCTATTCTAATACACTACACTACATGCGTAGTGCAGTGTATTAGACCTGTCAGCTACTCACTGACAGCAAGCATAGTGGGTCCTGACTTCGTCAGGACCCACTAGGCTTCCGTTGATGGCAGAGCCGGACGCAATTGTTTGGTGTCCGGTTGCCATAGTCACCATCGCCAGCCGCTATCACGCAGCTTAACCCCTAAAAAGCTGTGATCACTATTGAACACGGCTTTTCAGGGGTTAATCAGCGGGGACACAGCGATCGGTCCCCGCTGTAGGATCTGCGGCAGCTGCTGTACGAGACAGCAGCTGTCACAGCTCCTGTATGTGTCGGGAGGACGGCCGAAATGGCCGTTACTCCCGCGACGTACTATTCCGAACGTATTGGTTAGCGCGACGGAATAGTACGTCGCTGAGCGCGAAGGGGTTAAAATGTGTTTTCCTTAAAAATTTATTGTCAGAATGACTATTTTCTAAGTCTAAAAATATTATTCTTTCTTTGGATATACTTTGTGTGAATTGGATTCCCCACATGTTGTTATTTAAAATTTTTATGAAACAAATAGCTTCCTCCTCAGTGCCGGACCAGATGAGAAAGAGATCATCAATGTATTTTCTGTAATAGAGAATTATATTTCGATATATATGGTCATTCTCTATGTGTGTAGATACGAAATGCCCCATAAATAAGTTGGCATAGCTAGGTGCAACTCGTGTCCCCATAGCCGTGCCTCTTGTTTGTTTATATAGTTTTGAATTATGTTTAAAGAAATTATGGGTGAGAATAAAATGTAATCCTTCTAATAAAAAGTCATTTTGTGTCTTTGGTAACACGCCTCTATGTTCTAAAAAAAATTTGGTAGCCTTAATTCCGAGGGTATGATCAATATTGGAATATTATCAGGGTATAGTTTTCTTTCCAATTATATTCTTGTAAATCTCTAATGAGACTCGTAGAGTCTTTCAGATAAGATGGAAGTTTCATTACTAGATTTTGCAAGTGTAGATCTATGTAATGTGATCGTTGACTCGTGAGGGAATTTTTACCAGATATTCTTGGTCTTCCTGGGGGATTCCATTTATTCTTATGGACTTTAGGTAAATGATAAAAAAAATGGTGTTTCAGGATTTGCTGTGATTTAAGAATGATTTTTCTTTTTTGTTTATAATGCCCTCTTCAAAGTTTATTTTTATGAAATTTAAAAATTCCTTTTCATATTGGTCTGACGGATCCAGTGTTAATATTTCGTAATACCTTTTGTCAGAAAGTATTCTCTCAGCTTCTTGAATATAAGTTTCTCTATCCTGTATCACGATTCCCCCTCCTTTGTCCGCTGATCTTATTACTATATTACTATTATTATTTTATTATTTAATGATTTTTTTCACCACCTTTTTGAGATTGCACTGGCTGGGTATTATTTTCTTATTATTGATTTTTTTCAAATCATTTGATACTAATGCATAAAATGTTTCTAAAAAATTACCCTTGTTGTGTAGTGGGTAGAAACTTGATTTACCATTTACTTGGAGGTGTGTGTATGGATCTTCTACAATGATATATTTTTCTGTATGCTTTAGTTTCCCTGCTTCAGTGGAAAAATGGCGTTGCAATGTGAGTTTTCTAATAAAATTATTTAAATCTAAATAGGGCAAAATGCGTAGGGCAAAATGACAAACCTTTGGAGAGCAGGTCTATTTCTCCCTCTTTGAGGGTATATTGTGACAAGTTAAAGATATTGTTAGGTTTTTCATGTTTACTCATAATTTCTGTTATTTCTTGCAGACCGTCTTAGTCCTCCCTGCTTTTTTTGTGTGATTTCTTTTTTTCTCCCCTCTGCATCCTCTGTTCTTTCTTTTCTTTTTGTAGATTTGGGTAAATGTGTTTGATTCGGGAGGACTTGAAAATATTCTGTGACCACATGATTCCTTGTGGGTGGTGATGTCTTTGGTGTATGTATATGAGGACTGGTATTTTGACCCGTGGGGGGGGGGGGGGGGGACTCTAAAAAAGATATATTTGTCAATGTACTATTTGGAGAGGAATTTAGCGATTCCAATTCGGGAGTTATGGCATCTGTGATGGGTCTGTCTATATAATTTAGGTATAGAATTAAGGGAGATGAAAAAGCAGGTTCTGGATGCATATTATTATGGAAAGGGGTACCTATCCAACGAAGGGTGGTGTTAATACCATCAGGTGAGTCATGGGTAGTAAAGAATGTGTTATCGATAGGGTTAGAGTGATGTGGCATATCTATATGCGATGTTTCTGATGTAGCCTTAGGAAATAATGGAGGTAAATTAGTATTAGGTGGAATACAAGGTTCTGCATCCTTTGTTTTTTGATCTGTTTGTTTGGTTACATTCTGGTGATTATGATCTTTCATTTTATTATCATTATATTTTTTATAGGTATTGCATCTAAATTATGCATAAGTTCTGCTTTACTATAATCTTCAAACTCTAAGAATAAATCAGTCATATATTTGCTTTCTTCAATAGTATATACTTTTGATGAAATCCCCTTTACAGGCTTTCTTTTTTCTGATGGAATGATGTTGGTAAGTAGTTGGATAAGTTTATTGCGGTTGTCTAGACGGTGCTGATAATATTCAATTTTGTTGGAAAACGGGACTTCATAAACACCTCGGTGTGCCTGCCGTGCTCTTGAGGACGTATATGTTCCTATCAGGAATCGCCCACCTTATAAGTCCGGTATATCCTGGCTGATAACCGGTTTATATGTTCTTGAAAAAAGACAAAAAAAAGAGAACGGCGCTCCTCTAAGGTGATAACGTTCGGATCTACAGTGAAGGAAATAAGTATTTGATCCCTTGCTGATTTTGTAAGTTTGTCCACTGTCAAAGACATGAACAGTCTAAAATTTTTAGGCTAGATTAATTTTACCAGTGAGAAATAGATTATATATAAAAAAAAATAGAAAATCACATTGTCAAAATTATATATATTTATTTGCATTTTGCACAGATAAATAAGTATTTGATCCCTTTGGCAAACAAGACTTAATACTTGGTGGCAAAACCCTTGTTGGCAAGCACAGCAATCGGACGGTTTTTGTAGTTGATGATGAGGTTTGCACACATGTTAGATGGAGTTTTGGCCCACTCCTCTTTGCAGATCATCTGTAAATCATTAAGATTTCGAGGCTGTCGGTTGGCAACTCGGATCTTCAGCTCCCTCCATAAGTTTTCGATGGGATTAAGGTCTGGAGACTGGCTAGGCCACTCCATGACCTTAATGTGCTTCTTTTTGAGCCACTCCTTTGTTGCCTTGGCTGTATGTTTCGGGTCATTGTCGTGATGGAAGACCCAGCCACGAGCCATTTTTAATGTCCTGGTGGAGGGAAGAAGTTTGTAACTCAGGATTTGACGGTACATGGCTCCATCCATTCTCCCATTGATGCGGTGAAGTAGTCCTGTGCCCTTAGCAGAGAAACACCCCTAAAACATAATGTTTCCACCTCCATGCTTGACAGTGGGGACGGTGTTCTTTGGGTCATAGGCAGCATTTCTCTTCCTCCAAACACGGCGAGTTGAGTTAATGCCAAAGAGCTCAATTTTAGTCTCATCTGACCACAGCACCTTCTCCCAATCACTCTCAGAATCATCCAGATGTTCATTTGCAAACTTCAGACGGGCCTGTACATGTGCCTTCTTGAGCGGGGGGACCTTGCGGGCACTGCAGGATTTCAATCCATTACGGCGTAATGTGTTACCAATGGTTTTCTTGGTGACTGTGGTCCCAGCTGCCTTGAGATCATTGACAAGTTCCCCCCGTGTAGTTTTCGTCTGAGCTCTCACCTTCCTCAGGATCAAGGATACCCCACGAGGTGAGATTTTGCATGGAGCCCCAGATCGATGTTGATTGACAGTCATTTTGTATGTCTTCCATTTTCTTACTATTGCACCAACAGTTGTCTCCTTCTCACCCAGCGTCTTACTTATGGTTTTGTAGCCCATTCCAGCCTTGTGCAGGTCTATGATCTTGTCCCTGACATCCTTAGAAAGCTCTTTGGTCTTGCCCATGTTGTAGAGGTTAGAGTCAGACTGATTAATTGAGTCTGTGGACAGGAGTCTTTTATACAGGTGACCATTTAAGACAGCTGTCTTTAAGACAGGCACCAAGTTGATTTGGAGCGTGTAACTGGTCTGGAGGAGGCTGAACTCTTAATGGTTGGTAGGGGATGAAATACTTATTTCTCTGTGCACAATGCAAATAAATATATATAATTTTGACTATGTGATTTTCAGGTTTTTTTTTATATAATCTCACTGGTAAAATTAACCTAGCCTAAAAATTCTAGACTGTTCATGACTTTGACAGTGGGCAAACTTACAAAATCAGCAAGGGATCAAATACTTATTTCCTTCACTGTATATAAACAATTGGTGCTGATAGGAATAGAGCTCACCTTAGTAAGTTGTGCAGTGTCGCTAGCACAACTTAACTTTGTAGCTTGTAGATGCTTGATCACACTGTGCTTGCCTCTGGAGCCATAACCGCATCGAGTGAATTCATCTCAGGAATTCTTTTCCTTTTTTTAGATTTAAATAATTTTATTAGAAAACTCACATTGCAACGCCATTTTTCCACTGAAGCAGGGAAACTAAAGCAAACAGAAAAATATATCATTGTAGAAGATCCATACACACACCTCCAAGTAAATGGTAAATCAAGTTTCTACCCACTACACCACAAGGGTAATTTTTTAGAAACATTTTATGCATTAGTATCAAATGATTTGAAAAAAATCAATAATAAGAAAATAATACCCAGCCAGTGCAATCTCAACAAGGTGGAGAAAAAAATCATTAAAAGACCTTCAAAATAATAAAAATATAGTAATAAGATCAGCGGACAAAGGAGGGGGAATCGTGATACAGGATAGAGAAACTTATATTCAAGAAGCTGAGAGAATACTTTCTGACAAAAGGTATTACGAAATATTAACACTGGATCCGTCAGACCAATATGAAAAGGAATTTTTAAATTTCATAAAAATAAACTTTGAAGAGGGCATTATAAACAAAAAAGAAAAATCATTCTTAATCACAGCAAATCCTGAAACAACACCATTTTTTTTTAATCATTTACCTAAAATCCATAACAATAAAAGGAATCCCCCAGGAAGACCAATAATATCTGGTATAAATTCCCTCACGAGTCAACTATCACATTACATAGATCTACACTTGCAAAATCTAGTAATGAAACTTCCATCTTATCTGAAAGACTCTACGAGTCTCATTAGAGATTTACAAGAATATAATTGGAAAGAAAACTATACCCTGATAATATTCCAATATTGATCATACCCTCGGAATTAAGGCTACCAAATTTTTTTAGAACATAGAGGCGTGTTACCAAAGAAACAAAATGACTTTTTATTAGAAGGATTACATTTTATTCTCACCCATAATATCTTTTAACATAATTCAAAACTATATAAACAAACAAGAGGCACGGCTATGGGGACACGAGTTGCACCTAGCTATGCCAACTTATTTATGGGGCATTTCGAATCTACACACATAGAGAATGACCATATATATCGAAATAAAATTGTCTATTACAGAAGATACATTGATGATCTCTTTCTCATCTGGTCCGGCACTGAGGAGGAAGCTATTTGTTTCATAAAAATGTAAATAACAACATGTGGGGAATCCAATTCACACAAAGTATATCCAAAGAAAGAATAATATTTTTAGACTTAGAAATTAGTCATTCTGACAATAAATTTTTAACGAAAACACATTTTAAAGATACAGACAAAAATAGTTTTTTGAATTTTAAAAGTGCACATTATAAAAGATGGATAACAAATATCCCACATAGCCAGTAGAGGAGGATAAGAAAGAACTGTTCTTCTGTGGAAGTATATAAAGAACAATCTAAAACCCTCAAAGAAAGGTTTGAGGAGAAAAAATACCTCCAAAACCTTCTCAAGCATGCGTACCAAAGAAATTTGGGTACGTCTCAAGAAGCATGCTTAATAGAAAAAGCTCACACGAAACATAATAAGGATATTCTAAAGAAAAATAATTCTAACAATTTTATTACAACTTTTAATCATGATCATAATATTATAAGAGGTACACTGCAAAAACACTGGAATATACTTCAAAATGACCCAATTTTAAATAAAATGATCCCTTTAAAACCAGGTATAACATTCCGCTGAGGGAGAACATTCAAAAATATATTGGCACCTAGTAGATTGAGGATAAATACCTCCATCCCTACTCCCAATTATCACTCCAAACCTGCAGGTATCTACAAGTGTGGAAAAATAAACTGTTTATGCTGTCTCAATAGCAACACAGGGAAGACGCAGGTCATGTCAAACGTAACAAAATAAATATTTCAAATTGACACTTTCATGACTTGTGAAACCGATCATGTAATATATATGATCGAATGCGAGTGTGGATTACAATATGTCGGGAGAAATACCCAGACATTAAGAAAAAGATTGAATGGTCACCGTTTTAATGCTAAAAACGTTTTTTTAATACACATAGTGTATCAAGGCACCTGCTGTATAATCATACATCTAATTTTACTAATATAAAAATCTCTTCAATTGAGCAAATAAATTCTAAAACATACAATAGAATCTCTACCTTGAATAAACGTGAGTCATTCTGGATATTCAAATTTGGAACTTTGAGCCCAAATGGACTCAACGAAAAAATGTATCAAGCTTAAATTGGAATAGGAGAAATCATTTTAAAAAAAAAGAAGGAATTTTATATGTTCCCATCAAGTGGAAGATAAATAGAGTTTTATGAATGAATAAAACAACCAAATAAAGATTAATATTCAGCTCTTTTATATACATCACTCCTAAAAAAATAAGAATATGGTTGAATTGAACGAGCAAACAGAGATAAAACTATTTTCACTTCATTATGAATATCCTCTCTCTAACCTGCGGTAAAACACAGGAGCTCTCGGCTCCCGTCAATTAAGAGATTAACTAATCTACCCGCCACTCAGTCCGTGCCTACTTGCAACGACCCGCCCTAGGCGACGGGGTACAACTGGGCGTCGGTCCCTACACTCAGTAAGCGCACGACAGACAACCAGACAAGGGAACACGGAACCTAAGGGAAACGGGGCAGTTGCCCACGGCAACACCGTGAGCAACAAGAGTAGTAAACGAGCCGAGTCAAACCAGGAGAGTACGAGGTGCCAAACGCAGAGCAGGAGAGTAGTGAACAAGCCGAGTCAAACCAGGAGAGCACGAGGTACCAAACGCAGAGCAGGAGAGTAGTCAGCAAGCCAGGGTCAATACGAAGCAGGGACAAATAGTACAAGAAGCTGCAGCAGGGCCAGGAAACCAACAGAGAAGATTCACAAGCAAGGAGGAACAGGAAAGGCAGGTATAAATAGACAGAGGGCGGGAGCTAGCTCCATCTGGCCAGGCTGCGATAGGCTCTCCCACTCCTAAGCCTGCCATCCTGAGTGGTGGAAGATGGCGTCAGTCTCACAGACCTAGAAGCAGGTGCAGACTGATTAGCTATGGGCGTTGATAAAGAAGCTGTGCCTGGCAGGTCCTTTACAGTACCCCCCCCTTTTATGAGGGGCCACCGGACCCTTTCTAAGTGGACCTGGTTTATTGGGGAAACGAAGGTGGAACCTCCTGACCAATATCCCAGCGTGAACATCCCGGGCAGGTACCCACGTCCTCTCCTCAGGCCTGTATCCTCTCCAATGGACCAGGTACTGGAGGGAGCCTTGGACCATCCTGCTGTCCACAATCTTTGCCACCTCGAATTCTACCCCCTCAGGGGTGAGAACAGGGACCGGAGGTTTCCTCGAGGGAGCCAAGGACGGGGAGCAGCGTTTAAGGAGGGAGGCATGAAACACGTTGTGTACTCGAAAAGATGGGGGCAACTCCAGTCGGAAGGAGACAGGATTGAGGACTTCAATGACCTTGTACGGCAATATAAACCGGGGAGCAAACTTCTTGGACGGGACTTTCAGGCGCTAATTTTTTGACGATAGCCACACCAGATCCTCGACCATAAACAAGGGGTTAGCAGAACGTCTTCTATCTGCCTGAGTTTTTTTGTATGCTCTGGGACGCCTCTAGGTTCTTCTGAACCTGGGCCCAGACTGTGCACAGTTCCCGATGAACGACTTCTACCTCGGGATTGTTGGAACTACCAGGTGAAACGGAGGAAAACCACGGATTAAACCCAAAATTACAGAAAAAGGGGGAGACCCCTGACGAGTTACTGACCCGGTTATTAAGGGAAAATTCGGCGAGGGGAATGAATGAGACCCAATCATATTGACAGTCAGAGATAAAACACCTTAAATATTGTTCTAGAGACTGATTAGTCCTCTCAGTTTGGCCATTAGTTTCAGGATGGAAGGCAGAGGAGAAGGACAGATCAATCTCCAATGCTACCCAATGCTAAGACGTTAGCTACCTTGTTTGTCAAACACATCCTGCACTGATAGAGAGAAGGGGCTGCCGATTAGTGCAGTGCAATTTTGCAGCCAATACGTGCCCGTAAATACGGGTGGAATACGTGTGACCAAGGACCCGTATTTACACCAGTATTTACGGGAGGGAAAAATATGTTCGTGTGCATGAGGCCTAAATCTGTTTGTTTAACCGCTTCCCGACCGCCCACTGTATATTCACGTCGGCGCTTGCTGGACCCGGATCGCGCTGTTAACCCCTGCCTCTGGTCCCGGAGACATGACCGGGACCTAATTGGTTCAGGTCCCGGTCATGTGATCGTAGGGAAAGCTTGTTGTAGCAACGAACTGGAAAGTTTGTACTACAACAAACAACGGTCCTTATAAGCTTCCTGTCAGTGTGACTCTCAGCGTCACACTGACAGTTTATAATACGTTACACTACCTAGGTAGTGTAATGTATTATAGCAGCTATCAGTGCTGCCAGTCTTAATGTAAAAAGTAAAAAATAAAGTAATAAAAATGTTTTATAAAATTGTAAAAACAAGTTATAAAAGTTACAAAAACAAAAAATGCTTTTTTTTCCTATAAGAAGTCTTTTATTATAGGAAAAAAATGAAAATGTTAAAAAAAAGTACACATATTTGGTATCACCGCGTTCGTAACGACCCAAACTATAAAACTATAATATTATTTTTCCCGCACGGTCACCAGCGCAAAAAAAATAATTAAAAAACAATGTCAGAATCACTATTTTTTTGGTCATCAACACTCCAAAAATATAGAATAAAAAGTGATCAAAAAGTTGCATGTACCCTAAAATAGTACCAATAAAAACGACAACCCGTCCCGCAAAAAACAAGCCCTTACACAGCTTTTTTGACTGAAAAATAAAAAAGTTATGGCTCTCAGAATATGGTGACACAAAAAATAAATAATTTTATCGAAAAGTGATATTATTGCGCAAATGCCACAAAACATAAAAAAAACTATATACATCTGGTATCGCCGTAATCGTATCAACCCGCAGAATAAAGTAAAATGTAATTAATAGCGCACGGTGAAAAGTGTAAAAAAAAAAAAGACAAAAAACATTGTCAGAATTTGTTTTTTTGTCACTTTGCTTGCCAAAAAAATCTAATAAAAAGTGATGAAAAAATCACATGTACCAATGAAAACTACAGATTGTCCCGCAACAAATAAGTCCTCGCATGGCTCCGGTGAAGAAAAAATAAAAAAAGTTCTGGCTCTCAGAATATAGCGACAGAAATTGTGCAGTGTCCAAAAGCTGATAAGATCGGGCGCCATTTATCAGTGCGACATTGGCCACATATCTGCGGATTATTATTTATTTACCGAATTATTATACCCTCTTATTATGTCCTGATGTACTCTGCCCAATTTACACATACCCCCACATCATAAACTGAAATACCAGCAAAACCCCAAACAGAACCGTTACCAAGCAAACACTGCGCTCCAAAAGCCAAACGGCGCTCCCTCCCTTCTGAGCCCCACAGCGTGCCCAAACACCAGCTTACGTCCACATATATGATATTTTATATCCGGGAGAACCCGCTCAACATTGTATGAGGTATTTGTCTTCAGTGGCACAAACTGGGCACAACATAATATGCGTTAAAATGGCATATCAGTGGAAAATTGTAATTTTCACTTTGCACCATTCGCTGCGCATTAACGCCCTCGCGCACCACGACTTATTAGCATGTCGTGGTGCGGGGGGTTATATATGGAGCGGGCTCATGCGCTGCACCCGCGCCATATTCTGCAGGTGTCCGCTGTGTATTACAGCTGACACCCGGGACTAATGGACAGGAACAGCGATTGCGCTGTTACAGGAGCCTGTAAAAATTATATTATACTGCAATACATTAGTACTGCAGTGTATTGTACCAGCGACCTAATGATCGCTCGTTCCAGTCCCCTAAAGGGACTTTTGGGAGGTTTCCACTGTTTTGGTACCTCAGGGGCTTTGCAAATGCGACATGACACCCGAAAACCATTCCAGGTAAATTTGAGCTCCAAAAGCCAAATATTGTTCCTTTCATTCTGAGTCTTGCCGTGGGTCCAAACAGCAGTTTATTACCACATATGGCGTATTGCTGTGATCAGGACAAATTGCTTTACAAATTTTGGGGTGATTTTTTTCTCCTTTATTCATTGTAAAAATTAAACATTTCTATGTTTTTTCAGATTTTCATTTTCATGGCCTAATTCCACTAAATTCAGAAAAAAAAAACTGTGGGGTCAAAATGCTAACTATACCCCTAGAAAAATTCCTTGAGGGGTGTAGTCTACAAAATGGGGTCACTTTTGGAGTGTTTCCACCGTTTTGCTCCCTCCAGGGCACTGCAAACGCGACATGGCACTGAAAAACAATCCAGCAAAATCTGTGCTTGAAAATCCAAATGACGCTCCTTCCCTGTAATCGGGAGAAGTAGCTTTACAAGTTTTGGGGTGCTTTTTATTCTTTATTCCTTGCAAATATCTTTTTTTTTAATGTTTTTTCAGAAAAAAAGTAGATTTTCACTTTCACAGGTAAACTCCAATAAATATAGCAGAAGACCTGTGGGGTCAAGATGCTAACTATACCCCTAGATAAATTCCTTGAGGGGTGCCGTTTCCAAAACCATGTCACTTTTGGGGGATTTCCACTGTTTTGGCACTAAAAGACCTCTTCAAACCCGACATGGTGCCTAAAATATATTCTAAAAAAAGGAGGCCACAAAATCCACTAGGTGCTCCTTTGCTTCTGAGGCCGGTATTTCAGTCCATTATCGCACTAGGGCCACATGTGGGATATTTCTAAAAACTGCAGAATTTGGGCAATAAATGTTGTGTTGCGTTTCTCTGGTAAAACCTTCTGTGTTACAGAAAAAAATGTATTACAAATGAATTGCAGCAAAAAAAATTAAATTTGTCAATTTCCCCTCTACATTTCTTTAATTCCTGTGAAACGCCTAAAGGGTTAAGAAATTTTCTGAATGCTGTTTTGAATACTTTGAGGGATGCAGTTTTTAATATGGGGTAATTTATGGGGTCTATCTAGTACATAAGTCCATCAAAGCCGCTTTAGAACTGAAACTGGTCCCTGTAAAAATCGCCTTTTGAAATTTTCTTGAAAATTTAGAAATTGCTGGTAAAGTACTAAGCCTTGTAACGTCCTAGAAAAATAAAATAATGTTCAAAAAACGATGCAAATATAAAGTAGACATATGGAATATGTGAAATAGTAACAATTTTGTGTGGTATTACTATCTTTTTTACAAGCAGATACATTTAAAATTACCGAAAAAGGCCATACTTACAAATGGACACAGCCAGGTCAGAAACGCTGATGAAGGCGAGTGAGCAGGTGCTTTAAATAATAATAGCCACTCCCACTAGTCTTGAGGGGAGTGGTATGTGGTGCATGGGATGTGTAGTAAGAAATAATAAATGAATAGTGTATGTGCAAGTGTAATAATGTAAGTGAAATATAGGGGGCAGTAATGAGTAAAGTGCCTAAAAAATAAATGAATAATGGGATGCAAGTGTGTGAAACATGGAGGGATAGTGTGTAAGTCATGAGGCGCAACGTGTGTAGCCAGGTAGAAGCCTATTTGTGACGCCTTGATAATTCATAGAGCGGGCTACCCTGCTTGCTAGGTCAAACAACAACACACCATGCTCTCCCAGCATCAAAGACCCGGCTGTGTCCAAAAGAAGCGAATATAAGTAATAATGAAAAATACCTTGGGTATTAGTGATCATTTTGGCCAAAAGGACGCAAGCTCGCAATCCACGACAAGGATCCCCAGACTTGCGAGTCCCTAACTCCCTAGCTGGAGCGAAAAGCTCCTGATGTACAGACAAAACAGATAAAAACAAGGACATTTATACAAAAACACCGAAAAAGGCCATACTTACAAATGGACACAGCCAGGTCAGAAACGCTGATGAAGGCGAGTGAGCAGGTGCTTTAAATAATAGCCACTCCTACTAGTCTTGAGGGGAGTGGTATGTGGCGCATGGGATGTGTAGTAAGAAATAATAAATGGTGTATGTGCAAGTGTAATAATGTAAGTGAAATATAGGGGGCAGTAATGAGTAAAGTGCCTAAAAAATAAATGAATAATGGGATGCAAGTGTGTGAAACATGGAGGGATAGTGTGTAGGTCATGAGGTGCAGCGTGTATATCCAGGTAGAAGCCTATTTGTGACGCCTTTGTGTCTGTGTCCATTTGTAAGTATGGCCTTTTTCTGTGTTTTTGTGTTTATATTTCTATGTTTTTCCAGAAAAAAAGTAGATTTTCATTTTCACAGGCTAACTCTAATAAATATAGCAAAATACCTGTGGGGTCCCCTTGTTTTTATCTGTTTGGTTTGTGTATCAGGAACATTTAGTTCCATTTAGGGAGTTAGGGACTCGCAAGACTGGGGATCCTTGTCTTGGATTGCGAGCTTGCGTCCTTTTGGCCAAAATTATTAGTAATACCCCAGGTATTTTTCATTCTTACTTATATTTGCTTCTTTTGGACACAGCCGGGTCTTTGATGCTAGGAGAGTATGGTGTGCTGTTGTTTGGCATAGTAAGCAGGGTAGCCCGCTCTGTGAATTATCAAGACGTCACAAATAGGCTTCTACCTGGATATACACGCTGCGCCTCATGACCTACACACTATCCCTCCATGTTTCACACACTGGCACCCCATTATTCATTTTTTTTATATTTATGCACTTTACTCATTACTGCCCCCTATATTTCACCCCTATTATCACTTGCACATGCACTATTCATTTATTATTTTTTACTACACATTCCATGCACCACATACCACTCCCCTCAAGACTAGTAGGAGTGGCTATTATTTAAAGCACCTGCTCACCCGCCTTCATCAGCGTTTCTGACCTGGCTGTGTCCATTTGTAAGTATGGCCTTTTTCTGTGTTTTTGTATAAATGTCCTTGTTTTTATCTGTTTTGTCTGTACATCAGGAGCTTTTCGCTCCAGCTAGGGAGTTAGGGACTCGCAAGTCTGGGGATCCTTGTCGTGGATTGCGAGCTTGCGTCCTTTTGGCCAAAATGATCACTAATACCCCAGGTATTTTTCATTATTACTTATATTCGCTTCTTTTGGACACAGCTGGGTCTTTGATGCTGGGAGAGCATGGTGTGTTGTTGTTTGGCCTAGCAAGCAGGGTAGCCCGCTCTATGAATTATCAAGGCGTCACAAATAGGCTTCTACCTGGCTACACACGTTGCGCCTCATGACTTACACACTATCCCTCCATGTTTCACACACTTGCATCCCATTATTCATTTATTTTTTAGGCACTTTACTCATTACTGCCCCCTATATTTCACTTACATTATTACACTTGCACATACACTATTCATTTATTATTTCTTACTACACATCCCATGCGCCACATACCACTCCCCTCAAGACTAGTGGGAGTGGCTATTATTTAAAGCACCTGCTCACTCGCCTTCATCAGCGTTTCTGACCTGGCTGTGTCCATTTGTAAGTATGGCCTTTTTCGGTGTTTTTGTATAAATGCCCTTGTTTTTATCTGTTTTGTCTGTACATTTAAAATTAGAAAAATCATAATTTTTGCAAATTTTCTCTAAATTTTGGTGTTTTTCACAAATAAGCAATGAATTTATTGAATTTTTTTTCCCACTAATATAAAGTACAATATGTCACGAGAAAACAATCTCAGAATCGCTTGGACAGGCAAAAGCATTCCGGAGTTATTACCACATAAACTAACACATGTCAGATTTGAAAAAATGGGGCTGGTCCTGAAGGCCAAAATGAGCTCGGTCTTGAAAGGGTTAATCTGTTCCTTAATGTTTGGGTAGTGCGACCCACATACTGCAAATTACACGTGAATTGCAGTAGATAAATTACAAAACTATTCCCGCAGTTGAGGGAACTCTTGATGGGAAAAATGTAATTTGTTACGCTGGAGCAGAATTCGGTAATTTTGTTAGTAATGCTCAAACAGCAGAGGCATCGGACGTGACCACAGTGGAAAGAGCCATTTTTCTCTATGAAAAAGTTTTCTGGGTATTCAGGTGGGTACTCTGCAACTTACTTGGTGCTATTAAATTTTTTATGGTTTTTGCTCTTCTATATGTGATCTTAGGTTTGGATGGGAGAAGCGTTTTCATGAAAGGATCATTTTTGAGAATGTACCAATGTTTTTGAAGTATTGATGTGATTAATTTACTTCCATTATTGATTGCCCTTTTTTATGCTTGTGGCTACAGGATTAATGATGCAATCTAGTTGCGTTAGACTCCTAGCTCTGGATTCCGCACCTTTAATTAAACTGGCGGGAAAATTCTTCTCTTTGAATCTTTTTCTCAGGAGATCACATTCCTTTGAAAAATCTGTGCCCTTAGAACAATTTTTGCGTATTCTCCTGAACTGGCCGAAAGGTAAATTTTTCAGCCATGGTGGGTGATGGGCACTCTTAAAGGAACAGTGTCACGAAAATTATTTTTTTTACATCAGTTTGATTTTAGTGTTTTATTAATAACTTTTATATTTATTTGTGTGTTTGTGTTTTACTTTTTTTTATTTTTGAACTTTTTCTTCCCTATGGGGGCTGCCATTTTTTTTTAACATTTCTGTATGTGTCGATTAACGACAGATGCAGACATGGAATACGGCAGCTACAGTCCCATAGTGAATGCGAACGGGGCCCGTTCCATTCACTATGCTGTACGTCGTCTGTGTGGGAACGGCGCATGCGCCGCTCCCACACAGTCCAAGTTGAACTGTGCGCCGTCCGGCGCCATGTTCCTGTAGACCGGAAGTTGCGGCCGGACAGTAAGATTACTACTTCCGGTCGCGGCTTCCGGACTTGTGCACTTGGAGCGGCGGTAGCAGACGGAGCGGACGGACCGGAGGGAGCGACGGCGACTGGAGCAGGTAAGTTATTTCTGTGTATGTAAGTGTTTTACTGTGTGTTTACTAGTGTATGTAAACCTACTACACTGTTTGTTAGCTAAAAAAATGGCGACACACAGTGTAGGAGGTTTGACCGTTCAATCCCCTCGTTTCTCCCGGCACTAGCCAGGATAAAGGAGGGGGGGATTCTGAGAGCTCACTAGAGCGAGTGAGTTTTCTCAAATTTTGCAGCATAAAGCAATGTGGTTGCTTTACCACATGCAATGCTGCAAGTTTGGGAATTGCTCCATCTAGTGACCAGCACTGGGAAATATTATAAATTAGAATCTAATTTATAATATTTCCTGACTCGTGAAAAAAATTAAAAAAATTAGAACAATGTTTAATCACCTATACACTAATTGTTTAACTAAAAAAAAAACACTTTTTTCTAGCATCACATTCCCTTTAAAATCCAAGTAGCTATTTACATCTACTGTTTTGAAATGGGTTTTTGTTGAAAGTGATTGACCATTCCTCTCTATTGTAAGGTCGAGATAATCAATCATAGTATTAGAAAAAGTATGCGTGAAAGAAAGACCAAAGGTGTTATTATTTAAATGGCTCATAAATGCAGTAGCGGTAGATATATCGCCCTTCCAAATAAAAATGAGATCATCAATATAGCGTTTGTAGAGGATAATATTATTTTTGAAACTATGTTCATCATAGATGTAAAAATCTTCGAAAGCACCCATATATAAATTGACGTACGAACCTTGACCCCATCGCACAGCCCTTAATTTGCTTGTAAAAAAATGCCTTCAAACGTAAAAACATTGTGAGTGAGAATTAATTAATTAAAAATGAAGAATGAATTCATTAAAAAAAATTATCTGCTTATTTGGAAAACGGGTGTCTGAGACAAAATAGGATGTGGCGGCTTGTATACAATGGTCATGTGGAATATTACTATATAGAGATGATACGTCTGCGGTTAAAAAACTGATATCAGACAAATCATGAGTGGGTGTTAGGTCTTGTAACTCTCTGATAAGATGCGTAGAGTCTTTTAGAAACGAGGGTAGTCTAGAAACAAAGGGCTGAAGGTGCATATCAATAAAATTTGAAAGTTTGCTTGTTAATGACCCTATGCCTGATATAATCGGTCGACGAGGGGGGGTGGATAAGGACTTATAGATCTTGGGTAGGTGATACATGAATGGGACAGTGGGAAAAGGAACAGTTAAAAACATTTTTTCTCTTTTACTCAGATTATTTTCTAGGAATGCCGATTCAATCAGGGATTTATATTCAATTTCAAAAGCAGGAATAGGATTCGATTGCAGTCTCCTCATAAAACATTGTGTCTGATAGGAGTCTATGAGCCTCATTGGTGTAGTCCTCCCTATCTTGTATGATAATGCCACCACCCTTATCTGCTGAACGAATAACAATATGATGATTTTTCTGTAGGCTCTTCAGAGCTCTACGCTCAGATACAGTGAGATTGTCTGAATAAGTAAATGGTTGTTCAATTGATTTAAAATCATTACTGACTAAATTAAAAAATGTTTCCAAAGCTGGTCCACGATGGTGCAGGGGATAGAAAGTGGATTTGGGGTGTACATCCACTCGAACGGGCATAGTGGTTGCGGCCGATGTCTGAAAAACCGGTATAGTTGGAGCAGGTGAAATTGCAAAATGCTGCAGCAATGTTAGTTTCCGCATGAATTTGTTTAGATCCATGAATATTTCGAACCCGTCAGGGGATGACGTTGGGCAAAATGACAGACCTTTGGCTAAAAGACTAGTTTCTGCATTGTTAAGAATGTATTTGGATAAGTTAAAAAGTTTTACTGTAACACCTTGTGTTTTTTTGGAAGTAGTGGGAAGCTTGTGTCGATCTCTGCCCCCTCTAAATCGACCTAATTTTCTTTTGGTTGAGACTTTTTGAAGTTTTGGAAAAAATTATGTGATCGTCTGGCATTTGGGGCTTTTCAGAAATGGTAGAAGAATGTCCCGTGTGTGGGAACTGGGGGTGACCGGGGGCATTGTGAGTTGGGAGGGGAGTCCTAAAAAAGTTACCGTGGCAATAGTATTATCTAATGTAGGTGCCAGCTCATCTGTAACAGTGTGCTGGACCGACGGCAAGGATTCATGTTCAGATTGGGAAGAGCCACACTCATGTAATAAAAGTTTCAGAAGGGGGGAAGCATTAAATGTTATTAGATTCAATAGAATCATTGAACAGGGGGGAATATGGAGATGCATTGGGGGGGGGGGGGTGTCTGGAATGAGACTGAATAATTTGAGGTGCACATTCAAATCGGAGGATTTTAACGCGTGTTGGGGTATTAAACCCAAGGGACAAATGGAGGATAACAATGTTTGGGAATGGGAAGGAGGAGTGAGGGGATTTGTGGGCAGAGCAGCTGTAGTTGAAGGGGAAACTAAATTATCCTGGGAAACTACTAGTTTAGAATTGAGTTGGTTAACAGTGTGCAATTGGAGTGAATTTTTACTGTTCTTATTGGAAGGGTTCTTATCAGAACAAACTGGTGGGGTATTAATGGTAGGCAAACGTTTGGGAATAAAATATTTAGAACGGGAAGGAGAAGCAGTTGTGATGAGTTTGGATGGATTATTGGAAATACTAGGGAATATACGTTTAGCCGGGATGGAATTCTGAGTCCAATCACCGAGTTTGTATGCCGCATAATCTGATCTATCCCTTCTTATAGACTACTATCAGACACAATGTTTTATGAGAGACTGAAATCTATTCCTGCTTTTGAAATTGAATATAAATCCCTGATTGAATTGGCATTCCTAGAAAATAATCTGAGTAAAAGAGAAAAAATGTTTTTAACTGTTCCTTTTCCCACTGTCCCATTCATCACCTACCCAAGATCCATAAGTCCTTATCCACCCCCCCCCCCCGGTCGACCGATTATATCAGGCATAGGGTCGTTAACAAGCAATCTTTCACATTTTATTGATATGCACCTTCAGCCCTTTGTTTCTAGACTACCCTCGTTTCTAAAAGACTCTACGCATCTTATCCGAGAGTTACAAGACCTAACACCCACTCATGATTTGTCTGATATCCGTTTTTTAACCGCAGACGTATCATCTCTATATACTAATATTCCACATGACCATGGTATACAAGCCGCCACATCCTATTTTGTCTCAGACACCCGTTTTCCAAATAAGCAGATAATTTTTTTGAATGAATTGTATTGAATTCATTCTCACTCACAATGTTTTTACGTTTGAAGGCATTTTTTTACAAGCAAATTAAGGGCTGTGCGATGGGGTCAAGGTTTGCTCCATCGTACGTCAATTTATATATGGGTGCTTTCGAAGATTTTTACATCTATGGTGAACATAGTTTCAAAAATAATATTATCCTCTACAAACGCTATATTGATGATCTCATTTTTATTTGGAAGGGCGATATATCTACCGCTACTGCATTAATGAGCCATTTAAATAATAACACCTTTGGTCTTTCTTTCACGCATAAGTTTTCTAATAGTATGATTGATTATCTCGACCTTACAATAGAGAGGAATGGTCAATCACTCTCAACAAAAACCCATTTCAAAACAGTAGATGTAAATAGCTACTTGGATTTTAAGAGTGCCCATCACCCACCATGGCTGAAAAATGTTACCTTTCGGCCAGTTCAGGAGAATACGCAAAAATTGTTCTAAGGACACAGATTTTTCAAAGGAATGTGATCTCCTAAGAAAGAGATTCAAAGAGAAGAATTTTCCCGCCAGTTTAATTAAAGGTGCGGAATCCAGAGCTAGGAGCCTAACGCAACTAGATTGCATTAATCCTGTAGCCACAAGCATAAAAAAGGGCAAGTAAATAGAACATAAATACAATTTCATCAACTCCTTCAATAATGGAAGTAAATTAATCACATCAATACTTTAAAAACATTGGTACATTCTCAAAAACGCTTCTCCCATCCAAACCTAAGATCACATATAGAAGAGCAAAAACTATAAAAAATTTAATAGCACCAAGTAAGTTGCAGAGTACCCACCTGAATACCCAGAAAACTTTCATAGAGAAAAATGGCTCTTTCAGCTGTGGTCACGTCTGATGCCTCTGCTGTTTGAGCATTACTAACAAAATTACAGAATTCTGGTCCAGTGTAACAAATGAAATTTTTCCCATCAAGACTTCCCTCAACTGCGGGAGTAGATTTGTAATTTATCTACTGCAATGCACGTGTAATTTGCAGTATGTGGGTCACACTACCCAAACATTAAGGAACAGATTAAACAAACACAGATTTAATGTCAAGATTGTTTTCCTTAACTGGTTGCCGACACAGGACGAGTATGCTCGTCCTGAGTGGCGAGCACTTCGCGCATTAGCACGAGCATACTCGTCCTGTGTGACAGCCGTCTGTGCGCGCGATCGTGAGCGGGGCAATGGCTGTAATACACAGCCACGGCCCCGCTCTGACAACGGAGTGGAGAGAAACATCTTCTCTCCGCCGTTAAGCCTTTGAACGCCGCAATGAAAGCTGATCGCGGTGTTCAAAGAGGGGGGACTGCACATTGATCGCGTCACAGAAGATAACTGTGACCCGATCAAAGCCCACAACTCGTATGGCCAGACAGCCCAGGGTCCAGGGCTGTCTGAACATATTTCCTGTTGTTAGGGCATACTGAGGTATGCCCTAACAACTGCCTGTGTACAATCAGTACACAGGCTAATGTACTGGCATATAGATCTATTAGATTACATTACAGTTACAAAATAAAAATCTAAATGATAAATCCCTTTATGGGATTAAAAAAAAAAGTTAAATGAATGTCCAAAAAAATTAATAATAAATAAAAAGTAAAAAAAATACACAGAAACACACATTTTTTATAATAAATAAACTTTAAAATACAAGTCCCAAAACATGAAATAATATAGACATATTTGGTATCGCCACGACCGTAACAACCTGTACAACAAATGTATAACATTATTTATGATGATCAGTGTATGGTGTAAAAAAAAAAAAATATTAAAACTGCAGCGGAACTGCTTTTTTTTCTGCATTTTCGCCAAAATACAAATTTATAGAAATTAAACGATAATGTATTTGTACCAAAAAATGGTACCTACATAAAGTACAACTCGTCCCGCAAAAACCAAAGTCTCATACAACTACGTGGTACAAAAAAATAAGAGTTATGAGCGTCGGGATGCAAAGAGGGGAAATGTAAAAAAATTGCTCTGTCCTCAAGGCCAAAATTGGCCGTGTCCTTAAGGGGTTAAACAGTGTTTTGAGGCATTGTGCGGATAAACATGAGTGCAATTTCGATAACGTTTCAGTTACTCCAATAGAAAGCATCCCTGCGGTCGTACCCAATAGATTCATCAGATAAAAACAGAGGGAGAATTTTTGGATATATAAACTTGGGACCCTGTACCCCAATGGCTTGAATGATATAACTGAATCTGCATTGGATTAATATCAGTATATGTGTTGTTGTTTTTTCTATAACATTTACCTTTTTGCAACTGCATTATTATTATTTTCTACTATCAGCAAGTTTTCATTTATAAATTTATTTGCGCAGTCATATTCCCCAAAAAATTTCTTTTCTTTATCCTTTTTCTATCCTTCATTATTTATTTATTATAATTATTTTATCCATTATCATATCTCCTCACTATCATCATTGTTTATTTTTTCTTTTGCATCACCAATACTTATTACAATTGTTTTCCCTCATAAGGTACAATAATTTTCTGTCCAACATTTTTTCACCATTGTCCCCAAATATATTCAATCCCCTCATAACTCTGCAAATTCCTTTCATTTGTTGCAAAACATCCTTTTACCTGTTTCAAGCGGTCTGTCTATTCTCTTTTCTACTATTCACCCTGATCAGTCCTTCTTTTCCCCTTGTTTGCGTGTTTCTCCCGTACCTGATATGAACTTTTTGGCCTCTCCTGGCCACCGTATCTTCGCGGTTGCCATGACACCAGGGACGCTACTGTGAGTATTGTCCTTCGCTCGCCGCTCACAATCCTCTTCGCCCACCACATTGTGTTTTGTTCCTTCTTCACCAATACATACAGTATATTTCTCATACATATGATTGTTGTACTGATCTCATTTTATCATTGCTGTTTTATTGTTATGCTAAAACTTTTTTAAAATCCGGGAATCTTAGTCATATTTAAAATTGTATACTTCTACAACATCTATACCTACGGTTTCTAACACAAAAACGTTTTTAGTGTTGTTTCTTTCATTTGTTTCCCCCCTTTTGTTTCCAGTATCTTTCCTGTCATTTACGGTGCACCACTTAACCTTTTGAACTTTGACCCGTGTTTCGGCGGTCTTTTCTTCGTTTTTTCATTTGAGTTAAACTTTGTATATATACCCCTCTCATTTGCATGTATTTTATTGCCTGACGAAGACGCCGGTCCGGCGTTGAAACGCGTAGCTTGTACATCATCTTTTACACATTAAATCATGAACATCGTTCATTCCTATTTATATTAACAGCAGCGCCCCTGTGGTCCCCTTTTTTTCCTTTTTCAATCAACTATCCACCGGCAGCACCTTCTGGTTGTTGCGTTACCGGACCTAGGCAGCAGCTGTTTGTGCCCCAGTGCACCTTCACCACCAGTGTTATATACCTGCCAGTATTTCACACTCACAAGGGGAGCACCAGCCATGTTTAACTTGTTCTCTTGGTTTATCATATTAATTTGCACCATGTGGCGCCGTGTCTTCCTTTTTTCTCATTTTTAGTTACTGTACTAATACCTCAGGGGCTCTGAAAATGCAACATGGCACCTGAAAACCATTCTAGCAAAGTCTGCGCTCCAAAATCCAAATGGTGCTCCTTTCCTTCTGAGCCCTGCCGTGGGTCTAAACAGCAGTTTATGACCACATGTGGGGTATAGTCGTAATCAGGAGAAATTGCTTTACAAATGTTGGGGTGCTTTTTCTCCTTTATTCCTTGTAAACATATGAAAATGTGTTTTTTCAGAAAAATGTTTTTTTTTTTTTAATTTTATAGACGAATTCAAATAAATGTAGCAAAGAAACTGTGGGGTCAAAATGCTAACTACACCCCTAGAAACATTCCTTGAGGGGTGTAGTTTCCAAAATGGGGTCACTTTTGGTGGGTTTCCACTGTTTTGGCACCAGAAGACCTCTTCAAACCTGACATGGTGTCTAAAATATATTCTAAAGGAGGAGGCCCCAAAATAGACTAGGTGACCTTTGCTTCTGAGGCCTGTGTTTCAGTCGATAAGCATACTAGGGCCACATGTGGGATATTTCTAAAAACTGCAGAATCTGGACAATAAATTTTGAGTTGCATTTTTTGGGTAAAACGTTCTGTGGTATAGAAAAGAATGTATTACAAATGAATTTTGTCAAAAAAAAAAATGACATTTGTAAATTTCAACTCTATTTGGCTTTAATTCCTGTGAAACGCCTAAAGGGTTAAAACACCACTTTCTGAATGCTGTTTTGAATACTTTGAACGGTGCAGTTTTTAAAATGGGGTGTTTTATGGGGGTTTCAAATATATGGGCCACTCAAAGTGACTTCAGAACTGAACTGGTCCCTGAAAATATAGCCTTTTGACATTTTCTTGAAAATGTGAGAAATTGCTGCTAAAGTTTAAAAGTTTTGCACATTTTCTCAAAATTTTGGTGTTTTTCACAAATAAGCAATGAATTTATCGACAAAATTTTTCCACTAACATATAGTACAATATGTTACGAAAAAACAATCTCAATCGCTTGAATAGGTAAAAGCATTCCCAAGTGTTTGCCACATAAAGCGGCATATGTCGTCAGATTTGAAAAAATGGGTCTGGTCCTTAGAGGCTCTGTCACCAGATTTTGCAACCCCTATCTGCTATTGCAGCAGATAGGCGCTGCAATGTAGATTACAGTAACGTTTTTATTTTTAAAAAACGAGCATTTTTGGCCAAGTTATGACCATTTTCGTATTTATGCAAATGAGGCTTGCAAAAGTACAACTGGGCGTGTTGAAAAGTAAAAGTACAACTGGGCGTGTATTATGTGCGTACATCGGGGCGTGTTTACTACTTTTACTAGCTGGGTGTTCTGATGAGAAGTATCATCCACTTCTCTTCACAACGCCCAGCTTCTGGCAGTGCAGATCTGTGACGTCACTCACAGGTCCTGCATCGTGTCGGCACCAGAGGCTACAGTTGATTCTGCATCAGCATTTGCAGGTAAGTAGCTACATCGACTTACCTGCAAAAGCCGATGCTGCTGCAGAATCATCTGTAGCCTCTGGTGCCGACACGATGCAGGACCTGTGAGTGACGTCACAGATCTGCACTGCCAGAAGCTGGACGTTGTGAAGAGAAGTGGATGATACTTCTATACACAACGCCCAGCTAGTAAAAGTAGTAAACACGCCCCGATGTACGCACATAATACACGCCCAGTTGTAGTTTTGCAAGCCTCATTTGCATAAATACGAAAATGGTCATAACTTGGCCAAAAATGCTCGTTTTTTAAAAATAAAAACGTTACTGTAATCTACATTGCAGTGCCGATCTGCTGCAATAGCAGATAGGGGTTGCAAAATCTGGTGACAGAGCCTCTTTAAGGCCAAAATGAGCTTGGTTCTCAAGGGGTTGAAGGGGTTTTCCCATCAGGGACATTTATGGCATATTCATGTTCTGGCTGACGTGTGTGTGATTCCTGGCCATGAATAAAAAAACAACGTAACTCGCTGAGTTACGCAGTTTCCGTAGCTCTCACATTTGTGAATGGCAGTTACAGAAACAGCGTAGCATGTGATCTAAGCGGTTTCCATAACTACCATTCAGTTCTATGGGACTTGCGGAAACACGCTGCTTTCTACTTCATGTTCGGGAATCGAGTCAGCCGGAGCACAGAGAGGTAGAATGAGGTTTAGGGGGCTCCGTTCTGGAGATCAGTGAGGGTCTCAGAGGTAGGACCCGCATCCATCTGACATTTATGGCATATCCTGTGGCTATACCATAAATGTCCCTGATGGGAAAACCCCTTTAGAGTCACTGAGCTCTTCAGTACGACCCATACTACTATCAATGTTTGTCTATGTAGATTGCATGGCTGTGTGCTTGATTTTCTGCACTTGTTTGAAATGGGTGCGGCCGAAACATATGAACTCAATAATTTGGCGGAGGTGTCCCTGTAATGGTGGTCATCTGTTTACTTTTTCTTCATTTATATTTCACTTAGATATAACTATTTATCCTTGACCATGAAAAGACTATGAAAATAACTTCAATGCACAATAGTGAGCAAAACTGGACATGTTCCTGGAGCAGAAGATAACATTAAAAAAATAGGAAAAAGGCCAGTGAGGCTCATCCTTAGGCTAAAAAATTTGAGTGGAACAAGAAAGAATACCAGTATATTTACCTTGCATGCCGCCATAAGATGCTTACATGTGGCACTGTATTACAGAAGCTTTTTTCCCTAGAAGCAATTAATTTCAATCTGAGAGAAAGGGGAGCAATATTATGGTTCCATATAACACAGAACTTGCATGAGGCCTAAGAAATGTATAATAAACCAAAGTTATATATAGGACCTGAACTTAAACCAGAGAAGCAAAGTCTTTATATAATGTGCATATGTGTCATATCTGACCAGTTTTTTTTTTTTTCTTCTTAAAGCAACAGATTCGGGCAATATAAAACCGTTGGAAGGAGTGAAAGTTCTGGACTTGACAAGGTGTGTGGGAACAAATTTAATTGAAAATAATCTAAAGTGATATCTCTTTAGACACCTTCTCATATTCCTTACAAGGGCACGTTTAACTGTTTATTATGTATGTATATTATATTTTGTAGAGTATTGGCTGGACCTTTCGCTACAATGATTCTTGGGGATCTTGGAGCTGAAGTCATAAAAGTAGAAAAACCTGGTAATTATTTGGAACGTTTACTATCGAATATTGTTCACAATCTCTTCATGTTGTCCTTATCATGCATAAAAGAAAGAACAAAAGAAATTGCCACCCTCACAATTGACCTCTTAGAGCTCATTCAGGTGAGCGTAAAACTCGTACGTCTGCTGTGCAAGGAAATCACACACAGCACTCGGACCCGTTGATTTCAATGGGGCCATTCACACATGCAGGAGTTTTCACGTAGCGAGAGTCCGCTGCGTGAAACTCGCTGCATGTCCTATATTGGTCTGTTTTAACGCACCTACGTGCCCACTGAAATGAATGAGTGCGTGAAAAACACTTACGCCACACGGCTACACATCTGTGTACTGTGCGTGTTTTGTGCATCAAATCTATAAAAAAAAAAGTGCTTTGCGAGTGCGTGAAAAACACATGCCAATCGCAAAGCACAGACACAATAATTCAGCGCATGCGGACCACATTTACGCACGGTTTTTACGCACGTAAGTCTGTCACGCTCGTGTGAATGTAGCCTTAGATCAACTTGCCAAAATTGCAGTTTTGTGTGGGTCTACCCTGATAGTTTCAATATATACTTACAAACCACAGCCAGTGATCAACTGTCAACTATAGATGTAGCAGACTATTTCTGAAACAAGGTTATACTGCGTCACCTGGATCATCTTGTTATTATATTTCAATGGCTGGCAAGATCATCAACACGACACTAATAAAACTGGGCTCATATGTTTTAGAGTTTTTCTGCCTGTACTGACATGCAGATTTTACTACAGATTTCACCCTTCACAATATAGCCGGTAAAATCCATTGCAAAATATGGATGAAATTGAAGCCAGATTTTCAAATCCGCAGCATGCCATGAAATCCACGCAGATTTTTTTCTGTTGCATTTGAGACCTTATTCACTGGCATTGCACAACTTTTATTGCGGATTTTCGGTGCAGAACCCTGTTGAACTCAGCCTACGAAAAGGGATACCAGAGAATGTATGTTGCATATCAGTACTTTTGTGATACTATTGAATATTAAGGTTACATGCACGCGTTGCATGTGCCGCACTGATTTTTCCTGCAGCAAATAAGCAGCGTAATACAGAACCAGCAAAGTCAATAAGATCACAAGTAATCTCATCTACACGTTGCAGAATTTTCCGCATGTAAATTGACCTGCGGTGCATATTTTAGATGGCTATGTCTGAGTGAAGAGTAGAACTCTTATCTAGTTGTATCTGCTTGATAGTGTAGTGAAAACTGTATGTCTGAGGGGAAAAGTAAACAAACTTTTGGTCATGATCCCATGTAGGATTTTATGAGACACTTGTCAGATAAACAATTTGGTTTAATTGAGAACCACATAGTACTCTGCCAGGTTTACTAACACTAACAAACACTAGAGGACTTGGATGGCCGAAAAGGCCGATTTAGGGCCTGTTCACATCACCATCTGTGATCTCAATGGTGATGAAAACCTAGCTAATGGTTTCCATCTGTCACCGTTGTGACACGGTTCCGTTGTTCTTGACGGAACCAATAGCGCAGTCGACTGCACCATTTGACTGATTCTGTCAAAACGACGGAACCCTGTCAGAACGGTGACAGACGGAAACCATTAGTTAGTTTCCGTCACCATTGAGTTCAATGGTGAGGAAAATGGAAGCTGAGGTTTCCATTTGCCTTTCTGCTGAAGGGTTAACCCGACGGAAACCTCTGACGGAACCCCTCAACTAAACAGACGGTGATGTGAACCCAGCCTTAAACCATTTTCTTCCACAGATAAAAGGTAGAGAGACTTCAGATAAAGTCGTTTGTACTAATTACATACTAACATGGCTGATAGCGAATGTCGCAATCTGCTATTTTGGCATGTGAATCACAAGATTGTACACTGTATAGCCACAATTTTAGTTTAAAAGGTCCATAATGAATAACAGAAACAAAGCTTAACCAGTTAATATTTGTTTAAAGATTGTTTTACTGTTGACAAAGGTGAATGGGTTGTTGCATCATTATAGTTACATAGTTACAAAAAAGACACAGGTCCATCAGGTTCAACCTTTATCAATAAATTACCCGTCATTCATTGCTCGATTATCTATAACCCTCAGTGCCATTCGTAAATAAATAAGCATCTAGCCTTTTTTTTTTTTTTAAATGCTGTCATAGTATCTGTCATCAATACCTCTTGGGGAAGGGCATTCCATAGCTTGACCACTCTAAGGAGGGATTCACACGAACGTGTATTGGGTCCGTGCGGACCGCGTGGTTTTCACGCGCCACGCACAGACCAATACAAGTCTATGGGGCAGTACAGACAGTCCGTGCTTTTTGCGCAGCGTTTGTCCGCTGCGCAAAAAGCGCGACATGCTCAATATCTCCGAGTATTTCGCGCATCACGCACCCATTGAAGTCAATGGGTGCGTGAAAACCACGCAGGTCGCACGGAAGCACTTCCGTGCGAACCGACTGTTTCGCGCACCAGCTGTCAAAAGGATTAATGTAAACAGAAAAGCACCACGTGCTTTTCTGTTTCCAAACATCCAAACGGAGTGTCTTTGAGATGAGCGAACCCGGACAACCGAACCGAACTTCACCGGGTTCGGCCGAACTCGGCAAAAAAATTTCCGGTACGCGACGTCAGGAGATAGTCACTGTCCAGGGTGCTGAAAGAGTTAAACTGTTTCAGCACCCTGGACAGTGACTTCCGATCCCAATATACATGAACGTGTAAAAAAAAAAAGACGTTCTGACTTACCGATAACTCCTGGCTTCTTCCTCCAGTCTGACCTCCCGGGATGACAATTCAGTCCAAGTGACAGCTCCAGCCAATCACAGGCCAAGCACAGGCTGCAGCGGTCACATGGACTGCCGCGTCATCCAGGGAGGTGGGGCCCGATGTCAAGAGAGGCGAGTCACCAAGGACGGGTCACCAAGGCAATGGCCGGGAGGGAAGTTCTCGGTAAGTACGAACTTTTTATTTTTTTTTAACAGGTTTCTCGATATTGTGATCGGCATTCACTGTCGAGGGTGCTGAAAGAGTTCCTGCCGATCAGTTAACTCTTTCAGCACCCTGGACAGTGACTGACGTCGACTAGACTCATCTCTATGATGGCGGCTGCGCGAAAATCACGCAGCCGCGCATCATACACGGATGACACACGCAGCTGTCAAGTGGTTTTTGCGCGCGCAAAACGCAGCGTTTTTTGCGCGCGCAAAAACGCAACGTTCGTCTGAATCAGCCCTAACTGTAAAGAACACTCTTCTATATTTATGTCTGAAACGTCTTTCTTACACACGCAATGGGTGTCCCCTTGTCCTTTCTGGAGTCCTTCTAAGGAACAGATCATGTGCTAGTTCTCTGTATTGACCACACATATACTTATACATATTAATAAGATCACTTCTAAGACGTCTTTTTTTCCAAGCTGAACAAGCCCAATATTTCTAGCCTTTCAATATAAGCGACAATTAGGTGCTTGTTAGTATGATATTATTTATTTTGCTTTGCAGGCAAAATTAATTTCACACTGGAAACATTCAATGAAATCTAGGTACGAATTTATCAACTTTTCTGCACCAGTTTTCTGACGTAGAAAAGTCGCAACTTGTGCAGAAAATTGCAACTTTTAATGCATTTATGCTGTTTATGTAACTTTTTTGAAAATGGGTGTGGCTTAGCTAAAAGGGGCATAGTCTGCATTTATGGTGTTTATGTAACTTTTTTGAAAATGGGTGTGGCTTAGCTAAAAGGGGCATAGTCTGCAAAACGGACACGTTTCTCATGCTTTGCTGTTCCGTGTGGCATCAGATTGTGATGTCTGTTTATGTACACATGACAGTGCTCTATGCAGATATAGTAGTGTTTTGACACTGTGAAATAAGCATAATTGTATTTACGTATAAATGTTTAGGATATAGAATTTCGATGACGCCCATCTCCGTGCTGGAGATTCTAGCTTTACTTTTACAATGAAGGGGATTTAAGTGCTATTAAATACTTAAGTTTGCTACACATTTTTTTTTTTTTATAGTAAATTGAAAAAAGCAATATCTATGTACTCAGGATGTTTTTGACCAATCTGTTTACGTAAAGCAAAGCAAGAGTCATTGTTTTTGTTTTTGTACTTATGCCGCTGTTTTGCACCGTGTTTGGAGTATGTCAATAAATTTGAATTATGATCTGTTTTTGTAGGGTCTGGAGATGACACAAGGTTCTGGGGGCCTCCCTTTGTGGGAAGTGAAAGTGCTTACTTTCTTAGCGTGAACAGAAATAAGAAGGTATTTATAGAGCCATGTACTGTTTTGAAACAACCATTTCAAACATTCTGTTGGTGCCCTATCAACATTAGCTCGATGATCTTTAGAGATGTCTAAAAAAAATTCTGAAGAGGAAAAGTCCTAGTTCATATTAGTGATTGGCCCCCACTGATGAAACGACTAATATGTTTCTATGACATATCAGGTATATTTCAATGAGGTCCATCTTTGAATACACTTTCAATGTTTGTATGTAGATATAATCCATATAAAAGTTGAGAAACTTTGTACATTACATTACTTATATTGTACTGATCCTATGTTACAGCCTGTATTATAGACCAGACCGGCAGTCACAGGGCATATGAACATCATAGAGGCGGGTCCTCTGCTTGGGAACCTTCTCTGTGAGCTAGAACGGAGAGCCGTGGAAATGTCTGGCTGCGGCTTTCCCCCGGCAAATTTAGCTTTTTTCCAGGAGCTGAACCCATGGTGATCAACTGATCGCTGCATTGGCTCCAATTTAAAAGATGTCTAATGCGGCTACCCCTTTAATTACTCCTGTGGTGGGACTCCAGGGTAATTTAGCACTTAATGCCAGATTCCCACAGAGATTATAGCTAATTACTGGGAATCCCAGCAGTAAAACACAATGTGAGGAGCTTATTTTCATGGGAACCTTCCCACCACAGTTAATTTTGTCCTTTGTGACTATTTTTTTTAATTTTTTTTATGCCCGCCTTCCGAGAGACATAACTTTTTTTTATTTTCCTATCAATGTAGCCACACGAGGGCTTATTTTTTGCGGGGCGAATTGTATTTTGTAACGGCACCATTTTTGGGTACATATAACTTAAAGGGGTTGTCCCAAGTTGATAAATGGTGCTAGTTAGCTCCCCCATGTAAAAATAAGAAGAATTCTAATTACCTGTCCGTCGTCCAGCGATGTCGTTTTCTTGATATCGTTGATTGAAGTTGCGGTCGGTCCCTCTTTGTATCCTGCTCGTTGCCTAGGTTCCCGGCCACCGCTATTTACCTTTAGCGGTGGCCGCGCATGCGTAATGACATCCTCTGCGTCCGGAGCAGAGGATGTCATTTACTCATGAACGCGCATCTCGGCGCATCTCGGCGCATGCGCAGGAGATGCAAGGAGATGAAGTGGAAGGCACCCGTCGCGAGAAGTCTGCGCTCCGCTAAAGGTAAGTGTGTGTGTGTGTGTGTGTCTGTGTTTGTGTATATATGGGTGTGTTTGTGTATATGTGTGTGTGTTTATGTGTGAGTGTATATATGGGTGTATTTGTGTGTATATGTTTGTGTATATTTTTGTGTTTGTGTATATTTGTGTGTGTGTATATATGGGTGTGTTTGTGTATATGTTTGTGTGTGTGTGTGTTTTTGTATATGTGTGGGTTTGTGTATGTGTTTGTGTATATATGGGTGTGTTTGTGTACATATGTTTGTGTGTATATGTTTGTGTGTATATGTGTGTGTGCTTTTTTGGTGTGTTTATGTGTGTGTGTTTGTGTATATATGGGTGTGTTTGTGTATATGTGTGTGTGTGTATATATGGGTGTGTTTGTGTATATATGTATATGTTTGTGTATATGTGGGTTTGTTTGTGTACATGTGTTTGTGTATATGTTTGTGTGTATATGTGTGTTTGTGTATATGTTTGTGTGTGTGTGTTTATGTGTGTGTGTGTTTGTGTATGTGGGTGTGTTTGTGCATATGTTTGTGTGTATATGTTTGTGTGTTTTTGTATATGTATATGTGTGTGTATATGTGTGTGTTTGTGTATATATGGGTGTGTTTGTGCATATGTGTATATGTATGCATATGTGTGTGTGTATATGTGTGTGTGTGTTTGTGTATATATGGGTGTGTTTGTGCATATGTGTATAGGTTTGTGTGTATATGTTTGTGTGTGTTTTTGTATACGTGTGTGTTTGTGTATATGTGTGTGTGTTTGTGTATATATGTGTGTGTGTGTATATATGTTTGTGTATATATGGGTGTGTTTGTGTACATGTGTGTGTGTATATGTGTGTGTGTATATGTGTGTGTGTATATGTGTGTGTGTATATGTGTTTATGTGTGTGTTTGTGTAATATATGGGTGTGTGTTTATATGTGTTTGTGTATATGTTTGTGTGTGGTTGTTTGTGTGTGTGTAGGTGAGTATAAGTATCGGTATTGTTCACATTGCTAACTTTTTTTTAATGTTGTTGCAGATTTTGATGTACCGATTGGACTACGTCTTTCGATTCGTTGGACTACTGCGTAGATCTACGTTTTTTCACATTTTAATAAAATGGTTAACGAGGGTTTTGTTGGGGATTTCTTATTTCAATAAAAAAAAATTGTCTTTGTGTTTTTTTTTCAAACTTTA
Source organism: Rhinoderma darwinii (assembly GCF_050947455.1). Taxonomy (NCBI): domain Eukaryota; kingdom Metazoa; phylum Chordata; class Amphibia; order Anura; family Rhinodermatidae; genus Rhinoderma; species Rhinoderma darwinii. Next base: position 249,453,988 of record NC_134691.1, read on the forward strand.
TTAGTGCCTAGATAATGGCAGTTGGCTGATTGACAGCGTCCATTATTAAGGCGGTACTTAGTGTTAGCCGGTGCAGAGGCTAGCACTAACCACCCATTATTACCCCGGTACCCACCACCACCAGGGGTGCCGGGAAGAGCTTGGTACGATCCAGTACCCGACCATCTGTTGTGATGGTTGGGTACTGGGGCGGCCGTAGGCTGGTATTATGAGGCTGGGAAGGGCCAAAAACAGTGGACCTTCCCACCCTTGTAATGCTAGGCTGCTGCTGCTGTGTTGTATCGGGCTGGTTATAAAAATGGGGGGGACCCCCACGTCGTTTTTTTGTAAAATTTAACAATAGACGTTGGGTCCCCCACATTTTTAATAACCAGCCATATACAAGGCCGCAGCAGCCTGGCATTACACGGGTGGGAGGGGCCACTGGTTTAGTACATTCCCAGGCTAATAACACTGTGTTGTATGTGGCTGGTTATGATAAATTGGGTGGAACCCCATGTCTTTTTAATAAAAATAATAAATAAATAATAAAAAAAAATGACGTGGGGTCCCCCCCATTTTTATAACCAGCCAGATACAACACAGCAGCAGCAGCCTAGCATTACAAGGGTGGGAAGGTCCACTGTTTTTGGCCCTTCCCAGCCTCATAATACCAGCCTGCGGCCGCCCCAGTACCCGACCATCACAACAGATGGTCGGGTACTGGATCGTACCCAGCTCTTCCCGGCACCCCTGGTGGTGGTGGGTACCGGGGTAATAATGGTGTTTAGTGTTAGCCTCTGTACCGGCTAACACTAAGCCTCCCCTTAGTAATGGACCTTGTCACTCAGACAGCGGCCATTACTAAAGTGATAGTAATAAAACTTGAAAAGAAAAGACAAAGATATAGATAAAATATTTTATTGAAATAAAGCACCCCCAACACAACCCTCATTAACCATTTTATTGATGAAAAAAAAAGCGTCATCTAAGTAGTCCTCGAAACCGACGTAGTCCAAACACCAAACCTGTAAAAAATCAAAAATATAAAAAAAAAAATGAAATAAAACATGTCGTAGGCTTACTTTCACTTTCATGTGTGATACTGACTGTTATACCATGTATAGAAGCCTGCGGCAAAGTTGGCTTAGATACAGGGTGCCAGCAGACAGTATCATACATGGCCATACAGACATATATACAAACAAACATACATACATACATGCAAACATACATGCACGTATACACATACAAACATGACAACATACATACATGAAAACATACATACAAACATACATACATGCAAACATACCTACATGAAAACACATACATGAAAACATACACACATACAAACATGACAACATACATACATACATGAAAACATACATACATGCAAACATACATGCACATATACACATACAAACATGACAACATACATACATGAAAACACAAACATGACAACATACATACAAGAAAACATACATACAAGAAAACATACATACATGCAAACATACATACATGAAAACATACATACATGAAAACATACATACATGAAAACATACATACATGCAAACATACATGCACATATACACATACATGCACATACAAACATACATACAAGCAAACATACATACAAGCAAACATACATACAAGCAAACATACAAGCAAACATACATACATGCAAACATACATACATACAAGCAAGCAAGCATACATACATACATACATACATACATACAAGCAAACATACATACAAGCAAACATACATGCACATATACACATACATGCACATATACACATACAAACATGCAAACATACATACATACATACAAGCAAACATACATACAAGCAAACATACAAGCAAACATACGTATATGCAAACATACATACATGCAAACATACATACAAGCAAACATACATACAAGCAAACATACATACAAGCAAACATACATATATGCAAACATACATACATGCAAACATACATACATACATACATACAAGCAAACATACATACCTACAAGCAAACATACCTACAAGCAAACATACATACAAGCAAACATACATACAAGCAAACATACATACAAGCAAACATACATACAAGCAAACATACAAGCAAACATACATACATGCAAACATACATACATACATACATACAAGCAAGCATACATACATACATACAAGCAAACATACATACAAGCAAAAATACATGCACATATACACATACATGCACATATACACATACAAATATGCAAACATACATACAAGCAAACATACATACAAGCAAACATACATACAAGCAAACATACATACATGCAAACATACATACATGAAAACATACATACATGCAAACATACATGCACATATACACATACATGCACATATACACATACAAACATGACAACATACATACAAGAAAACATATACATACATACACACATACATACATACATACATACATACATACCAACATACATAACAACATACATACAAAAATAAACTCACCTAAGACGTTCCCACGAAGAGCTGAACGGTCCCGTCACTTTTCTTCTCCCATTCACAATAACAGAGCGGTGGGCGCAGATGAAGTAATCACGTGGGCCTGATATGATTACGTCATCTGCGCCACAACGCATTGTTACTATGAATGCGAGCGGCGCCAAGAAGAAGGAAGATGGCAAGTGACGGGACCGTTCAGAGCGCCGTTAGAACGTCTTAGGTGATTATTATTTTATTTTATATATTTTTAGTTGTTCGCCGGGTGCTGATGCAGCACCGATGCAGCGGGTACAAAAATGTAGTGACAGGGTGGGGGAGGGAAAAGTGGCTTGCCGAAACGGGGTGAATGTAGTGTAGTGTAGTGTACAGTACATTCACGGTAAGTTCGTCTCAATCGGGCTTACCATGCCCGCTTGAGACGAACATTCTCCCGATGTTGCTAGAACTACAGTATCTAGCAACATCGGGAGCGCGCACACTGCAGAGCGGAGCGGCTTGATTGACATCGAGCCGCTCACGCCCCTTTTTAGAAAAGATAACCAGCACTTGCTGAGTTATCAAGTGTAAAAAAAAGGCACTTAGGAAATGAATTTTAAATTTTTTTTAACACCAAATGTTTTAAAATTCATTTCCTGCTTAGAATGTATAAAAAAAAAAATTTGAGTCAACTTGGGACAACCCCTTTAATGCTTAACTTTAATTCTCTCTTTCTGGGGGGATAAAGGAAAAAAAACAGCAATTCCACCGATATTTTTATTTTTTTTTAATTAGAATTTACGCGTCCAACATGCGGCATAAATAACGTGTTACCTATATTCTATGGACGATTAGGGCGATACCAAATTATATATATATATATATATATTATAATATATTTTATTTTTTATTTTTTTATGTTCTAATAGTCTTTCACAATAAAAGCTGATTTCATGGGAATTTATTTTTTTTTGTCGGTGGATTCCATGAGATATAACTTTTTTATTTTTCTGTCGATGTAGCATAATGTTTTTTGCGAAACGAGTCAGATTTTCAATAAAACCATTTTGGGGTATATATAAATTATTGATTAACTTTTGGTATTATTTTTTTGGGTAGAAAGTGGGAAAAAAAACCCAATACCACCGTTTTTTTTCGTCACACTAGGGAACTTCATAAAGCGATCGCTGATATATATCGCTTAGTGTACCAAAGTATTATTGCATGTCTATGTAAAATTGATAGGCAATCTATTGGGCATACAGGCCTGGGGACCTGTGTTGGGCCTCTGGTTGCAATGCCATGCCATTTGCGCCCTATGATCGTGTCACGGGGTGGCGGATTGGGTGACAGAGGGAGTCCCCTGCCTCTGTCTTATCCCCTAGATGGTGCAGTCGATATTGGACGTGATGTTTTCGAGGTTAAGCGGCAGGGATTGCAGGTAACTCCAATCTCGACCTTTGCAGCGTGAGGATAACTGTACATTACCATGGAGATAACTGTACACCAATTTCGGGAATGTATCACTAAAATGGATGTATAGTTGCGTCCATTTGTGGGAAGGGGTTAAAGGCTGACATTATGATTGAGGAGGCAGAATTTGAAGCCGCTTTTTGCTGCACCATCAGGATACGGCCACACGGAGCGGCCCTGACACGGTCGCAACACGGCTAACAACCACGCCGGCACCATGTTCGGTGCAGCTGTCAAACAGCCTGTTAGTGGCCACATGTTAACGCGGGTAAACCGTCCCTTTATCTGCAAAATCGAGTGGCCATGAATTAATACACCCTTTATGGCTGCACGAATTTGCAAATTACAACAACTTACCTCCTATTCATTCGGCTTTTTCCGGCGCTGCCATAGAGAACACTGCACTCGGCTATCTCCGGCGCTCCCATAGAGAATGAATGTAGCGGCAGTGCGCATGTGCATGTAACCGTAATACCTCTTAACGAGGTATTTGTCAGCCGCACCTACATCGTGTCGGCGCGGTTGTTCGCCACGTTCCGACCGTGTCAGGGCTCCTCCGTGTGGCCGTACCCTTATCGCCCTCTGTAAATGTATCCTTAGAGGAGGAAACTTTATTTTTTTAATACATAATACAAAATTTGTTCAGTGAACACAGAATTTTGAATGTTTCATTGTTCTTTTAACTTTTCTTTTCATTATTATTTATATATAATACTATGTTGTTGTTTTTTAATCAGAGTATAGCTGTCAACTTGAAGGATCCCAAAGGAACCAAAATTATTAAACAGGTATAGAAAGAAATTATTTTAAGAATTACATTACTTACTTTTGTTAATGTACGTTTGACTGAAATAATACATGGTTTATAATTTTAGTTTAAAATTGAGTGACATTGCAGTTTCATATTACAGGTCAGCAGTTTGCACTTATTTTTTTTGTCAAAATAGAAGGACTACCTTCATCCTGGACTGGTTTAACTAAGTCCTTACCTATTTTTTTTGCTTGAGTTTTTAACCCCTTCACTCCTTTCGGATTTTCACTTTTGTTTTTTCCTCCCCAGCTTCCAAAAGCAATTTTATTTTTATTTTTCCGTCGATATAGCCATATGAGGGCTTATTTTTTGCGGAACAAGTTGTCGTTTTACATGGCACGGCACCATATATTGTACTACATAATGTACTGGGAAACTGCAAAATAAATATATTTGTGGGGTGAAATGGGCAAAAAACTGCGATTACGCCATTTTTGGGGGGGGTTTTGTTTTTACGGTGTCCATCAGGTAGTAAAAACTACATATTCACCTTATTCTACAGGTTGATATGATTACGGCGATACCAAATTTATATGTTTTGTTTTATGTTTTACCGCTTTTAAAAATAAATAAATAAAACTTTGCTAAATTAAACAATGCTTTTGTTTCGCCATATTCTGAGAGCCATAACTTTTGCATTTTTCCATTAATTTAGCAATGTGAGAGCTTAAATTTTGCGAGCTGTAGTTTTTACCGATACCATTTTGGGGTATATTGGACTTTTTGATCACTTTTTGCTTCATTTTTTGGAGCGCTAAGGTGACCAAAAACCAGCAATTTTCGTGTTTTTTATATATATATATATATATATATTTTTTTGTTTTACGGCATTCACAGAGCAGAATAAACAACGATATATTGCGTTAGTTCAGACTTTTTTTACGGACGCGGCGATACCAGTTATGTTAACTTTTTTAATATTTATTTAGGGAAAAAATGTGAAAAGGGTTTTTTTTTTGTAACTTTTATTAGTACTTTTATTTTTTGGAACATAAAAGCAGATTTTTTTTACTTTTTTTTATTTTTATTAGTCCCCCTAGGGGACTTGAAGTAGCGATGGTTGGATCGCTTGCATGATATACATGGTATATCGTGATTCTGACAGTCAGGGCCGGTCTTAGGTTGGATGGCGCCCTGTGCGGGACTCGCTATTGCCACCCCCTACACAAACAAAAAATTAACCACATATATAGACACGCACATACTGGAACATATATACTGTACATACATAAAGACAGATTTTTAGTCATACAGGCAAATATACATACACACATCTGGAATATATACATACAGGTAAATATATAGACGTACGTACACACACACACACACACACACACATACACATACACATACACACACACACACACACACACACACACACACACACACACACACACACACAGCGGCAGATACAGACAGGAACGTATACAAATACAGAAAAGGCACATATATACAAGCACAAAGACACATTCACAAACAGAACCATATATACCCGGTACATATAATGTAATAGATACCTGCAGTTCTATGTAACACCACTGATAACACACAGTGATAACTGAGTACAGATAATGTCGTAGATGATCACTATATCCACAGCCACATATATAGGGGCATATATATACACACACAGAGGCATATATAGGAGGCAGCAGGGTATATAGGAGGCAGCAGGGTATATAGGGGGCAGCAGGGTATTTAGGAGGCAGCACAGATATCGTCGCTTTAATATTGAACACACGCACTTTTACAAAGAGACCTAAACACATGCAGAGACACACACACACACACACACACACACTGTAACATATACACATCCAAACACAGACTCATACTGTATACACACAGAGAGACATACTGTATGCACACCCATAGATACTCACCATCTCTGCTTGCTGACAGGATCACTATTTTCTTGCAGGAGGGGCTGTGGGCGGAGCTTCCTCCTTCTCTTGCTCTTCGGCTCTGATTTACTCCGTGTGTTTAACTTAGAACAGAGCACAGAGTAGAGGCAGAGCCCAGTGGCGCCCCTACATGCTGGGAGGGTGCAGCGCCCTGTGCACAGCTCGCACACCACTAAGGCCGGCCCTGCTGACAGTGTCCCTTGAAGCCCTGCCGGTGGCAGAACTTCAAAGGAGTACAAAGATGGCAGACTTGGGGGCCTTTATTAGGCCCCCAGACTGCCATAACAACCGTTGTACGTGGCCGATCGTGCCACGAGGGGAGGTGTGTGATGGCTTGTTTGGGGGGGCGCCCCCCCTGATTCAAACACTTTAAATGCCGCTGTCGCGATTGAGTGCGGCATTTAAGTTGTTAAACAGGCAGAATCAAAGTGATCTTTAATTCCGCCCGTTTCAGTGAGGTGTTGGCTGTACTACACAGCCGTCACCCGCTGTGTATGGAGCGTGCTCAGCCTGTGAGCCCGCTCCATACTTCCCCTTAACCCTGCGTTAATAGGTTAAAAATTTGTATTATGGTATGTTCACACGCTAAACTAAAAACGGCTGTAAAATACGGAGCTGTTTTCAAGGAAAAACAGCCTCTGATTTTCAGCCGTTTTTAAAGCATCAAGCGTTTTTTTGATGCGTTTTAAACAGATGTTTTTGAAGCTGTTTTTCTATTCAGACAATGAAAAACTGCTCCAAAAATGGCTCAAGAAGTGACATGCACATCATTTTACAGCCCGTTTTTTTTACGCACAGTTTTTTCAACCGGCCGCGTAAAAAAAACGCAGTGTCGGAATGAAACGCTGTTTACGGACCGAAAAACGGCTGAAAATAAGCCGTGTGTACATACCCTTAGGCTCTTTTCACTTCATGTTTGGGATAAACTGTTTGGTTAAAAAATAACAAATGCATAAAATGGAAAACAAAGGGGTAGATTTATTAACTAGTTGCCGACACAGGACGAGTATGCTCGTCCTGAGCGGCGAGCACTTCACGCATTAGGACGAGCATACTCGTCCTGTGTGACAGCCGTCTGTGCGCGCGATCGAGAGCGGGGCAACGGCTGTAATACACAGCCACGGCCCCGCTCTGACAGCGGAGAGAAGAGAAACATTTTCTCTCCGCTGTTAACCCTTTGAGAGGGGACTGCACATTGGTCGCGTCACAGAAAATAACTGTGACGCGATCAAAGCCCATAACTCATATGGCCAGACAGCCCAGGGTCCAGTGAAGGACCCCAGGGCTGTCTGAACTTATTTCCTGTTGTTAGGGGATACTGAGGTATGCCCTAACAACTGCCTGTGTACGATCAGTAACAGGCTAATGTACTGGCATATAGATCTATGCCAGTACATTACAGTTACAAAATAAAAATCAAAATGATAAATCTCTTTATGGGATTAAAAAAAAAAGTTAAATGAATGTAAAAAAAAAATAATGGTAAATAAATAAATAAAAAGTAAATAAAATACACAGAAATACACATTTTTTATAATAAATCAACTTTTTAAAATATAAGTCCCAAAACATTAAATAATATAGACATATTTGGTATCGCCACGACCGTAACAACCTGTACAACAAATGTATAACATTATTTATGATGATCGGTGTATGGTGTAAAAAAAATAATATTAAAACTGCTGCACAACTGCTTTTTTTCTGCATTTTAATCTAATTAAAAATTGATAGAAATTAAACGATAATGTATTTGTACCAAAAAATGGTACGTACATAAAGTACAACTCGTCCCGCAAAAAACAAAGTCTCATACAACTACGTCGTACAAAAAATAAAAGCGTTATGAGCGTCGGGATACAAAGAGGGAAATGTAAGAAAAACTGCTCTGTCCTCAAGGCTAAAATTGGCCGTGTCCCTAAGGGGTTAATCCTGTCTTAATTTCAGACAGCTTAGAACTGGACTAGATGCGCCAAATTTATCTGACAGCCCGTGATTACGGGCACGGCTGGCCGTGGACAGCTGTCCGCATTTGCGGGTCATGCTCCCATTATAATGTATGGGAGCACGGTCCGTAAAATAAGTATAAGTATACGGGAAGGTGTCTGTCTGCCATAGAAATTAATGGGTCTGTAATTACGCTCAGTAATTACGGACGAAATCTACGGTCGTATGCATTGGTCCTTAGACACTTCTGTGTGACTATAAAGCACCTTTTGGTTGACTTATTTTGGTCTACTTTTTTTTTACGCAATTTGGCTCATCATAAGCCACGTCCCTTTTTTGCTACACCATACCACTTGTCGATTGTTCCCTTTGGCACATTTTATTGATAAATTTGTCTAAAATGATTCGTGCCAAAAAGAAGGTACTATTTGTGCCAAAATTCTGTCTCAACACCAATAATAATTCTGCCCCAAGGTTTACAAATATATGCTCTCAAACATTCACATTTTTTGAGGGATCCAATTAACCCCTTAAAGGGAATCTATCACCAGGATTACGCTGTACTATTTAATGTTAGAGACCCTGATTCCAGCTCTGTGTCGCTTTGCAATATTCATTTATATAATTACTGTCTATCTTCTGGGCTTATTTTTTGCAAGAGGAGTAGTAGTTTCTACTGGCACCGTTTTAAAGAGGCTCTGTCACCAGATTCTCAAACCCCTATCTCCTATTGCATGTGATCGGCGCTGCAATGTAGATAACAGCAACGTTTGTTATGAGCTATTTTATATTTATGCAAATGAGCTTTGAAATTGACAACTGGGCGTTTTTTTTTCGTTATGTCCAACTGGGCGTGTATTGTGTTTTTAACTGGGCGTGTTTATGTGTATGACACTGACCAATCCGCGACTAGTCAGCGTCATACACTCCTCAACATCTGCACGCTCCTCTCCTGAAATATTCTGTGCTGCTGTGAACTCTGCTCTTACCATTACGTAGCTCTCAGTCTGTTACCTCTCCTCCACTCCTGTCCTCAATAACACCTTCACATGATTGGCAAGTCACCACCCCGCACAAGATCCTACTGCACGGCTGACAGCCGTCAGCTGTATAGCTAACAGCACGGTTGTGTTGGAAGCGCGCCCTGCTGTGTCTCACTTAGCAGCTGGGTGTGTTCCCCTCATCTAGCTGCTACGTTCTATCCTGACCGCCGGTGAATTCTCCGTGCGGTCTTCGCAGTGCTGCTACCCTGTTTACCTAGGGAGCAGAACGCGGCTCCTGAAATACTCTGTGCTGCCTTAAACTCTGTGGACAGGTCAGGATCCTGTTTTTTTTAAATGCTGCTGGGGAACCCGCTCGATCCACTATCCTGCCCCAGTCACTTATTCCCAAGCACTGTAAACTTTCAGATTGGTTGCGCTGATAATATACGGAGAACGTGATTGGTTTATGTGCAGGGTAATGAACATACAGACAAGCAGTAGAAGACTGAATTCAATGAAATGCTCAGCCCTTAATTTTGTGAAATTAAAAAAGTCATTTTTTCCAATAAAATGTAATTTGTGATCAAAATTTCTTATTTTCACAGGGAACAAAATACCCCATTTTGTTGCCCAATTTGTCCTTAGTGCGGCAATACCCCATTTGTGGTGATAAACTGCCGTTTGGGCCCATGGGAGGGCTCAGAAGGAAAGGAGCGCTATGTGTTTGTTGGAGTCCAGATTTTGCTGGATTAGTTTTCGGGTGCTATTTCGCATTTGCAGAGCCCCAGACAGTGGCGTAGCTACCGCCGTAGCAGCAGTAGCGGCTGCTACGGGGCCCGCGGCATGAGGGGGCCCGTGTCGCCCGCCGGCACGGGCCTCCACCATGGCCGAAGGCTCCGCTAGCAGCCGCTATGGCTGCTACAGAGGGACGCCACTGAACAGTACGGCAGAGCAGGGAGGTATCTCCCCGCTCTGCCATTAAACAAAAGACATGTATCCCCTATCCACAGGATAGGGGAGACATGTGTGATCGCTGGCAGTGATAGGGAGAACGGGGGACTGAATGTCCCCTGAAGTTCTCCATCACAAACCTCGGACTTCCGGGGTCTGTGTCGGCAGCTCCGGAGAAATTAATGGAGCGCCGGTCCCGCTTGTGCGCATGCGTGACCAGCGCTCCTTTCATTGTTAGTGAGCTGCGCAGATGCCGGAAGTCAGAGGTTAGTCATGGAGAACTTCAGGGGGACTTTCAGTCCACCGTTCTCACTATCGGTGCCAGCGATCACACATGTATCCCCTGTCCTGTGGATAGGGGATACATGTCTTTTATTAGGACACACTGTAGGTCGCATTTTTTTGGGAGGGGGGACGCTGTATGGCGTTCCCGACAGGGGGGGACGCTGTATGGCGTTCCCTACAGGGGGGGACGCTGTATGGCGTTCCCTACAGGGGGGGGACGCTGTATAGCGTTCCCTACAGGGGGGGGACGCAGTATGGCGTTCCCTACAGGGGGACGACGCTGTATGACGTTCCCAACAGGGGGGGACGCTGTATGGCGTTCCCTACAGGGGGGGTCGCTGTATGGCGTTCCCTACAGGGGGGGACGCTGTATGGCGTTCCCTACAGACCCCCCCTGTAGGGAACGCCATACAGTCCCCCCTGTAGATAACGCCAGACAGCCCCCTCTGTAGGGAACGCCATACAGTCCCCCCTCTAGATAACGCCATACAGCCCCCTCTGTAGATAGCGCCATACAGCCCCCTTTAGATAGCGCCATACAGCCCCCCTGTAGATAGCGCCATACAGCCCCCTTTAGATAGCGCCATACAGCCCCCCTGTAGATAGCGCCATACAGCCCCCCTGTAGATAGCGCCATACAGCCCCCCCTGTAGATAGTGCCACACAGCCCCCCCTGTAGGGAACGCCATACAGTCCCCCCCTGTAGGGAACGCCATACAGTCCCCCCCTGTAGGGAACACCATACAGTCCCCCCCCTGTAGGGAACGCCATACAGTCCTCCCCCTGTAGGGAACGCCATACAGTCCCCCCCCTGTAGGGAACGCCATACAGCCCCCCCGTAGATAACGCCATACTGCCCCCTCTGTAGATATCTACAAAGGGGGCTGTATGGCGTTATCAAAAGGGGGGGTTTGTGAAAAAGGCAGTATCTACAAGGGGGGGGGGGTTGTGTGACACCCGGGGGAGGGGGGGCCCCAGTCAAAAGTTTGCTATGGGGCCCAGTCTTTCCTAGTTACGCCCCTGGCCCCAGAGGTATCAAAGCAATGGAAACCCACCAGAAGTGACCCCATTTTGTAAACTACACCCCTCAAGGAATTCAAATATGGTTGTTGTTACAATTTTTACTGCACAGTTTTTTCACACCTATTTGAATTGGGCTGTGAAATGAAAAAAATTAAATTTTTTCCAATAAGATATCATTTTTTAATCAAAATTTCGTATTTTCGCAGGGAACAAAATACCCCATTTTGTTGCACAATTTCTCCTGAGTGCAGCAATACCCCATTTGTGGCGATAAACTGCCGTTTGGGCCCATGAGAGGCCTCAGAAGCGAAGGAGCGCTGTGTGTTCTTTCGAGTTCAGATTTTGCTGGTTTGGTTTTCGGGTGCCATGTCGCATTTGCAGAGCCCCAGAGGTATCAAAGCAATTGAAACCCACCAGAAGTGACCCCATTTTGGAAACTACACCCCTCAAGGAATTCATTTATGGGTAATGTGACCATTTAGACCCCATAGTTTCTTCACGGAACTTATTTGAATTGGGCTGGGAATTAAAACAAAATTAATTTTTTCCAATAATATGTAGTTTTTGCTGAAAATTTCTTATTTTCACAAGAAACAAAATACCCCATTCTGTTGCGCAATTTGTTCTGAGTGCCACAATACCCCATTTGTGGTGATAAACTGCCGTTTGGGCCCATGGGAGGGCTCAGAATCAAAGGACCACCATTTGGCCTACTGGGGATTTTCTGGTGCGAAGTCATGTATGCAGAAGCCCCTGAAGTACCAGTACAGTTGAAACCTGCAAGAAGTGACCCCGTTTTAAAAACTACACCCTTAAGGCATTCATCTAGAGGTGTAGTGAGCATTTTGACTGGAGACATACCCCCAATAAACTGTAATGTGGGTTCTACTGGGTACGGCAATACCCTACATGTGGCTGTTATCAGCTGTCTGGGCACACAGCAGGGCCCAGAGGGGAAAGATGAGGGGGGATAAGCTGTGCGGAGTACATCAGGGTAAGTAAAATTGGGGTAAATTATAAACCAAGGGATGTATGATAAATTTTAAAACACTCTTTCATACAGAGCTCTGGTTTTTCGGGACAAGTGTCACATTGATATATTGTGTCCTCCCTTATCCCCCTTTTATAGCAGACTTTGCACCTCTTTTGACTTTTTCCCTTCTTGCCAGTTTGGGGAACTTCTCCTGGAAAGTGTTGCCCTGGTACGATGCGTGTGGCCTCGCTTCCAGAAGTACTGGGTCCCCCCCCCTTCTTGGTCCCTAAAGATTAGGTTCTTGATAATCACCTCTTCAAATTCCAGGAAAGTTCCCGTCTGGCCTGTACATCGACGTAGCACGTACACATTGTACAAAGCCATCTGTATGATGTGCAGGGCCAGCTTCTTATACCACACCGCATGGCGCTGTAGGGCTTCAGGACTGATCTGACAAGTCCACCCCTCCCATGTACCTATTGTAGTCCAGGATGCAGTCTGGTTTGGGGGTCTCTGTACTGGTTCCTCGTACTGGTACATGGGTACTGGTGTGGCCATGTATTGTTGTCAATACAAAGACATCTCTCTTGTCCTTGTACTTGACACACAATATATTGCTGCTAGATTGTGTCCTGCTCTCACCCCTTCTGAGTGTTTGCCCAAGCAGAGTCTTAGGGAGGCCTCTCAGATTTCTTCTAGCGGTGCCGCATGCCTGGAAGCAAGGCAGTTGAAGAGTGGGACGCTGGTATAAAAAATTATCCAGGTAGAGTTGGTAACCCTGGTCCAGCAGTGGGTGCACCAAAACCTACACAATTTTTGCATTAACTCCCAGTAAGGAGGGGCATTCTGGGGGCTGAATACTGCTGTCCTTCCCTTGATATATCCTAATTCTGTAGGTATACCCTGATGCACTCTCACATAGCTTATACATCTTCACGCCATACTTTGCCCTCTTACCCGGCAGGTACTCGCGGAATTGAAACCTCCCTTTAAAATGTACCAAGGACTCATCAATAGAAATACACTTCTCGGGGGTGTATGCTTGGGAAAACCGGTCACTGAAACGGTCTAATAGGGGTCTCCGTTTATACAAACGGTCAAAACTGGGGTCATCTCAGAGTGGACATGGCTCATTATCAGTATAATGTAAGAAGCGAAGTATTGCCTAATTTATTTATTTTCTTAGGTTACAGTTCACAATGCTGTTGTGAATACTTTGAGGGGTCTAGTTTCTAAAATGGGGTGTTTGATAGGGGTTTCTAATATATAGGTTCCTCAAAGCAACTTCAGAACTGAACTGGAACCTAAAAAAATAATAAATATGAGGCAATACTTCGCTTCTTACATTATATTGATAATGAGCAGTGCCCACCCCGAGATGACCCCAGTTTTGACCGTTTGTATAAACGGAGACCCCTATTAGACCGTTTCAGTGCCCAGTTTTGCCAAGCATACACCCCTGAGAATTGTATTTCTATTGATGAGTCCTTGGTACATTTTAAAGGGAGGCTTCAATTCCGCCAGTACCTGCCGAGTAAGAGCATGAAGATGTATAAACTGAGCGGGAGTGCATCAGAGTATATGTACAAATTTAGGATATATGAAGGGAAGGACCCCAGTATTCAGCCCTCAGAATGCCCCCCCCTTACTGGGAATTAATGCAAAAATTGTGTGGGATTTGGTGCACCCACTGCTGGACCAGGGTTACCACCTCTACCTGGATAATTTTTATACCAGCATCCCACTCTTCAACTGCCTCGCTTCCAGAAGTACTTCGGCATTGCTTGAAGAAATCTGAGAGGCATCCCTAAGACACTGCTTGGGCAAACACTCAGAAGGGGTGAGAGCAGGGCACATTCTAGCAGCAACATATTGTGTGTCAAGTACAAGGACAAGAGAGATGTCCTTGTATTGACAACAATACATGGCCACACCAGTACCCTTGTACCGAGGTACCAGTACAGAGACCCCCAAGCCAGACTGCATCCTGGACTACAATAGGTACATGGGAGGGGTGGACTTGTCAGATAAAGTCCTGAAGTCCTACAGCGCCATGCGGTGTGGTATAAGAAGCTGGCCGTGCACATCATACATATGGCATTGTACAATGCGTACGTGCTAAGTCCATGTGCAGGCCAGAGGGGAACTTTCCTGGAATTTCAAGAGGTGGTTATCAAGAACCTAATCTTTAGGGACCAAGAAGAGGGAGCACCCAGTACCCCTGGAATCGAGGCCACACGCATAGTACCAGGGCAACACTTTCCAGGAGAAGTTCCCCAAACTGGCAAGAAGGGAAAAAAGTCAAAAGAGGTGCAAAGTCTGCTGTAAGAGGGGGATAAGGAAGGACACAATATATCAATATGACACGTGTCCCGAAAAACCAGGGCTCCGTATGAAAGTGTTTTAAAATTGATCATACATCCCTTGATTTTTAATTTACCCCAGTTTTACTTACCCTGATGCACTCCGCACAGCTTATCCCCCTCATCTTTCCCTTCTGAGCCATGCTGTGTGCCCAGGCAGCTGATAACAGCCACATTGAGGGTATTGCCATACCCGGGAGAACCCACATTACAGTTTATGGGGTGTATGTCTCCGGTCAAAATGCTCACTACAACTCTAGATGAATGCCTTTAAGGGTGTAGTTTTTAAAACGGGGTCACTTCTTGGGGGTTTCAACTGTACTGGTACCTCAGTGGCTTCTGCATACATGACTTCGCACCAGAAAATCCCCAGTAGGCCAAATGGTGGTCCTTTCCTTCTGAGCCCTCCCATGGGCCCAAACGGAAGTTTATCACCACAAATGGGGTATTGCCGCACTCAGAACAAATTGGGCAACAAAATGGGGTATTTTGTTCCCTGTGAAAATACGAAATTTTGATTAAAATTGCATCTTATTGGAAAAAAATAAAAAAAAAATTTAATTTCACAGCCCAATTCAAATACGTGCTGTGTATAACCTGTGGGGTCAAAATTAGAGATGAGTGAACCGGGACAACCGAACCCGGTTTCGGTCCGAACATCGTGAAAAGCTCGGTTCGCAGCGAATCTGAACTTCACCGGGTTCGGCCGAACACGTTTTGACCGAACCTGGCTACATTTTGGCGCCTGCCACATGTTAGATCTAAAATGGAGTATTTGAAAATATCACCTGACATCAGGCTAACCCATAGGGGCGGGTTCAAGCCTGCAATAATGGTCTATGCACGGAGCTCAGCGGCCATTTTAGAGACAGGAGCTGTAGGGATAGCATTTCTGTGCAGTAAGGGAAAGCTTTAGGAATCTAAAAGCCAGGAATACAGCAATCGAAGGGGCTCATCCACTACAGCGGGAGTCTACCCTCAACATCCAAATTGCAATACAAATTCTCCATTTGCCAAGCCAGTGTGTGAATAAGCTTTTATAAGGGGCTCTTCCCCGTTGCATGGGTTAACATCCAACTTGCAATACAGGCAGGCAGCTGTAGTACTACAACGCCCAGCATTCCCTGAGTGCACAGTGGCTGATAGAAATTCTCATTCATTGCCATTTGCCAAGCCAGTGTGTGAATAAGCTTTTATAAGAGGCTCATCCCCCCCGCCATGATGTCACATCACAACACAGTGACAGAAGTGGCGGGGATGATGAGGAGGGCTATGATGATGTTGTTTTAGACAGGACGTGGGAACCAGGTGACAAGGTGATGACAGCGTCAGAGGAGGAGGATAGTAGTGGCGGCACTGGCAGTGATAAACAACCAAGCCGAGGTAGGGGCAGAAGTAAATCTGCAAAACGTTGCAGCGGTAGGGTCAGCTCAGGAGCCGGTTTTGCGACACTTCTGCTACTGGCGTAGGCTCCCGAAAAAAGCCTGCCAGACAAGGGGCAAGCTCGGGTGGTGGTGGTGTGGTGGTGGTGGACGTGGTACTACCTCTTTACGGTACTCTGCCGTGTGGCAATTTTTCTGTGCATTCCCGGAGGACGAAAACATGGCACAGTGCTGTATCTGCAAGCAGAAAGTAAGGCGTGGGCAGGGCAGCAATGTAGGAACTACCGCTCTACGTAAACACATGGAGCGGCATCACAAGGCCATGTGGGACAATCTAATGAAGACCCCTCTGCTGCTGCTGCTCCGAGTCCCTGTCATCTAAGTAGTAGCCAGGCCTTATTCATCATCTCGTTGTCATCATCATCATCATCATCACTGTCATCTAGTGCTGCTCCTACGTCCCGTCAGTTATCCATTACGGAATTGTTGTCCAATAAGCAACAATATATACCCAGTCATCCACTTGTCGTGCGGCTTAATTCACACCTGGCTAAGTTGTTGGTGGTGCAGTCGCTGCCGTACCACCTGGTCGACTCCGCCGGCTTCAAGCAATTGATGGCGTGCGCTCAGCCTAGGTGGCGATTACCTAGCCGCCATTACTTCTCCAAAACAGCTGTCCCTGCCTTGCACAAGCACGTGGAAGAAAAGGTGGGCCAGTCCTTGCAATTATCCGTGTGCAGCAGGGTACATGCCACCGTCGACACGTGGAGCAGCAACTATGGGCAGGGACAGTACATGTCTTTCACGGCCCACTGGGTCAATATTTTGCAGTCCGATGCACCACCGCAGCAATGCCAGGCATTACCACCTCCACGCTTGTATCTTTCTTGTTCAACTCCGGACACCAGGCGCCTACCATCCTCCTCCTACTCCTCCTCCTTGCCCTCCTCAATGGAGGTCTTCCCGTCAGGACACAGCTTATCTTCCACTCCTCCTCCCTCCTCTTTTCATAGGTGCAAGGTGAAGCGCCACAACGCTGTCTTACACCTGCTGAGCCTGGGTGAGAAAAGCCACACAGGGCAGGAGCTGCTGCTGTGCATCAAGGAGGAAATCGCACGTTGGCTGTCTCCTCTGAAACTCACACTGGGCAATGTTGTCTCTGATAACGGGAAGAACGTTGTGGCTGCACTGCGTCTAGGTCACCTGACACACGCTCCTTGCATGGCACATGTGATCAATCTGGTCATAACACACTTCTTAAAATCATATGTTGGTTTGAAGGGTGTGCTGGCCATGTCCAGGAGGGTTTGCGTTCGCTTTAGACGTTCGTATGCATTTAAGCACGCCCTCCTGGACTTGCAGCGTCAAAACAATCTCCCAGAACACAGCCTGATTTGAGACGTTCCAACACGCTGGAATTCCACCCTGCACATGTTGAACCGTCTGTACGAACAGCGGAAAGCCATGAATGATTTCCTGATGCAGCAGACGGGCAGCGTTTGGAGCCAGTGTAATTTCGAGCTCAGGCACTGGCAGCTGGTTAGAGACGCATGTCGCGTTTTGAGGCCCTTTGAAGAGGCCACACTATTTGTGAGCCGTGACGCTAGCGGAATGAACGATGTTATGCTGTGGATATTCATTCTGGAGCAAACGCTCACAGCGATGATTCAGCAAAGGATGGAGGAAGGATCACATCTGGCTATGGATGTTGAGGAGGAGGAGGAGGATGAGGAAACAGGACCTGAAGAGGAGCTGGATTTGGAGATGGAATCACAGGAAGGGATAGGGGACGAGGCAGCCGCACAACATGACAGTGATGATGATGACGCGTCTGACGACGACCTTGATGATGGACAACCATGGGTTGTATGGGGCGGAGATGGAACCAAGCGGGCCCTCTGAAACGCTGGCCAGTATGGGTAGCTGTATGCTTCGTTACTTGCGCGCTGACTGTCGTATTGCTAGCATGAAGCAAAGAGATGAGTACTGGATAGCCACACTTTTAGACCCTCGGTATAAAGCCAGAATGGGGGAGTTTTTTGCGCCTTCCGAGAGGGAGGCAAAATTGGCTTATTATCGAGAGAAGCTATGCAGCCAGCTTGTCACGGCTTTCAAACGGCAAACACCTGCTGCAAGCATGTCTGACCGGGGGGCCACTCTCTGCTCCCCACTGTCTCATCGCCTCTGGCAGAGCTACAGTAGCAGCAGCAGCAGCCAATTCAGTTTGGAAAATATGATGACAACATTTTTACATCCAATATCCCTACCTGACACACATCGTAGTCACCAAAGAGATGTTTACCATCACCAGCACCTAAACAACCAGGTTCACTCGTACCTGGACTGTGCCCTTTCTCCGTCAGAAATCCTGATCCCAGACCCCATGGACTTCTGGGTCAGCAGATTGGATCATTGGCAAGAACTGGCCCAGTTTGCCATGGGTGTACTGTCTTGTCCACCTCCAGTGTAGCGTCAGAAAGGGTATTCAGCGTGGCAGGGGGCTTCGTCACCCCTAAGCGAACAAGATTGTCCGCCAACAGCTTGGAAAATCTCACGTTTCTGAAAATGAATCAAGCGTGGATCGGGGAGGATTTTAAAACCCCTGTGCCTGATGCCACTGATTAGATCTGACATTGCTGCTGCCGCTGCCGTCTGCTACTGCCGCCTGCTACTACGGGATTCTGTCCTGTCCACTCTTTTTTTTTTTTTTTAATGTGCCGCTGTTGGTGCTGCTGCTACTACTTCTACCACCAATCCACCCCCAGTGCCATCTGCTACAAGCAGGCCTGCCCCACCACAGGGCTTTGTCTGTGACTGTCCAGTCTGTTTTAATGTGCTGCTACTACTACTACCACCACCACCGGTGCTGTCCGTTGGCTACCTCTACTACCACCCATACACCTCCACTGCCGTCTGCTGCAAGCAGGCCTGAGGCCTGCCCCACCACAGGGCTTTGTCCTGTGAATGTCCAGTCTGTTTTAATGTGCTGCTACTACTACTACCACCCTTGCTGTCCGTTGGCTACCTCTACTACCACCAATACACCTCCGCTGCCGTCTGCTACAAGCAGGCCTGCCCCACCACAGGGCTTTGTCTGTGACTGTCCAGTCTGTTTTAATGTGCTGCCACTACTACTACCACCACCACCCGTGCTGTCCGTTGGCTACCTCTACTACCACCCATACACCTCCACTGCCGTCTGCTGCAAGCAGGCCTGAGGCCTGCCCCACCACAGGGCTTTGTCCTGTGACTGTCCAGTCTGTTTTAATGTGCTGCTACTACTACTACCACCCTTGCTGTCCGTTGGCTACCTCTACTACCACCAATACACCTCCGCTGCCGTCTGCTACAAGCAGGCCTGCCCCACCACAGTCTTTTTTTAATGTCCTCTTTTTATCTTGGGGATTGTAAAATTCTGCCAAAGTTTATTTTCCACATGTTTTGTTCCAAAGGAAGCCTTGGCTGGATCTTCCATGTGTCTGCCTAGTAACCGACGCCGGTCCTCATACACAGCACCATCCGCAGTACCTCTGACAAGTCTCAGAAAAACAACCACAGGGCTTTGTCCTGTCCACTCTTTTTTAATGTGCTGCTGTGCTGTTGATGCAGCTACTACTACCACCACCACCCGTGCTGTCAGTAGTCCACCACCACTACTACCAGTCAACCACCACCAATATACCTCCACTGCTCTCTGCTACAAGCTGGCCTACACAACCACCGGGATTCTGTCCTGTCCAGTCTGTTTTCATTTGCTGCTGTTGGATTTGCTACTACAACTTCTACCACAAATCCACCATCCCTGCTGCCAGATGATCCTAAAAAAGGAATAATTTTTGTTCTTTTATAGCTTCTTCACTTTCCAAATGCAAAACCTGTTGCTACTTGCAAAAAGGGTTAATTTTTTGAGGGCTTTGAAAAAGCAATGGCTAAGTAATGACTTCTTATTTTACCACCATATATGTATGAACCCCGGCAGGCATCTGCCACCATAAAGGGTAAATTTTTTGAGGGCTTGTGAAAAGCCATTGCTTGTTGCTTTTACATCCATGTATGGATGAACCCCGGCAGGCACCTGCCAATAAAAAGGGTACATTTTTGGAGGGCTTGTGAAAAGCCATTGCTTGTAGCTTTTACATCCATGTATGGATGAACCCCGACAGGCATCTGCCAATAAAAAGGGTACATTTTTGGAGGGCTTGTGAAAAGCCATTGCTTGTTGCTTTTACATCCATGTATGGATGAACCCCGGCAGGCATCTGCCAATAAAAAGGGTACATTTTTGGAGGGCTTGTGAAAAAAGCCATTGCTTCTTCTTTTACCACCTTATAGGTATGAAACCTGGCAGGCATCTGCCGCCAAAAATGGTTAATTTTTGTACCTTTTTTAAAAATGCATAAAGCATACAACATGCACAAGTGCAGTGGTTTCTGTTAGTTATGACCTTGTCCCATCCGTTTTCCTATAGCCATACATGTTGGCGTAACTTTTACACTAACTTTGCCTTAAACACAGCTCAAAAGTACTTGGATACACTCATTGGTGACCTAAGAGTGTTATACAGGGCTTCTAGGGCTTTTAAAAAGTGTTATACACGATTTTTAGGGGGTTTCTTGAATTACAGGTTCGGTCAGAATCGAACTTTTTCATGAAATTCGGCGAACCAGCCGAACCGAACTTTTCATAAGTTCGCTCATCTATAGTCAAAATGGTAACTTTTTGGACTTTTACTTTAAACACGCCCAGTTGGACTTTAGCAAGCCTCATTTGCATAAATACAAAATTGGTCATAACTTGGCCAAAAATGCTCGTTTTTAAAAAATAAAAACGTTACTCTTATCCACATTGCAGCGCCGATCTGCTGCAATAGGAGATAGGGGTTGCAAAATCTGGTGACAGAGCCTCTTTAAGCAGCAATTTCTCATATTTTGAATCCAATTTCAAAAGTCCTTTTTTAGGTACCAGTTCAGTTCTGAAGTGGCTTTGAGGGGCCTATATATTATAATTATTTGAGGGGCCTATTAAACACCCCATTTTATAAACTAGACCCCTCAAAGTATTCAAAACAGCATCTAGAAAGTTTATTAACTCTTTAGGTGTTTCACAAGTAGAGGTGAAATTTACGCATTTAATTTTTTTGTCAGAAAATCCGATTTATTAAATTTTTTTTCTGTAAAACAGAAGGTTTCATCAGAGAAATGCAACGCAATATTTATTTCCCAGATTCTTCAGTTTTGAGTAATATCCCACATGTGGCCCTAGCGTGCTAATGGACTGAAGCATCGGCCTCAGACTCAAAGGAGCACCTAGTGGATTTTGAGGCCTCCTTTTTATTAGGCACCATGTCCGATTTGAAGAGGTCTTGTGGTGCCAAAACAGTTTAAACCGCTCAAAAGTGACCCTATTTGGCAAACACTCCTCGAGGAACTTATCGAGGGGTATAGTGGGCATTTACATCCCACTGTTTTTTTGCTGCATTTTCTGGAATTATACTGTGCAATTGAAAATCACATTTTTCCTATAAAAGGTGCGAATTTTTAATTTTGACAAGGAATAAAAAAGAAAAAGCACCCCAACATTTGTAAAGCAATTTCTCCCAATTACGGCAATACCCCATATGTGGTCATAAACTTCTGGTTTGACGAACATCAGAGCTCAGAAAGGCAGGAGCCCTATTTGGCATGTAGATTTTGCTGGATTGGTTTCTGGGTGCCATGTCGCATTTGCAGAGCTTCTGAGGAAGTGACCCCCATTTTGGAAACTAGACGCCTTGACGAATTCATTGTAGTTTTCATGGGGTGCATGCGATTTTTAGATCAGTTTTTATTCTATTTCTAAGAGGCGTGGTGTGACTAAAAAACATAAATTCTACTATTTGTTTTTTATTCTATTTTTGTACAGCGTTCAATGTGCGCTATAAATGACATATTCACTTTATTCTGCGTGGCGATACGATTACGGCGTTACCATATGTTTATCGTTTTTTTTTTATGTCTTATGGTGTTTGTACAATAAAATACTTTTTTATAAAAAAACATTTACTTTTTGTGTTGCCATATTCTAAGAGCCATAACTTTTTTATTTTCCCATCAAGAAAGCTGTGTTAGTACTTTTTTTTTTGGGTAACGAACTGTAGTTTCGATCACTACCATTTTTTAGGTACATGCGACTTTTTGATCTCTTTTTATAAAAAATTTTGGGAGATAGTGACCAAAAAATTGTGGTTCTGGTATGGTTTATTATTATTTTCTTTTATGGCGTTCACCGCGCGGGATAGATAACGAAATACTTTTGTAGTTCAGGATGTTACGGACACGGCGATACCAATTATGTACAGTTTTTGTTTATTTTTATTAATAATAAAGGACTGATTGGGGAAATAGGGGGATTTTGACTTTTATTACTTTTAAAACTTTTATTTCCTTTTTTTTTTACACAACTTTTTTACACTTTTTTTACTTTGTCCCACTAGGGGACTTGAGGGCAGGAGGCCCTGATCGCTATTCTAGAGCTGTCAGCTACTCGCTGACAGCAAGCATAGTGGGTCCTGACTTCGTCAGGACCCATTAGGCTTCCGTAGATGGCATAGGCGGACGCCATTATTACGCATTCAGTTGCCATAGCAACGATCATACCTGCTATCATGGCGGGCCGTCGATGGTGGTTTAACCCCTAATAAGCTGAGATCGCTATTGTAATCATGTTTTCAGTACGGGACAGTTGTCCTGCAGCGAGGCAGGGACTCCTAGCATCGTACATAAGTATGATGCTAGGAGCCCGGCTCCCTGCACTGTGTTCGGTCCGGTACTTGCGGCCGAAATACGTCCGTCAATTACGGACGTAATTAGTGTGTGTGCACATACCCTAAGGGGTAAATCAGCGGGGACAGCGATCCGTCCCTGCTGTAGGAGCTGCGACAACTGCTGTATGAGACAGCAGCTGTCACAGCTCCTGTATGTGTCGGGAGGACGGCCGAAATAGCTGTTCCTCCCGTGACGTACTATTCCGTCATGGAGCGCTACCATTTCGGGCCGCAGTGTGGGGCCATCTATACATTCATCTCGATGGGTAAGCTTGCTACAACACCTATTTGTGTTTAAAGCAGATCCTTTTGGATCTATATACGCTCTGGACACCTGACACTTTCCTTTTTGGCCTGTTGGCCTGACTTTGACCTCTTTCCTTTCACCCATCTTCTACTATGGCAGTATTGGTTATGCAACTTTCTGATTCTGGGCACCCATGAACATATACTTATGTGATGTACCCTATATTTCCCTTTAACTGCACCTGCATAATTATCGATAGGCTGTTTACAGGTCTATAATATACCATTTAGACATTTTATTTTTTTGTCATTGTTATGCACATCAGTGCCAAGGAACTCTTTGTCGCAGGACATCCTAGATTTAATTCATGTGAAGCAACCACACTGTTCTTTTTTAGATCCCTTTGAATTTTATATACATGCCATTTCATGTTGTATGTCCTAATAAAATTTGTAATTTTTTATTATACTTGTGGCGCAATGGCTTCTTTTTCTTCAAGTTTTCTGATGTGGTTACCATGACGGAATAGTACGTCAAGGAGCGAGAACGGGTTAAATAGGAAAAGGTGTTTTTTTTTTTTTTGTTGTTTTTTTAACTTTTTTAATTAAAAATAAAAATTCACTGCTAAAGACCTTATTTAATTTTTTTTTACACATTCTATTAGTCGCCCTAGGGGACTTTAACCAGCGATCGTTGGATCGCTGGTACAATACGCTGCAATACTAACTTATTGCAGTATATTGTAATTTTTACAGGCATCTGTTAAGACCTGTCACAGGCAGTGCTTAACAGAGGCAGAGTGAAGGCAGACCTGGGGGCCTTCATTAGGCCGCTGGACTGCCATGACAACCATTGGTGACCCTCGATCGCGCTATGGGGCCACCGATGAGCTGTAAGATGGGGGCGCCCCCTCTCTATAAGGCCTCAGATGCTGCGGTCACGATTCACCACAGCATTTGAGGGGTAAACGGCCAGGAACAGGATGATCGCTGTTCATAGCCATTAGTGCTGGGTGTCGGCTGACAGCCGACACCCACAGGGTTTGGAGCGTGCTTACCGCGTGACCGCGCTCCATACTTCTCCCCCTGCACCTTTACATAAGTGCACGTCAAGGTGCGTTGAGGGGTTAAAGAAGTTGTCCGAGCATGGGGCGGTTTTTCATACTGATGAACTATCCGACACCCGTCCCCGCACCTATCGGCTGTTTCGGCTGCATTTTTGTTTTATTTTCTTACAATAATTATTAGTTTCACAAGGGATTGCTTACATAGTAGGTGGTATAAGGAAGAGAAAAGCGTCTAGCTAGATGCGCCACATTAAATTTTGACTACTTTGTCTAATCAACCTAGTATTAAGTTAGGGTGTATACACGGGTTGCTTTTGAGTTGCAATTTTGTCTCAATTTTGCCAAGATTCTCAGAAAATCGTGCAGTTTTGTGCAGTTCTGTAGTGATTATTGCAAAAAACGGTAAAATTGGCTAAAATTTAGACAGTATTAGTAAATCTCCCCCATTATTTTGTTATACCTTTGGCTATTGAATTCTTTGAGCATTTCCCGACATACAGTATATGGACAAAAGTATTGGGACACACGTCTTATTCATTGAATTCAGGTATTTTCTTCAGTCGCATTGACACAGGTGTAAAAACTCAAACACCTAGCCGTGCAGTTTGCCTCTACAAACATTTGTGAAAGAATAGGTCGTTTTAAAGACCTCACTTAATTTGAGTGTATTAGTGTAATAGGATGCCACCATTGCAGCAAGTCAGCTCGGAAAATTTCTGGCAGCCCACATCAATTTACAGAGCAGGGTCCCCGAGTGCTGAGGCGTATAATGCATAAAAGTCGCCAACACTCTGCTGACTCAATAACTGCAGCTTCATAGCATGGGTTTTCATGGCCAAGGAGCTGCATTCAAGCCTTACATCACAAAGCACAATGCCAAGCTTCAGATGAAGTAGCAGAAACACGTTTTATGGAATGAAGACTCACGCTTCTCTGTTTGGGAGTTTGATGGATGAGTCTGGGTTTGGCGAATTCCAGGAGAACGTTACCTTCCTGACTGCATTGTGTCAACTGTAAAGTTTGGTGGTACAGGGATAATGCTATGGGTATTTTTGTTCAGGGGTCGGCCTGGCCCCTTAGTTCTAGTGAAGGGAAATCTTAACTCTTTTACATACCATGACATTTTAGACAATTGTATGCTTCCAGCTTTGTGGGATTAGTTTGGGGAAGGCCCTTTTTTGCTCCATTATGACTCTGGCCCAGTGCACAAAGCAAGGTCCATAAAGGCATGCTTTAGTGAGTTTGGTGTTGAAGATCTTGACTGGCCCACACAAAGCCCTGACCTCAACCCCTTTGAACACCTTTGGGATGAACTAGAACAGAGCTTGTGAGTCAGGCTCCCTTGTCTAACATTAATGTCTGACCTCACAAACGTACTTCTGGATTAATGGGCAAAAATTACAGACACACTCCAAACTCTTGTAGAAAGCCTTACCAGAAGAGTGGAAGCTGTTTTTGCTGCAAACGGGGGACCAACTCCATATTAATGCCTATGAATTTAGAATGGAATGTCAGAAAAGCTCCTGTAGGTGTAATGTGTATGTGTGTAAATACATTTGTCGATATAGTGTTTATACACTGAGCAACGTTTCTGTACGTGATGCAATTAAAGCCAGAAGGGTGTATTTACAGATTCCTATTTTGTTGTGATCTCGGTCCCATTTTTGGTTAATCACTGCAAAATTTGTTTTTTATTTTCTTGCAGGAAATCGCTACGGAATCGCACAATTTTTTATGCCATTTTCAGAGAACCGCGGCAAACTCTTGACAAAATTGTCACTCAGTAGCAACCTGTGAAAACAGTCTAACTAAATACTTGTCTGGTCTCCTTACCCAGCAGCTTCGGGTGACCCATTTGACAACTACAGTGCTGTTCCTCTCTTTTCCCACGGTCAATTTAAACCTTTTTCTGCAGATTGCCGTGACACGAACGAGCGTGACACATGCCAACCAATCGCAGTAATCTATGGAAAGGTTAATCTGATTTTTTTTGTTAGTTGTCGAGTGCAGTAGTTAGAAAGTCGTTCATAACAAACAACAGATTTGCATTCCATCAATATAAGTCCAGACCAGACCACAAATCAAGCTAGAGATCGATCAACTATTCGTCATTTAAACTTATGGAAATGTCGTTCAAAATGACAGTTTTAACAGACCTACCATGAACGAGAAGTTGTTCAGAAAACGGCCAATTGAAATCCTTAATGTATGGCCAGCTTTAGCTTTAAGCTTATAAACTGTAATCATCTCCAGTAAACCACATATATGTGCCAATTATATGATGTATATCTAGCTAGCATTTGTACTTTGCACTGTACCCTTTACTATCAGTCTATGCTGTTCATGTTATATACATCTACAATGATCTTGTGCCACAAATCCATTCATATATGTAGTTAATCGTATTGTTACATTAAATGGCATAGTTTTCAATTTGCAGTTCATTTCTCATGAAAATCACGTTGGTTTAGATTTTTATATAGCTTTAAGTATTCTTGGAAAAGGTACATTTTTTAAAAGCCCTATTTTACATTTGTAGAAAAAGTAACACTTGAAGGCTCTTAGAGCTTAAAACTTTAGTATTAGCAGAGTGTGCAACTTGTGGTATTTTTCTGTTCTATTCATGTAATTACTCTATGTATTTATTTTTCAGCTTGCACAAGCCTGTGATGTTCTCATAGAAAATTACATTCCTGGAAAGCTAGCAGAAATGGGTTTAGGTTATGAAGCTCTTATGAAAACAGCCCCTCATGTTATATATTGCTCTATCACAGGTAACAAATTATGTAAAGTAATTGATAAGTTCTCATTTTTACAATTGAAATTGTAGACTTTAATTCAATTGCAAAATCTGATACTGAGATTGCTCGAAATGTAGATTCACTTTAAAGCCAATCTCTTCACACAAAAAAATATGATTTGTCAAATACATGTAAAAGCAAATAATGTCGACTTTAGAACTAGGTCTAGTGCATGATTTCTATATTCTAGAAGTTTCCCAACCCCTACCAAACAAACTGCTATGTCTGTAGTCCAAAATAGAGCTACACTGCAAATTTACTATGTAGACCAAACATTTTATTTCAAAGGAGCGCATTATATTTACCATGTGGTTCTAAAATTGTGGTCCCATTTTATACTCCAATTCTAAGTTTGGTTGACAGAAAGTTCTACTTAACTCCTTAGTGACCAGCCTAATTTATGCCTTAATGACCAAGCAATGTTTTTATTATTTTCATCATCACATTCAAAGAGCTATAAGGTTTTTATTTTTCTGTCGACAGCTGTATGAGGACTTATTTTTTTGTGGATTGAGTTGTATTTTTTCAATAGCACAATTTTGGGGTACATATAATTTTTTTGATTAACTTTTATGATTTTTTTTTGGGGGGGATAGAAAACAGCAATTGTGCCATTGTTTTTTTGCATTTTACGCCATTCGCTGTGCGGCATAAATAACATTACCTTTATTCTGTGGGTTGGTACGATTACGGCGATAACAAATATATATTGTTTTGGCGCTGAGTTATTCAGATTGAAGGTTAAATTGTGGTCACTTGCACTTTCCAATGCCAAAGCCACACTTGTTAAATTGTTGTTGACACTTTTCATAATTTGGCAATTAGCCTAGCCACACTCTTGTGCGGGCCATTTGCACACAACGCACACGGACCTTCGTCCCTCATATGACCTCTACCGGTGGTGCTCGCGAACACATGCCCGATCAAATAATGTAAGCTTTCCGTTCCTATTACACACACCTCTATAATCTACCTAGATGCTCTCGAGACCTGGCTACCCATTCTAGACTTAACTTTATATGGTCCTATTTTCTGAACTCTGGGTTGGGTCGTATCCCACCTGATGCCCTTGAGCTACTAGACTCTGTCCTCAGAAGAATTTAATTTAGCTCTAAAAACCTCTCCATTCGGTAAAGCCCTGGGTCCAGATGGCCTGTCACTACCCGATTATAAAAAATTTGCGACTTGCCATGCTCACCCATCCCTAACAGCATTTAATACTATCCCTGTGGGTAGAGCGATGCCCCTCGACACTGAGAGCCCACATAACAGTCATTCCCAAAGAAGGTAAAAACTATTCCCTGTGTAGTAACTACCGCACAATCTTTCTCCTTAATTTAGATCTAAAGATTATTGCCACTCGTCTTACCCCATTCCTGAGATTATTCATGCCCTGGGGGAATTTAATTCGTTTAATGCTGGTTCCTACCATCCCCAAGTATATGTAGACTTAGTCCCAGTTTTAGTTACATAGTTTGTACGGTTGAAAAAAGACACATGTCCATCAAGTTCAACCAAGAGATGGGAAAGGGGAAGTAAAAAATTTCTACACATAGGAGCTAATATTTTTTTGTTATAGGAAATTATCTAAGCCTTTTTTAAAACCATCTACTGTCCCTGCTGTGACCAGCTCCTGCGGTAGACTATTCCATAAATTCACCGTTCTCACAGTAAAGAAGGCTTGTCACCTCTGCAGGTTGAACCTTTCTTTTTCCAGACGGAGGGCGATCCCCCTTGTTTTTTGAGGGGGATTTACATGGAACATAATTTCACCATAGTTGTATGTACAGTGTAGGTTCCCACCTCATAGAGGTCGTGGCAGGTGGGCTTACACAATTTGATCAAAATGTGCGCGAAGAACCTCCCTATTGTAAGTAGATTTAGCAGTAATACGTATTTGTTTATATTTAGTGGCTTAGGTGGCATTAGTGTTCGCAATGTGCTTTCGCTATATTCTTGTGTCCTGTAAGATTATTCATGGTGATCAGGTAGGTTTGCTGTCTTTGGGAGAAGCCAGGGATAATACCATACGGGCCATCAACCTCATTGACCATGTCAACGGCTCCCCCACTCCTACTATTTTGCTCTTCACGGATGCCGAGAAAGCCTTTGACTGCGGAGACTCTTTCCTACATCAGTCTTGGTCGGTTTATGCTTCGCTAGATTTCTAGTTTCTATTCCTCTCCCTCGGCATCCATGAAGATCAATGGCCACCTTTCATGCTCATACCCCATTACTAGTGGAATCCACCAGTACTGCCTGCTACCCACTTTGATCTTTATCCTATGCCTAGAACCCTTCCTTTGCGTCATCTGACAAAATCGGGACATAAATTGGTGTGTCAGTTAGTAAAAGGTTTTATAAAGTTGCAGCTTACGCAGATGACCTTCTGTTTTTCATCTCTTGCCCTGACATCTCGGTAACTAACCTGCTAGCTGAATTAAAATCTTATTCAACTCCGTCCAATTTTAAAATTAATTAAAAAAAAAAAACGGAAGCGCTCAATACCTCCCTAATTCCCCTGATGGTGTCAGTTCTGGCGGATTCCTTCCCCTTCCGTTGGGCTGCTTCCTCCCTTAAATATCTTGTGATTTTCCTAACATGCAACCCCTCTCAATTGTATCCATGTAATTATCCCCCCTTTTACGTACTATCGAAGGTGGCTTCGGCAGATGGTCCAAAGGCACCTTTTCCTGGTTCCGTCACTGCTCCATTTTCAAGATGAATGTCTTGCCCTGCCTGCTATATTTTTTCAAGCTCTCCCCATACACCTGCCACGTTTATTATTTAGTTCCCTTTCCTCTCTACTCACCAAATTTATATGGTCTTAAAAACCGGCCCGTATTGCTAGTTTGATCCCGTCCTAACCAAAATAGGCTAGTGGCCTGGGAATCTTAGATCTTAACCTTTACTATCAAGCAGCACACTTGGTCAATATTATATACTGGTGTAGACATGATTTCTCCTAAGCCTTGGGTTTTGTTAGAGCAAACAATAGCCCCTTTTCCCCTTCATACGGCCCCATAGTTATTGGACCAGTTTACACCACACATGCGGTCTCATCCTCTTATTGCACCCACATTACATGTAGCATCCCTTTCGTACCCTCACCTGAGTATCTCCCCGTCGCCACCGTATCCTATCTTAGACAATCCAACATTTCCACTGGGTCGTGAACCGGGCCCCTTCAGCCGATGGCTTAGTTCACGCAAGACACAATCTCGTCACTTTTTTTGTAGACGATACCTGGAAGACGACATCACAACTCAGATACTTCGGATCCCTGCTCCTTAGCCCCTTGGCAGGCATCACAACTTTGTCAGTTTCTGCTGTCTCTCTACAACAGGATACTTGCGTCATGCTCTCTCCCTTCTTTATAATTTACTTATGCGAAAAGAAAATTAAGGAGCGCAGAATACCCGACAAATAAGATTACGCTATAGAAAAAGTGTTCACAAAGAAAATCATCCACTTACTCTATGTGAGTGGTAATACATTACCACCCACAAACATTCCACAGCACATAACTACCTCCTTTAATAGCCACTGCAATCCTACCGGAACACCTCAATCTTGAGTTCCGTATGATATCATTTACTTATTTCGCCAGCAGAACAGGCACATCCATCCTATATGACAAACTGGGAGGCAGACCTTAAATGGGTTATCCGGGGACCAAAAATGTTTCATATTTTTATATGAAAAGAGGTCCCTTACTAATATTGATGACGCGCTGACACGGCCCCACGTGGCGGAGGGCTTGCTTCCTGTGCTGTTGGTGTCGGCGTGCTCTGCTCGGGGACTCCAGTACTGCTGCCGACGTCACTGTCTATATATGGACAGTGACTTCAGGGGTTTCCTAAAGCTGGAGTTCCGGAGCAGAGCATCACCTGATGCTCTGCCCAGGGACTCCAGCACTGCTGCCAACGTCCCTGTCACTGTCCATATATGGGCAGTGATGTCTGCAGCAGTACTGGAGTCCCCGAGCAGAGCATCAGCTGATGCTCTGCCTGGGGACTTCCATACTGCTGCCGAAATCACTGTCCGTATATGGACAGTAACGTTGGCAGCAGTGCTGGAGTCCCCAGGCAGAGCATCTG
Source organism: Rhinoderma darwinii (assembly GCF_050947455.1). Classification (NCBI taxonomy): domain Eukaryota; kingdom Metazoa; phylum Chordata; class Amphibia; order Anura; family Rhinodermatidae; genus Rhinoderma; species Rhinoderma darwinii. The sequence continues at coordinate 249,485,550 of NC_134691.1, forward strand.
CTGATGCTCTGCTCGGGGACTCCTGAGATAGGAGACCCCTGAAGTCACACTCCATATATGGACAGTGCAGTCGGCAGCACTAGTGGAGTCCCCGAGCAGAGAATCAGCTGATGCTCTGCCTGGGGACTCCTGTACTGCTTTCGACGTCACTGTCCATATATGGACAGTGATGTCGGCAGCAATACTGGAGTCCCCGAGCAGAGCATCAGCTGATGCTCTGCCTGGAGACTCCTGTACTGCTTTCGACGTCACTGTCCATATATGGACAGTGATGTCGGCAGCAATGCTGGAGTCCCCAAGCAGAACATCAGCTGGTGCTCTGCTCGGGAACTCCAGCGATAGGAAACCCTGAAGTCACTGACCAAATGTTGGGAGCAGTTCTGGATTCCTGAGCAAAGCGCTAGCTGATGCTCTGCTCGGGGACTCCAGCAATAGGCAGTGTGACAGCCCTTGCGGTCATGCCATTAATAACACGCCGTCACGAACAGCACAAAAAGCAAGCCGTCAGTCACGTGGGGCCGTGTTGGCGCATCATCAATATTAGAAAAGCTACACGACTACCGAGAACAGTTCGCCGGGTTTGAACGGCACCATTTAGTACCGAATTTTCAATTAAAGTATATTAGTAGGTGACTTATTTTTGCATAAAAATATGAATGCAAAGCAATTTTTGGTCCCCGGATAACCCCTAAAACATCAGTTTTTTTTTGCAGATTATCATGCCCACTTGTACACTATGACTCAAAAATCCTCAGTTTTCCCTGTCTATTGGAGGTGTGGTTTTCAGGTAGGAGATCTTTTACACACTTTTTTGGGTTGTCAAAAATTGACCACCTTTTGGGACGCTGTCTGGTGTGTCCTTTCAAAATTCACCGATTTATGTTATCCTGGCTTCTTACTACTTCATCTGTGCTACATCCCTATTTTTCTCCTACAAGAAGTTCATTGTTCCTCACCTGGTCAGTGCAGCTCGCTCTTGTATACCGGCTCTATGGAATAGAGCTGACCTGCCTGTGACACGCCTTTTAGATTCAGAAAATCCAAGAGGTAAAACGCATGGAGGATCTTACTGCCTCCTTGAGTGATGCCCATGACAAATTTCTGCGTTCCTGGCACTACTAGTTGAGTTTTGAAAATTCTCAGAAATATGTCTCCCTGATTGCTTAACTGGTTCCCGACCGCTGGCTGTATTTTTACGGTCAGGGTCCTTAAAACCCGAGCCATAGACTTTTTACGGCTCGGGTTTTAACTTGCTGCCCCCGTGATCGGGCAGCTGAATGTCGGGTCTCCGGCTGACAGTGACTGCCGGGGACCCTGTGGAGAGGATAGAAGCAGCTTTCGCTGCTTCTGTCTTCTCCGATGTCTTTTTACACAGCGCTCAATGAACGCTGTGTATAGGAATAGAGACAGCAGCAGCGGCGCGGTCTCTATTCCTCCTGGTCATCATGTAACTGGTCACATGATCGCCGGGTGCCGTTACTGGCAGACTGCTGCTGGGTCTTACAAGACCCAGCACAGCCCTGTTAGTGACAATCGTCACTATGAGAGGGCTGATTTCCCCTGTAACTTGGGCTGCTGTGCAGCTCCAGTTACAGTGGAAAAACATGGTGTAAAAGAAAGAAAAAAAATATATAAAGTTCCCCAAAGGTCTTTTTTGACCTTTGAGGGACAGACCATAGTAATAAAAAAATAGTAAGGTAAAGTGCAAAAAAATAAATAAATAATAAATACACATAAAATACCCACCCCAAAAAAAAAACGTTCCCCCCCCCGCCAATCATTGTTGTAACGCTAGCTGTCCTGCCCCCACTTCACGCACTCCCGGAGTCTATCGGAGCTCGACAGGCAGCTAAACACCTTCCTACTAGCCAATAAATGAGACTGGTTGAAATTCTGTAGCTTTATTAACTGGTCATAGGATTAGGGTAAAACTGAGGAACAAACAAGAATATACATGCCATTAGATTACAGCAATACATAAGAACAAGGCACATTGAATAAATGTACTACATATACAGGTAACAGGCTGACATATATTAAGCCTATATACAAATAAACAGTAGAGATAACAGTTATAGTACAGTATGAACAGTGTATGGCAGTACAAATACAGTATAGGACCATACATGGCTGACCATGAGGCTAGGCCGAGCTTCACAACTACACCAACTGATATATTACAGTCCCATGTAACAGAGTGAATACTGTCCTAACAGTATTCCTGTGGCTGCTGACAGCCAGTAATATAAACCATCTATCTGCTTACCGACTATACTTGGACGAGAAGGATGGAATGAATCAAAATGGTCTTCTCTCTGAGCAGATATAGAAGAGACTGCCCTTCTTCCCAGAATGCTTTTCACCTTCTCATGGGTGGGGAAAACAAGAAATTACACAAAGGAGGAAATTACTAACACTGGCCACTAGATGGCACCTGGAGCACTAATTACTTGCATAGAAAATAACGTCACAAATCTCAGTCTATAACATCACGCCTATGAGCAGCACACTCCCCGTCTGGCGTCAATCGATGCCACCATCAGAGTCCCCAGATGAAAACAGTAAAATAAGTTCTGTTACTGGTCTGAGAAATAGTTTGGTCTCCTTCTGATTATGAACCTTGACCTCAACTTTCCGGACGTTCCCATCCTCTCCTGGGAATGTTTTAGTAACGAGACCTAGAGGCCACTCATTCCTATGTGCTTGACAGTCTTTCATAAGCACGACATCACCAGTTCTGATGTTAGGTTTGGTGTTCTGCCATTTATTCCTTGGTTGTAGCGTGGAGATGTATTGCTTTTTCCACCTATCTCAAAAGGTATTGGCAAGGCTTTGTACTTGTCTCCATTGACATTTGTAAAGGTCTTTGGTACTGAATTCTCCAGCGGGAGCATGAGCAGTGCTAGTCTTCTGAGTAACCAACATTAGAGGAGTAAGGATTACTGGATCTTCAGGATCACTTGAGACTGGAGTTAAAGGTCTGGCATTAATGATGGCTGATACTTCTGTCTTGAAAGTAGTCAAGCACTCATGGGTAAGCCTTGCTGTACCCACTTGCAGGAAGATGGAGTCCAGGATTCTATGTGCTATACCTATCATTGTTTCCCAAGCTCCACCCATGTGAGAAGAATGGGGTGGATTGAAAGTACAATTGCAACCTCGCTCACTTAGGTATCTCTCGACACTCATTGTATCCAGGTTTGCAGGAATTTGTAGCTCTTTGGCTTTAACAGAAGCATCAGAAAACACACACAGTCTTTGTATTGGAATTTCTGTAGATTGCACAGGGGCATATAGACGTGCAACATGTAGACTAGATAGAGTGGTTAAAGAGTTCCTCCACTCTACCCACAGACCTCTCTTTTCAGTGGGAAGTGGATCATCCCAGTCGGAAGGATCACAAGTTAAATCTCTGAGTATTGCTTTACCTTGTATGGTGACAGGAGCTGCAAATCCTAAAGGGTCATACAAGCTGTTTATAGCAGACAGGACTCCCCTCCGAGTAAAGGGTTTTTCCTCCCTGCTGACTTGGAAGGTAAAGGTGTCAAACTTTAAGTCCCAGAGTAACCCAAGACTATGTTGCATGGGAAGAGTGTCAGTTCCCAAATCTAAGCCCTTTTGAGTGGTCGTGTGAAGGAAAGGCTTCCATCAATTCTTTACTGTTGGAGGCGATTTTGTGGAGTCTCACGTTTGAACTGGCGAGCATTTCCTGAGCTCTTTTAAGAAGACTGATTGCACACTCATTTGTAGGCAAGGATTTTAAGCAGTCATCCACATAAAAGTATTTTTCTACAAAGTGTCTAACATCTGACCCATATTCTTTCTCACCCTCCTTAGCTGAATGTTTGAGTCCATAAATAGCCACTGCAGGGGAAGGACTGTTACCAAAGATGTGTACCCGCATGCGGTACTCTATGGGGTCTTTGGAGGGATTGTTCTCCTTGAACCAAAAGAACCTTAAGAAGTTCCTGTGTTCTTCTTTAACAAGGAAGCAATGGAACATTTGTTGGATGTCAGCCATGAATGCAACAGAGTCTCTGCGAAAGCGGAGAAGTACTCCTAGGAGTCGGTTGTTGAGGTCTGGACCTGACAGGAGGACATCGTTTAAAGAGACACCCTCATGTTTGGCACTAGAGTCAAGTACCACTCTTATCTGACCAGGTTTCTTTGGGTGGTATACACCGAATATGGGTAGGTACCAGCACTCCTCTGTGTCCTTTAAGATAGGAGCTATCTCTGCATGATCATTCTCAAATATTTTTTCCATGAATGTAAAGAAGTGGTCTCTCATATCTGGCTTTCTCTGCAAATTACGTCTAAGGGAAGTGAAGCATTTATAGACTTGTTCTCGGTTGTTAGGCAGGCGTTGTCTCTTGGACCTGAAGGGAAGGGGTGAAACCCAGCTATTTGATTTATCTTTGACTATTTCCTGCTCCATTATTGATAAGAACAGTCTATCCTCATGTGACATTGCCACCTGATTGTCTTCCTTTGTTCTCTGGAAGACTGTGCATCCTAAGTGGTCTTGGTCCCTGTCACAAGCATGGTTGTCATAGGAGTTGCCTATGAAGGGACAGGGCAGATGGATGCTGTGAGGTAGCTCTTTTATGAGGAAATTGCTTTGACATTGTTGGAAAAGAGAAGGGCGTCCATTCTCTAGTGTGCTAGTAAGCATGTTGCTAACTGAGGGTGGTTTGTGCACACTTCCTAGACAAACATCTCCTATAATCACCCATCCTAGGTCAAGTCTCTGGGCATATGGAGCATTGTGAGGACCATTGATTTGATCTCTAGCTTTGTGAACTTGTAAAATATCTCTCCCAAGAAGCAGGATTATCTGAGCCTGTGGATCTAATTCTGGTATGAGATAACTTATATGTCTCAAATGGGGTTGGTGTTTTGCAGCATCCGCTGTAGGGATTTCAGACCTGTTATCAGGGATCTGGTTACACTCAATTATAGTTGGTAAAGGCAAGGATGTGTAACCATCTATAGACTCGACTTGGTAACCAGTAGCTCTCCTCCCCGCCGTCTCAACAGTGCCAGCACAAGTCTTTAGGGAGTAGGGAGAGCTGGGTCCTTTTAATTTTGAAAATTTCAAAGAAGGTAGATCTGGCTAGAGACTTGTTACTCTGGTCATCGAGAATTGCATAGACTTTAATAGCTTTGTCTTTGTGGCCTGTTGGGTAAACTCTGACTAGGCAGATTTTTGAACAGGACCTGCCACCTATAAGTCCTTTGCAGACCTCAGTACATTGAGAAGTAACTGCTGGTGTCTCTGTATCAGTGTTCATTTCCTCTCCGCCCTGCTCCTGGGCACTTACTGCATGTGTCCATGGTGGTGGCCCAGGGTGTAAAGCTGTGTTGTGATCTGTGCTGTCACATTCTGTACATTTTACACTGACCTTACAGTCCTTGGCGAAATGTGATGTCGCTAAGCAGCATTTGTAGCATATCTTGTTTTCTCTGAGCAAGAAATTGCGGTCCTCCATGGACTTCTCCCTGAAGGCTCTGCATTTCAGTAGGGAATGTGGCTTCTTGTGCAGGGGACACTGCTTACTGGGATCCTGGAATCTGTCCTCTTGGTGAGAGGAGCTTGAAGACCTGTAGGGATAACCTTTAAGAGAAACATTAGTTTTGTGAACTGCCACTGGTGTTTTATGCTGCTTGAAACCAGAAGGAGTGGCACAGGATAGTGTAAGATCGAAGCTAGGATCATTCCTAATTCTTGCTTGCTGTGTAATAAATTCCACAAACACACTGAAAGGAGGGAATGGTACGTTGTGAATTTGCTTGTACCTAGAGCCATGTGTGACCCACTTCTCCTGCAGGTTGTAGGGAAGTTTTTGGATTATAGGGTTGACACCTCTGGCTGTGTCAAGGAATGCAAGTCCCAATAAATCTCCTTCTGCCTTGGCGACCTCTAGTTCCATTAAAAGGTCACTAAGTTCCCTAAGTTTTTGGTAGCCCTTACTAGCTATTTTAGGGAAGTCATCAATTCTTTTGAATAATGCACTTTCTATCACCTCTGCCGAGCCATAACACTCATCAAGTCTGTCCCAGATCATCTTAAGACCTGTTTCTGGGTAGTTTATGTTGATGGCCCTGATCCTCTTAGCATGCTCAGCAGATTCATTTCCAAGCCATTTCACTAGGAGATCTAGCTCTTCTCTGCATGACAAGTCTAAGTCTCTGATAACATTCTGTAAAGAGGATCGCCAAGCTCTAGAGTTCTCAGGATTATCGCTAAACTTTACAAGTCCCTTGGTGACCAGCTCACGTTGAGCAAAGAACTTAGCAAAGTCTATTGTGGCTTGGTTAGTACTGAGACAGGTTGGCGGAACATTGCCATGGTGAGAGTGTGGTGTGTGGTCATACCTGTTAGGAGTCTCTGCTTCAGGCTCGCCCGTGCCATACCGTTTTGGGGTGAAGAAACTTCCTGTATACTGGAATGGAGGTTGGGTTCTTTGGTGAGCAGGGAAGTTGACTTGAGCTGTGTCATTCTCTTGCTTGCAGAACTGTGGTCTGAGGTCAGCTTCCTGACGCAAGGTCTGGTGTGTTTGACTTGGCTCTCTGATGATCTCTTTTGTTTCTTGTGCAGTCTGAGAGTTACTGATGGAGTGTTGAAGGACATATTCTGAAGTGCGCTGTAGTGCATCTTTGGGATCCTGTTCTAGGCCTAGCACATTGCTATGTCTGCTGTGCTCACTGTCAGGGTATGCGGCTGCTTCTAAGACTTCTGCTTCAGCTATGGCAGCTGCTGCTTCCTTTTCAATGGTGAGCTTTGCAAGTGTCGCTTCCAGGCGCGCCCTTTCCAGGTCTAGCGAGGCTTGTTGTTGCACTTTCTCTGCTTCCAAGGATGCTTGTCGTTGTGTACCCCTTGAAAAAGCTACCGCGAAACGCGCGTCGGGGCTCCTGCTGTGGACATTCATTTACACTGATCTGGCATGCAATATATTGGTTGGTATGGCTTCTGGGACTTATTATGACTTTAGGTGATTTTCTGGTTTCTATACCTACATACTCACACTGACTACTCAGTGTTGGCTACTTAGCTTTTTTTGCATGTCATTTTTTGACCAGGGTCTATACTATACTGTTAAGTCTTTGCATATCTTTCTGGAGATACAGCTCCAGGCTTCTGCTATATATTCATTTGAGTATACACATTTATGGCATGACTGTCAGTATGATTCTTGTTTGGCATTTTCTGATTTATTGTATATATGCCATTTGTCAATAAATCTCATGTTGTCCACTGTGCATATTTTAATTGTTTGTGGTTTTTAGGTCTTGATGGCCAAAATGTTCTTGTATTTATTGTAATAAAGGATTATATATTTTTGCATATTCTTTGGTTGTACTGGGTTTTATATTTTACCCTTAGGGGTGCTAATATCTGTCCTCACATACAGTTATAGGTATTTATTACGTGTTTTTCTTGATATGTGTGGACGTTTACCATAACGTTTATTGTTAGGTCTGGTTCTATATAGGTATTTATTGTTGTAATTTCAGTTGCATCTCTTGCTCAGCAAAGGTGGCCCGTGTCTTTGCTGCTTCAGCCTTTGCGCGGGCGATGGCGGCTGCATTGCCAACAGATTATGCCTTGGAGGAACTGACATGTGATCTTGTCTTGAGAGAAGATGTCTGGCTTCGTGACATAGTTTGACCGTAGAGATCGCCGTGTTGCCTGTTTGCAGGTGACTGCGTAGACAGTAGCAGACCTCAGTGTAGTCTTAATCTTTTCCTTCTTGATTCCAGCAGTCGTTTTACTGTCCTGCCCCCACTTCACGCACCCCCGGGGTCTATCGGAGCTCGACAGGCAGCTAAACACCTTCCTACTAGCCAATAAATGAGACTGGTTGAAAGTCTGTAGCTTTATTAACTGGTCTTAGGGTAAAACTGAGGAACAAACAAGAATATACATGCCATTAGATTACAGCAATACATAAGAACAAGGCACATTGAATAAATGTACTACATATACAGGTAACAGGCTGACATATATTAAGCCTATATACAAATAAACAGTAGAGATAACAGTTATAGTACAGTATGAACAGTGTATGGCAGTACAAATACAGTATAGGACCATACATGGCTGACCATGAGGCTAGGCCGAGCTTCACAACTACACCAACTGATATATTACAGTCCCATGTAACAGAGTGAATACTGTCCTAACAGTATTCTTGTGGCTGCTGACAGCCAGTAATATAAACCATCTATCTGCTTACCGACTATACTTGGACGAGAAGGATGGAATGAATCAAAATGGTCTTCTCTCTGAGCAGATATAGAAGAGACTGCCCTTCTTCTTCCCAGAATGCTTTTCACCTTCTCATGGGTGGGGAAAACAAGAAATTACACAAAGGAGGAAATTACTAACACTGGCCACTAGATGGCACCTGGAGCACTAATTACTTGCATAGAAAATAATGTCACAAATCTCAGTCTATAACATTACGCCTATGAGCAGCACACTAGCGCTGACCCAATTACCCTAATATAGACATGTAATATATAAAAATTTACGGTAGACAATGACTATCACAAATAAAAGGTCTATTTTATGGTAAAACTATGTTATTACCAAAAAAAAAATAGCTGAAACGTAAAAATGCTTATTTTTTTACTATTTATTTTCAAACTTTATGAATAAAAATTCTAAAATAGCAAAAAAGGTGTGTATAAATGCGATAAAAAAGAAACCTGCATTGTCTACGGAAAAAATGTCGCAAAAATCACATCGTTAGCTCAACAAATAAAAAATTTATAGCCATTTAACGAACACGTGCTAAGAATGGCTAAACAGTGTCTGGTCCTGAAGGTGCAAAATAGCCCGGTCCTGAACTGGTTAAAAGAAAAGATTGTGCTTCTTGATGCTGTTAACAGGTTTGTCCTCATATCTCCCCACCTCTTCCCCTTTACCCCCTCTCCCTTCAGCTTTTTTTTTTTTTCTCTCTATCTCTCCTCTTCTTTTCCTCAACAGGACCTTTGTTGTATATATTGTTTTGGTTGGATTTGACCACTGTTATATTGAAATTATCTTTCACCTAACTGTATGTTACTTCATTGTGAATGTGGCTGTATTTCTTTTATATATCTTGAATAAAAACCAGAATAAAAGAAAAATATGTGTATATATATTTTTTGTTTTACTACTTTTGTACAATAAAAACACTTTTAAGCAAAAATATTTGGTTTTTGCATCGCCACATCTGCTGGTATATTAGACTACACTTCTATTAATTCATTTAACCCTTTCAGGACCGAGCTCATCTTCAGGAACAGCCCCATTTTTTTCAAATCTGACATGTCATTTTATGTGGTAATAACTCTGGGAATGCTTTTGCCTAGCCAAGCGATTCTGAGATTATTATCTCGTGACATGTTGTACTTTATGTTCGTGGAAAAAATTTGGTCAATAAATTCATTGCTTATTTGTTAAAAACAACAAAATGTAACAAAATTATGATTTTTCTCATTTTAAATGTATCTGCTTGTAAAACAGATAGAAACTAGTTTGTGTGGTATTTTTATTTCACATATTCCTTATGTCTACTTTATATTTGCATAGTTTTTTGAATATTATTTTATTTTTCTAGGACTTTACAAGGCTTAGAACTTTAGCAGCAATTTCTCACATTTTCAAGAAAATTTCAAAAGGCTATTTTTCAAGGACCAATTCAGTTCTGAAGTGGCTTTGAGGGCCTTATGTACTGGATAGACCCCATAAATCATCCCATTTTAAAATCTGCACCCCTCAAATTATTCGGAACAGCATTCAGAAAGTTTCTTAACCCTTTAGGCGTTTCACAGGAATTAAAGCAAAGTAGAAGGGAAATTTACAAATGTAATTTTTTTTTGCCAAATTAATTTGTAATACATTTTTTTCTGTAACACAGAAGGTTTTACCACAGAAACGCAACTCAATATTTATTGCCAAGATTTTGCAGTTTTTAGAAATATCACACATGTGGCTCTAGTGTGGTAATGGACTGAAACTAGGGATGTCACGATACCAACATTTGGACTTCGCAATACTAAACGAAGTATCGGTTTCGATACCAATTCGATACTTTGCCAACCGTAATAAAAAAATTAAAAAAAGTTCTTACATTTTCTGATGTGAGGTGCATGGTGTGATGATGAATTTAACCTCCGTGCCTCACATTAATAGTAGTTAACCCCATCATGTTTCTCAGTCACAATGGGTTAATATGTAAGGTACATGATGGGGTTAATTATTATTAATGTGAGGCACATGGAGGTTAAATTCATCACACCTCGTGCCCCACAATAAGGCTCCAAGCACACGAACATGCTTTTGCGGCCGCATTCCCCCGATAATCCACAGGAGAATTGCGGCCCCATTCATACCTAGTTTTTACGGTCCGTGCATGGCCCGGGAGCCTGCACCGCAGAAAGAACGGACATGTCTTATTACGGCCGTCTTCTGAGGTCCTGGTTCATTGAAAATAATGTCCGCAGCCATGTGCATGGCTCGCGATTTGCGGGCGGCTCGCGGCTGACAGTCCGCTGCCAGCCGACCCGAGAATCATGGCCGTGCACATGGCTACGGTCGTGTGTATGAGGCCTAATAAGTGATAGAAAGCAGTTTTTATTTTATTTTTTTACAGCGTACACATCATAAATGATGCAAAAAAATTGTTGTGCAGGTTGTTACGGCCGCACCAATACTGATTGTGTGTATATTTTATGTATTGAGACTTATTTTAATGTTTATTGTAAAAGAGGTGTATGTGTATTTTTTTAAATTTAACATTACTTTGTTTTTACTTTATTTTTTAAGGTTTAATGTACTGGCATATAGCTATATACCAGTACATTAGCCTGTGTACGGATAGTACACAGACAGTTGTTAGGTATGCCCTAAAAGGAAATCTGGTCAGACAGCCCTGGGGTCCTTCAATAGACCCTGGGCTGTCTGCCCATATATGGTATGTCCCTCAATCGCGTCACAGGAATTCCATGTGACGCAGGGGCGTAACTAGGAATGACTGAGCCCCATAGCAAACTTTTGACTGGGGCCCCCCCTCCCCTGGGTATCACTCAACCCACCCTTGTAGATAGTGCCTCCCTATAAATTCCGCCACACAGCGCCCCCTATAGATGGCACCATACAGCCCCCTGTAGATAACGCCATACAGCCCTCCCCCTGTAGATAACGCCTTACAGCCCTCCCCCTGTAGATAACGCCTTACAGCCCTCCCCTGTAGATAACGCCATACAGCCCTCCCCCTGTAGATAACGCGATACAGCCCTCCCCTGTAGATAACGCCATACAGCCCTCCCCCTGTAGATAACGCCTTACAGCCCTCCCCCTGTAGATAACGCCTTACAGCCCTCCCCCTGTAGATAATGCCATACAGCCCTCCCCCTGTAGATAACGCCATACAGCCCTCCCCCTGTAGATAACGCCAGACAGACCCCCCTGTAGATAATGCCAGACAGACCCCCCTGTAGATAACGCCATACAGCCCTAAACCCCCCCTGTAGGTAACGCCATGCAGCCCCCAACAAAAAACGACCTATAGTTTGTCCTACAAAAGACATGCATCCACAGGATAGGGGATACATGTGTGATCGCTGGCAGTGATAAGGAGAACTGGGGACCGAAAGTCCCCCGAAGTTCTCCATGACAAACCTTGGACTTCCGGCATCTGCACAGTTCAATAAAAATAAAAGCCGCGCTGGTCACGCATGCGCACAAGCGTGACCGGTGCGCAAGTCATTTCTATGGAGCTGCAGACAGACCCCGGAAGTCCGAGGTTTGTCATGGGGGAACTTTAGGTCCCCCGTTCTCCTTATCGCTGCCAGTGATCACACATGTATCACCAATCCTGTGGATAGGGGATGCATGTCTTTTGTAGAAACAACCCCTTCAGTGGCGTTGCGCTGTAGCAGCCATAGCGGCTGCTAGCAGAGCCTCCGGCCATGGGAGGGGGCCCCGTGCCGGCGGGGGAAGCGGGCCCCGTGGCAGTCGCTACGGCTGCTACTGCGGTAGTTACGCCACTGCTGTGACGCGATCCAAGGGGCATCCCCCCTTCTCATTTTCTCCTGAATGCTGCAGTCCGCTGTGATCGCAGCATTCAGGAGAATAGCGGCAGGGATGAGAGGTTTCTCTGATCTCCACCAGCGGGGCTCACAGGAAGTGCGTACTCAGTCAGCATGAGGAGATGCGGCCGGCGCTGCACTAATGAGCGGCGGTTCAGGCACTGAAGACAAAACATTGGGGTGTTTTTCAGTGCGCCCGCCATGTTCTGTCTTCAGTACCGCCGCTCATTAGTGCAGCGCCGGCCGCATCGCATCATCCTGACCGCGCGCACATGTCAGGATTCAGGAGCGGGGCACTGGCTGTATTACACAGCCGCAGCCCTGCTCTCATACATTCATGTGTTACAATACTGAGCTGTGCACAGCTAAGTATCGAAATACATGAAATAACGGTATCGAACCGTTTGGGGATGCACAGTATCGAAACCGTATCGAAGTTTCGATGCATTTTGCATCCCTAACTGAAACACAGGCCTCAGAAGCAAAGGGGCACCTAGAGGATTTTGGGGCCTCCTTTTTTTAAAATATATTTTAGGCACCATGTCAAGTTTGAAGAGGTCTTGTGGTGCCAAAACAGTGGAAACTCTCCAAAAGTGACACGGTTTTAAAACTACACACCTCAAGGAATTTATCTAGGGCTATAGTTAGCATCTTGACTCCACAGGTCTTTTGCTATATTTATTGGAGTTTGTCTGTGAAATTGAAAATCTACTTTTTTTCAGAAAAAATATTAATTTTTACAAGTAATAAAGAATAAAAAGCACTCCAAAACTTTTAACGCTATTTCTCCCGATTACGGCAATACCCCATATGTGGTAATAAACTGCTGTTTGGACCCACGGCAGAGCTCAGAAGGGAAGGAGTGCCATTTGGATTTTGGAACGCAGATTTTGCTACCCCCTTAAGGGACCAAAACAGTGGAAACCCCCCAAAAGCCAGGGGCGTAGCTAGGGGGGGCAGGCGGGGCATGTGCCCCGGGCGCAACCCGGTGGTAGGGAAGAGGGGGCGCCGAAGAGCAGCTGATCGCTGCTGATAGGCGCCCCGTATGTGGGACACCTGCAGCAGCTTAGGAAGAGCCAGGACATTACGGCGTTCTGACTGGGGTCTGTAATTTATTTTTATGTTAATTACATTATACAGGGTGGGCCATTTATATGGATACACCTAAATAAAATGGGAATGGTTGGTGATATTAACTTCCTGTTTGTGGCACATTTGTATATGGGAGGGGGGAAACTTTTCAAGCTGGGTGTTGACCATGGCGGCCATTTTGAAGTCGGCCATTTTGTATCCAACTTTAGTTTTTTCAATGGGAAGAGGGTCATGTGACATATGAAACTTATCGAGAATTTCACAAGAAAAACAATGGTGTGCTTGGTTTTAACGTTACTTTATTCTTTCATGAGTTATTTACAAGTTTCTGACCACTTATAAAATGTGTTCAAAGTGCTGCCCATTGTGTTGGATTGTCAATGCAACCCTCTTCTCCCACTCTTCACACACTGATAGCAACACCGCAGAAGAAATGCTAGCACAGGCTTCCAGTATCCGTAGTTTCAGTTGCTGCACATCTCGCTATGCTGTCTATGCTGTGAAGATACGAGATGTGATGCCAATCTGAATCTTTGCCCCGGGTGCAGGAGAACCTAGCTACGCCTCTGCAAAAGCGATCCCTTTTTGGAAACCACCCCTCAAGGAATTTTTCTATGTGTTTTATTAACATTTTGACCCCACAGTTTTTTTTGCTGAATTTAGTGGAATTCGACTGTGAAAATGAAAATCTGAAAAAACATAGAAATGTTTAATTTTTACAATAAATAAAGGAGAAAAAGAACCCCAAAAATTGTAAAGCAATTTCTCCTGATTACGGAAATATGTCATATGGGGAAATAAACTGCTGGTTGGACCCACGCAGGATTTAGAAAGGTAGGTGCAATATTTGGCTTTTGGAGCTCAAATTTAGCTGGAATAGTTATTGGGGGTCATGTCGCATTTGCAAAGCCCCTGAGGTACCAGAATAGTGGAAACACCCCAAAACTGACCCCATTTGGAAAACTATACCCCTTAAGGAATCTATTTAGGGGTATAGTGAGCGTTTAGACCCCACAGGTCTTTGGCAGACTGTAATAGGATTAGGCCGTGAAAATGAATATCAACATTTCTTCCACAAAAATGTTGTTGAATTTTTTCATTTTCATAAAGGAGAAAAAGCACCCCAACATTTGTAAAGCAATTACTCCCAAGTAAGGCAATACCTAACGTGGTCATAAATGTTTCTTCATTAGAAATTAATTAACCGTTGGACTGATCAATTTTTTGCTCTTTCATTTTAGTGTAAGGGCTTATTGTTTGCGGGAGGAGTTGTAGGTTCTAGTGACACCATTTAAAATATCATTTAATGTCCTCGGAAACTGAAAATAAAATTCTTTGCAGGCTTAAATTGGAAAAAGCTGCGATTCCTCCATTGTTTTTTGGGTTTCGTTTTTACGGCTTTCACCGTGCGGTAAAAACGACAACTTAAATTTTTCCTGACACTTAATACGATTACGGTGATACCAATTTTATACAGTTTTTAAAAAAAAATATTTTACTACTTTTACAAAGTAAAAACTATTTGTAAAAAAAAAAACAAGACTTTTCACCACATTCCGAGAGCCATAACTTTTCTTATTTTTTGGTCGATTGAGTGGTGTGAGGGCTTATTTTTTGCGGGATGAGCTGTAGTTTTTATTGGTACCATTTTTTTAAAATCACTTTTTATTAAAAAAAACTTTTTTTAATCGAAGGTGACCAAAAATAGAGATTTTGGCGTTTTAAATTCTTTATTTTTACGGTGTTCACCATGTGAGTTAAATAATAGTATATTGTAATAGTTCTGACTTTTACGGATGCAGTGATACTAATTTTGTTTATTTTTTTCATTACTTTAGAGGAAAAATAGGAAAGGGTTTTTTTTTTGGACTTAAAAAATATATTCTATATTAATAATAACTTTATTTACTTTTTGTTTTTTGCACATGTTATTAGTCCCCCTAGGGGACTTGAACCAGCGATCATTAGATCGCTGGTACAATACACTGCAATACTAATGTATTGCAGTATAATGTCATTTTACAGGCTCTTGTAAGAGCGCGATCGCTGTTCCTGTCCGTTAGTTCCGGGTGTCAGCGCATGAGCCCGCTCCATGTATAACCCCCCGCACCACGACATGCTATTAAGTCGTGGTGCGCAAAGGGGTTAATGCGCAGCGGATGGTGCAAAGTGAAAATTTAAATTTTCCACTGATATGCCATTTTAACGCACAATATGTTGTGCCCAGTTTGTACCACTGAAGACAAATACCTCATACAATGTTGAGCGGGTTCTCCCGGGTATAAAATGTCGTATATGTGGACGTAAGCTGGTGTTTGGGCACGCTGTAAGGCTCAGAAGCGAGGGAGCGCCATTTGGCTTTTGGAGTGCAGATTTAGCTTGGTAATAGTTCTGTTTGGGGTTTTGCTGGTATTTCAGTTTATAATGTGGGGGCGTATGTAAGCTGGACAGAGTACATCAGGGCATAATAAGAGGGTATAATAATGTGGTAAATAAATAATAATTCATATATATGTGGCCAGTGTCGCACTGATAAATGGTGCCCAATCTTATCCGCTTTAGGAACGCCCTGCACAATTTCTGCTATATTCTGAGAGCCAGAACTTTTTTATTTTTTTCTCCACCGGAGCTGTGTGAGGGCTTATTTGTTGCGGTACAATCTGTAGTTTTTCATTGGTACAATTTTAGGGTACGTGTGATTTTGCAATCAATTTTTATTCGATTGTTTGTTTGTTTTTTTGCCAAGCAAGCACATTTTTTTTACAGTGTTCACTATGCGCTATAAATTACATTTTACTTTTATTCTGCGGGTTGATACGATTACGGCGATACCATTTGTATGTAATATTTTTTTGTTTTGTGGTGTTTGTGCAATAAAATCACTTTTCTGTAAAATTATTTTATTTTTTTTGTTACCATATTCTGAGACCCATAACTTTTTTTTATTTTTCATTCAAAAAATCTGTGTAAGCTCTTTTTTTTTGCAGAACGGGTTGTAGTTTACATTGGTACTATTTTGGGGTACATGCGACTTTTTGATCACTTTTTATTCTATATTTCGAGAGGGGTGGTGACCAAAAAACATAGTAATTCCGGCATTGTTCTTTAATCTGTTTTTTTGCGGTGTTCACCTTGCGGGAAAAATATTATATTTTTATAGTTTGGGTCGTTACGAACGCAGTGATACCAAATATGTGTACTTTTTTTAACGTTTCAATTTTTTTCCTATAATAAAAGTCTTACAGTGAAGGAAATAAGTATTTGATCCCTTTCTGATTTTGTAAGTTTGCCCACTGTCAAAGACATGAACAGTCTAGAATTTTTAGGCTAGGTTAATTTTACCAGTGAGAGATAGATTATATAAAAAAAATAAAAATAATCACATTGTCAAAATTATATATATTTATTTGCATTGTGCACAGAGAAATAAGTATTTGATCCCTTTGGCAAACAAGACTTAATACTTGGTGGCAAAACCCTTGTTGGCAAGCACAGCAGTCAGACGTTTTTTGTAGTTAATGATGAGGTTTGCACACATGTTAGATGGAATTTTGGCCCATTCCTCTTTGCAGATCATCTGTAAATCATTAAGATTTGAAGGCTGTCGCTTGGCAACTCGGATCTTCAGCTCCCTCCATAAGTTTTCGATGGGATTAAGGTCTGGAGACTGGCTAGGCTACTCCATGAACTTAATGTGCTTCTTTTTGAGCCACTCGTTTGTTGCCTTGGCTGTATGTTTCGGGTCATTGTCGTGCTGGAAGACCCAGCCACGAGCCATTTTTTTTTTTTTTTATTATTCAAAATTTTTATTGAGTTTCAGAACACAAAAGTTACAAAACATAGTGGAGGGGAAACCTCCACACCTTAAATAAAAAACAAACAAGGTCAGTGGACCAAAGCAAAAACAAACAAAACACCAAAGGGAAAATCAATAATGTGCATCACATCTCAACATGCAAAAGAATGGTCGGTGTACAACAATAGCATGAGTAATCCTAGAGGCATAACAGGAGGTACAACTAGACCACTTAATTCAAACAGAGAAGAAGAGGCACATTACCCTAGACAGGGGAAGAGAAAGTATAGAGAAAGGCCCCAAGAGAGGGAGGGATAGGAGGGAGGGAGGGAGGGGAGAGGACAAGGGGATCCTGGACTCCAGTTCCGGCGTATTATGAATGAAAATCAGCAGCGAGCAAAAGCCATAATACATTTCACAGGGGCATAAGCCGACTCAGGTGACAGCCGTGAGATAGGAAGGAGAAGAAAGAAACACTATCCAGGGAGACCATGTAGACGTGTATTTTACCACAGCTTCCGGGGAGTGAGCCACCAAGTGTTCCATTCGCTGTATCAAGGCAACTTCCCGAAACCACTCATCTAATGTTGGGGGTATGGCCGTTTTCCACCTGCGCGGGATCACTGATTTTGCCGCCTGAAGAAGATGTCTAGTTAGGGAGCTTTTATAAACGTGTATTGGCATCGGGAACATTATGTAATGGCCGGAAGGAGGTGAAGGGAAGGTGAGCCCTAATCTACCCACCGCCCTGTCCCTGCCTACTTGCAACGACTCGCCCTAGGCGACGAGGTACAACTGGGCGGCGGTCCCTACGCTGTCTAAGTGCACAGGAAAACAAACAGGGAACATGCAAGGGAAGGGGCAGTAGCCACGGAACGCCACGAGGAAACGGAGCGGCGAACGGACAGTCAGGACCAGGACGAAGTGAGTACACCCAAGCGGGCAAGGAGACAGAAGCAAGCCAGGGGCAAAGCAAAGCAGGTCAAGCAGAACTGCAGCAAGGCAGAAGCACGGCAGAAGCAGGCTGGAGCAAGCAGCAGTGGGGCCAGGAATCCAAAAGAATTACAAGCACTGAGGGAGAGAACAGGGCAGGTAATAAAGGACAGGGGGCGGAGCTAACTCCGACAGACCAGGCCGCGATAGGCTCTCCCACTCCTGAGCCTGCCACCCTGGTTGGTGGGAGATGGTGTCAGTCGAACAGGTCTGGCCTCAGGTGTGGATTGATTAATCCCAGGAGTATACCTAGATGAAGTACCTGGCAGATCCCTAACAGTACTCCCCCTTTTATGAGGGGCCACCGGACCCTTACTAAGGGGACCCGGTTTAGTGGGGAAGAGAAGGTGGAACCTCCTGATCAATACCCCAGCGTGAACATCACGGGCAGGTACCCAAGTCCTCTCCTCCGGCCCGTATCCTCTCCAATGGACCAGGTACTGGAGGGAGCCCTGGACCATCCTACTGTCCATAATCTTGGCCACCTCGAATTCCACCCCCTCAGGGGTGAGAACGGGAACAGGAGGTATCCTCGAGGGGGACCAGGACGGGGAGCAGCGTTTAAGGAGGGAGGCATGGAAGACGTCATGTATGCGAAATGATGGGGGGAGCTCCAGACGGAAGGATACAGGGTTGAGGACTTCAATGATCTTATAAGGTCCAATAAATCGGGGAGCAAACTTCCTGGACGGGACCTTAAGGCGCAAGTTCCTGGACGACAACCAGACCAAATCCCCGACGACAAACCGGGGGTTAGCAGAACGTCTACTATCCGCCTGAATCTTTTGTGCGCTCTGGGACGCCTCTAGGTTCTTCTGAACCTGGGCCCAGACAGTGCACAGTTCCCGATGAACATCCTCTACCTCAGGATTATTGGAACAACCAGGGGAGACGGAGGAGAATCTTGGGTTAAACCCGAAATTACAGAAAAACGGGGAGACCCCTGACGAGTTACTGACCCGGTTATTCAAGGAAAATTCAGCAAGGGGAAGGAATGAGACCCAATCGAATTGACAGTCAGAGATGAAACACCTTAAATATTGTTCCAGGGATTGGTTGGTCCTTTCCGTTTGGCCATTAGTTTCGGGATGGAAGGCGGAGGAGAAGGACAGATCAATCTCCAACTTTTTACAAAAAGCTCTCCAAAATAAGGAAACAAATTGTACCCCTCTGTCAGAAACGATATTGACTGGGGCCCCATGGAGACGCAGGATGTGTTTCACAAACAAAGAAGCTAACGTCTTGGCGTTAGGTAGCTTCTTAAGGGGCACAAAGTGGCACATCTTGCTGAAGCGGTCGACAACCACCCACACCACCGACTTGCCCTGAGATGGAGGCAAATCGGTGATAAAATCCATGGAGATATGGGTCCAAGGTCTCTGGGGAATGGGCAAGGAACGTAGTAGGCCTGCAGGTCGGGACCTAGGGGTTTTGGACCTAGCGCAAACCTCACAAGCGGCGACGTAAGCCCTAACGTCTTTAGGCAACCCAGGCCACCAATAGTTTCTGGTAATGAGGTGTTTGGTGCCCAAGATGCCAGGATGACCAGATAGAGCGGAGTCATGGTTTTCCCTGAGTACCCTCAGCCGGTATTGCAGGGGAACAAACAGTTTGTCCCCAGGGACGTTCCCGGGAGCTGCACCCTGATCAGCCGCGATATCAGAAGCTAAATCAGAATCCGTGGCAGAGACGATTATACCAGGGGGTAAAATACAAGCAGGATCCTTCTCAGAAGGAGGATTGGCCATGAAACTACGTGACAGAGCATCAGCCTTAATATTCTTGGACCCAGCCCTATAGGTAACCAAGAAATTAAATCTGGTAAAGAATAGTGCCCACCGAGCTTGTCTAGGATTAAGCCTCCGGGCCGATTCTAGGAAAACCAGATTCTTGTGATCCGTAAGGACCGTTACCTGGTGTCTGGCCCCCTCCAGGAAGTGCCGCCACTCCTCAAAAGCCCATTTAATGGCTAGAAGTTCGCGGTTGCCAATATCATAGTTACTCTCCGTGGGCGAAAACTTCCTAGAGAAGTAAGCACAGGGGCGGAGATGGGTGAGGGAGCTGGTACCCTGGGACAAGACGGCCCCCACTCCCACCTCGGAAGCGTCAACCTCCACAATAAATGGCTCCTCTTGGTTGGGCTGAATCAGCACGGGGGCCGAGATAAAGCACTTCTTGAGGGTCTCAAAGGCCTGGACGGCCTCAGGGGGCCAATGGAGGACATCAGCACCCTTGCGGGTAAGGTCCGTAAGAGGCTTAGCGACGACCGAGAAGTTGGCAATAAATCTCCTGTAATAGTTGGCGAACCCTAAAAAACACTGTAACGCCTTAAGGGAGGCAGGTTGGACCCATTCCGCCACAGCCTGAACCTTGGCAGGGTCCATGCGGAATTCATGAGGAGTGAGGATTTGCCCTAAAAATGGTATCTCCTGTACCCCAAAGACACATTTTTCAGTCTTAGCAAACAGATTATTCTCCCGAAGGACCTGGAGCACCTTCCTGACATGCTCCACGTGGGAGGACCAGTCCTTGGAAAACACCAGTATGTCATCAAGGTACACAACAAGAAAATTACCCAGGTACTCTCTCAGGATTTCATTAATAAAATTCTGGAAGACAGCAGGGGCATTACACAACCCAAAGGGCATGACATAAGACATTCATTACCCCATTTGGTGAGATCCCCAGTATTCCAATCAAACGTGGGATTATGCAACTGCAACCAGGGAAGACCTAATACCAGATCAGACGATAATCCCTGCATCACCAGTACAGAGCACTGCTCCAAATGCATGGAGCCAACAAGGAGTTCAAAAACAGGAGTATGCTGAGTAAAATAACCATTAGCAAGGGGAGTTGAGTCGATTCCTACTACAGGGATAGGATAAGGTAAATCAATACAAGGCATCTTTAGAGACATAGCAAATTCCGCAGACATGATATTAGCAGATGACCCTGAATCCACGAAAGCACTGCCCGTGGCAGCCCGGCCAGCAAACGAGACCTGAAAGGGAAGCAAAATTTTATTGCGTTTCACATTAACGGGAAATACCTGTGCGCCCAAGTGACCTCCCCGATGATCACTTAGGCGCGGAAGTTTTCCGGCTTCTTATTCTTGCGCCTGGGACAGGTGTTCAGTAGATGCTTGTCGTCCCCACAGTAGAAGCAGAGACCATTCATTCTGCGAAACTCCCTACGTTGTCGAGGGGACATGGAGGCCCCGAGTTGCATAGGTACCTCCGAGTCCTCCGTGGAGGGGCGAGGAGACGGGACCTCGGGGGGGATCGCAGAAAAGTCAGAGGGGAGCACACTGAAGCGTTCTAGCTGACGTTCCCTGAGACGTCGGTCAAGTCGTACTGCTAGGGCCATAACCTGGTCAAGGGAGTCAGAAGAGGGGTAGCTAACCAGCAGATCCTTCAGGGCGTCAGATAATCCTAACCTAAACTGGCACCTTAGGGCCGGATCGTTCCACTGAGAAGCTACGCACCACTTCCTAAAATCAGAACAGTATTCCTCAACCGGTCTCCTACCCTGACGTAAGGTCACCAGCTGACTCTCGGCTAAGGCAGTCCTGTCAGTCTCGTCGTAAATGAGTCCGAGGGCAGAGAAAAAACGATCAACAGAGGAAAGTTCAGGGGCGTCAGGAGCCAAGGAGAAGGCCCACTCTTGGGGCCCTTCCTGGAGTCGGGATATGATGATACCCACCCGCTGGTTCTCGGAACCTGAGGAGTGGGGCTTTAGGCGGAAATACAGTCTGCAACTCTCCCGGAAGGAGAGAAACGTCTTACGGTCCCCTGAGAACCGGTCAGGTAACTTGAGGTCGGGTTCTAGAGGTGAGGTGAGGGGTACTACTAAAGCAGCGTCACCCTGATTGACCCTTTGGGCCAGGGCCTGGACCTGTAGGGAGAGGCCCTGCATCTGCTGGGCCAGGGTCTCAAGGGGGTCCATGATAGCGTCAGCGTAGGAGAAATGGTAGACTAGGTAAGGGCTTGTAATTATGTAATGGCCGGAAGGAGGTGAAGGGAAGGTGAGCCCTAATCTACCCACCGCCCTGTCCCTGCCTACTTGCAACGACTCGCCCTAGGCGACGAGGTACAACTGGGCGGCGGTCCCTACGCTGTCTAAGTGCACAGGAAAACAAACAGGGAACATGCAAGGGAAGGGGCAGTAGCCACGGAACGCCACGAGGAAACGGAGCGGCGAACGGACAGTCAGGACCAGGACGAAGTGAGTACACCCAAGCGGGCAAGGAGACAGAAGCAAGCCAGGGGCAAAGCAAAGCAGGTCAAGCAGAACTGCAGCAAGGCAGAAGCACGGCAGAAGCAGGCTGGAGCAAGCAGCAGTGGGGCCAGGAATCCAAAAGAATTACAAGCACTGAGGGAGAGAACAGGGCAGGTAATAAAGGACAGGGGGCGGAGCTAACTCCGACAGACCAGGACGCGATAGGCTCTCCCACTCCTGAGCCTGCCACCCTGGTTGGTGGGAGATGGTGTCAGTCGAACAGGTCTGGCCTCAGGTGTGGATTGATTAATCCCAGGAGTATACCTAGATGAAGTACCTGGCAGATCCCTAACACATGAATAAAAGAGCTGCTTCCGGAGAGTTGGGGACACATACTCCAGTAACCTCCACTATTAATTTAAGTACCGCATCCCAAAAACTCCTCAACAAGGGACAACTCCACCAGACATGTGACATGGAGCCTCCCGCAGCACCACAGCGCCAGCATTTGTCAGGCACAGACGGATACCATTTATGAAGCGCAGCCGGGACCCTATACCATCTAGAGACAATTTTGTAGCTAGTTTCCTGGGCTCTAATGGCTATAGAGGCTTTTTGTGAGAGGGAGAAACACCTCTTGTGCGTCAGTAAATGTAGTATGTAATTCTCTCTCCCAGGCCCCACAGAAGGAGGGGAGTAGTTGGGAACGCTGTGAAAGGAGTAATTTATATATTGTGGATATGGTATGGGTAGGGGGCTGGGAGGAGACACATAGGCGCTCAAAGTCCGTCAACACCCTATGAAGATGTGCGCGTCGGTTAACTGCTCCATAAAAATGTTTTAACTGGGCATATTCATAAATATGGCGAGTGAGGGGCACGGCATCGGGATAGATGGAGGTTAGGGGGAGAAGAGAGGAAGCGGAGAGGACCTGAGCAAAATACATGGGGTCGGTGGATGACCTGCCTAGGAAGGAGCGACCAGCTTTACCAGCAGGAAAGTATGGATTATCTGTGATAGGAGTTAAAGGACCCAGAGGATCTATAAGCGTACTTCCAGGCCCTAAGGACCTCAATGCCATGAGGGTATGGTAAACAACAAAGGAGGCTTGAGTCGGTCTATTCCCGGGCAGGATCCACGGCAGGGATGATAGGGTACTGGGACATAGTTGTTGAGCCAAACGGACCCACAATTTTGATTCACGGTTATGAAAAAAATCTAAAACCCGTGCGTGAGTTGCCGCCAGATAGTAGAGCCGACGATCCGGCAGACCAACCCCACCCGTACCCCTGGAACGAGTCAGCAGAGCCCGGCTCAAACGTGGACGACCAGTTGGCCAAATGAAGGAGCCGAAGCATCGCTGAAGCCGCAACCAATAGGAGGATGGGATAGAGATGGGGATCGTCTGCAGGAGATAAAGTAAGCGGGGGAGGAGAGACATCTTAATAATATTGATACGACCAAACCAGGAAAACTCAGTCTTATGCCAGGAATTAAGATCAGTTCGAATCTTGGCCAGTAGGGGGATAAAATTATTTGTAAACAATTGTGTAAGATCCCCACTTATACGGGCACCCAAATATGTAATACCTCTGGAGGGCCATGAAAAGGGGAAATTACTTTGGAGAAGCGATACTAACGGGCCTGGAAGAGAAACATTTAATGCCTCAGACTTGGAGAAATTAATTTTGAAATTAGACCATGTTCCAAAACGAGACAACTCGGACATCAGTGAAGGAAGAGAGACATGAGGGTCTGTGAGAT
Source organism: Rhinoderma darwinii (assembly GCF_050947455.1). Taxonomy (NCBI): domain Eukaryota; kingdom Metazoa; phylum Chordata; class Amphibia; order Anura; family Rhinodermatidae; genus Rhinoderma; species Rhinoderma darwinii. Next base: position 249,509,500 of record NC_134691.1, read on the forward strand.
AGATCAATAGGTCATCAGCAAATGCTGAGCACTTGTATTCCTTCCCTCCAATATTAATACCCTTAATATCCGTGTTGCTCCGAATGGAGGCCATGAGGTGTTCCATAACCAGGACATACAACAGGGGGGATAGGGGACAGCCCTGTCGTGTGCCATTATAAATAGGGAAAGGTGCCGAGAGGGAGCCATTTATCTTAATTTGGGCCGAAGGCGTGCGATACAATGCCATAATTTTTCCCAAAAGAGAGGGTCCTATTCCCACATGCCGAAGGGTTTGGTAAAGGGCAGGCCACGATATTCTGTCAAACGCCTTTTCAGCATCTAGGGATAGGATCATGAGCGGAATTCGGTTAGTCTGGGCGTGGTGAATGATATCGAAAGTTTTAAGGGTGTTGTCACGGGCCTCCCGACCAGGCACAAACCCCACCTGGTCCGGGTGGATTAGGTCAGGCAGGTATTTATTCAATCTATTGGCGAGCAATTTAGCGTAAATTTTTAGGTCTACATTGAGCAAGGAGATGGGACGATAACTGGATCATAGTTGAGGGTCCTTACCCGGCTTAGGGATAACCACGACATGAGCCAAGGTGGAGCTAGAAGGAAACAGGACCTCCGGGGAAATAGAGTTAAAAGCTAACAACAACAGCGGTAGCAACCGGTCCGCCAACACCTTGTAAAACTTGGCAGTGTAGCCATCCGGGCCAGGACTCTTTCCCCCAGGAAGCTCGGTTATAACCATGAGGAGCTCCGAGGAAGTGAAATCCATATCAAGTTCCTCAGCTATCTCCCCCGACAACTGTGTGAAGGGAGATGGGAAAGAGTCCCGGTCCGGCTGATGGGAGGGGGCGGAGGTGGGAGGGTCAAGGTTGTAAAGATCCGAGAAAAAACTATGGAAGCACTCCGCTATCTCTGGGGTCGTGTGAACAACTTGGCCAGAAGGAGCCTTAGTATTTGGGATGTGTGACTGGGCGATTCTATTTTTTAAAGCTCTGGCCAACATACGTCCGCTCTTATTGCCAAACTCGTAGAATTTACTGCGACAGACTTGGAGAGCGCGCTGCTGGGCAGAGTCCAACAGCCGTCTAGCGTCTTGTCGGGCAACCTGTAACTCCCTTAAAATCGGAAGAGACAGCGCACGTTTGTGAGCCAGTTCAAGAGCGCTAATTTTTTGGAGAGCAACTTTAAGGGAGTGGGCCCTTTCTCTTTTAAGCCGCGCCCCGTGTTTTATGAGGACTCCCCTGAGAACGCATTTAAGGGCTTCCCACCGAACCAATGGGGACGTGTCATCCTGGGCATGATCAAGTGTGAAATGTTCCACTGTTTGAAGCAAATCAGCCTGGCACACCCCATCCAGGAGCAGGGACTCATTCAGTCTCCAAGTCCAGGGGCCTTTAGTAATGAAGGGGAGATGTAAGGTGCAATATACCGGGGCATGGTCAGACCACAGGATACTGCCAATGGACGTAGAGGCTACCCAGGGGAGGGCATGTTGCTGAAGGAAAATGTAATCCAAGCGACTGTAGGTGCCATGCGGATGGGAGTAAAAACTATAATCCTTATCCGCGGGATGTTGAATGCGCCATGCATCACACAGTTGCAGTTGTAGGAGAGCTCGCTTCGCTCGCCTAATAGCACCATATGCAACACTAGAGCGACCAGTAGAATTATCCACAGTCGGATCCAGAGTAAGGTTAAAGTCTCCACACAGCACCACAGTCCCCCGGACCACCGGAAGGGCGGTTGCTATAAGATGAAGAATGAAGGGCACCTGACCCTGGTTAGGAACATAAGCGTTAATCACCGTGAATTCCCTCCCACCAATATTAAGCACTAAGATGAGGTATCTCGCATCGGGATCCGCAACAAGATTGACAACCTGATGGGGGAGAGACTTGTGGAGGGCTATGGCAACTCCACACGATCTGGAAAGGGGATTATTACTGAAATGCCACGTAGTGTAATGTTTGTGCTTGATAGTAGGGGTATGTCCCTCTTTAAAATGTGTTTCCTGGAAGCATGCGATGTGTACCTTACGCTTGTGTAGATGGTGTAAGATTTGCGCCCGCTTTTCAGGAACATTCAGCCCCTTCACGTTGAAGGAGGCAATAGTAAGGTCAGCCATGGATGCAGACTAAACGGCTCGCTGAGGTATGCCGGGTAGCGCACAAAGGCTCGGAGTCCAGGATCGCCAGGAGGGAAGCAGAGGAGGGAAACAAGCTAGGAGTAAAGAACAGAGCATTAGAAAAAAACACAGACATAAAATCAAACCAAAAAGGCAGTACAAAAACCCCTGCCGCACAAGCTACGCGCACAATTACGGAGGACCAAAAATTCGGTCCAAAACCTACAGGGGGAAGGTGGCAACTACGCATAAGAGTTATCCGCACTCCTTAGCGTACAATAATATAAGTATTAACAGCTTAACATCATTTACACATTTTAAATAACGAGAGAGGAAGACATTGGAAGGCATCTGAAGGAAATACAAGAGCAACAAGTAATCTTGAAATCAGACCACCAGTAAGTAACAGGAGGAATTCCAGGAGCGGCAGTCCGGGTCATCACGCCGAACGGGCGGATTCCATGGGTGGAGTAGGGTCCCGATCTTGTCGGCGCCTAGATCGTCTGCGAGGTCCACGCGGAGGGCGACCCTCCACCACAGCCAGGGGCCCAGAGAACGGGCGTCTCCCCCGCGATCCCCCACCAGCAGAGGATAACAACGAGGGCCACTCCGGTAGCGCAACATGAGGAAGGTTCAAGTCCCGCAAAAAAACAGGCAAGTCAGCCGGGGATCGCACAGTGTAGGTACGGCCCTCCTGTCGGACCATCAGGGCAAACGGGAAGCCCCACCTGTAGATGATGTCCCGATTCCGAAGCACCTCCAGCAGGGGTTTGAGAGCAGCTCTTTGCGCCAGCGTATGTCGAGACAAATCCGGCAAAATACGTAACTGCGTGCCTTGGTGGAGAATGATGGGCTGCCGTCGGATTTTGCCACGAGCCATTTTTAATGTCCTGGTGGAGGGAAGGAGGTTGTCACTCAGGATTTGACGGTACATGGCTCCATCCATTCTCCCATTGATGCGGTGAAGTAGTCCTGTGCCCTTAGATTTTGCATGGAGCCCCAGATCGATGTCGATTGACAGTCATTTTGTATGTCTTCCGATTTCTTACTATTGCACCAACAGTTGTCTCCTTCTCACCCAGCGTCTTACTTATGGTTTTGTAGCCCATTCCAGCCTTGTGCAGGTCTATGATCTTGTCCCTGACATCCTTAGAAAGCTCTTTGGTCTTGCCCATGTTGTAGAGGTTAGAGTCAGACTGATTAATTGAGTCTGTGGACAGGAGTCTTTTATACAGGTGACCATTTAAGACAGCTGTCTTTAATACAGGCACCAAGTTGATTTGGAGCGTGTAACTGGTCTGGAGGAGGCTGAACTCTTAATGGTTGGTAGGGGATGAAATACTTATTTCTCTGTGCACAATGCATATAAATATATATAATTTTGACTATGTGATTTTCTTTTTTTTAAAATATATAATCTATCCCTCACTGGTAAAATTAACCTAGCCTAAAAATTCTAGACTGTTCATGTCTTTGACAGTGGGCAAACTTACAAAATGAGCAAGGGATCAAATACTTATTTCCTTCACTGTATATGAAAAAAAGCATTTTTTGTTTTTGTAATTTATAACCTCTGGCTGGTCCTCATAGGCTTCTGTGCATGGCAGACCCAGAGGCCGTTGTATGGTGTCCGGTTTTGCCATGACAACTGACGGCAGCACCCACAATCGGTCCCCGGGAAAGTTTGTTATAGCAACAAACTTTCCAGTTTGTTATAGCAACAAACTTTCCAGTTTGTTATAGTAACAGACTGTCCCTGCGATCACATGATCGGGACCTGAACCAATCCGGTCCCGATCTTGTCTCCGTGACCAGAGGCAGGGTTAAAGAGGCTCTGTCACCACATTATAAGTGCTCTATTGTGTACATGATGTGATCGGTGCTGTAATGTAGATTACAGCAGTGTTTTTTATTTAGTAAAACGATCATTTTTTACGGAGTTAAGACTTATTTTAACTTTATGCTAATGACTTTCTTAATGGACAACTGGGCGTGTTTTTTACTTTTTGGCCAAGTGGGCGTTGTACAGAGGAGTGTATGACGCTGACCAATCAGCGTCATACACTTCTCCCCATTCATTTACACAGCACATAGCGATATAGCTAAATTTCTATGTGCAGCCACATACACACACATTAATGTTACTGCAATGTCCTGCCAGGACGTGATGTCTATTTAGAATCCTGACACTTCGCTAACACAATCCCGACACTACAGCACAGCAAGCGTAATCTCGTTCTAAATTACAGTTTACAGCGTAATCTCGCGAGATTACGCTTGCTGTGCTGTAGTGTCGGGATTGTGTTAGCGAAGTGTCAGGATTCTGAATAGACTGGCTGGCTGGAGGTAATGTATATTCATTGTCAGAACACTGCAGTAACGTTAATGTGTGTGTATGTGGCTGCACATAGCGATATAGCTACACTACCGTTCAAAAGTTTAGGGTCACTTAGAAATTTCCTTATTTTTGCAAGAAAAGCACAGTTTTTTTCAATGAAGATAACATTAAATTAATCAGAAATACACTCTATACATTGTTAATGTATTAAATGACTATTCTAGTTGAAAACGTCTGGTTTTTAATGCAACATCTACATAGGTGTATAGAGGCCCATTTCCAGCAACCATCACTCCAGTGTTCTAATGGTACATTGTGTTTGCTAACTGTGTTAGAAGGCTAATGGATGATTAGAAAACACTTGAAAACCCTTGTGCAATTATGTTAGCACTGCTGTAAACCGTTTTGCTGTTTAGAGGAGCTATAAAACTGACCTTCCTTTGAGCTAGTTGAGAATCTGGAGCATTACATTTGTGGGTTCGATTAAACTCTCAAAATGGCTGGAAAAAGAGAGCTTTCATGTGAAACTCGACAGTCTATTCTTGTTCTTAGAAATGAAGGCTATTCCATGCGAGAAATTGCCAAGAAACTGAAGATTTCCTACAACGGTGTGTACTACTCCCTTCAGAGGACAGCACAAACAGGCTCTAACCAGAGTAGAAAGAGAAGTGGGAGGCCCCGCTGCACAACTGAGCAACAAGACAAGTACATTAGAGTCTCTAGTTTGAGAAATAGACGCCTTTTCATTAAATAGTACCCGCAAAACGCCATTGTCAACGTGTACAGTGACAGAGGCGACTCCGGGATGCTGGCCTTCAGGGCAGAGTGGCGAAGAAAAAGCCATATCTGAGACTGGCTAATAAAAGGAAAAGATTAATATGAGCAAAAGCACACAGACATTGGACAGAGGAAGATTGGAAAAAAGTGTTATGGACAGACGAATCAAAGTTTGAGGTTTTTTGGATCACACAGAAGAACATTTGTGAGACGCAGAACAACTGAAAAGATGCTGGAAGAGTTCATGGTGGAGGTAATGTGATGGTCTGGGGTTGCTTTGGTGCTGGTAAAGTGGGAGATTTGTACAAGGTAAAAGGGATTTTGAATAATTAAGGATACCACTCCATTTTGCAACGCCATGCCATACCCTGTGGACAGCGCTTGATTGGAGCCAATTTCATCCTACAACAGGACAATGACCCAAAGCACACCTCCAAATTATGCAAGAACTATTTAGGGAAGAAGCAGGCAGCTGGTATTCTATCTGTAATGGAGTGGCCAGCGCAGTTACCAGATCTCAAACCCATAGAGCTGTTGTGGGAGCAGCTTGACCGTATGGTACGCAAGAAGTGCCCATCAAGCCAATCCAACTTGTGGGAGGGCCTTCCGGAAGCATGGGGTGAAATTTCTCCCGATTAACTCAGCAAATTAACAGCTAGAATGCCAAAGGTCTGCAATGCTGTAATTGCTACAAATGGAGCATTCTTTGACGAGAGCAAAGTTTGAAGGAGAAAATTATTATTTCAAATAAAAATCATTATTTCTAACCTTGTCAATGTCTTGACTATATTTTCTAGTCATTTTCATTTGATAAATATAAGTGTGAGTTTTCATGGAAAACACAAAATTGTCTGGGTGACCCCAAACTTTTGAACGGTAGTGTATATTAAGTACTAATATCCCCCCCCTTGCCATTCAGTTTACCCGACACAACACGCACTGTCCACAAAATTATTACGTTCCAGAATGAATCTCAGCTGCAGCATCAGGTGACAAATTCAGACCCCGTCTCTCCACCCACATGGACCAGATTTTATCATTGATGTGTTCAGCATTCCTAGCTGTCTAGATATATTTTTCCATACGTGTTAGCCACGTGACTTTACTACAAAATTCCAATAGCGTAGGTGGTCGATCATCCACCCAATGTTGTGCAATAAGCTTCCTAGCCGTATACAACATACGAGCAACCGCTAAGTTTACATGTTCAGAAACAGACATATCCTCCATGTATCCCAAAACACATACAAACGGCGTGAAATCCACCGACACCTGGTATACAGAAGAGATAGTGTCCACTACCTCAGACCAAAACTGTCACAGCTGCACACATTGCCACATCGCCACATCATATGTATCAATGTGCCAGGTTCCCCACCACATCTGGGACAGTCGGGGGAATCCCTGAGGCCAATATCAGTCAGAAATGCTTGTGTTCTATAAAACAAATGTATTAGAAATATATGAGAAATATGGTGTGCTTCATTCATAGACAATTTAGGAATCCGCAACAATATATCCCCCCGCTGACTTTCTTCTATGGGCCCAAGATCTCTTTCCCATTTACTCCTTAACAAGGAAGGAAAACCAGCTAAGAATCTTGTAAAAAGGCTTTTGTACAGAAGGGATATAAGACCAGATGTACGATTGGCCTTGCTAATAACTCCTATCAGGACATTGTCCGTTACTGTGACAGCAGTATTGCTATTCTCCATTCCATACGCATGACGCACCTGAAGATATTTACAAAATTGAGTATGGGGACGACCAAATTCAGATTGCATACAGGAGAATAGCTTCAGTTCCTGATTTTCCAACAACTGCTCTATTCTACGTACCCCTTTGTTCTTCCACGTAGCAAAATCTGTCAGTGTTCATATGAGATAACCAAGTTCTATCCCAAATAGCTGTATATTGTGTACATCCTTTAATACCTTGTATAGTTCTAACACACCACTATATTTTGTGCATCAAATATAATGTCGGATATTTTTTTGTATGCCGTTGGAATTTATGTGCCTCTAGCGCCTCATACAGGGAATCTGAACATAAGAAGTGTTGTAGCAAGAGCCTAACGGAATCCGCTGATTCATCAATATCCCAACCTTTCAGATGCTGCAGCTGAGAAGCCAAATTGTATAATCGAGGATTAGGAACAGCCAGACCTTCATCCGTTGATCTCTTTGCAGAGTTTCCAACTTTTTGCGTGCATGCCACGTATTCCAAATGAGGGATCTAAACAATCTGTTGACCTTATAGAAAAAGCGTTGTGGTAACCATATAGGTGCATTGTGTAAAAGATATAACAATTGGGGCATCCATATCGTTTTAATTAAATTACATCTGCCAATGACTGAAAGATATAATTTACGCCAAACATCAAGCTTAAAGGGAATGTGTCGCTAGAGTTTTTTTAGTTTTTTTAGTTAAACAATTATTATTTGAGTGATGACACATTTTTTTCACAAGTCAGGAAATATTATAAATTAGATTCTAATTTGTAACATTCCCATGTGCTGGGCACTAGAAGGAGCAGTTCCCAAAATTGCAGCATGGTCATTGTGGTAAAGCAACCTCATTGCTTTATGCTGCAAATTTGGGGTAGACACACTCGCTCTAGTTTCCTCACACAATCCCCCCTCCCTTATTCTGGCTAGTGCCAGGAGAAGGAGGGGTTTGAATCTTCAAACCACCTACACTGTGTGTCGCCATTTTTTGAGTGGCTGCACAGTGTAGGAGGATTAGATACAGTGCTCAGGAGACCGTATAACACGAACATAATACACACATCACATACACAAACATAAATTACCTGCTCCTGCCGCCGCTGTCACCTCTGCTCCTATGCCTTGCGCCTTCGCTTCCTTGAACATATGGCCGGAAGCCGCGACCGGAAGTCGTCATCTTACTGTCCGGCAGCGGCTTCCGGTCCACAAGAAAATGGCGCCGGATTTCGCTCTGCGAACGAGCTTCGTTTTGGTCTGTGTGGGAACGGCGCATGGGCCGTTCCCACACAGACGGCGTACGCTGCAGAGAATGGAACGGCTCCCGTTCGCATTCTCTATGGGGTTGAATGTGCCGTATTCCATCTCTGTGTGTGTCGTTAATCGACACATACGGAGATGAAAAAAAAATGGCAGCTCCCATAGAGAAGTAAAAGTAAGAAAAAAGTAGAACACAAGAACACAAATAAATAAAATTTATGTTAATATCATACTAAAAGCAATATTATAAAAAAAAAAAATCATGACACCTTCCCTTTAAGTTTAAATCGGGCCAGTAAAGGTGTTAAATTAAATTTTTCAAAGTCCTCCAAGTTCAATGAGACTTCCACACCCAAGTATTAAAAAGATGTGACACACTTCATAGGGAGATCTTCACATGGCACCTGTATGTGTGTATCATCCACCCTCATCAGAACAGACTTGGACCAGTTGATAATCAATCCGGAAAACCGACCAAACTCCCCAATAGCAGACATGGCTGCATACAAGGAAGCAGCATCATCCTCCAAAAACAGTAACATGTCATCAGTGTATAATGCTAGTTTATTCTCCTGCCTTCAATGGTGAAACCCGACAATATCTACCGAACCCCGAATTAAAACTGCTAACGGCTCTATAGCTATGGCAAAAAGTAACGGAGAAAGCGAGCAACCCTGTCGTGTACCTCTACCCAATGGAAATGTGTCGGTCATAAAATTATTCACGCTAATTCTAGCCACAGGTCTATGATGCAACATCTTAATCTATGAAATCGAATCTCCGAAGCCCATTTTCCTAAGCACTGCCCATAAGTATGCCCGTTCCACACTATCAAAGGCTTTTGCTGCATCCAAAGAGCAAAGCACCCTTCTGCCTGAATTATCAGCTGGAAGTTGTAGATTTAGGAATAACCTTCTGAGATTTATAGCTGTAGGCATAAAGCCAGTTTGATCAGGATGTATGACCTTCGTGATTACCCTGGAGAGGCGAACGGCTATGGCCTTAGTTATCATTTTAATGTCTACTGGCAATAGAGATATCGGTCTATAAGAGTCTGCGAGCAGAGGATCTTTACCAGGTTTCAAGAGAACCACAATCACTGCCTCTCACGAGCACATTACGTACTTAATGGACGGAACTTATTTCGGCCGCAAGTCTCGGACCGAACACACTGCAGGGAGCCGGGCTCCTAGCATCAGTTATGTAGTATGCTAGGAGTCCCTGCCTCTCCATGGAACTACTGTCCCGCACTGAAAACATGATTACAGTACGGGACAGTTGTCCGGCAGGGACTCCTAGCGTCGTACATAAGTATGATGCTAGGAGCCCGGCTCCCTGCAGTGTGTTCGGTCCGGGACTTGCGGCCGAAATACGTTCCGTCCATTACGGACGTAATGTGCTCGTGTGAATTCAGCCTTAGGGCTTATTCAGATGAACTGGATATACGTCCGTGCAACGCGCGTGATTTTCACGAGCGTCGCACGGACCTATATTATTCTATGGGGCCGTGCAGACAGTTGCGTGATTTTTACGCAGCGTGAGTCTGCTGCGAAAAACTCACGACATGTCCGTTCTTTGTGCGTATTTCGCGCATCACGCACGCATTGAGGTCAATGGGTGCGTGAAAATCACGCATGCCACACAGAAGCACTTCCGTGGGACGAGCGTGATTCGCGCAACAGCTGTCAAACTATGAATGTAAACAGAAAAGCACCACGTACTTTTCTGTTTACAAACATCCAAACGGAGCGTCATAATGATGGCGGCTGAGCGAAAATCACGCAGCCGCGCTTCATACGGGGCTGACACACGGAGCTGTTAAGTACCTTTTGCGCGTGCAAAACGCCGCGTTTTTGCACGCACAAAGCGCACACGCTCGTGTGAATCCGGCCTTATAGTGTCAGGTAAACCCTGTTCTCTAACAGCAGAAGTAAAAACATCTAGGAGATACGGCAGAAGTGTGTCACCTAATTTTTTTTATATTTCCACCGGAAGGTCATCAGATCCCGAAGCCTTACCATTAGCTAGAGAAGCTACTGCCTCCTGTAATTCCTCCAATTGTAACGTGGTCTCTAAAAATTATTTGTATACAGAAGAGATAGGTGTCAATGAAATATCAAATAAGTATGATTCCAACTGTGCCTCAGATACATGAACATGTGAACTATATAGAGAAGCGTAATAAGATTTAAACACATCTGCTATCTCTGCATTACCATACACCAAGGCCCCCTCCGTATTTAGAATTGTTGCAATATATGTTTGGCAATACTGTGCTCTCACTACCATAGCAAGCATATGTCCCGCCTTCTCCCCTTCAGCATAAGAACGCTGTCTCTGAAACATTCTCTTATTTGCAGCTACTTCCATTAGATGAGATTTCAGTAGTACCTGAGCTTCGCGCCAATCAGCCAAAGACCTAGTGGTGTTATTCATGACATGAATCGTCTCAGTCTGTTGCACCCTATCTCTAAGAGTATCACCCAACTTTCTAGTTTTCAATTTGACCCTGCTTATTAATTGGATCAAACATCCTCTTAGCGTAGCTTTCATAGCATTCCATACCATGCCTGTATTCGCAGTGCCCACATTTTTTGAAAAATAATCTGTCAATACCTTAAGAACATCAGAAACATTTATAATATTTAACCAAAATGCATTCAACCTCCATAATGTCCTATTAGTTTTAGTACCTTGAGAGAGAGCTATAACCAACAATAAGGGAGAATGATCAGAGAGTGCCCTAGGTAGATATTCAGCAGTTACAATCGCTTCGGCTACAGTGTCCGGGCCCAATCCAAGATTTATACGGTATAGGCTATTATGGGAGCTAGAAAAACAAGAATAATGTTTATCATGCATATGTTTCATTCTCCATAAATCCAGCAGCTGTACCTCCTGAAGAAAAGAGCCAAAAACAGTGGTAGGACCATCCACACTTGCCCCCATCATTATTAAATTTATCCCAGTAAGGATGTATATAATTATTAAAATCTCCCAGCAAGACAAACGGTATACCTGGCCTAGAGACAGTAAAATTCAAAACCTTTCTAAGTACATCATAATTAAAGGGAGGCGGAATATAAATTCCAACAATTATATAGAGTATAAATTGCAGTGAAGACAAACATATTTCCCCTCATCATCAATATCAACCTGAAGACACTGAAAGGGTATCAGACTATGTATTACTAAACTGACACCCCTCGAGTAACTGGTGTGAACAGAGTGATATTCATGACCCATCCATGCACGATGTATAGTTGCAATTCTATTCCTTGAGAGATGGGTTTCTTGTAAACATAGTATTGCAGGAAAATGCGATTTAACATACTCAAAGATAGCCGTACGCTTAACAGGGTCTCCAAGGCCCCTGACATTCCAAGATATGGCCGTGACATTAAGAGCCATAAGATGCACAGAAAATAGTAAAACAGCATTGTCATAAAAGCTCGACATAGATCCATATTACATTCAAAACAAATATGCACACTCTGGAAGAACCCAGCGAAATTACCCAGGACCCCCTCCCCCCAAACCAAAACAACCCACATACGCCAAAAGGCTTGCTTTAGCCAATCCTCCTTGAACCTGGACGACATGTTGCAGATCAATTAAACTTCAGCGTCCCATACTCACTCCTTGATTCAAAGGAGAGTCCATTGAATCAGCATCAAAGGAGCATTTGTGTTTCGGAGCAACCGACTCCCTGGAAAAACAACTTTTAAGGATATATCGAAGCCTGTTCAACCATCTATCCATCCCTATCTCGGATACGACGCTCACTACGATCCAACCATCCCACAGCATCCTTAGAGTTCTCAAAAAAATGTGTTTCCCCCATGGCGACCACTCAAAGTTTCGCAGGATACAACATAGCATATGGGATTTGTAGAGTGCGAAGTATTCTCTTTTTACATCTTGGAATAACATACGTTTCTTTTGGACATCCGCTGAGAAGTCCGGAAAAAATGCTATCCGCTTACCATCAACAGTAATATCTTTCATATCTCTGGCCACTTTCAAAATGGCATCTCTGTCATGATAATGTAGGAGCTTGACAAGCATGGTCCGTGGCTGTGACCCAGGCGGTAGACCATGTGAGCACATTGTACAGCATACATGGGTGACACAATTGTATCACCAAAGGTAGATTTCAGCCACGTCTCAATATATTCAGTCGGGGTATTACCCTCTGTGCGTTCAGGCAAACCCAACAATCGGACATTATTACATCAGTCTGTTCTGCAAATCATCTGCCTTAGCTTGCAAATTCAAAATGGCGCGGTCATGTTTCAAAACATCTCTTTGCATGGATGAGATGGCGTTTTCTATCTCGCTAACACGGCCCTCCACTGCCGACATCCTGTCTGAAACCTTCTGTAGATCATGTCGAATAAGCCCCACATCCTCACGTACACCTCCCAACTGCAGTGACATGGAGGATAACGTGGTATTGCACTTAGTTATGGCCAGAAAAACATCCCCCATGGAGGGTTCACCTTTCCCAGACACAGGCAATGTGTTAGAAGGTAGTAATGGACATGAACTCACTGCAGGCTGAGAACCCAATTAAAATAACTGTCCTCCACATGCTCCATCAGCGCTCACCTCAGCGTTCCCCTCCAATGTCGGACCCTGTGTATGTTTAGGAGTCTCCACTAGCAGTGTGGGCTTACTTGGTGTAGCAGATGAGCGCCTCGCGTATCCTGCCAGCTTAGAGGCCGCTGCTCGTGCTCCTGCTGAAGTTGCGCCAGCGCCATCTTGATTTTCTCTCCGCCGCCACATCTTTATTTCGACGAGTCATGTCTACGATTCCAGCGCAACAGGGCTGCAACTCAGCAGGAATGATTGGTCAGGTAAGCGCCAGCAGGCTATATCAAAAGTATCCTGTAAAGAGCCCCAAAAAAGGATATTTTAAGGATTTCTAGCAGGAGCTAACACACCATGCGTCCTCTCACATCTCCAGTCAGGCCACGCTCCCGGGAGTATATATTTCTAACGATGAACCAATAGCAATGTGTTTAGATATACATAAAGTGGCAAATACAAATATACTGAGGCCCTTTTAATCCAAATTGTTGGTGATATAATAATTATTTTCATGGTACACAATTTTCTTTTAAACAGATTAATAGAATGGAAGTCTTAAAGGGTAACTAAACGTTCAACAAACTTCTGACATGTCCTAGTGAGATGTTAGCAGTTTGATTGGTGGGTGTCTGAGCACTAATCGCTAAAACGAAGCTGCAAAAGTGCTCGTGTGAGCGCTGAGCTGCTTAGTTTCTGTTCGGATTTTTCCGGAAAGCTGATGTAGCGGTGTACAGGCCCATAGACTTTACATTGAGCCCGTACACCGTTTTACATTGATTTCCAAAAAAAAGCCGAACAGAAACTAAGCAGCTCAAACGAGCACTTCTGCAGCTTTGTTTTAGCGAATGGCGGGGGTCTCAGTGCTCGGACCCCCATCAATCAAAACTTCTGACATGTCACTATGACATGTCAGAAGTTTGAACGTTTAGTTACCCTTTAATATATCAGCAGATAGTGGGGAATTCAAATTTGTGGACTACTAGATATAGTCTATTGGTGTTCTAAAAATGTATTTATTGAGAGAACTCTCCTTCACGGTAGTCTATTATACACTTTTCTTTGGTGTTTAAAGCAATATGAGGGCTTTCTTTTCGCAGGACAAGATGTAGCTTCATTGTTTCCATTTTGGGATACATGGGACTTATTGATTAACTTTTATTATTTTATTTTATTATTTTGGGGGGGGGGGAATGAAAAAAGTAGTGTAATTCTGCCGTTGTTTTTTGCTGTTTTTTTTATGCCATCCACCTTGCTGTTTAAATAACATGTTAACTTTAATTTTTGGTCAGTTATTGTTTAGTCATTAAGACTGCGGCAATACCATATGTATATTTTTTTTAATGTTTTGTGGCGTTTGCGCAATAAAATCACTTTTGTGTCAAATTATTTATTTTTTGTGTCACCATATTCTGAGCCATCATTTTTTATTTTTCAGTCAAAAAAGCTGTGTAAGGGCTTGTTTTTTGCGGGACAGGTTGTAATTTTATTGGTATTATTTTGGGGTACATGCAAATTTTTGATCACTTTTTATTCTATATTTTGTGAGGGGTGATGACCAAAAAAATAGTGATGCTAGTATTGTTTTTTAATTATTTTTTGCGGTGTTCACCGTGCGGGAAAAATAATATTATAGGTTTATAGTTGGGGTCGTTACGAACGCGGTGATACCAAATATGTGTACTTTTTTAAAGTTTTATTTTTTAAAGAACTTTTTGTTTTTGTAACTTATAACTTGTATTTACACTTGTATAAAACATTTTTATGATTTTTTTTTTTTTTTTTACTTGTTTTACTTGAAGACCTGCAGCACTGATGGCTGCTATAACACATTACACTACCTAGGTAGTGTAACATGTTATAAACTGTCAGTGTGACGTTGAGGGTATGTGCACACACACTAATTACGTCCGTAATTGATGGACGTATTTCGGCCGCAAGTACCGGACCGAACACAGTGCAGGGAGCCGGGCTCCTAGCATCATTCTTATGTACGATGCTAGGAGTCCCTGCCTCTCCGTGGAACTACTGTCCCGTACTGAAAACATGATTACAGTACGTGACAGTTGTCCTGCAGCGAGGCAGGGACTCCTAGCATCGTACATAACTATGATGCTAGGAGCCCGGCTCCCTGCACTGTGTTCGGTCCACTACTTGCGGCCGAAATACGTCCGTCAATTCCTGTCAGTCACACTGACAGGAAGCCTATGAGGACCAGCTGGTCCTCATAGGCTTCCGTGAATGGCAGACCTGGAGGCCGTTGTATGGCCTCCGGTTTTGCCATGCAACCGACGGCAGCACCCGCAATCGGTCCCCGGGAAAGTTTGTTGTAGCAACAAACTTTCCAGTTTGTTGCTACAACAAACTTTGCATGCGATCACATGATCGGGACCTGAACCAATCAGGTCCCGGTCATGTCTCCGGGACCAGAGGCAGGGGTTAACAGCGCGATCCGGGTGTCAGCACTACTCTGAGACACATGGATCGCGCTTTTAACACCCACTGTGAATTCGCGCTTGCTGGGCTCTGTGCAGCGCCGACGTGAATTTACTGTGGGTGGTCAGGAAGCGGTTAATAACGGAGATCATAATCTCTGACAGCCGAACCAATCGGTTCGGCTGTCAGAGAACAGGTTGCTGGGGAGCCAGGGACACTGACACAGCCGGAGTCTGAGCGCTTTTCACAGCGCTATGCCGGCAGGAACAGAGATTTGTATATTCACGCCCTGGCTGCACGGGTTATGTGCGAAAAGGACGTGAATCTACAGATTGTCGGCATGAAAGGTTTCAGCGTGTTGCGATCTTATTTGTCTGCAATGTATTAAGATTGGTGCAAGTGGGAATAGCTTGGTAGCTGGAATCATTTTGATGCTGAGGGATATTTGATCTATTCAAACATGATGCTCTTTTCATTTTAGTAAAGAGGCAACCGAATCCCCTACTGTCCCTATATAAACAGTGTCTTTGATAAAGCTGACCAGTTTTCGGGTCAAAAATTAGGAGAAATAAGACGCTAGAACAGGAAGTATTCACTTGAATGAGTAAGAACGCAATAATTTAAACAATGGATAAACAAGTTTAATGAGAAAAAGGATTTAATTCAGTCTTATTGTAATGGATGACAGCTGAATTAATTCCACTAAAGAACCCAAGCAAAAGTCTATTTTTTATACACTACATGGCTTAAAATTAGTGGAAATCCCTTCTATTTAATGGTTTGGCTATTTCAGCATTGTTTATTGGTAATTGGTATATAAATTAGGAATAAGTCTTGGAGTCTCTATAGTCAAACAGCAGTAGAGTAGATCATAATAGGATGTCATCTTTCCATCTCTTTCAAATTCCTGTCCGCAATTATTGTGAGGTAGCAAAGTCTAAGAGCATCAATAGGTCAGCCGCAAAGCAGGTGGCTACACAAACTTAAAGTTCAATACCTCCCAAATACCAGTTCAAATCTGATCGCAGCATGTCTGGCTTTTAAAAAGCCTCCAAAATTAGATATCACCTTAGCTTGTGGTTCTTTCTATTCACACTAAAGTCTGTATAAATAGGAAAGCCCACCAACACAAAACAGACATTCACTCACAAAACAATCACTCACTAATGTTCACTGAGCTAAAAGCTGGAGGGACAAGGTACTTGGTAGCACATCTTTTATATTTCGGAAGATTCTGGCAGTCAAATTATTTTGACCCTAGCAATTAACTCTTCTTTCTAAAATGTGTAATAACATATAAAACCAAAATAAAGGAGCTACCATGTAATACATAATTTCTATATAACCTATAATTGTCTTCTTTGTCGGCTCTGTAGCTTGAGTATTCAGATTTTTAGTGTTCCCACACCGTATGCTAATGAGCATAAAAGAGTCATATCTTCATTTGAAGAGTCATATCTTCGATCCTCAAGTCTTTCCGAGTTTACCCTGCCTCCTTACTTTTTATTGACCGCTCCTCGCCTTCCCCCAGCACACAAAATCTCGCACTTGTGCATTGATGTCCTCTTCTGGGGTGTGCGCACAAAGGGACACCGGATTATTACGATAAAAGGCCCGAAATGTCTGCAGACCGTTATTTACAGTCGGAGGAGGAGTTTAGGAGAGGGGATTACGGCAATTTACTTTTTATAGCAGCGGCCTGTGCGGGATATGTAAAGTTCAATAGGTGAAATGCTGGTGACAGGTTCCCTTTAAGGACTTGCCTCACCGCATTGCAAGAGCCATATATGTTTTATTTTTTGCCGACTCTTCTGTGTGGTACCTTGGTTGTTTTTTTTATTTTGGGGTGTATTTTTTGTAGAATGTGTCGGTGCATAAAAAATGTTTTTATGTTTTTTCTTTAGCGGAATAGCCTTGAGCTGTCACATAAAACTGGCGCTCCAAGCTGCCGATCAGAGGGCAGGGTGAGCCCGCCTCCCTGGTGATGCCATGATTTCTTTTCATTGCGCCTTCACAAGGGTTAAACGACTGGCATCAGAGCTTCCGCCTATCCTGGCCATTGCTGCTGTGTCAGCTGCCAATCATTTACAGAGGGTGGAATTAAGGGGTTAATCGGTCAGATAGAGAGGGGTGGTCTTGTTCATGCAACTTCTTTAAGCACATTAAACAGAAAAATTTCCTCTGTTCTTGGTTGCAACACTGCAGAATTGCAAGAATGGCTTCTGGTAGAAAAATTGGCAGGAGTGCTATGGATTGGGTTTGTGTGGTCAGGCAGTCATATCCAAGCCTAAGGTAATAGGGTCATTCATGTCATCATGATGTGCTCTATCAGGTTGCTAATTGGCCTGGGGTTTGGCAGAAGTCTTCTGAGAGCTACCTTTCTGATCTGTTGCTGAGAGAGCCTGAGTTTGCTGAGGAGTTTCAGTAGCTTGAGCAGCAGTATGACACATTTGATCAGCTTGCAGTTGGGCAAGAGGAGTCTCTGCAGCTAGTAATGCAGCTTTCCTCCTGGCCATCAGTAACCTGAATGGCTACTATGGGTAACCGCTCCCCTGTACCTTCCCATCTAGGATTATCGTGTAAAGTACAGATAGAAACATCGATCTTTACTATAAAAGCGAATGTCTGTATTTGCTATTATAGTATTGGATCGTGATCATGTGATAAAGGCTGATAACAGAAAACCGCAAGGTCGGGACCTTTACGAAAACCTCACTGAACATCTGATGTAAATATGTGCCTAATTTGGGGGGTCAAATAGTTCAGGAGTCTGATGCCTATAGAGGACAGACAAACAGACATTCACTTTTATCATATAGAATAGCAGTTACCCGGCTTCACACTGGTCCATTTGTTTGGTGTTTGTGTGTGTGTGGTTAAAAACTGAATTTCCTTCAGATAAGCCAACAAAGTCCAAGTGCAGGGTGACTTTTTGGAGGCATGACAGGTCTGAAAGGGGTTAAATATATGAGAATGCTGAAATCCACGGGCTTGGTTCTGTTGAGAGATTTCAGCAGCTTGGGGAGCAGCCATTCTCTTTGCCACAGGAGTCTTTCGTCTAAGTGCATAGTTTCTTTTTGGAGGCATGACTGGTATGGAAGGGTTTAAATTTATGAGAATGCTCAAATCCAGTATAGGTACAGTTCATTTACAGCGAGTAACACGTCGAGTAAATAAAAATAGCTTGGTTATTATGGAAACCTGGTCTAAAACTGTGTGTATGTGAGTAAGGCTAAGAATGAAGGATCTGCAAGGTTCTATTGGCTAATACAGGTCATCTGATGAAATATGGAGGAAGGTCCTTGATGTGGAAGCCAGTGGTGCCATATTTGCTTTTGTGAATATGTCGAACGGTAGGTCCTAGAGAGAAACTTAGTCTAAACCGTCGGAAGCGCGTGATTTACATATGTGCCAATTTTGGTGCAGATTGGTACAGTTATTTGTTAATTTCTGACAACAGAAATTCATTTATATATATCTGCGGAGTGCTGCCTACTTAACTTTGTTTTTTAAACTCGTTTCATTGAAAATGAAATAACAGAGACAATTGCACAGAGACATCAGAATAATAATATGCAGAAAACATTCCATAAGACTTTAACCCGTTGCGTACCTTCTCCGCAATAGTACGGCGCACGCCGCTCATTGCAGCGGACCTTCGCTGTACTATTGCGGAGAAGGAATAAACTGTCACTATGTGAAATCACATAGTGATATAACAGCGGCGGCAGCTGTCATTGACAGCTAACCGTCTCTGCTACCGGCCTGGGGACCAATTAGCAGGCCCCCATGCCGGCGATAGCTGTGATTGGTCAGTCTTCAGAGACTGACCAATCACAGCCGTCTGTGACGTCGTCTACAGGAGAAAGCTCCTGTCACTTTCTCTGATCTCTTTATTTCTGTGAGATCCGTGAGGAGATCAGAGAAAGCCATGTAAAACCCAAAAAACCCCACTATTTTTATTAACCCTTCCCGAAAATGGGCGTATAGTAAGGCCCTGAGGATGAAGCGGGCACAGCAACAGCGATCACTGATCTTTCCGATCGCTGTAGTTTAACCCCTTAAATGCCGCTGTCAATAGAGACAGCGGCATTTAAGTGATTGAGACAGAGGGAGGGGGCTCCCTCTGCACCCCATTGCCCGCCCCCCCGCAAAAAAATCGCGGGGTTCCGATGGTTGCAAAGGCAACCAGGAAGCCTAGCAACGGCTTCCTGGTTGCCAGGTACCGGAGACTATTAGGTCCTGCCCAAGGCAGGATGTAATAGGCTCAACTGTCAGTTGTAAAATGACAGTTACAATACACTGCAATACACAAGTACATACAGAAGTAGTGCAGTGTATTGTACAGGGGATCAGAAGATCAGATCTTCCAGTCTCCTAGTAAGTGTAAAATAAAAAGTGAAAAAAAAAAAGTTTTAGATAAATAAATGCATAAATAAAAGTATTACGTAATAAAAACAATTTCCCTGATCAAGCCCTTTATAATTAGAAAAAAATGAAGAAAAAAAAACTAGACATAATATGTATCGCCGCGTTCGTATCGGCCTGACCTAAAAATATATCATATTATTTATCCGGCACGGTGAACACCGTAAAAAAAATACAATAAAGACCATGGCAGAATTTCATTTTTTGGTCACGTTGTTTCCAAAAAAATGGAATAAAAAGTGATCAAAAAGTCGCGCGTAGCCAAATATGGTACCAATAAAAACTACAGTGTGTTACGCAAAAAACAAGCCCTCACAAAGCTCCGTCGACAAAAAAATTATTGCTCTCAGGACATGGTGACACTAAAACATTTTATTTAGAGAAAAAGTGTTTTTATTTTGTAAAAGTAGTAAAACACATAAAAACGATATAAATTTGGTATTGCCATAATCGTATCGAACCGCAGAATAAAGTAAACATGTTGTTTATACTGCACAGAGAACGCCGGTAAAAAATTATAAAAAAAACAGTGAAAGAATTTCTGTTTTTTGGTCTCCTCACCTCACAAAAAATGGAATAAAAACTGATAAAATTATCGCATGTACCCCAAAATTATACTAATAAAAACTACAGCTCATCCCATGAAAATGAAGCACTCACACAGCTCGTCAACGGAAAAATAAAAAGTTATGACTCTTGGAACGCAATAATTCAAAATGACGGCCCAGACTAATTTATATGTGCAGCAGTTCTTCACCTAAAACCCCACGTCATCATTTGCAGCCCCCACTGGTAGACCCTGTAAATGCAGCGGAAACTATGACATTTTGGGGTCTGTGCTACATACGGGGCTAGTGAAGAAGTCAAAGATTAGGCAATGCTGGAGTGCGGATATTTTGTACAATACCACAGACACCCTTTAGAAGTGAGACTCCTGCACCCAATAATCCGGCCTGTGCATAAGGGATTGGTTCAAAGCGTACGTCACTATCAGTGGATAATTAATTTTATTATTCATTCTCCCCATTATTACATCATCCTATTATGGACCTGTTGCACTCCGCCCAGCTTACATATACCCTAATGTACTCCACATAGCTTACATATACCCTGATGTACTCCACATAGCTTACATATACCCTGATGTACTCCGCACAGCTTACATATACCCTGATGTACTCCGCACAGCTTACATATACCCTGATGTACTCCGCACAGCTTACATATACCCTGATACACTCCACCCAGCTAAAATATATACCCTGATGTACTTCGCCCAGCTTACATATACCCTGATGCACTCCGCCCAGCTTACATATGCCCCCACATTATAAACTGAAACACCAGTAAAACACTAAACAAAACTACTACCAAGCAAAATCTGCGCTCCAAAAGCCAAATTGCGCTCCTTCTGGGTCTGGCAGTGTGCCCAAACAGCAGTTTATGACCACATATGGGGTATTACCGTACTCTGGAGAACCGCTTAACAATTTATGGGGCGTATGTCTCCAGTGGTACAAGCTGGGCCCAACACATTGGGCACTGAAATAGCAAATCTGTGGAAAATGGCAATTTTCAATCTGCAACATCCACTGTGCACTAATTTCTGCAAAACCTTTGGGGGTCAAAATGCTCACTACACTTCTAGATGAATTCCTGGAGGGGTGTAGTTTCCTAAATTGGGTCACTTCTCGGGAGTTTTCACTGTTCTGGTACCTCAGCGCAATTCAAACTGGCGTCAAAAACATTTTGTAAAATCTCCACTCCAAAAACGAAATTGCGCTTTTTCCGTTTAGACCCTTGCCGTATGTCCAAATAGCTGTTTACAACCACATATGGGGTATTTCTCTACTCAGGAGAAATAGTGCAACACATTTTGGGGTGTCTTTTCTCCTGTATTCCTTGTGGAAATTAAAAATTATGAGCTAAATCTACAGGTTATTGGAAAAAAATTTTTTTTCATTTTCACGGACCAATTCTAATAAAATCTATAAAACACCTGAGGGCTCAAAATGCTCACTACAGCTCTAATTTAATTCTTTCAGGGGTATAGTCTCCAAATTGGGATCACACCTGGGGAATTTCTACTGTAGTGGTACTTCAGGACTCTGCAAATGCGACATGGCCCCCAGAAACCAATTCAGCAAAATCTGAGCTGCAAAATTCAAATGGTGCTCCGTCCCTTCTGAGCCCTGCCGTGGGTCCAAACAGCAGTTTATTACCACATATGGGGTATTACCGTAATCAGGAGAAATTGCTTTACAAAGGTTGAGGTGCTTTTTCTCCTTTATTCCTTATAAAAATTAGAAAATTCTGTTTTTTTTCCGAAAAAAAGTCTCTTTTCATCTTCACAGACTAATTCCAATAAATTCAGCAAAAAACCTGTGGGGTCAAAATGCTAACTATAACACTAGAAAAATTCTTTGAGGGGTATAGTTTCCAAAATGGGTTCACTTTTGGGGGGATTCCACTGTTTAGGTCCCTTCAGGGCGTTGCAAACGTGACACGGCAACGAAAACCATTCCAGTAAAATCAGAGCTCCAAAATCCAAATGGCGCTCCTTCACTTCTGAGCCCTGCTGTGGGTCCAAACAGTAGTTTATTGCCACATATGGGGTATTTCCGTAATCGGGAGAAATTGCTTTACAAATGTTGGTCCTTTTTCTCCTTTTATTTCTTGCAAAAATTAGAAATTTTTATGTTTTTCCAGAAAAAAAGTTGATTTTCATTTTCACAGACTAACTCCAATAAATATAGCAAATTACCTGTGGGGTCAAAATGCTAACTATACCCCTAGATAAATTCCCTGAGGGGTGTAGTTTAAAAAATGGGGTCACTTTTGGGGTGTTTCCACTGTTTTGGCACCACAAGACCTCTTCAAACCTGAAATGGTGCTTAAAATATATTCTAAAAAAAGGAGGCCCCAAAATCCTCTAGGTGCTCCTTTGCTTCGGAGGCCGATGTTTCAGACCATTAGCACATTAGGGCCACATGTGGGATATTTCTAAAAACTGCAGAACCTGGGCAATAAGTATTGAGTTTCGTTTCTCAGGTAAAACCTTCTGTGGTACAGAATTTTTTTTATTATAAATGAATTTTGTAAAACAAAATATGAAACATTTCAGCTCTACTTTCCTTCAATTCCTGTAAAACGCCTAAAGGGTTGAAACACTTTCTGAATGCTGTTTTGGATACTTTGAGGGGTGCCGTTTTGAAAATGGGGGGTTTCTAATATATAGGGCCCTCAAAACCACTTCAGAACTGAACTCGTCCCTGAAAAAATAGCCTTATGAAATTTTCTTAAAAATGTGAGAAATTTCTGCTAAAGTTCTAAACCTTGTAACGTCCTAGAAAAATAAAAGGATGTTCAAAAAATGATGCAAATATAAAGTAGACATATGGGAAATGTTAATTAGTAACTATTTTATGTAGTATTATTATCTGTTTTACAAGCGGATACATTTCAAATTGGAAAAATCCAAATTTCTTCAAATTTTCTCTAAATTTTGGTGTTTTTCACAAATAAGCAATGAATTTATCGACCAAATTTTTTCACTAACATAAAATACAATATGTCACAAGAAAACAATCTCAGAATCAATTGGATAGGTAAAAGCATTCCGGAGTTATTACCACATAAAGTGACACATGTCAGATTTGAAAAAATGGGTCCTGTCCTCAAGGCCAAAATGAGCTGGGTACTCAAGGGGTTAAGGAACAACAGCTACCATGCAGACAAAATGACACAATGTAGATCTATTGTACACATACAACCCAGCAGTACAGAGAAATACAAATAAAAATTAAAGGAAAAGTAAGCAAATGTAACATAATTATTTGAAGAAGTGTAAGATCATATACGAAACACATACCTCATACAGTGGTCTATAAGTATTTGGTCAGGGGAATACAATACATCCCACCAATACACTTTATCCATGCCCAGTCAGAGCATTTGCCAAAGAATCAGTCAATCCTTGAACCATACAGTGAGTGAGATTCGAGGAGCACCAACCACCCCAAATTAACCCCTTAATGACCAGCCTATTTTTTACCTTAATGACCAAGCCATTTTTTATGTTTTTCCATTGTCTCGTTCAAAGAGCTGTAGCCTTTTAATTTTTGCATCGACATAGCTGTATAAGGTCTTGTTTTTTGCGGGACAAGTTGTAATTTTTAATAGCACCATTTTGGGGTACATAGAATTTTTTGATTAACTTTTATGAACTTTTTTTTGGAGGGGAATAGAAAAATACCCAGCAATTTCGCCGCACTTTTTTGCGTCCTAAATTTACGCTGTTTACCGTGTGGTATAAATAACACAATAACTTTATTCAGTGGGTTGTTGCGATTGCAACGATATCAAATTTGTATAGTTTTTGTATGTTTTACTACTTTTACAAAGTGAAAACACATTTTTTTTCAAAATTATTTGTTTTTGTGTTTCCATATTTGAAGAGCCGTAACGTTTTTATTTTTTTGCCGATGCAATTGTAGGAGGGTTTTTTTTTGCGGGACGACTTGTAGTTTTTATCGGTACCATTTTGGAGTAGATGCGACTTTTTGATCACTTTTTATCAAATTTTTTTTAAAGACTGGATTCAAAGAAAACCGCCATTTTTGCATGTTTTTTTAATTTATTTTTCTGACGTTCACCGTGAGGGTTAAATGATGTAATAAGGTTATAGTTGGGGTCGTTACGGACGCGGCGATACCAAATGTGTGTAACTTTTTTACTTTATTTTTTTTTTAATAATAAAGCAGTTTGTAAGGGGAAAAAGTGGGTTTTTCATTTTATTTTTTTCTCACTTTTTTTTTTTTTTCACTTTTTATTAAACTTTTTTTTTAGGTTTTTTACTAGTCCCACTAGGGGACTTCACTATGCGATGGTCCGTTCGCATTTATAATACACTGCAATGCTTATGTATTGCAGTGTATTATCCCTGTCCGTGTAAAACGGACAGGCATCTGCTAGGTCATGCCAGGTCATGCCAGGTCATTCACTACAGGCAGACCTGGGGGCCTTTATTAGGCCCACGGCTGCCATCGGAGACACAGACACCCAGCGATTTTATCGCTGGGTGTCAGTGAGATGAGAGGGAGCTCCCTCCCTCTCCAAAACCACTCAGATGCGGTGCACGCTATTGAGCACCGCATCTGAAGGGTTAAACGGGTGAGATCAATACTAATATCGATCTCAACTGGTCGAGCAGGGACGCCCCCAGCCCTCACCTACCTCTGGCAGCTGAGAGCAGGGAGATTTAACAGCTCCCTGCTCTGTTTACTTATTCCGATGCAGCGACGTAAAAAGTCTATTGCATCGGAATAAGGCCTGTAAAAACACTACTGGCCGGTCACTAACGGGTTAAATTAAATTTAGCCGGACGACCACAATGTTTATATACAATTTTTTCGAATGGAAGGATATCGTTTATCAGTTTCCGCCATTGAGCTATAGTCAGCCTCCTATCAGCCATCCATCATATAGCGACTACCTTTCTTGCCACTTGCCACTCCCTAAGAAAAATTCTCCCCTGCACCGACCACTGTTCCTCCGACAGCAAGCTCAACAAGCACAATTCAGGCTTAAAGAGGCTCTGTCACCAGATTATAAGTGCCCTATCTCCTACATAATGTGATGGGCGCTGTAATGTAGATAACAGCAGTGGTTTTTATTTTGAAAAACGATCATTTTTGCCGGAGTTATGACCTATATTAGCTTTATTCTAATGAGTTTCTTAATGACCAACTGGGCGTGTTTTACTTTTTGACCAAGTGGGCATTGTGGAGAGAAGTGTATGCTGACCAATCAGCAATGAGCAATTTTAGATTTATGCTAATTCGTTTCTTAATGACCAACTGGGCATGATTTAAATTTTTACCAACTGGGCGTTGTACAGAGGTGTGTATGACGCTGACCAATCAGTGACCAATCAGCGTCATTCATTTCTCATTGTTCCAGCCCAGCTTCTTTCACTGCATAATCACACTCTAACGCCTCTTGTAGTGTGATCTATGTATCAGATAGGGCAGGTGCAGGATCTTCTACCACAGGCACTACCAATGTGGATGTCGGCATAGAGGAGCTCCCGCCGGCGCTATCTTAGTTCACCACGTGGGCATACCATTTAAGTTTTTCCGCCGGATCTGTGGCTTTAGTTGGACCCGTCCTTCTCTTGGGGAATTTCCTTTCCTTCTTTCGCAGTTGGTAGGGAATTTTGGCAAGTTTGACAGTCTCAGGATGAAAATAAGCAGGATGCTGGCCCGGAGATACCGCCGCACACGCCCTCTCACATCAGCAGTTAGCCACGCCCCCCTACTTTTGAACTTTTATACAGACATTGGTCTTGTAATGACGGAGGTAGGGAAACGGACAAGTGAGCCCTAATCTACCCGCCACTCTGTCCCTGCCTACTTGCAACGACCCGCCCTAGGCGACGGGGTACAACTTGGCGGCGGTCCCTACGCTCAGTAAGTGCACGAGACAAACAGACAAGGGAACACAAAGCAAAGGGAAAAGGGCAGTTGCCCACGGCAACACCGTGAGCAACAAGAATGGTGAACGAGCCAAGTCAAAACCAGGAGTGCACGAGGTACCAAACGCAGAGCAGGAGAGTAGTCAGTAAGCCAGGGTCAGTATGGAGCAGGATCAAATAGTCAGAGGCTGTAGCGGGGCCAGGAAACCACACGAGAAGAATCACAAGCAAAGGAGGAACAGGAAAGGCAGGTATAAATAGACAGAGGGCGGGAGCTAGCTCCGTCTGGCCAGGCTACGATAGGCTCTCCCACTCCTAAGCCTGCCATCTTGAGTGGTGGAAGATGGAGTCAGTCTAAGAGACACAGACTCAGGTGCAGACTGATTACCTCTGGGAGTATACACAGAAGTTGTGCCTGGCAGATCCTTTACAGTACCCCCCTTTTATGAGGGGCCACCGGACCCTTTCTAAGTGGACCTGGTTTATTGGGGAAACGAAGGTGGAACTTCCTGACCAATACCCCAGCGTGAACATCCCGGGCGGGTACCCAAGTCCTCTCTTCAGGCCCGTATCCTCTCCAATGGACCAGGTACTGGAGGGAGTCTTGGACCATCCTGCTGTCCACAATCTTGGCCACCTCGAATTCCACCCCCTCAGG
Organism: Rhinoderma darwinii; assembly: GCF_050947455.1. Classification (NCBI taxonomy): domain Eukaryota; kingdom Metazoa; phylum Chordata; class Amphibia; order Anura; family Rhinodermatidae; genus Rhinoderma; species Rhinoderma darwinii. Next base: position 249,536,308 of record NC_134691.1, read on the forward strand.
GGTGAGAACAGGAACAGGAGGTTTCCTTGAGGGAGCCAAGGACGGGGAGCAGCGTTTAAGGAGGGAGGCATGAAACACGTCGTGTATTCGAAAAGATGGGGGCAACTCCAGTCGGAGGAGACAGGATTGAGGACTTCAATGACCTTATACGGCCCAATAAACTAGGGAGCAAACTTCTTGGACGGGACCTTAAGGCGCAAGTTCCTAGACAATAACCACACCAGATCCCCGACCATAAACAAGGGGTTAGCAGAACGTCTTCTATCAGCCTGAGTTTTTTGTACGCTCTGGGACGCCTCTAGGTTCTTCTGAACCTGGGCCCAGACTGTGCACAGTTCCCGATGAACGACCTCTACCTCGGGATTTTAGGAACTACCAGGTGAAACGGAGGAGAACCGTGGATTAAACCCAAAATTACAGAAAAAGGGGGAGACCCCTGACTAGTTACTGACCCGGTTATTAAGGGAAAATTCGGCGAGGGGAATGAATGAGACCCAATCATATTGACAGTCAGAGATGAAACACCTTAAATATTGTTCTAGAGATTGATTAGTCCTCTCCGTTTGGCCATTAGTTTCAGGATGGAAGGCAGAGGAGAAGGACAGATCAATCTCCAACTTTTTACAGAAGGCTCTCCAAAACAATGAAACAAATTGTACCCCTCTGTCCGAAACAATATTGACAGGGACCCCATGGAGACGCAGGATGTGTTTGACAAACAAGGTAGCTAACGTCTTGGCGTTGGGTAGTTTCTTGAGGGGCACAAAGTGGCACATCTTACTGAAGCGGTCTACTACCACCCACACCACCGACTTGCCTTGAGATGAAGGAAAATCGGTGATAAAATCCATGGAGATATGGGTCCAAGGTCTCTGGGGAATGGGCAAAGAATGTAGTAAGCCCACTGGTCGGGACCTGGGAGTCTTGGACCTAGCACAAACCTCACAAGCGGCGACGTAGGCCTTAACGTCTTTAGGCAACCCAGGCCACCAATAGTTTCTGGCAATGAGGTGTTTGGTACCCAGGACGCCTGGATGACCAGATAGTGCAGAGTCATGATTTTCCCTAAGTACCCTTAGCCGGTATTGCAGGGGAACAAACAGCTTGTCCTCAGGAAGGTTCCCGGGAGCTGAACCTTGATCAGCTGCAATATCAGAGACTAAATCAGAATCAATGGAAGAAATGATTATACCAGGAGGCAAAATACAAGCAGGATCTTCCTCCGAAGGAGGGCTGGCCATGAAGCTACGCGACAGTGCATCGGCCTTAATATGTTTAGACCCAGCCCTATAGGTAACCAAAAAGTTGAATCTGGTAAAAAACAGCGCCCATCGGGCTTGTCTTGGGTTGAGCCTCCGGGCAGATTCTAGGAAAACCAGATTCTTGTGGTCGGTAAGGACCGTTACCTGGTGCCTAGCCTCCTCCAGGAAGTGGCGCCACTCTTCAAATGCCCATTTAATGGCTAAGAGTTTGCGGTTGACAATATCATAGTTACTCTTAGTGGGCGAAAACTTCCTGGAGAAGTAGGCACAGGGGCGGAGATGGGTGAGGGACCTGGTACCCTGGGACAAGACAGCCCCCACTCCCACCTCAGCTGCGTCAACTTCCACGATAAATGGCTCCATTTCGTTGCTCTGAACCAGCACAGGGGCCAAGATAAAGCACTTCTTAAGGACCTCAAAAGCCTGGACAGCCTCAGGAGGCCAGTGGAGGAGATCGGCACCTTTGCGAGTGAGGTCCGTAAGAGGCTTAGCGATGACCGAGAAGTTAGCAATAAATCTCCTGTAATAAATAGCGAACCCCAAAAAACACTGTAACGCCTTCAGGGAGGCAGGTTGGACCCATTCCGCCACAGCCTGGACCTTGGCGGGGTCCATGCGGAATTCATGAGGAGTGAGGATTTGACCCAAAAATGGTATCTCCTGCACCCCAAACACACATTTTTCGGTTTTCGCAAACAGTTTGTTTTCCCGAAGGACCTGGAGCACCTTCCTGACATGCTCAATGTGGGAGGACCAGTCCTTGGAAAACACCAGTATGTCATCAAGGTACACTACAAGAAATACCCCCAGGTAATCTCTCAAAATCTAATTTATGAAATTCTGGAAGACCGCAGGAGCATTACACAACCCAAAGGGCATGATGAGGTATTCGAAATGACCTTCGGGCGTGTTAAACGCAGTCTTCCACTCATCCCCCTCTTTGATGCGGATAAGGTTATACGCCCCCCGTAGATCAAACTTAGAGAACCATTGGGCCCCCTGAACCTGATTAAAGAGATCAGGAATCAAAGGAAGGGGATACTGGTTCCTTACAGTGACCTTATTCAAGTTACGGTAGTCAATGCATGGCCTAAGACCACCATCCTTCTTCCCTACGAAGAAGAAGCCAGCACCTACCGGAGAAGTAGAGGGGCGAATGTAACCCTTGGCCAGGCATTCCTGGATATACTCTCTCATGGCTTCGCGTTCGGGACAAGAAAGATTAAATATCCTACCCTTAGGGAGCTTAGCTCCTGGTACCAATTCAATTGCGCAATCGTATTCTCTATGAGGAGGTAACACTTCGGAGGCCTCCTTAGAGAAAACATCAGCGAAGTCCTGAACCAACTCAGGTAGCGTGTTCACCTCCTCAGGGGGAGAAATGGAATTAACAGAAAAACATGACGTCAAACATTCATTACCCCATTTGGTAAGCTCCCCAGTATTCCAGTCAAACGTGGGATTATGCAACTGCAACCAGGGAAGGCCTAAAACCAAATCGGAAGATAATCCCTGCATCAACAGTACAGAGCACTGCTCCAAATGCATGGAGCCAACAAGGAGTTCGAAAACGGGTATGCTGTGTAAAATAACCATTAGCAAGAGGAGTGGAGTCGATACCCACTACCGGAACAGGTTTAGGCAAATCAATCAAAGGCATAGCTAGAGACATAGCAAATTCCACAGACATGATATTAGCAGAAGACCCTGAATCCACGAAGGCACTGCCGGTAGCAGACCTACCACCAAAAGAGACCTGAAAGGGAAGCAAAATTTTATTACGTTTCATATTTACGGGAAATACCTGTGCGCCCAAGTTACCTCCCCGATGATCACTTAGGCGCAGAAGTTTTCCGGCTGCTTATTCTTACGCCTAGGACAGGTGTTCACTTGATGCTTGTCATCCCCACAATAGAAGCAGAGACCATTCTCCCTGCGGAACTCTCTACGTTGTCGGGGGGACACGGAGGCCCCGAGTTGCATAGGTACCTCCGAGTCTTCCGTGGAAAAGCGAAGCAACGGGACCTCGGGAGGCATCATGGGGGAGTCAGAGGGGAAAACACAAAAACGTTCAAACTGCCGTTCCCTGAGACGTCGGTCAAGTCGTCTTGCTAAAGCCATAACCTGGTCTAGGGAGTCAGAAGAAGGATAGCTAACTAGCAGGTCTTTCAGGGCGTTCGACAGACCCAACCTAAACTGGCACCTTAAGGCAGGCTCATTCCACCGAGAAGCTACGCACCACTTCCTAAAGTCAGAACAATACTCCTCAACAGGTCTCTTACCCTGACGTAAGGTCACCAGCTGACTCTCGGCAAAGGCAGTCCTGTCAGTCTCGTCATAAATGAGTCAGAGAGCAGAAAAGAAACGATCAACGGAGGAAAGTTCAGGGGCGTCAGGAACCAAGGAGAAGGCCCACTCTTGGGGCCCTTCCTGGAGCCGGGACATAATTATACCCACCCGCTGGCTCTCAGAACCTGAGGAATGAGGCTTTAAGCGGAAGTAGAGCCTACAACTCTCCCGAAAGGAGAGAAAAGTCCTCCAGTCCCCTGAGAACCGGTCAGGCAACTTGAGGTGGGGTTCAAGAGGTGAGGTGAGGGGCGCTACCATGGTAGCGTCAGGCTGGTTGACCCTCTGAGCCAGGGCCTGGACCTGTAGGGAGAGACCCTGCATTTGCTGGGTCAGGGTCTCAAGGGGGTCCATAGTAGTGTCAGGGAGCAGGGTAGACTAGGTATATGGGCTGGTGATTATGTAATGACGGAGGTAGGGAAACGGACAAGTGAGCCCTAATCTACCCGCCACTCTGTCCCTGCCTACTTGCAACGACCCGCCCAAGGCGACGGGGTACAACTTGGCGGCGGTCCCTACGCTCAATAAGTGCACGAGACAAACAGACAAGGGAACACAAAGCAAAGGGAAAGGGGCAGTTGCCCACGGCAAGACCGTGAGCAACAAGAATGGTGAACGAGCCGAGTCAAAACCAGGAGTGCACGAGGTACCCAACGCAGAGCAGGAGAGTAGTCAGTAAGCCAGGGTCAGTATGGAGCAGGATCAAATAGTCAGAGGCTGTAGCTGGGCCAGGATACCACACGAGAAGAATCACAAGCAAAGGAGGAACAGGAAAGGCAGGTATAAATAGACAGAGGGCGGGGAGCTAGCTCCGTCTGGCCAGGCTGCGATAGGCTCTCCCACTCCTAAGCCTGCCATCCTGAGTGGTGGAAGATGGAGTCAGTCTAAGAGACACAGACTCAGGTGCAGACTGATTACCTCTGGGAGTATACACAGAAGTTGTGCCTGGCAGATCCTTTACAGGTTTGTTCCCCAGGGCCTGCACCTGCCTGTGCTGCTGGACTTTGTATTATATGTGTATACATATATATATATGTCTTATGAGGTGTCTGTATTGGGGTGCTAGTCTCCTCATCTCCTCCTCAGGAGTCATATGTGTCACAGCGTGGGGTGTGGACCCACTGGGCCGTACCACGTAGCGGGATAGCAGCTGGCCAAACAAGTATAATACAATGTCTATAGTTCTGAATGGGTAACGAAGCTCTCGAACGTGGCCATGCTTCTGGAGTCCACACCTTGGCATTCATGCCCTTTTTGGTGAAGGTAGAGATGGGAGCTGTCAGTGAACTTGGGGATGAATACCCGGTAGGAGTTGGTGAATCCCAGGAAGCGCTGTATGGCCCTTAAGCCTTAAGGGCATGGCCATTCCAAGACAACCTTTACCTTTTCGGGATCCATTTTGAGGCCCTGATTGGAGATGATGTAGCCCAGGAAGGGTAGAGACTTTCTCTGGAACAGGGACTTTTCCAGGTTGGCATATAGGTGATTCTCCCTTAATCGAAGCAATACTTGGCAGACATGTCTTTGATGAGTCGCTGGATCTGGGGAAAAAATAAAAATGTCTTCGAGATACACCACAACACAGACATACAGGATATCACGGAAGATGTCATTGACAAACTCTTGGGGGCGTTACACAGGCCGAAGGGCATAACCAGGTATTCGTAGTGCCCATCACGTGTATTAAATGCCGTCTTCCACTCATCACCCTGACGAATACGGATTCGATTGTAGGTCACCCGCAGGTCTAGTTTGAAAAAAATGTTTGCTCCCCGTATGCGATCAAACAGTTCAGAGATTAAAGGCAATGGGTATCTGTTCTTTACCGTGATCTGGTTGAGACCCTGGTAGTCCATGCAGGGTCGGAGGGATCCGTCTTTCTTTTTAACAAAGAAAAACCCGGCCCTTGCCGGGGATGAGGATTTGCGTATGAAGCCCCTCTCTAAATTTTCCTTCATATAGGCAGACATCGACTGGGTTTCAGGTAAGGAGAGAGGGTATACTCTACCGCGAGGAGGAGACGAATCAGGGACCAAGTCAATAGGACAATTATACGCTCTGTGTGGCGGCAACGTCTCTGCCTCCTTCTTTGCGCAGACATCCGAGAACTGAGAGTAGCAAGAAGGCAACCCTGCCAATGACTGTTGCGGAGGAGGCTGAAGCGGATGGATATGCCCCAGACATCGGTTGAGGCACTTGGGACCCCACTGGAGAACCTCTCCGGAGTTCCAATCCAGGACTGGGGTGCGTAGACGGAGCCAAGGAAAACCCAGCAGTACGGGGTTGACGGCCTTGTGTAGGACAAAAAGGGAGATGAGCTCAGAATGAAGGGCTCCCACTTGAAGCCTCAGCGGTTTGGTCACAGACAATATTGGCTCGGGCAGCGGCAGTCCATCTACAGAGGCAACAATCAACGGCTTCTCCAGAAGGGTAGTGGGCAAGTGAAGAAGATCCACAAGGTATCCGAGTATAAAATTGGCTGCGGAGCCAGAGTCCAGATAGGCAGATACCAGATGGGACCTCTCGCCAGCGACAATAGTCACAGGGATGGACAGTTTAGAGGAGAGTTCTCTGTCAAATGCTGTGTCGCTCATGGTTGTCTCGAACCAATCCTAGGCGTTGGAGTTTTTTTGCTTCTGGGGACACAGACACACCACATGGCCAGGGAGGCCGCAATATGGACAGAGTCCAGTAATGCGCCTCCGCTGTTTCTCCTGGACAGATAGTCTAAGCCGATCTACTTGCATTGGGACCTTGGGTGGAGCAATAGATGAGGACAAGAGGGGTTGCTGGAAGTTGGGAGCCAACCTAGGAAGCCTTCTCTCTCAACGAACCTCTTGGGATCTTTCTCTGAGCCTCCCGTTAACGCGGGTGGCAAGTAAAATTAGTTCGTGCAAGGCAGGTGCTAGATCAGGAGCAGCTAGTTTGTTCTTGATCTCAGATGACAGACCATGCCAGAAGGAAGCTACTAACGCCTCGTTCCAGGACAGTTTTCCTGCCAGGGTCCGGAACTGGATGGTGCACTCGCGCACGGAGGTGTCCTCCTGGCGAAGGTTCAGTAGAGAAGTAGCTACCGACGAAACTCGTCCAGGCTCCTCGAACACAGTGCGGAATAACCGCAGGAACCCCTGGAAGTCTCGGGTCCCTGTCTTTCCCAGATTGGGTTCGCCCACACCAGGGCTTTGCTGACAAGCAGAGAAACAATGAACGTGATCCTGGTGCCGTCTGAGGGAAATGCTCTGGCGTGCAGGTGAAGTGTATATGTCACTGGTTGAGAAATCCCCTGCACGCGCTTGTGTCTCCGAAAAAACGAGGTGGTAGTGTTGCAGCGAGAACCGAGGATCAGAACTGGTGCTGACAGGAGGATCAGTCGGAGAGGCTGGAACAGGAGCAGAGGAGGAAGCAGCTAGCGCCCCTAGCTGTAGTGCCATGGAGTTTACTGCCACAAGGAGTTGATCCTGTCGTGTTCGCAGGTCCTGCAGGTCCGCTTGCATGGCAAGGTGACAGGCCCTTGAATTGACCAGCGGGGTCCATGGCCTAAGCGTACAGTCACGTCGTGAGGTGTGGACCCACTTGGTCGTACCTCGTAGCGGGATTGTAGCTGGCCAAACAGGTATAATGCAATGTCTATAGTTTTGAAAGGGTACCTGAGGCAATGTAGACAGTAGCAGTGGATTCAGGCTAAGATGAGGCTCCGACAGTAGGCAGACACCCGGCGGAGTTCAACACAATAGATGCAGCGGAGGGCACAACACGACGCCAACTCTTGAAGGCACAGAGGCACAGTAGCACGGGATACAGGGTACAGGCAGCAGGAACGGGAAACACTGGGAACTGGAATACTCTAGGAGACCATTTGCAGGGTTAAACTTAAGGAAACACAACAACGCTCAGGCAAAGATCGAGAGGGCAGAGCCCCTTTCATAGTCCAGAAGCATTCTCGGCTAATTGCAGCTATTCTGCAAATGTGCTTGTACTGACCCTTTAAGGCCGTTCACGCGCGGGTGCGCACGCCCTGCGGGAGACAGTGTCCGGATCAGGAAGTGAGTGCCGGCTTCTCCCAGGAGGGAGATGCCGCCAGGAACTCACTCATCCATGGCCGCAGCCGTCAGAGGGTGTCAGGACGACGGTCCGCGGCCATAGACGTTACAATATGTATTCAAATGTCGAGCGTGCCTCACCAGCCAATGAGCCGCACACTATGAGAGGTTCTGAGCTAGCGATGAAAACTAAACTCGCCATCATTGGATAGAATACTCAAACTAAAAATCATTGAAACACATTCAATGACATACTGAACAATGCCACACTATTCAGTGTTGGCACCTTCTGGCCAAAAAAAGGAAAATAATTCTGCAGAAATTTTAATTGAAATATTTCTTTATGAAGCATATAAAGAAGGTGTGAGGCACTAGAATACTATCACAATAAATCGGAAAACCAAAAATATACAGACAATATTTTGACCTTTGTCAAGTAAAATGTGCCATGGTAACCCCATTTCATGTAAAATTAAAGCTGTTTATTCAAACAAGTATAAAATCGCTATGCATTCACAAATATTTCCTTTTTTCCGTTATTTGTTAAGAAAAATTTGAGCTAAAGCTACGTCTTATTAAAGAAAAATTTCACTGCCCAATCCTAATAAAATCTATGATACACCTGTGGGGTCAAAATGCTCATTACACCCCTAGATGAATTCCTCAAGGGGTGGCGTTTCCTAAATGGAGTCACTTTTTGGGCATTTTCATGGTTTGGGTCCCTCAGAGGCTTTGCAACTGCGACATGGCCTCCGCAAACCATTCCTGCTAAATTTGAGCTCCAAAAGCCAAATGGCACCCTTTCCCTTCTAAGCCCTGCTTTGTGTCCAAACAGCCGTTTTTGAACACATATGCGCTTTTTCTCCTTTAGTTCTTGTGGAAATGAGAAAAAATTAGCTAATCCTACATTTTCTTTGAAAGAATGTAGATTTTCATTTTCACGGCCTACTTTCAATAATAATGCAAAGTACCTGTGGTGTCAAAATGCTCACCATACCCCTAGATAATTTCCTCTAGGGGTGTAGTTTCCTAAATGGGGTCACTTGTGGGGGGTTTCCACTGTTTTGGCACCGCAAGAGTTGTTCAAACCTGACATGGTGCCTAAAATATATCCTCATAAAAAGGAGGCCCCAAAATCCACTAGGCGCGCCTTTGATTCTGAGACCTGTGCTTCAGTCCATAAGCACACTAGGGCCACATGTGAGATATTTCCTAAAACTGCAGAACCTGGCCAATAAATATTGAATTGTGTTTCCCTAGTAAAACCTTCTGTGCTACAAAAAAATTGATTAAAAATCAATTTCTGCAAAAAAAAAAAGAAATTTATTAATTTTACCTCTACTTTGCTTTAATTCCTGTGAAACATCTAAAGGGTTAAGAAACTTTCTAAATGCTGTTTTGAATACTTTGAGGGGTGAAGTTTTTAAAATGGCTTGACTTATTAGGGGTTTCTAATATAGAAGGCCCTCAAAGCCACTTCACAAATGAACTGGCCCCTGTAAAAATAGCCTTTTGAAATTTTATTGAAAATGTGAGAAATTGCTGCTTTGTAACGTCCTAGAAAAATAAAAGTAAGTTAAAAAAAACTATGCCAATCCAATGTAGACATATGGGGGATGTTAATTGGCAACAATTTTGTGTAGTATAACTGCCTGTCTTACAAGCAGATACATTTTAAATTTAGAAAAATGCTAATTTTTGCAAGGTTTTCCTTGGTGTTTTTCACAAATAAATGCTGAATGTATCGAACAAATTTACCATTAACATAAAGTCCAATGTGTCACGAGAAAACAGTCTCAGAATTGCTTGGATAGGTAAAAGCATGCCAAAGTTATTACCACGTAAAATGAAACGTCAGATTTGAAATATGCGGCTATGTCAGGAAGGTCAAAAGTGGCCAAAGCGGGAAGGGGTTAAGGATCATAAATGCTTGCATGTGTATAAGCTTGCACTGACCTAAAACAGGTTTCTGTACATTAGTACGGAGTTTGTTTTTTAGGCTTTTTTGCAGAAATATGTGAAGTACTGTATGTTATGTCCATTATTTACATCGGTTGACAAAATGGTTAGTAATCAGCGTATGCACACCATGAGCTGTAATTACCTATGCTTCCTTCAGACCTAATGGTATCATAATGCTGTTTTACGGGAAATTATTGCAGTACTAGAAGAAAATGTAAATACAATAAAAAACATGCCAAATCCTGCCATGGTATATGGAACTTTCACACATACTTTTATGAATGTTGAAATATTCCTTTGTTTTCCATCTTTGATGGCACAAGACAATCAGCCGCCTTAAAGAGAACCTTTCACCTGCCTATACATGTACAGCTGAGTGCAGAATGTAATGGGAAGGGCTGCACAAACCCTGGGGCGCTTTACATTTTTTTCTACCCTCCTCCGTTATTTAGATTTCAGTGCCCTTATATTTGGCACCCGATATTTAAATAACTCACTAAACTGTCAATGGGGCGTGTAATGGCAAGGGGGCGTGTAACATGGCTGTGACACTGTCCAATCCGCTACGGACCGTATCACAGCAAGAGCTGGAGACAGGAGAGCGTGTGCACACGCACGCTCTCACTCTTCAGCTCTCAGCAGACAAGGACACACACGCTCTCTTCTCTAGCTCTTGCTGTCATACTGTCCGTAGCTGATTAGACAGTGTCACAGCCATGTTACACGCCCCCTTGTCATTACACTCCCCAGGGTTTGTGCAGCCCTTCTCTTTAATGACCCCCAAATGTTATTTCACATCGGGCTGTCAGATTCCTTAATCTGGCGTGCTTTCTTTTTAAGCAGAAATGCAGTTGCACAAGACATTTTGAAGCTACATAGTTTGGTGCAAATGTTCAATTAGAGAGATGTAAGCATGAAGGCAGAAGCACTCTTTAGGGTATGTTCACACGGCCTATTTTCAGCCGTTTTGTCGGGCCGTAAATGCCCCGAAAAACTTCTAAAAATACGGGGTCTGGATGCCTCCAAACATCTGCCCATTGATTTCAATGGGAAAAACAGCGTTTAGTTCTCACGGGCGTAAAGAAGTCCTGTACAAAAATGCATATCACTTTTTGAGCCGTTTTTTGAGCCGTTTTTTTTTGTCTCAATAGAAAAACAGCTCCAAAAACGTCCGTAAAAAACTTATTAAAAAAAGCGCCTGATGCATAGATAACAGCTGTAAATCAGAGGCTATTTTCCCTTCAAAACCGCTCCGTGTTTTACAGCTGTTTTTTGTTAAAGGGAGTGTGTCGCTAAAAATTTATTTTTATTTTTTTCAGTTAAACAATTATTATTTAAGTGATTACACATTGTTTTAATTTTTTTAATTTTTTCACAAGTCAGGAAATATTATAAATTTGATTCTAATTTATAACATTTCCATGTGCTGGGCACTAGAGGGAGCAGTTCCCAAAATTGCAGCATGGTCAATGTGGTAAAGCAACCTCATTGATTTATGCTGCAAATCTGGGGTGGACACACACTCTCTCTAGTGTCCTCACACAATCCCCCCTCCCTTCTTCTTGCTAGTGCCAGGAGAAGGAACGGTTTGAATCTTCAAACCTTCTACACTGTGAGCCGCCATTTTCTGAGCGACTGCACCGTGTAGGAGGATTAGATACAGGGATCAGCACACAGTATCACACGAACATAATACACACATCACATACACAAACATAAATTACCTGCCGCCGCCACCTCCGCTGGTCTACGCTCCTATTCCTTGCGCCTGAACATATGGCCGGAAGCCGCGGCCGGAAGATCGTCATCTGACTGTCTGGCAGCGGCTTCCGGTCCACATGAAAATGGAGCCGGATTTCGCTCTGCGAACGAGCTCCGTTTTGGTCTGTGTGGGAGCAGCGAATGCGCCTTTCCCACACAGATGGCGTACGCATCTGAGAATGGAACGGTTCCCGTTCGCATTCTCTATGGGGTTGTATGTGCCGTATTCCATCTCTATGTGTCGTTAATCGACACATACAGAGATGAAAAAATAATGGCAGCCTCCATAGAGAAGTAAAAGTAAGAACACAGTAAAAAGTAGAACATGAGAACACAAATAAAATTTATGTTAATATCAAATATATATTAAAAGCAATATGATAAAAAAAATAAAGCATTTCTTGACACATTCCCTTTAAGCGTCTGAACATACCCTCAAAGGTATACTGTGCGTGCCACTCCCACTTGAAGTTTAAATTTTCCCAGCGTGAGACAGAACATGGAGGGTGGCGGACCTGTATATGAGACAACCGCACGAGGCCAGAATTTTCTCTCCTGCAAAGGCTGTTCTAAAACAGCAGGCCCTGTGTCTGTTGGGGTCTGTTCCTAACAGGACATGCAGGGCGCTGTTACATATAAATAGTCTGTTACAAATGAACAAGAGGCCTCAAATCATGATTCCCGGACAGAGATTTTGGCGTGCATACACAGCCACTCAACATAGAAATGAGTGGGAAAATATCCGACTTTTAATTTAAAAAAAAAAATGTGTTTCTGTCGATGCAAATCAGATAATCTGGTGCTGGGGGTATCGAATTTACCGGATTTTTACTGATATTCTCCATTCATTGATTGTTTCAAAACCATTAAATATTTCCTTTATGGATTGTTCATTTTTATAGGTTAGACTGCAATTTTACATATAAACATTGCAATAATTTTATAATATATACAATGTTTATTGCTAGTGCAGCAATTTATACTAATTTTTCATTTTTTTTTGACTGTTTTTCTACGGCAAGAAATTTGTTTCTGCTTAAAGAGACTCTGTCACCACATTATAAGTGCTCTATCTCCTACATAAGGAGATCGGCGCTGTAATGTAGGTGACAGTAATGCTTTTTATTTAAAAAAACGATCTTTTTTCACAAAGTTAGGAGCGATTTAAGTTTATGCTAATGAGCTTTCTTAATGCCCAAGTGGGCGTACTTTTACTTTCGACCAAGTGGGCGTTGTACAGAGGAGTGCATGACGCTGACCAATTAGCATCATGCACTCCTCTCCATTCATTTACACTGCACTAGCGATATAGATATATCGCTATGTGCAGCCTCATACACAAGCCCTAACATTACTACAGTGTCCTGATAATGAATACACATGAAATCCAGCCTGGACGTCATGTGTACTCAGAATCCTGACACTTCTGACTCTTTTTTGTGAGATTCCAGCAACGGATACGAAATCTCGCGAGATCACGGAGCTAAACTAGATTTGGTTTCACTTGCCGGAATCTCACAAAAAAAGAGTCAGAAGTGTCAGGATTCTGAGTACACATGACGTCCAGGCTGGATGGTCATGTGTATTCATTATCAGGACACTGTAGTAATGTTAGGGTTTGTGTATGAGGCTGCACATAGCGATATATCTATATCGCTAGTGCAGTGTAAATGAATGGAGAGGAGTGCATGATGCTGATTGGTCAGCGTCATGCACTCCTCTGTACAACGCCCACTTGGTCGAAAGTAAAAGTACGCCCACTTGGGCATTAAGAAAGCTCATTAGCATAAACTTAAATCGCTCCTAACTTTGTGAAAAAAGATCGTTTTTTTAAATAAAAAGCATTACTGTCACCTACATTACAGCGCCCATCTCCTTATATAGGAGATAGGGCACTTATAATGTGGTGACAGAGTCTCTTTAAAATAACGATACCATGCAATGCATGTGAAAAATAGAAAGTATAACAAAACAGTTGGTTCAGATCTCACTGCTTAATAAAAGTCAGAAAGCAAAAGGACACACACTAAACCTTGCAACGTATCACAGAATATATAAATGTATAATAAAATTCAACATCTAAGAAATCGGCGCTTAACTTAAATAATGCATTTAGCTACTTGTTTACAATAAACTCCAAAGGTAATTTCTTGAAATAAACCTAAGAAATATGTGTGATTCATCTTGCTGCTCTAACCCTTTCATCAAGTGATTCAGTTCTTTGAATTTCTAACCATAACCGTAAGCACAGACGAACACATTTTGGTACAATTGACACAAATAGCTTTCAAATGGATGTTAATGCATGAAGGAAACAATGCTGCACTTCAATTGGTGTGGATTTAAAAGAAAATTAAGGGTGGGAATGTGAAAGGACAAGAGGAATTATTTTGAAATTACTTTGTGATCACTTAGGAAAGAACTGCTCTGGGATGTATAACTAGGTTAATCGATGCTATAATGAAAACCAGCATTTTTGAACTATTTAAAATGTAGCATGTTAATGCAGACTTTATGAGCTATAGTAAATACTGTATGTATTCTAGTTGCTGTTCGGATTTATAGGGAACCCCTGCTTATTTCTCTGGAATCAAATGCTTGTTGTTTCTCATTCTTGTCATTCTGTCTTTCTGTTACTTGGTATTTGTTAACCCCTTCCTGACATTTGTTGTATGGATACGTCTTGGAAATCCATTGCTTCCTGCAAATTTCCATATCCATATGACAAATAGATGGCACGGTCTCAAGATGAATCCGTTCCATCATCCCCGGATGTCAGCTGCATGTTACAGCTGAAACCCTGCTGTAATGACAGGGACCGAAGTTAGCTGCCATCCCTGCCATTAACCTCTTAAATGCAGCGGTCAAAAGCGACCGCTGCATTTAAGGTGTTTGCAGCTAATCACCTCCCCAGCCACAAAATTTGCTGGGGTGCCGATGGCTGGAAAGGCAACCAGCGGCCCAACACTGGCCTCCCAGTATGCCTAGTATGAAAGACTCCTAGGCCCCGCCAGGAGGTGGGGCCTAAAAGGCTTCCAGTACCAACGGCAAGATGGCGCAAGCTCAGAAGTGGAACCTGCGTCATCAGCAGCGGGTGTCAGCTGTATGTTACAGCTGACATCCTGCTGTAACGGCAGGAACTGGAGCTAGTTCCGATCCCTGCAATTATCCCCTTAGATGTTGTGATTGAAAGTGATCGCTGCATCTTAGTGGTTTGTAGCATATCGGGCAGCCCTGCTAACAATGGCCTCCTGGTCTGCCATTACCGAAGTTGATTCGGCCCAGCCCAGAGGTGGAGCCTATTCGGCTTGCTGTCAGTGAACGACTGTCTGTTCTAATACATTGCACTAGAGAGGTAGTGCAATGTATTAGAAAATAAATCAGACAATTGGACCTTCAAGTCCCCTAGTGGGACAAAAAAAAAAGTGTAAAAAAAAGTTGTAAAAAAATAAAATAAAAGTTTCAAGTAATAAAATAAAACAAAACACAATCGCCCTTTTTCCATTATCAAGTCCTTTTATTATTAAAAAAAATGACTAAACCATACATATTTGGTATCAACGCGTCCATAACGGCCTGAACTATAAAAATATTATGTTACTTATCCCATGCGGTAAACATCGTAAAAAAAACAACCTAAAAAAGCAATGGCAGAATTATTGTATTTTGGTAATTTTCCCTTCCAAAAATTGTAATAAAAATGGATCAAAAATGTATCCAAAAATAGTACCTATATAGCTTGTCTCGAAAAAAACAAGCCCTCGTACAGCTCTGTCGACGGAAAACCATAAAATGTTATGGTTCCCACAACATTGCAACAGAAAAAATATATTCTTTGTACAAAAGTAATTTCATTGCGCAAAAACTTGTAAAACATAAAAAAGTGCTATCAATTTGGTATTGCCGGAATCATACTGACCCTCAGAATTAAGTTAACATGTAATTTAGAACGCATGGTGAACGCTGTATAAAATATACATATATATCTAAATATACATATATATATATATATATATATATATATATATATATATATATATATCTATATATATATATATATATATATATATATATATATAAAATTTGCAGTTCTGAAGGCCCAAGGGGAGCATTTCTTCTGTTTCAAGAGGCGATTTATCAAGGCGCTAAAATTAGGAACCAGGAAGGGGAGGTCTCAGAAACATATCAGCAGGAAGCGAGGGTGCCCTTATTAGGCTCTATTCACACGACAGGGTCCGAGTGTCTGCCGATTTAAAACGGCCATTTTGGTCCGTTTTTCTAGCGCGTTTTGCATCCGTTCCGGGCCGTGTTTCTGTTCTAACGGCCGATATTGACCCCTTTTACATCTGTTTTTTTCCCTGTCCGTTTTAAAAACTGATGAATTTCATTTGTACATTTTCTGCCACACACTTCCCTCTGTAGATAATGCCACGCAGCCCCCCTTTTAGGTAGTACCACACAGACCGCCTTGTTGGTAGTGTCACACAGATTCCCTTGTAGGTAGTGCCACACAGCCCCCCTTTAGGTAATGCCACACAGCCCCCCCTGTAGGTAATGCCACACAGCCCCCCCCTGTAGGTAATGCCACACAGCCCCCCTGTAGGTAGTCCTACACAGCACCCTTGTACATAGCCACCCCCCATAGATGGCACCCCCCACCTCCCTGTAGGGGACAGCTTCAGGAGAAGTCCCTGACTTCACTGTCCATAAATGGACAGTGAAGTCAAGGACTTCTGGATCTAAATCACCGGCCACAGCGCCGGGGATTCAGCTTCAGAATTGCCTGACGTCATTGTCCATATATGGACATTGAAGTCAGGGACTTCTACTGGAGCAGAATCATCGACCACAACGCCGGGGATTCCGCTTCAGAAGTCCCTGACGTCACTGTCGCACCGGGGGTACCGCTCCAGGAGAAGTCCCTGGCGTCAGTTTCCATATATGGACAGTGACGTCAGGGACTTAACCTGGAGCGGCATCCCCGGCAACAGCTTCGGCCGAAGCTGTGGCCGTGGATTAGGGATTTAGCTCCTACATGAGGCATGAGGCATTGGCCTATTGTTCCTACTGCGGCCATATGACGGCCATTCAAAGAACGGCCGTGAATCCCTGTCGTGTGAGTAGGGCCTTATACCAGGACGACACTTTCCCAATAAAATTCCCCAAACTGCAAAGGTGCAGAGTGTGTACCAAAAGGGGATATGAAATGACATTATTTATCAGTGCGGCACTGGCCTGTGCATAAAGGATTGCTTCACAGCGTAACACACATTTCTGGATTATTTATTTAAAAAAAATGTACCAAATTATTATACCCTCTTATTATACCCCGGTTTACTCTGCCCAGATGACATATGCCCCCACATTATAAACTGAAATACCAGTAAAACTTCAAAATTACTACCAAACAAAATCCACTCTTCAAAATCCAAATGGCGCTCCCTCCCTTCTGAGCCCTAGAGTGAGCCGAAACAGCAGTTTACTTCCACATATATGGCATCACCATACCCGGGAGAACCCTTTTAACAATTTCTGGGGTGTTTGTCTCCAGTTGCACAAGCTGGTCACTACATATTTGCCACTTAAAGAGGCTCTGTCACCAGATTTTGCAACCCCTATCTGCTATTGCAGCAGATAGGCGCTGCAATGTAGATTACAGTAACGTTTTTATTTTTTTTAAACGAGCATTTTTGGCCAAGTTATGACCATTTTTGTATTTATGCAAATGAGGCTTGCAAACGTCCAAGTGGGCGTGTTTAAAGTAAAAGTCCAACTGGGCGTGTATTATGTGCGTACATCGGGGCGTTTTTACTACTTTTACTAGCTGGGCGTTCTGACGAGAAGTATCATCCACTTCTCTTCAGAACGCCCAGCTTCTGGCAGTGCAGACACAGCGTGTTCTCGAGAGATCACGCTGTGACGTCACTCACTTCCTGCCCCAGGTCCTGCATCGTGTCGGACGAGCGAGGACACATCGGCACCAGAGGCTACAGTTGATTCTGCAGCAGCATCGGCGTTTGCAGGTAAGTCGATGTAGTTACTTACCTGCAAACGCTGATGCTGCTGCAGAATCAACTGTAGCCTCTGGTGCCGATGTGGCCGACACGATGCAGGACCTGGGGCAGGAAGTGAGTGACGTCACAGCGTGATCTCTCGAGAACACGCTGTGTGTCTGCACTGCCAGAAGCTGGGCGTTCTGAAGAGAAGTGGATGATACTTCTCGTCAGAACGCCCAGCTAGTAAAAGTAGTAAAAACGCCCCGATGTACGCACATAATACACGCCCAGTTGGACTTTTACTTTAAACACGCCCACTTGGACGTTTGCAAGCCTCATTTGCATAAATACAAAAATGGTCATAACTTGGCCAAAAATGCTCGTTTTTTAAAAATAAAAACGTTACTGTAATCTACATTGCAGCGCCGATCTGCTGCAATAGCAGATAGGGGTTGCAAAATCTGGTGACAGAGCCTCTTTAAATGGCATATCTAGGGAAAAATTGCAATTGGACATATGGGGTCAAAATGCTCACTACACCCCTTTATAAATGCCTTGAGGGGTGTCGTTTCCAAAATAGGGTCACTTCTCAGGGGGTTCTATTATTATCTCACATCAGAGCCCTGCAATTGTGAACCAATACTTATTAAGTCGCCACATTAGGCCTCAATTTCACATGGTACTCTTTTACTCCTGAGCTCTCTCGAATCTCTAGGCAAAACGCTGGGAACCACATATTGGCAGATCTATGGAAAAAAAATGTTTTTTTCGCTAAAACGACATCTTATTGGAAAAAATATACATTTTTAATTTTCACGTTTAAATTCTAATAAAATCTATGAAACATCGGTCAAAATGCTTACTACACCACTAGATAAATTCCTTGTGGTGTGTAGTTTCCAAAATGGGGTATTTTTTTAGGTATTTTCTTTGTTTCGGTATCACAAACCCTCTTCTAACCTGACATGGTGCCGAAAATATAATCTAATAAAAAGAAGGCCCCCAAACCCACCAGGTGCTCCTTTGCTTCTGAGGTCTGTGCTACAGTCCATTAGTTCACTAGGGCCACATGTGGGATATTTTTAAAAACTGCAGAATCTGGGCAATAAATATTGAGTTGTTTTTCTCTGGTAAAACCTTTTGTGATGAAAAATGTATTAAAAATGAATTTCTGGAAAAAAAAGACATTTGTAAATTTCACCTCTACATTGCTTTCATTCTTTTGAAGCGCCTAAAGGGTTAAGAAACTATGTAAACGCTGTTTTGAATACTTTAAAATGTGAGACATTTCTGCTAAAGTTTTAAGCCTTGTAACATCCTAGAAAAATAAAAGAATGTTCAAAAAATTATGCCAATCTAAAGTAGACATATGGGAAATGTTAATTAGCAACTATTTTTTGTGGTATTACATTCTGTCTTACAAGCAGATACGTTTACATTTTTAAAAATGCACATTTTTTTAATTTTGCGCTAAATTTTGGTGTTTTTCCCAATTAAATACTAAATGTATTGACCAAATTTTACCAGTAACATAAAGTCCAATGTGTCACAAGAAAACGATCTCAGAATCGCTTGGATAGGTAAAAGCATTCCAAAGTTATTACCACATAAAGTGATATGTCAGATTTGAAAAATAAGGCTCTATCAGGAAGGTCAAAAGTGGCTGCAGCGGGATGGGGTTAAAGGGAATGTCGTGTATATAATTTAAGTTTTATTTAAGGGGGAATTCCAGTTCTATTGATTAACCCCTTCCCACTAAACGACATGTCTAATACGTCGTAGTGTGGGGGAGGATGTATGGTGTCGGCTGTGATCGCACTGCTCCTGGCTGTTTAACTCCTTAAATGCTGCGGTCAATTGTGACCGCAACAGATGAGGCGTTGAAAAGCTCATTACCCCTCCCCCGCAATGAGATGGAGAGGGGGGTGAGGATGGTTGTCATGGCATCCAGGGACCTAATGAAGGCCCCCAGGACTGTCTTCACTCTGCCTCTGCTAAGCCCTGCCTGTTGCGCCCTGCCACACATGCCTGTAAAAATTACAATATACTGCAATACATTGGTATTAATATAATATACTGCAATACGTTAGCTAACGATCGCTGGTTCAAGTCCCCGTAGTGGGACTAATGAAATGTATAAAAAAAATGGAAATTAAGTTTTTAGTAGTGTGTATAAAAACAAAAAAAAAACCTTTTCCCATTTTTCCTCTAGAGTAATGTCAAAAATAAAAAAGTTAACAAAATTGGTATTGCTGCATCCGTAAAAGTCTGAAATATTAAAATATAGGATTATTTAACGCACACGGTGAACACCGGGGATTCCGCTACAGGAGAAGTGAGTGATTACACTGTCCATATATGGACACAGCGATGTCACTCACTTCTGAAGCGGAATCCCCGACTCTATGGCCGGGGATTCCGCTACAGGAGAAGTGAGTGACTACACTGTCCATATATGGACACAGCGATGTCACTTACTTCTGAAGCGGAATCCCCGACTCTATTGCTGGGGATTCCGCTACAGGAGAAGTGAGTGACTACACTGTCCATATATGGACACAGTGACGTCACTCACTTCTGAAGCGGAATTCCCGACCTGTGGCAGGGAATTCCTCTCCAGGAGAAGTCAGTGACTACACTGTCCATATATGGACATTGAAGTCAGTGACTTCTCCTGGGATGTGGGGGGGGGGATGGGTGAAACCTACAGGGGGCTGTGTGGCATCACCTACAAGGGACTTGGTGGCATCACCTACAGGGGGCTGGGTGGCATCACCTACAGAGGGCTGGGTGGCATCACCTGCAGGGGGCTGGGTGGCATTACCAACAGGGAGCTGCGTGGCATTACCAACAGGGAGCTGGTTGGCATTACCTACAAGGGGCAGTGTGGCATTACCAACAGGGAGCTGGGTGGCATTACCAACAGGGAGCTGGGTGGCATTACCAACAGGGAGCTGGGTGGCATTACCTACAAGAGGCAGGGTGGCATTACCTACAGGGAGCTGGGTGGCATTACCAACAGGGAGCTGGGTGGCATTACCTACAAGGGGCAGGGTGGCATTACCTACAGGGGGCAGGGTGGCATTACCTACAGGGGGCAGGGTGGCATTACCTACAGGGGGCTGTGTGGCATTATCTACAAAGGGCTGTGTGTGGCAACAAATTTAAATGAAATTCATCCGATTTTAAAACGGACAGGGAAAAAAACGGATGTAAAACGGGTCAAAATCGGCTGTTAAAAACAGCAACACGGCCCGGAACGGAATCGGAACGGATGCAAACCGGCCATGAAAAACGGCCCAAAACGCACGATTTTATCGGCCGACACTCGGACCCTGCCGTGTGAATGAGGCGTAAGGATAATCAGATAACTGTTAATTCTGGCCTAATGTATACAGCAAAGTTGCCAATTGAACTACAGGAAACATCAGTTTGTGTCTGCTCTAGTAGCCAGGATGAAAAGTGGAATGGTTTGAAAAAAAAAAAGGATTTATGTCTACAATTAAAATAAAAATAAAAAAACTACCAAAAATAAATAAAAAAATGTGTGTATAATAAAAACCTGATTTAACCCCTTCAGGACTAAGCCATTTTAGAGCTTTAGGACGAAGCAATTTTTTTTAAATCTGGTGTCACTTTATCTGAGAATAACTCGCCGATGGGTTTACATATCTAAGTAATTCTGGCATTGTTTTTTCATCACATATTATACTTTCTTTTTATGAAAAATGTAGGTCAATATGGTTTACATTTATGTATTAAAAACCACCAAGAATGGCGAAAAATAAAAAAAACATTTTTTCTATTTATTTTACCCTTTGTCTACTAGATTTTGACAACAATTTTTAAAAGTTTTTTTGTCACTTTTTGGATATATCACAATGCTTTAGAAAATGTACATTTTTTTAGAAATTTAGTATGAACTTATTTTTATGCACCTAGCCACTTTGGAAGAGCACTGGAGCTGTTGGAATGATGAAAACCCCCTAGTAATTAATAGATTTTGAAAACAACACACCACAAAGAATTTATCTAGGGTGTGATAACTTTTTTGACCCAATATTTTGTGGATATTTTTCAGACACAGAGCATGCAAGTGAAGAAAAGCCCCTTAATATGTTTTGGCCTATTTCTTCAGAGATACCCCCAAAGTGGTCCAAATATGTTGTCTGTACACATGGCAGTGCTTGGAAGTGAAGGAGCAGTCTTAGACTTTCAGGGCCCAAGTTTTGTATGATTCATTCAACAGCCCCATTTGATCTTTGAAGAGATTCTGAGCCCCCAGAACGATGGAAAACCACATTGGATGACCCCATTTTGAAAACTACACTCCTCAATTTTTTAACAAATGTTTAATTTATAGGACAGAATTTTCAGACAAAGAGCATGCAAGTGAAGAAAAGCACCTTAACATTTATTGGGCTATTTTTTAGAGTTTAGAAAATACCACGAAATTGACCCTAATCTGCTGCTGCAGGATATATGGCTGGGCCTTGAAATATTGGAACACGACAAGGATTTTGAGGCATTGTTTTACTTGGATGATTTTTGGGCACCATGTAATGTCTAGATAACACACAGTTGATCTGCATGAATGCGCTTATGTAAAAGTGTACCTCCAATTATAAAAACAGACGATTATAGTTCACTATTTTGCAAAATAAGTTTTTCGCAGATTCTGAACAGCAGCTTGGAATGGCAACAATCCGTGCTGTGGACTACTCATAACTCTGCCATAGGAGACCGAGAATTTGGCTTTGTTTCCTATGCATCCGCCTCCAGTAGGGGAGACAGCCCTGTAGGATCACATTACATATTATAGTGCTGGCTCCAGTACTAGGGGACAGAGCAAAGTCTCCTACTGCAGAGCTATGAGCAGCCTGCAGCATGGACCACGGCAGGTCTAGGAAGTTAAGGGATTGGAAGGACCATAAGCTGATGGGGCTGAGAGAACAGAATCTATTTATATGTAAAAGGCATGTGCTGTACTCCGGTGCAGGCACAAAGCCACAGACCAAATCACTGTTACAATTGTGACTCATTGGTAGGGTGCTGTGACTTTCTTCTAGAATCTAGACAGGTACGTCCTTCTCCATGAGCACCTCCCTCTATGCCTTGAGTGCAGCTAACAGCATTAAAATAGAAGAAAAGTCAGAAAGAAGGCAGGCACAGTTTGTTGATAAATTGCTAGAGAAGAAATAAAACATAGCTTTCTCTCTATTTAGCATAATTGGACAAATATCAACACAATGCATACTGGCAGTTTAGTGTACCAGTATTGGCCAGCTTGCATCCAGCAAGCACATAGGCAGAGGCGTAGCTAGGTTCTCCAGCACCCGGGGCAAAGATTGTTTGGTGCCCCCCCCCCCAACTTCTTTCCCGACAGCGCCTTCCCCTTCGCCGTGTTTGTTTTCTCTACCAACACATTTTTTTTATGTAACTCGAGCATAAAAACATTTGTACATTTTACAAGCAATATGGTTCTATACACAACACCAGAACCAAGCTCAGTACATATATACAGCACCAGAACCAAGCTCAGTACATAAATAAAACACCAACACAAATACAGCTCAATTTAGTGCAACCCCTGCCGTATAGGTTTGTACGGCGTAAAACTACAGCTCCCAGCATGGCCCGAACAATGATAAGGATATGCTGGGTATATCTACAGGGGGACTATATCTACAGGTGGGCTATATACAAGGGTGGGCTATATACAGGGGGACTATATCTACAGGGGTGGGCTATATCTACAGGGAGGCTATATACAGGGGTGGGCTATATCTACAGGGGGGCTATATACAGGGGGACTATATCTACAGGTGGGCTATATCTACAGGTGGGCTATATACAAGGGTGGGCTATATACAGGGGGACTATATCTACAGGGGTGTGCTATATCTACAGGGGTGGGCTATATCTACAGGGGGGCTATATACAGGGGTGGGCTATATCTACAGGGGGGCTATATACAGGGGGACTATATCTACAGGGGTGGGCTATATCTACAGGGGTGGGCTATGTCTACAGTGGGGCTATATACAGGGGTGGGCTATATCTACAGGGGGCTATATACAGGGGTGGGCTATATCTCCCCTGTAGCTATAGCCCACCCATGTATATGGTGCTCCATAGATAGCCCACCCCAGTATATAGCCCCCCCTGTAGATAAAGTCCCCCTTCCCCCTTGTAGATGAAGGCCCCCCCCCACCCGTGTAGACAAAGTCCCCCTTGTAGATGCAGCCACACACTTTTATTACAATTAAAAAAAAAACAAAACTATTTAAACTCGCCTTAATCCCGCTCCCACGCCGTCCGGCAGCCATGGAGTCCTGCTCTCTTCTGCGCAGGTCTCCTGGGGGTTGAACGCAGCGTTTATGAAAGGCGCTGATTGGCTGGGCAGGATGACTTTCCCTGTCACTCAGCGCCTTTCATCGACGGAAGCTTCACTGGTACAAAAGGCACCAGTGGCTTCACTGGTGCAAAAGCGCTGAATAGCCAGGCACGGAACATCCCCGGTTATTCATTGCTTCTAATTGTACCTGTGTCCTATAGACACAGGTACAATTATAGTGCAGGAGGAGGTGGCGCTGGCACCCTCCTCTAAGCTGCGCCCGGGCACATGCCCCGCCTGCCCCCCCCTAGCTACGCCTCTGACATAGGAGTTAATTTGTAATTTTTGTATGCATTCTCGAATGAAATTGATGTACTATTGAATTTCCCTGAATCAGCAGTAGATGGTGCTGCTGAGTCATTTAGAACTTTGGTGGCATATGCGGTATGCTTCATCGTGATGGTTTTAAGGATTGTTTTCGTTAGAAAAAGTAATAGGAAAATTCTTTTCCATAATTTCTGAGTACCATATGGACTGAATAAGTATATTTTTGTGTGAACCATACAGCTTCTTAAACATACCATACATTTTTATTTTTTTACTCTCAGTTCACAGAATAGATTCTTGTGTTTAGGAAATCTATCTGGGATACTAAAATTTAAAATAAGTTTATAATACTGATCTTGTTAGGCGGTGATCATATCTGCGTTTGAAGCCTCCATTGCAGATTCTTTTGGCGTCTGAAACGGAAGCCACAACGCAGATGACAACAGAACCTTACATAGGCCAAAACTATTTTAGTAATTTATATTTTACACTGCTCCCCAATGTACTAAATATAAAACATAACTTGTATTATTTGTTTCTCGTAGCACATACTTAGATTCCTACTTTTCCTACACTCCAAGGCTTATTTGGCTAACAAAGAAGTTAAAAACGAAAATAAAATACCAAAACTGAAAAAAATAAAAACACTTAAATTGAATAGGATAATTACATCAAGCCATCTGTAATGAATATGCGAGGATTGGAGATAGAGAGCTTGGCTCTGTGAAGATCCTGGCAGTTTATATACAGCATGCAACCTGGACTCTTTCCAGCTGCACATTAAAAATTGGATGAATAACTATATTCTCTTGGAAGATTCTGAATCTCCTTGAGGAGATCCAACTGGTAGGGAGTCTTAATTAAGGGGAATGCTCCTGGGAAAAATATGCAAAATAGCTCTCCTCCAGAATGAAAAAAACCTCTCTCTAGTGCTACCTATAGATGACTTCTTAATTTCAGCTAACTAGAACCCTATTCTGTACCGATAAGTAGCAACAACTCCAAAATTAGTGCTGTCTACAGGTGGCTATGAACCCAAGTCATGTTCTAAGGCTTTATAAAAGGTTGAACATTGACTTACCGTGTAGTCATCTATAGGTTGCACTAGAGAGACAGTTTTCTTTCTTCTGGAGGAGAGCTGTTTTGAATAATTATATTGAAACACTTAGTGCCCTGTGCATTAGTACTATTAATTGTCCACTAAGTGTAAATGCACTAAATGATCAGTGATAAAAGTATTGTTCATCATTGGTGAAAATTGACTGTCCATGATTCATTATTGCTTAGTAAATTGTCCAGTGGTGTGTTAATTTTCATCCTCCAGCTTGTCCAATTAAACGAAATCCTAGTAAATGATAGAAATAATGGTGTATGCGTCCATTTTGTGGAGCTATTCCTCATCAGTGAGAAAAAAGATGTAAGTTGTAAATGTACAATAACAAGCTATCTAATTTAGCCAAAAGTATGTGGACACACAAATATGAGCCAATTTCCACTCTTATGGGAAGTGTGTGTCTGTGGTACTTTTGTGCCCCTTCCAGCAAAAACACATTTGTGAGGTCAGGCACTGATGTTGGATAAAAAGGTTTGGCTCACTAACCAGCTTTCCAATTCATCTCAAAGGTGTTTAGTAGAGTTGAGGTCAGGGCTCTGTGCAGGCCACTCATGTTCCCCCACACCAAACTCATCAAACCAAGTCTTTATGGACCTTGTTTTTTTGCAAAGCGCACAGTCATGCTGGAACAGGAAAGGGCCTTCCCTATACTGTTCCCACAAAGATAGAAGCATAAAATTGTCTAGCATGCCTTTGTATGTTGTAGCATTAACATTACCCTTCACTAGAAATAAGGAGCCTAGCACAAACCCTGAAATACAGCGCCAGACAATTATCCCTTCTTCATCAAATTTTACAGTCTACACTATGCATTCTGGTAGGCAGTGTTCTCCTGACATCTGCCAAACCCAGATTCGTCCATCATACTACCACACAGTGAAACGTGATTCATTACTCCAGAGAACATGTTTCCACTCTCCAGAGTACAATGGTGGCGTGCATTATACCACTCCAGCTGACACTTGGCATTGCGCACAGTGATTTTAGGCTTGTATACAGCTGCTTGACCATGGAACCCCATTTCATGAAGCTCCTGATGCACATCAACTCCCCTTATTAATTTTACCAGCAATGGCCCACTTAAATTGGAGTGAATCAACTTCCTATCCATTGAACCAGATGAAGGAAATGTAAGCAATGTATTAGTTGTTACAGATCATTTCACCCGTTATGCTCAAGCATACACAACCAAGGATTAGAGAGCTATCACAAGACTCTGTGGGAGAAATTATTTGCTCACTACGGGCTTACGGCACGCATACACTCTGACCAAGGAAGAAATTTCGAGAGTCGGTTAACCCCTTTAGGATGCAGCCTGTTTTGGCCTTGTGGCACAGCCGATTTTTTCAAATCTGACGTGTGAATTTATGTAGTAATAACTTGGTAATGCTTTTACCTATCCAAGCGATTCTGAGATTGTTTTCTCGTGACATATTGTACTTTATGATAGTGTAAAAATTTGGTCGATACATTCAATATTTATTCATGAAAAACGCCAAAATTTAGAGAAAATTTGCAAGAATTAGCATTTTCTTAATTTAAATGTATCTGCTTGTAAAACAGATAGTAATACCACACAAAATAGTCACTAGTTAACATTTCCCATATGTCTACTTTATGTTTGCATCATTTTTTGAACATCCTTTTATTTTTCTAGGACGTTACAAGGCTTAGAACTTTAGCAGCAATTTCTCAAATTTTCAAGAAAATTTCAAAAGGCTATTTTTACAGGTACCAGTTTAGTTGTGAAGTGGTTTTGAGGGCCTTATATATTAGAATCCCTTAATAAATTACCCCATTTTAAAAACTGCACCCCTCAAAGTATTCAAAACGTATTATTCCTTAACTCATTAGGCGTTTCACAGGAAATAAAGCAAAGTAGAGGGGAAATGTACAAATTAAATTTTTTTTTGCCGAAATTCATTTGTAATAAAAAAAATTATGTAACACAGAAGGTTTTACCAGAGAAACGCAACTCAAAATGTATTGCCCAGGTCCTGCAGTTTTTAGGAATATCCCACATGTGGCCCTAGTGCCCTAATGGACCAAAACACCGGCCTCAGACGCAAAAGAGCACCTAGAGGATTTTGGGGCCTGCTTATTTTTAGATTATATTTTAGGCACCATGTCGGGTTTGAAGAGGTCTTGTGGTGCCAAAACAGTGGAAACCCCCCAAAAGTGACCCAATTTTGGAAACTAGATCCCTCAAGAAATTAAGCTAGGGGTATAGTTAGCATTTTGACCCCACAGGTATTTTGCTATATTTATTAGAGTTAGTCTGTGAAAATGAAAATCTACTTTTTTTCTGGAAAACATAGAAATTTGTAATATTTACAAGGAATAAAGAAGAAAATGCACCCCAACATTTGTAAAGCAATTTCTCCCGATTACGGAAATACTCCATATGTGGTAATAAACTGCTGTTTGGACCCACAGCAGGGCTCAGAAGGGAGGGAGCGCCATTTGGATTTTGGAGAGCAGATTTTGCTGGATTGGTTTTTGGTGCCATGTCGCAATTGCAACGCCCTGGAGGGAACAAAACCGTGGAAACACCCCAAAAGTGACTCCATTTGGGAAACAACACCCCTCAAGGAATTTTTCTAGGGGTATAGTAAGCATTTATACCACACAGGTTTTTTGCAGAATTTAGTAGAATTAGGGGGGATTCACACGAGCGTGATTTGGCAGCGTGTAGGGCGCGTGGTTTTCGCGCGGCACGCAATGCCCTATAGAAGTCTATGGGGCAGTACACACAGTCCGTGTATTTTGCGCAGCGTTTGTTCGCTGCGCAAAATACGCGACAGGTTCAATAACTCTGCGTATTTCACGCATCACGCACCCATTGAAGTCAATGGGTGCGTGAAAACCAGGCAGGTCGCACGGAAGCTCTTCCGTGCGAACTGCGTGTTTGCGCAACAGCTGTCAAAAGGATGAATGGAAACAGAAAAGCACCACGTGCTTTTCTGTTTCCAAGCATCCAAACGGAGTGTCTTTGCGAGGAGCGAACCCCGACAACCGAGGCAAACTTCACCGGGTTCGGCCAAACTCGTTTTGGCCGAACCCGGCAAAAAAATTTCCGGTCCGCGACGTCGGGAGAGATTCACTGTGCATGGTGCTGAAAGAGTTAAACTGTTTCAGCACCATGGACAGTGACTTGAGATCCCAAAATACATGAACCTGTAAAAAAAATCGAAGTTCTAACTTACCGATTACTCCTGTCTCCTTCCTGCAGTCCGACCTCCCGGGATGACACTTCAGTTCAAGTGACAGCTCCAGCCAATCACAGGCCAAGCACAGGCTGCAGCCAATCACAGGCTGCAGCGGTCATTTGGACTGCCGCGTCATCCAGGGAGGTGGGGCCCGATGTCAAGAGAGGCGCGTCACCAAGGACGCGTCACCAAGGACGCGTCACCAAGGCAACGGCCGGGAAGTTCTCGGTAAGTAGGAACTTTATCTTTTTTTTTTACAGGTTTTTCGCTGTTGTGTTCGGCATTCACTGTCGAGGGTGCTGAAAGATTTAGCTCTTTCAGCACCTTGGACAGTGACGGGCGTCGACAAGCCTCATCTCTATGATGCCGGCTGCGCGAAAATCACGCAGCCGCGCATCAGACACGCATGACACACGCAGCTGTCAAATGGTTTTTGCGCTCGCAAAACGCCGCGTTGTTTGCGCGCGCAAAAACGCAACGCTCGTGTGAATCTGCCCTTAGGCCATGAAAATGTATATAAACATTTTTGACCACTGAAATGTTGAATTTTTTCATTTTTACAAGGGATAAAGGAGAAAAAGTCGCCCTAAATTTGTAACGCAATCTCTCCCGAGTATGACAATACCCCACATGTGGTAATAATAATTTTTTTTAATAGAAATTAATTAACCTTTGCAGAACTGATCCTTTTTTGCTTTTCCATTTTAGTTTTTCACTCCACGCCTTCCAAACGCCATAACTTTTTTTTTTTCCCATGAATTGAGCGGTGTGAGGGCTTATTTTTGGCGGGACGAGCTGTAGTTTTTATTGGTACCATTTTGGCGTTTTAAATTCTTTATTTCTTACGGCGTTCATAATGCGCTATAAATGGCAATTTTACTTTATTCTGCGCGTTGGTACGATTACGGCGATACCATATGTATGTATTTTTTTAATGTTTTTCAGCATTTGCACAATAAAATCACTTCTTTATAAAATAATTTATTTTCTGTGTCACCATATTCTGAGAGCCGTAACTTTTTTATTTTTCAGTCAAAAAAGCGGTGTAAGGGCTTGTTTTTTTGCATGACGGCTTGTAGTTTTTATTGGTACTATTTTGGGGTACATACGACTTTTTGATCACTTTTTATTCTATATTTTCGGTGGGATGGTGACCAAAAAATAGTGATTCTGCCATTGTTTTTAGAGCGGTAAAAATAACATAGTTTTATAGATTGGGTTGTTACGAACGCGGTGATACCAAATATGTGTACTGTTTTTTTTAACAGTTTAATTTTTTTACTATAATAAGAGACTTATAGGAAAAAACAATCTTTTAATTTTACACTTTTGTAAAACATTTTTATTAACTTTCTTTTTACTTTTTACACTTTCTTTTTTTACCTGTAGCTCTGATCGCTGCTAGAATATATTACACTACCTAGGTAGTGTAACGTATTCCAACTGTCAGTGTGACGTCACAGTCACTCTGACAGTTAGTCTACGAGGACCAGCCAGAGGCTGGTCCTCATAGGCTTCCATACATGGCAGACCCGGAGGCCGTTGTCTGGCCCCCGGGTACCATCACAAGCATCAGCAGCCCCCACAATTGCATGGGGGCTGCTGATGTGCTGCAAACCCCCTAAATGCGGAGATCGCAATCGAGCTCCGCATTTAACGGGTTAATTGCCAAAATCAGCGGCAATGAGCCGCTGAACGGCAACAGTGGAATGTCAGCTGTCAGGGACAGCTGACGTCCCGATGCACACTGTCACAGACACTGTCACAGACACTGTCACCGACAGTGTGCATCGCGAACGGCAGTGACGTTCTGTCACTCTGACAGGAAGTCTATCAGGAGGCTGGTCCTGATAGGCTTCCATATATGGCAGACATGGAGGTCATTACTTGGCCTCCGGTCGCCATGCTAGCCATCTGCAAACCTCGCAATTTCATTGTGAGGTCTGCCGATGTGCTAGAAACCCGTAAAATATGGCGATTGCAATCGATCACCGCAATTAAGGGGTTCATTTCCGAAATCAGCGGAAATAAGCCGCTGATCTGCATACAGTGGAGTGTCAGCTGTCAGGGACAGCTGACCTCCCGGATCCCGGTGCACACAATCGCCGACAGTGTGCACCGGGAACTGCGCAGTAACTGTACGTCCCCGTGCGCTAAGACACTGGCCATCCGGACGTACAGTTGGGTCGTTGTGCGCCTAGGCGTTAATTTGGGAATTATGTGATATTTGTGGGAACAAAAAGTCCAGAACCACTCCTTTACACCCTCAAGGGGACCCACAACTTAAGAGGTTCAATCGCACCCTCCTTAACATGCTGGTCACTCTGAATCCGCAAATGAAAGCAAAGTGGAGCCGACACATTAGTCAGCTGGTGCACGCCTATAACCTCACTAAGAACGAGTCCACAGGGTATTCTCCTTATTTTCTTATGCTTGGGAAAGAAACCAGGGTTCCTGTGGATATATGCTTTGGAGTGTCCACTGACCATACGTCGGAAAAGCGTTCTTATTCTAATGTCACTTCCAGAGGCAGTTTGGAACTCTGTAGTAAGTGATGCAGAGATTAGGCAATTTTTGCACACCACATAATTTCAGCACTCGACAGCCTGTGGTCTAATGCTTCATGGTTGAGCAGTTCAAACAGATAAAAACAAGGGGACATATAACACAAAAACACCAAAAAAGGCCATACTTACATACTTTAAATAATAATAGCCACTCCCACTAGTCTTGAGGGGAGTGGCGTGTGGTGCATGGGATGTGTAGTAAAAAATAATAAATGAATAGTGCATGTGCAAGTGATAATAGGGGTGAAATATAGGGGGCAGTAATGAGTAAAGTGCATAAATTAAAAAAAATGAATAATGGGGTGCCAGTGTGTGAAACATGGAGTGATAGTGTGTAGGTCATGAGGCGCAGCGTGTATATCCAGGTAGAAGCCTATTGACCTACACACTATCTCTCCATGTTTCACACACTGGCACCCCATTATTCATTTATTTTTATTTATGCACTTTACTCATTACTGCCCCCTATATTTCACCCCTATTATCACTTGCACATACACTATTCATTTATTATTTTTTACTACACATCCCATGCACCACACGCCACTCCCCTCAAGACTAGTGGGAGTGGCTATTATTGTTTAAAGCACCTGCTCACTCTCCTTCATCAATGTTTCTGACCTGTCTGTGTCAATTTGTAAGTATGGCCTTTTTCGGTGTTTTTATGGTTGAGCAGTTGTTACTGTCACATTGGGTTCGTGGGCCGTACCGCCTTGGCGGTATGGCAGCTGGCCAACAGGACGCAGGTCAAAGTCTATAGTTCGTATAGGTACCTGTGGCAGCTCGGACAGTATCAAGACAGGCTAGGCAGGAACTTGGCAGCAGGTGAACGTCAGGTGTGGAGAAGCAGGACAGGCATAGTATAGAGCACAGCACGGCACTAGATCAGGATGCAAGTATAGGATACAGGAACACTGGGAGCAGCAAACACTAGGGAGCCATATGCAAGACAGACTAGGAATACACAACAAAGCTCAGGCAAAGAACTAGGGGGCTGGACCCCTCTTATAGTCCAGAGTACTCATGGGTCAAGGTTCATGAACGAGGTCCAGTGCGCTGCCCATTTAAGAGCAGGCACGAGCACCCCACGGGATCCGGCTGTGGTGAGTAGACGCGAGCACTGGCTTCTCCTCAGGAGGCTGGGGCCAGCGCTTGCCGACTCACGGCTGCGGCTGTCAGGGGGAGAACGGAGCTGACAGCCAGCAGCCACGGACATTACAGTATCCCCCTCTTACGCCCCCTCTACTTGAGACCAGAGCGAGAGAGAAACTTTTTCAGAAGAGCAGGAGCATTGAGGTTCTCCCCTGGCTTCCAAGACATCTCTTCAGGACCAAATCCCCTCCAATCCACCAAATAAAAGGTCTTTCCTCTCACTCTTTTGGTGTCTAGTATCTCTTGAACCTCAAAGGTGTCTGAAGGGCCGCTGGCGACAACCACAGGGCTAGGAGTCTTGGTGTAGCGGTTCAGGACCACTGACTTCAGGAGGGATACACAGAAGGAGTTGGGGATCTTGAGGGTAAGACGCAGCCAAAGCTTATAGGCGACAGGGTTGATTTGTTGTAGGATCTCGAATGGTCCGAGGAACCTGGGAGCAAACTTGCATGACGGCACCCTTGGTCGAATGTTCCTGGAGGACAGCCAGACGTTTTTGCCAGGAAGAAATTGAGCCGGTTCTCTTCTCCTTGTGGCCGCCCTCCATTTCATATGGTCAACTACCAGCAGGATGGAGGATCGAGTCTGCCGCCAAATCTGTAGAAAGTCACTAAAGGCCATGTCAGCAGCTGGTATCTTGGATGAATCAGGAACCGGGAGAGGTATTCGTGGGTGTTGGCCAAGGACTATGAAGAACGGAGTGTTCCTTGTGGACTCGCTGGTATGAGAATTCAGCCCACGGAGGCAACTGCACCCAGTCATCATGCAGCCTAGAGACTAAGTGACGCTGGTAGTTCTCCAAGATTTGATTGATCCTCTCGACCTGTCTATTGGACTGAGGATGGATGGCCGAGGAAAAGACCAACTTCACACCTAGAAGTCCACAGAGGGCTCTCCAGAACCTGGAGGTGAACTGAACAACCCGATCAGACACAATATGCTGCGGCAAGCCGTGCAGGTGGAAGATGTGTTGGATAAACAGCTTGGCCAGTTGAGGAGCAGACGGAAGGCCGGTCAGAGGAACGAAGTGCGCCATTTTCGAAAATCGATCCACCACCACCCAGACAGCACTGCATCCGGCAGAGAGAGGCAGGTCAGTAACAAAGTCGATAGCTAAATGCTGCCAGGGAGCATAGGGCACAGGCAATGGCTGGAGCAGACCAGCGGGTCTGGAGTAAGCGACCTTGTTAGCTGCACACACAGATCAGGAGGAAACAAAGTCCATAACATCTTTGGGCAGCGTGGGCCACCAGAAATGACGGGCAATCAAATCCCAGGTCTTTCGGATCCCCGCGTGACCTGCCACTCTAAAGGCGTGTCCCCAGCGGAGGACTTTCCTTCGGTCGAAAATTGGCGAATCCAAGAAAGCGCTGTATGGCCCTCAAGCCTTGAGGACGTGGCCATTCTAGGACGGACTTTACCTTTTCGGGATCCATCTTGAGACCTCTATTCGAGATGATGTAGCACAGGAGGGGTAGCACATCTCTCTCAAACACGCACTTCTCCAATTTGGCATACAGGTGATTCTCCCTTAACCGCAGCAAGACTTGACGGACATGTTTCTGATGAGTCATAGGATTTGGAGAAAAAAATCAAGATGTCATCAAGATAGACTACTACACAATCATAGAGGAGGTCACGGAAAATGTGGCATTACACAAGCTGAAGGGCATTACTAGATATTCATAGTGTCCGTCCCGGGTGTTAAATGCCATCTTCCATTCGTCACCCTGGCGAATCCGGATTAAGTTGTAAGCCCCCCGCCGGTCTAACTTGGAAAAAAATCTTGGCACCACGTATACGGTCAAATAATTCTGAGATCAATGGCAATGGATACTTATTTTTCACTGTGATCTGGTTGAGACCCCTGTAGTCTATACAGGGACGAAGAGAACCATCCTTCTTTTTGATGAAGAAGAACCCGGGGAGGAAGACTTGCGGATTAAGCCCCGCTCCAAGTGCTCTCTAACATAGGCGGACATGGACAGAGTCTCTGGCAGAGAGAGAGGATATACCCTACCACGGGGAAGGGAAGCACCAGGAACCAGCTCGATAGGACAGTCATACGCCCGATGTGGGGGCAGTGTCTCCGCCTCTTTCTTGCTGAAGACGTCCGAAAATGAATCAAAATGACTAGGCAATCCTGCCAGTGACTGAGGCAGAGGAGGCTGAGCCGAACAAATCTGTCCCAGGCAACGATTGTGACACTCGGGGCCCCACTGGAGAACCTCTCCAGAGTTCCATTCCAGGACTGGAGCATGCAATCGGAGCCAAGGCAGGCCCAGCAACACAGGCTCAACGACTTTGGGTAGGACATAGAACGACAGCAGTTCGGAGTGGAGAGCCCCTACTTGGTTCCCTTAGTGGTTTCGTCACAGCAATAACTGGGTCTAGCAGGGGTAGACCATCCACAGAAGCAATTGTCAACGGGCTATCCATAGGGGTGGTAGGCAATTGAAGAAGGTCCACCAGATCTCTACGGATGAAATTAGCAGCTGATCCAGAGTCCAGATGCGCAGAGACCCTTATGTGTTCTCTCGCCGGACACTATGGTCACAGGTAAGGACAATTTGGACAGAACTCCTTTCTTACCCAGGGTTGTCACTCCTAGCAACCCTAGGTTTTGGGGCTTTTGGGGGCACAGGCACACAAGATGGCCACCGAGGCCGCAATATAGACGAAGTCCCGAAGTGCGTCTGCGTTGTCTCTCCTGGGTGGATTTCTTACCCCCGGTCCATCATCACAGACTCCTTAGGAGGATCGACATCTGAGGACAGCAGGGGTTGCTGCAAAGTAGGTACTATACTAGGAGGGTCTCCCTCCCGACGAACCTCTTGGAGGCGTTCTCGGACCCGCATATCAATCCGGGCGGACAGAAGGATGAGGTCATCCAGGGTAGATGGCAGGTCTCGAGCGGAAAGTTCGTCCTTAATTTTAGGAGACAGTCCATGCCAGAATGCAGCTACCAGGGCCTCATTGTTCCATAACAGTTCTCCCGCCAGGGTGCAAAAGTGGATGGCATACTCGCACACGGAGGTGTCTCCTTGAGATGCGGGTCGACATTGCCAGGGTCGAAATGCGGGTCAACACTGCCTGGAGGTGTAGTCTGAGGATCAACACTGCCAGGAGGTGTAGTAGGAGGAACGGCAGCTCGTGTCTCCTGCTGAAGTACGAGAATGTTCAAAGCCTGGAGGAGTTGATCCTGTCGAGACTGGAGGTCCAGCGAATTTGCCTGCATCTCCTGTGACGTCGTCATGGTCTTGGATTGACCAGCGGGGTCCATGGCCTGAGCTTACTGTCACGCCTTGGCAGTATGGCAGCTGGCCAACAGGACGCAGGTCAAAGTCTATAGTTCGTATAGGTACCTGTGGAAGCTCGGACAGTATCAAGGCAGGAACTTGGCAGCAGGTGAACGTCAGGCGTGGAGAAGCAGGACAGGCGTGGTATACAGCACAGCACGGCACTAGATCAGGATACAAGTATAGGATACAGGAACACTGGGAGCAGCAAACACTATGCAAGACAGACTAGGAATACAAAACAAAGCTCAGGCAAAGAACTAGGGGGCTGGACCCCTCTTATAGTCCAGAGTACTCACGGGTCAAGGTTCATGAACAAGGTCCGGTGTCCGCGCTGCCCCTTTAAGAGCGGGCACGAGCGTGCGCGCGCACCCTACGGGATCCGGCTGAGTAGACGTGAGCGCTGGCTTCTCCTGAGGAGGAGGCTGGGGCTAGCGCTTGCCGACTCATGGCTGCGGCTGTCAGGGGGAGAACGGAGCTGACAGCCCGCAGCCAAGGACATAAGTTACTCCTAGATGCTTTTATTTCACAATGATAGTGTCACGGCGCGGGGTATGGACCCACTGGGCCGTACCGCGTAGCGGGGTAGCAGCTGGCCAACAAGGTACAAAACAATGTCTATAGTTCAGAACGGGTACCTGAGGCAATGTAGACCATAGCGGAAGCAGGACTTGACTTTCACAGTGGAAGGCACAACTTGACTTTCACTTGTAGATACGATAGCACAGGATACAGGGTACAGGCAGCAGGAACGGGTAACACTGGGAGACCATTTGCAAGACAAATTAGGGTATACAACAACGCTCAGGTAAGGAACCAGTGGGCAGAACCCCTTATTATAGTCCAGCAGCCATTTGGGCTGATAATTGATGTTTGACAGCTGGATGCGTACTGGCCCTTTAAGGCCGTGCAAACGCGGGAGCGCGCGCCCTGCGGGAAACAGTCCAAAGATCCGGAAGAGAGTGCCGACGTCTCCCTGGAGGGAGCTGACGCAGAGAAGAGAGATGTCCATGGCCGGGATCGTCAAGGGTTAAGTCTGAACGACGACCCCCGGCCATAGACGTAACAGTATCCCCTCTCTTACGCCTCCTCTTCTTGGGACCAGAGCGGGAAACAAATTTCTTCACGAGGACAGGAGCATAGATGTTCTCCTCTGGCTCCCAAGACCTCTCCTTTGGACCAAATCCCCTCCAATCCACCAAGTAAAACGTCCTACCTCCTACTTTCTTGGTGGCCAGGGTCTTCCTCACTTCGAAAGTTCAGGATGAACCACCAGGATCCCCTGCGGAACTAGGAGTCCTGGAGTAGCGGTTCAGAACCACGGGTTTCAGCAAGGAGACATGGAAGGAGTCAGGAATCTTGAGGGTAGGAGGCAGTCGAAGCTTGTACGACACAGGATTGATCTGTAGTAGAATCTCGAAGGGTCCAAAGAACCTGCGAGCAAACTTGCAAGATGGTACCCTCAGCCGGATATTCCTGGAAGACAGCCAGACTGTAATGACGGGGTAGGGAGACAGACAGGTGAGCCCTAATCTACCCGCCACTCAGTCCCTGCCTACTTGCAACGGCCCGTCCTAGGCGACGGCGTACAACTGGGCGACGGTCCCTACTCTCACTATGTGCACGACAGACAGACAGACAAGGGTACAAAGAAGCTAAGGGAAAAGGGGCAGATGCCCACGGCAACACCGTGAGCAACAAGAGTAGTGAACGAGCCGAGTCAAACCAGGAGTGGACGAGGTACCAAACGCAGAGCAAGAGAGTAGTCAGTAAAGCCAGGGTCAATATGAAACAGAGGACAAATGGTACAAGCAGCAGAGCCAGGAAACAAGCAGAATCACAGGCAAAGGAGAAGCAGGAAATTAAGGTATAAATAGACAGAGGGCGGGAGCTAGCTCCGTCTGGCCAGGCTGTGATAGGCTCTCCCACTCCTCAGCCTCCCAGCCTGAGTGGTAGACGAAGGCGTCGACACAGAAGCCCCCCTTTTATGAGGGGCCGCTGGACCCTTTCTAGGTGGACCTGGCTTATTGGGGAACCGAAGATGGAACCTCTTGAGCAATACCCCAGCGTGAACATCCCGGGCGGGTACCCAAGTCCTCTCCTCAGGCCCGTATCCTCTCCAATGGACCAGGTACTGGAGGGAGCCTTGGACCAGCCTGCTGTCCACAATCTTGGCCACCTCGAATTTTACCCCTTCAGGGGTGAGAACAGGGACCGGAGGTTTCCTCGAGGGAGCCAAGGACGGGGAGCAGCGTTTAAGGAGGGAGGCATGAAACACGTCGTGTATTCGAAAAGACGGGGGTAACTCCAGTTGGAAGGAGACAGAGTTAAGGACTTCAATGACCTTGTACGGCCCTATATACTGGGGAGCAAATTTTTGGACGGGACTTTAAGGCACAAATTTTTAGAAGACAGCCACACCAGATCCCCGACCACAAACAAGGGGTTAGCAGAACGTCTACTATCTGCCTGAGTCTTTTGTATGCTCTGGGACGCCTGTATGTTCTTCCTGGGCCCAGACTGTGCACAGTTCCCGATGAACGACATCTATCTCGGGATTGTTGGAACCACCAGGTGAAACAGAGGAGTAAATTCAACGAGGGAAATGAAGGAGACCCAATCATATTGACAGTCGGAGATAAAACACCTTAAATATTGTTCTAGAGACTGATTAGTCCTCTCAGTTTGGCCATTCGTTTCAGGATGGAAGGCCGAGGAGAAGGACAGATCAATCTCCAACTTCTTACAGAAGGCTCTTCAAAACAATGAAACAAATTGTACCCCTCTATCAGAAACAATATTGAAAGGAACCCCATGGAGACGCAGGATGTGTTTGACAAACAAGGTAGCTAACGTCTTAGCATTGGGTAGTTTCTTGAGGGGCACAAAGTGGCACATCTTACTGAAGCGGTCTACTACAACCCACACCACCGACTTGCCTTGAGATGGAGGCAGATCAGTGATAAAAATCCATGGAGATATGGGTCCAAGGTCTCTGTGGAATGGGCAAAGAACATAGTAAGCCCGCTGGTCGGGACCTGGGAGTCTTGGACCTAGCACAAACCTCACAAGCGTCGACGTAGGCCTTAACGTCTTTAGGCAACCCAGGCCACCAATAGTTTCTGGCAATGAGGTGCTTGGTACCCAGGATGCCTGGATGGCCAGATAGTGCAGAGTCATGATTCTCCCTGAGTACCCTTAACCGGAATTGCAGCGGAACATACAGCTTGTTTTCAGGAAGGTTCCGGGAGCTGAACCTTGATCAGCCGCAATTTCGGAGACTAGGTCAGAATCAACAGAGGAAATGATTATACCTGGGGGCAAAACACAAGCAGGATCTTCCTCCGAAGGAGGGCTGGCCATGAAGCTACGCGACAGTGCATCAGCTTTAATATTTTTAGACCCAGCCCTATAGGTGACCAAAAAGTTGAATATAGTAAAAAATAACGCCCATCGAGCTTGTCTCGGGTTTAGCCTCCGGCCAGATTCTAGGAAAACCAGATTCTTGTGGTCGGTAAGGACCGTTACCTGGTGCCTAGCCCCCTCCAGGAAGTGGCGCCACTCTTCAAATGCCCATTTAATGGCTAAGAGTTTGCGGTTGTCAATGTCATAGTTACTCTCAGTGGGTGAGAACTTCCTGGAGAAGTAGGCACAGGGACGGAGATGGGTGAGGGACCTGGTACCCTGGGACAAGACAGCACCCACTCCCACCTCGGAGGCGTCAACCTCCACGATGAACGGCTCCATTTGGTTAGGCTGAATCGGCACAGGGGCCGAGGTAAAGCACTTCTTAGGGACATCAAAAGCCTGGACGGCCTCAGGAGGCCAGTGGAGATCAGCACCTTTGCGAGTGAGATCCGTAAGAGACTTAGCGATGACCGAGAAGTTAGCAATAAATCTCCTGTAATAATTAGCAAACCCCAGGAAGCACTGTAACGCCTTCAGGGAGGCAGGTTGGACCCATTCAGCCACAGCCTGAACCTTGGCAGGGTCCATGGGGAATTCATGAGGAGTGAGGATTTGACCCAAAAATGGTATCTCTTGCAACCCAAACACACATTTTTTGGATTTAGCAAACAGTTTGTTTTCCCGAAGGACCTGGAGCACCTTCCTGACATGCTCAATGTGGGAGGACCAGTCCTTGGAAAACGCCAGTATGTCATTAAGGTACACTACAAGAAATACCCCCAGGTAGTCTCTTAAAATCTCATTTATGAAATTCTGGAAGACCGCGGGTGCATTACACAACCCAAAGGGCATGACGAGGTATTCGAAATGACCTTCGGGCGTGTTAAACGCAGTCTTCCACTCATCCCCCTCTTTGATGCGGATAAGGTTATAAGCCCCCCGTAGATCAAACTTAGAGAACCATTGGGCCCCCTGAACCTGATTGAGGAGATCAGGAATCAAAGGAAGGGGATACTGGTTCCTTACAGTGACCTTATTCAAGTTTCGGTAATCGATGCACGGCCTAAGACCACCATCCTTCTTCCCTACGAAGAAGAAGCCAGCACCTACCGGAGAAGTAGAGGGGCGAATGTAACCCGTGGCCAGGCATTCCTGGATATACTCTCTCATAGCTTCACGTTTGGGACAAGAGAGATTAAATATCCTACCCTTAGGGAGCTTAGCTCCTGGTACCAAATCGATTGCGCAACCGTACTCTCTATGAGGAGGTAACACTTCGGAGGCCTTTTTAGAAAAAACATCAGCGAAGTCCTGAATAAACTCAGGTAGAGTCTTCACCTCCTCAGGGAGAGAAATAAAATTAACAGAAAAACATGAAGTCATGCATTCATTACCCCATTTGGTAAGATCCCCAGTATTCCAGTTAAACGTGGGATTATGCCTCTGCAACCAGGGTAGGCCTAAAACCAAATCGGACAATAATCCCTGCATCACCAGTACAGAGCACTTCTCCAAATGCATGGAGCCAACAAGGAGTTCAAAAACAGGGGTATTCTGCGTAAAATAACCATTAGCAAGAGGAGTGGAGTCGATACCCACTACCGGGACAGGTTTAGGCAATTCAATCAATGGCATAGCTAGAGACATAGCAAATTCCACAGACATAATATTAGCAGAAGACCCTGAATCCACGAAGGCATTGCCGGTAGCAGACCTACCACCAAAAGAGACCTGAAAGGGAAGCAAGATCTTATTAGGTTTCATATTCACGGGAAATACCTGTGCGCCCAAGCGACCTTCCCGATGGTCACTTAGGCGCGGAAGTTTTTCGGCTGCTTATCCTTACGCCTAGGACAGTTGTTTACTTGATGCTTGTCATCCCCACAGTAGAAGCAGAGACCATTCTCCCTGCGGAACGTTCTACATTGTTGGGGAGACACGGAGACCCCGAGTTGCATAGGTTCATCCGAGTTTTCCGTGAAAGAACGAAGCAACGGCACCTCGGGAGCCATCATGGGGGAGCCAGAGGAGAAGGCACAAAATCGTTCAAGTTGTCGTTCCCTGAGACGTCGGTCAAGACGTGCCGCTAAAGCCATTACCTGATCTAGAGAGTCAGAAGAGGGATAGCTAACTAACAAGTCCTTCAGGGCGTTCGACAGACCCAATCTAAACTGGCACCTCAAGGCAGGGTCATTCCACCGAGAAGCTACACACCACTTCCTAAAGTCCGAACAGTACTCCTCAACGGGTCTCTTACCCTGACGTAAGGTCACCAGCTGACTCTCGGCAAAGGCAGTCTTGTCAGTCTCGTCATATATGAGCCCGAGAGCAGAAAAAAAAAAGGTCAACAGAGGAAAGCTCAGGGGCGTCGGGAGCCAAGGAGAAGGCCCATTCTTGGGGCCCGTCCTGGAGCCGGGACATAATTATACCCACTCGTTGGCTCTCAGAACCTGAGGAGTGGGGCTTAAGACGGAAATAGAGCCTACAACTCTCCCGAAAGGAGAAAAAAGTCTTCCGGTCCCCTGAGAACCGGTCAGGCAACTTGAGGTGGGGTTCAAGAGGTGAAGTGGGGGCACTACCAGGGTAGCATCATGCAGGTTGCCCATCTGAGTCAGGGCTTGGACCTGTA
The DNA here is from genome assembly GCF_050947455.1 of Rhinoderma darwinii. Lineage (NCBI taxonomy): Eukaryota > Metazoa > Chordata > Amphibia > Anura > Rhinodermatidae > Rhinoderma > Rhinoderma darwinii. The sequence continues at coordinate 249,577,717 of NC_134691.1, forward strand.
GGGAGAGGCCCTGCATTTGCTGAGCCAGGGTCTCAAGGGGGTCCATAGTTGTGTCAGGGACCAGGGTAGAAAAGGTATATGGGCCTGTGATTATGTAAGCAGGTGCAGACTAACTAACCACGGGCGTCGACACAGAAGCTGTGTCTGGCAGATTCTTTACACAGACCTTAGTACCTGGAAGAAACTGAGGAGATTCTCGTCTTCTAGTGTCTGCCTTTCTCTTCATGCGGTCCACCGCCAGCAGAATAGAAGATCGTGTCTGCTGCCATATCTGCAGAAAGTTCCTGAAGGTAGAGTCGGCTGCAGGCATCTTGAGACATAGTAGAGCCGGGATGGGGTATTCAAGCATGTTGGCCGTAGACTATGAAGAATGGACTGGAGGTGGTGGACTAACTGGTATGGTTATTATAAGAGAACTCCGCCCACGGGAGCAGCTGCACCCAGCCATCATGTCTTCTGGAGACAAAGTGCCGCAGGTAGTTCTCCATAACTTGGTTAATCCTCTCAACTTGTCCATTGGACTGAGGGTGGTAAGCTGAGGGGAAGTCCAACTTTACACCGAGTAGGCCGCAGAGTCCTCTCCAGAACTTTGAGGTGGACTGGACCCCTCGATCTGAGACAATATGCAGGGGTAATCTGTGCAGACGGAAGATGTGTTCTATGAAGAGATCAGCCAGTCGAGGAACAAAATGAGCCATTTTATAAAAACTATCCACCACCACCCAGATCACACTGCATCCCGCAGAGAGAGGCAGATCTGTAACAAAATCCATAGCAATATGCCGCCAGGGGGCACCGGGCACAGGCAGTGGTTGGAGCAGACCGGCTGGTCTGGAGTGGGCAACTTTGTTGGCTGCACACACCGTACAGGAGGAGACAAAGTCCATGACGTCTTTGGGCAGCGTGGGCCACCAGAACTGACGGCCAATTAGGTCTTGGGTCTTATGGGCACCTGCGTGTCCTGCCAGCTTGGAACTGTGACCCTAGCGAAGGATTCTCCCTCTGTCTGCCAGCCGTACGAAAGTTTCTCCCGGAGGAATATCTCTAACCTGCAGAGGGTTAACAGAGTAGATGCAGAAAGGATCGATAATATTCTGTGGGGACTCCACAGTGTCCTCTGTCTCAAATGACCTAGACAAGGCATCGGCCCTCACATTCTTGTCGGCTGGTCGGTAGTGGAGTGCGAACCGGAACCTTGCAAAAAACAATGACCATCTGGCTTGAAGAGGGTTCAGCCGTTGAGCCGTCTGTAGGTAGGTCAAGTTCTTGTGGTCCGTGAAGACCAGGATAGGATGAGCTGCGCCCTCCAGTAGGTGTCTCCACCCCTGCAGGGCCAGCTTGATGGCCAGTAACTCATGATCTCCAATCGAGTAGTTGCGCACTGCAGAAGAAAACAGCTTGGAGTAGTAACCACATACCACCGTCTTGCGTTTCGAACCCCTCTGGAACAATAGTGCATCGGCACCAACAGAGGAGCCGTCCACTTCTAATGAATACTGTAGGGATACATCAGGATGGTGCAGAATGGAGGCAGACGTGAAGGCCTTTTTTAAGGTTTCAAATGCGACTTCCGCCTCTGGAGTCCATACCTTGACATTCATACCCTTCTTAGTGAGGGTGGAGATGGGGGCTGTCAAAGAAGAGAAGTTGGGAATGAACATTCTTTAGAAGTTGGCGAATCCCAGGTAGCGTTGTATGGCCCTTAAGCCTTGGGGATGTGGCCACTCCAGGAAAGCCTTGACCTTTTCAGGGTCCATCTTGAGACCCTGATCAGAGATGATATAGCCCAGGAAGGGTAGAGAATTTTCTTGGAACACGCACTTCTCCAACTTGGTATAAAGATGATTCTCCCTTAATCTAAGCAACACCTAGCGGACATGGACCTTATGAGTCAAAAGATCTGGGAAAAAAAAATCAAGATATCATCGAGATACACCACAACACAGACATAGAGGAAATCACGAAAAATGTAATTCACAAATTTTTGGAATACTGCGGGAGTGTTACACAGGCCGGAGGGCATGACCAAATATTCGTAGTGTCCATCACGTGTGTTAAATGCAGTCTTCCACTCGTCTCCCTGACTGATCCGGATTAGATTGTAAGCCCCCCGCAGGTCAAGCTTTGAATTTTTTTTTGCCCCCCCCCCGTATATGATCAAAGAGCTCCGAAATCAACTGCAAAGGGTACCTGTTCTTCACCGTGATCTGATTGAGACCTCGGTAGTCAATGCAGGGTCGAAGGGATACATCTTTCTATTTGACAAAGAAAAACCCGGCTCCGGCCGGGGATTAAGACTTTCCTATGAAGCCCCTCTCCAGATTCTCTTTAATGTAGGCCGACATAGACTGGGTCTCTGGCAAGGAGAGAGGGTATACTCTACCGCGACGAGGGGAGGAATCAGGAACCAAGTCGATAGGACAATCCTATTCTCGATGTGGTGGCAATATCTCGGCCTCCTTTTTGTCGAAGACATCAGCGAACTGAGAGTAACAAGGAGGCAACCCTGTCAATGAATGATGCGGAGAAGGTTGGAATGGATGGACATGCACCAGACAGTGATCGAGACACTTGGGGCCCCACTGGAGAACCTCTCCGGAGTTCCAATCCAGGACTGGGGCAGGCAAAGGCAGTCCATCTACCGAGGCAACGATCAACGGTCTCTCCAGCAAAACAGTAGGCAATTGAAGAAGATCCACAAGGTCTTGACAGATGAAATTTGCTGCGGAGCAAGAGTCCAGGTAGGCAGAGACTGGATGATGTCTCTCGCCAGCGATGATGGTCAAAGGAATAAACAGCTTGGACTAGAGTTCTCTATTAAATGCAGTAGCGCCCAGGGTTGTCTCTCCAACCAATCCCAAGCATTCGGGTTTCTTGGGCCTCTGGGAACACAAACGCACGACATGGCCAGCGAGCCCACAATATAGGCAGAGTCTAAAGGTGCGCCTGCGCTGTTTTTCTTGATCGGACAGTTTAAGCCGATCCACCTGCATCGGAACCTCAGGTGCAGCAGAAGAACAAGGCAAGAGGGGTTGCTGGACGTTGGGCGCCAGTCTAGGAAGCCGTTTCTCCTGTAGAATCTTTTGAGATCTCTCTCTGAGCCTTATGTCCACACGGGTAGCCAGTAGAATCAGGTCGTCCAGGGCAGCTGGGAGATCTCGAGCAGACAACTCGTCCTTGATTTCAGGCGATAGGCCATGCCAGAAGGATGCTACCAAGGCGTCATTGTTCCAGGGCAATTTTCCTGCCAGAGTCCGGAACTGGATGGTGTATTCGCCCACGGAGACGTCCTCCTGCCGCAGGTTAAAGATAGCAGTGGCTGCCGATGAGCCTCGTCCAGGCTCCTCAAATACGCAACGGACCAACCGCACAAACCCCTGGAAGTCTCGGGTCCCTGTCGTTCCCGGATTGGATTCGCCCACGCCAGGGCCTTGCTAGCGAGTAGGGATATAATGAAGGCGATCCTGGCTCCGTCCGAAGGAAATTCTCGGGCGTGCAGAGTGAAGTGGATTTGACATAGATTCAGAAAACCCCTGCACGAACTTACGTCTCCATGGAACCGAGATGGCAATGGCAGCGAGAACCGAGAGTCCGAACTGGGGCTTCCAGGAGGTGTAGCAGGAGGGTAGATCGGAGGAGCTTGAATTGGAGTGGTGACGGAAGTAACTAGCGCACCTAGATGCTGTGCCATGGAGTCTACTGCCACAAAGAGTTGATCCTGTCGTGCTTGCAGATCCTGCAGGTCCGCCTGCATGGCTTGGGAGGATGGCAGGCTCTTGACTTGGCCAGCGGGGTCCATAGCCTGAGCGTACTGTCACCGTGCGGGGTGTGGACCAACTGGGCCGTACCGCGTAGCGGGGTAGCAGCTGGCCAACAAGGTACAAAACAATGTCTATAGCTCGGAACGGGTACCTGAGGCAATGTAGACAGTAGCGGAAGCAGGACTTGACTTTCACAGCTGGTGACACCGTGGATGCGGCGGGAAGACACAACATGACTTTCACAGCAGGTGACACCGTGGATGCAGCGGAAGGCACAACTTGATTTTCACTTGTAGATACGATAGCACAGGATACAGGGTACAGGCAGCAGGAACGGGTAACACTGGGAACTGGAAAACACTGGGAGACCATTTGCAAGACAAACTAGGATATACAACAACGCTCAGGCAAGGATCCAGTGGGCAGAGCCCCTTATTATAGTCCAGCAGCCATTTGGGCTGATAATTGTTTGACAGCTGGACGCATACTGGCCCTTTAAGGCCGTGCATATAGAATAGTCCTTATTTAGAATACATGCACGTTTCCTTTTCACAATTCCCAGTTTTAGTTTTTCAGATTTGGCAAGCTTTTATGACCTTCTATTTACAAAGCGCTCCAAGCATGACTTGGCAAGATCTAATAACAAATGTTCCTCCATGAAATAACTGCTTTATTCTATTATTTGTACCACTAAGATCCGCGTCACGAAGCATGTCCTACTCCTTCAGGATTTGTCACCTGCATGTCATCTCTAGCTACCTCATCTAATACAGTCATGTTAACACTTACACTTTTTATTCTGCAGTTTAGTGCAGGCTCAACTGTAAATCAGAAAAGTGTGGGTACTAGAAATTTGTTCTAATTTCTATTGTTTGTCTAACATCTTATATTGAATCATGATGACTAAAGCTGGAGAATCTAATGTTTGTAGGAAATTTTTGATAGTCATACCGACAGGTTGTATTTCAGTCTGTGTGATCCTATTTTCTCTGAGATTAGAGTTGTTTGCCAGAGGCTGTTTTCTCTCTCCACATTTAAATAACATTAATGGGGAGTCGGGCTGACTGTTTGATCAACAGCCTTTACGTATCTCTGGCTAACATTAGACATTGAGTATTGAGGAAATACTAGAGTCTATGGAGGGATGCGTGACACTCAGTAAAATAGGACATTCACGGACCTTCACACGCTCCATTGGAATAACAGTCGTGTGAACGGCCCCATTGAAATACATGAGTCCGTGTGACAGCCGTTGTTTTAACAGCCGTCACACGGACAAGATACACGCTCGTCTAAATGAGCCCTTAAAGTATGGAACTGTAAGATGTTTTGCCTGAGCGAGCTACATAAATCTGCAACGGACAACTGTTCAACCATTTGTCATTTTCATGTAAGTGAACTTGGCAAAGCTTTTTAGGCTCATGTTTTTAGCTCAAGTTAATAAAACATAATCAAATATGTTGTCCTACTAATTAGAAGTAATGGCTGAAAAATCCTGCAAATATTCTGTGACTTAAAGGGGTTGTCTAGCTTAGAAATCTCATGCTCAAATACCCCTTTAGAAAATTCTAAGTCAAAAGAGAAATTCCTCTTGTTCAGGTCTCTCATCTATTAGCCATAATGGAGAACTGTTGCAAAAAGCTTCTCCCACTCTGGAGGACCCGGCACGACAATTTATTGCATGCACAGTCCGTTGTTTTCAATGGGAACTGTGTAATACCTTCTTTCCCCTGTGACATTAAACACTTGCTACCAGGTTCCCCAAGATATTTCTTCGAGCAATTGCACACGACAAAGTGCCACTCGTGGCATTTTTCACGGCATCCGAGTGGCACCCGATAGTTTTCACTGACCCATTCACTTTAGCTGGTGACTTTCCAATCTGTGTGAAGATAGGGCATGTCCTATCTTTCCATGGATCACAGACGGGATTTGACCGGCATACACTATCGTGTGCATGAGGCATAAGACTGTTTTTATTTTTGTTTGATGCAATAAGTTCCTTGTTCTTTAACCCCTTCCCGACATTTGTCGTAAGTATACGTCATGGAAAGCCAGTGCTTCCCGCAAAATGTCGTATACTTACGACAAACGTTTGGCACCGGCTCAGAAGCTGAGTCGGTGCCATAATCGCCGGATCTCAGCTGTATCTGACAGCTGACATCCGGCTGTAATGGCGGGGACTGAAATTAGCTTCGATCCCCGCCATTAACCATTAACCCCTTAAGTGCAGCGCTCAAACGCGATCGCTGCACTTAAGGTGTTTGCAGCTCATCGGAACCCCAGCAATGAAATTGCTGGGGTTCCGGTGGCTGCAATGGCAACCGGAGGCCTAATACTGGCCTCCCGGTCTGCCTAGCATCGAAGCCGGTCAAGATCCGCCCGGCGGCGGAGCCTGATCGGCTTCCGTAGCCGCCGGCAAGATGGCGCCGGCTCAGGATCTGATCCGGCGTCATCAGCGGTGGAAGTCAGCTGTATGTTACAGCTGACATCCACCAGTAACGGCAGGAACCGGAGCTAGCTCTGATCCCGGCCATTAACCCCTTCGATGCAGCAATCGAAAGCGATTGCTGCATCGTAGCGGTTACTAGCAGATCGCCAGTCCTGACAGGCAATCAGGACTGACGACTGCTGCTATGGCAACAGGAGACACAATGGTCTCCTGCTCTGCCATTACGGAAGCCGATTTAGGCCCTGCCGGGAGGCGAAGCCTAGTCGGCTTGCTGTCAGTGAATGACTGACAGATCTAATACATTGCACTACGTAGGTAGTGCAATGTATTAGAAAAAAAAAATCGGACCGTTGGACCTTCAACTCCCCTAGTGGGATTTGAGAAAAAGTGTAAAAAAAGTGTAAAAAAAAGTGCAAAAAATAAAAGTTTGAAAACAATAAAAGTTTCAAGTAATAAAATAAAACACAATCCCCCTTTTACTCTTATCAAGTCCTTTATTATTGAAAAATAATAATAAACCATGCGGATTTGGTATCGCTGCGACCGTAACAACCTGAGGTATCAAAATATTATATTATTTATTGCACGCGGTGAACAGCATAAAAATACCAGAGTTTCTGTTTTTTGGTCACTTTGCCCTACAAATATTAGAATAAAAAGTGATCAAAAAGTCGCACGTATCCAAAAATGGTACCTATAAAAACTATAGCTCGTCCTGCAAAAAACAAGCCCTCATACAGCTCCGTCAACAAAAAAATTAAAAAGTTATGGTTCTCACAACTTGGCGACAGAAAAAAGACATTCTTATTACAAAAGTAATTTTATTGTGCAAAAAGTTGTAAAACATAAAAAAGTGCTATAAATTAGGTATCGCCGGAATCGTACTGACCGGCAGAATAAAGTTAACGTAATTTATAACGCATGGTGAACGCTGTATAAAAAAAACTAAAAAAGCTGTGCCAGAATTGCGTTTTTTTGTTTACCTGGCCTCCCAAAAAATAGGATAAAAGGTGATCATAAAGTCGCATGTACCCCAAAATGGTACCAATAATAACTACAGCTCGTCCCGCAACAAACCAGCCCTCATACCACTAAGTCTATGAAAAAATAAAATTAGTTATGGCTCCAATAAGTCAGGAAATAAAAAAATATGCAGTTGTGCAGGTCCGAGGGAAACATTTCTTCTGTTTCAAGAGGCGATTTATCAAGGACCTAAAATTAGGGAACCAGGAAGGGGAGAGCCCAAACATATCTGTTGGATGCGAGGGTGCTCGTATTATACTAGGACAACACTCTCCCAGCAAAATTCCCCAAACTGCAAAGGTGCGGAGTGTGGACCAAAAGGGGGATAAGAAAGGACGCCATTTATCAGTGCGACACCAGCCTGTGCAGAAAGGATTGCTTCACAGCGTAACACACATCTATGGATCATTTTATTGATTTTTTTACCCCATTATTATACCACCTGACTATGCCCCTTATATACTCCGCCCGGCTTACATGTACCCCCACATTATAAATGGAAACATCAGCAATACTCAAATAAATCTACTACCAAGCAAAATCCGCTCTCCAAAAGGCAAATGGCGCTCCCTCCGCTCTGAACCCTACAGCGTGCCCTAACAGCAGTTTCCTTCCACATATATGGCATCGTCATACCCGGGAGAACCCTTTTAACAATTTTTGGGGTGTATGTCTCCAGCGTCATAAGCTGGGCATGACATATTTGCCACTGAATGGCATATCTAGGGAAAAATATACATTTTTAATTTGCACCATCTGCAGCGCAATCATTTATGGAAAAGACCTGTGTGGTGAAAATGCTCACTACACCCCTTAATAAATGCCTTGAGGGGTGCAGTTTCCATAATGGGGTCACTTCTCAGGGGTTTCTTTTTATTATTTCACATCAGAGTCTCTGCAGTTGTGAACCAATACTTTGTAAATCGCCAATTTAGGCCTCAATTTAACATGGTGCGCTTTCACTCTTGAGCCTGGTCGAATGTCCAGGCAAAAGATTAGTGCCCCATGTAGGGCGTTTCTAAAACCGGGAAACCCAGCATAATAATTAGAGAGCTGTCTTGTTATGGTGGCACAAGCTGGGCACAACATATTGGCATATCTACGGAAAAAAATCCCATTTTCACTCTGCAACATCGAGTGCACACCAATTTCTGCCAATCACCTGCAGGGTTAAAATGCTTACTACACCCCTAGGTAAATGCATTGAGGGGTGTAGTTTCCAAAATTGGGTCACTTCTGGGAGGTTTCCACTGTTTTTGGCCCAGAGGCGCCCAGAAACCAATCCAGCAACATCTGCACTCCAAATGGCGGTCCTTCCCTTCTGAGCCCTGCCGTTTGCCCAAACAGCAGTTTATGACCACTTATGGGGTATTGCCGTACTCGGGAGAAATTGCTTTACAAATGTTGGGTTCTTTTTTTCCTTTATTTGTTGAGAAAATAAAAAAATTTGCGCTAAAGCTACGTCTTATTGAAGAAAAAGGATTGTTTTTATTTTCACTGCCCAATTCTAATAAATTCTATGAAACATCTGTTGGGTCAAAACGCTGACTACACCCCTAGATGAATTCCCCAAGAGGTGTAGTTTCCTAAATGGAGTCACTTTTTGGGCGTGTTCATTGTTTTGTCCCCTCAGGGGCTTTGCAAATGTGACCTGGCCTCCGCAAACCATTCCTGCTAAATGTGATCTCCAAAAGCCAAACGGCGCTCTTCCCCTTCTAAGCCCCGCCGTGTTGTCAAACAGCCGGTTATTACCACATGTGGGGTATTGTTTTACTCAGGAGAAATTGCTTTGCAAATTTTACGGTGCTTTTTCTCCTTCAGTCCTTGTGGAAATGAGAAAAAATTAGCTAAACCTACATTTTCTTTGCCCCAGTCACTTATTCCCAAGCACTGTAAACTTTCAGATTAGTTGCGCTGTGAATATTCGGAGAACGTGATTGGTTTATGTGCAGGGTAATGAACATACAGACAAGCAGTAGAAGACTGACTAAGGGCTGAGCATTTCATTGAATTCAGTCTTCTACTGCTTGTCTGTATGTTTATTACCCTGCACATAAACCAATCACGTTCTCCGAATATTCACAGCGCAACCAATCTGAAAGTTTACAGTGCTTGGGAATAAGTGACTGGGGCAGAAGAGGATGGAGGCGCAGCCTTATATAGTGGATCGAGCGGGTTCCCCAGCAGCATTTAAAAAAAACCGGACCCTGACCTGTCCGCAGAGTTTAAGGCAGCACAGAGTATTTCAGGAGATGAGCGTGCGGATCTTGTGCGCGGTGGTGACTTGCCAATCATGTGAAGGTGTTATTGAGGACAGGAGTGGAGTAGAGGTAACAGACTGAGAGCTACGTAATGGTAAGAGCAGAGTTCACAGCAGCACAGAATATTTCAGGAGAGGAGCGTGCAGATGTTGAGAAGTGTATGACGCATACTGGTCACTGATTGGTAAGCGTCATACACATAAACACGCCCAGTTAAAAACACAATACACGCCCAGTTGGACATAACGAAAAAAAAAAGCCCAGTTGTCCATTTCAAAGCTCATTTGCATATATATATAAAATAGCTCATAACTTGGCCAAAAATGAACGTTTAAAAAAAAACAAAAACGTTGCTGTTACCTACATTGCAGCGCCGATCACATGCAATAGGAGATAGGGGTTTGAGAATCTGGTGACAGAGCCTCTTTAAAGAGTATGGGAACAAAAAAAAGAGATTTTTGCTTTATTATTAAATGGGTATTCCCATCTTAGGGATTTATGGATATTCCATAAATGAGTAACATCGGAATACCCCTTTAATAAACAAAGCAGTTTACGTTAGTATCCTAGGCGGTATTTATGCATGCAGATTTTCAACATTACTGGAATAGCTCTTTAACGTGTAAGCAATTTATTTGTATCTGTTTTTTTACATGCAGGTTATGGCCAGACCGGTCCTTTGTTTAATAGAGCAGGATATGATGCCGTAGCTTGTGCAATGTCTGGATTGATGCATATCACAGGACCTGAGGTAAAATTCCTATGTTGTTTGGAGAATTTCGTTGTGTTTTTTATAAAATAGAAAAATAATTATTAACCCGTTAGTGACCGTCAATTCGCCTTTTCACGGCGGCCACTAATGGGCTTTATTATGATGCATAAGCCTTTTTACGGCGCTGCATCAGAATAAATAAACAGAGCAGGGAACGGTTAAATCTCCCTGCTCTCAGCTACCAGATGTAGCTGAGGGCTGGGGGCATCCCTGCTTGAACAGGTTAGATCGATATAAGTATCGATCTCACCTGTTTAACCCCTCAGATGCGGCGCTCAATAGCGAGCGCCGCATCTGAGTTGTTTTGGAAAGAGGGAGGGAGCTCCCTCTCATCCCACCGACACCCTGCGATAAGATCGCTGAGTGTCTGTGTCTCCGATGGCAGCCGGGGCCCTAATAAAGGCTCCCAGGTCTGCCTGTAGTGAATGCCTGCTAGGTCATGCCAGAGGCATGTCCTAGCAGATGCCTGTCCGTTTTAAACGGACAGACAGTAATACACTGCAATACAAAAGTATTGCAGTGTATTATAATAGCGATCGGCGAATCGCATATTAAAGTCCCCTTGTGGGACCAATAAAAAAGTTTTTAATTTTTTTTTAATAAAGTTAATAAAAAAGAAATCTGAAAAGAAAAAATGAAAAACCAACTTTTTCCCCTTACAAACTGCTTTACTATTAAAAAAACAAAATAAAGCAAAAAAGTTACACATATTTGGTATCGACACGTCCGTAACAACCCCGACTATAAAGCTGTTACATTATTTAACCCGCATGGTGAATGCCATAAAAAACAATGGAAAAAATTCTGTTTTCTGTGAATCCTGACTTAAATTTTTTTTTCATAAAAAGTGATCAAAAAGTCGCATCTGCTCTTAAATGGTACCAATAAAAACTACAAGTCGTCCCGCAAAAAAAAAGCCCTCATACAACTGCATCGGCGGAACAATAAAAAAGTTATGGCTCTTCAAATATGGAGACACAAAAACAAATAGTTTTGAATAAAAAGCGTTTTTACTGTGTAAAAGTAGTAAAACATACAAAATCTATACAAATTTGGTATCGTTGCAATCGTAACAACTCGCTGAATAAAGTTATTGTGTTATTTATACCACACGGTAAACGGTGTAGATTTAGGACGCAAAAAAGCGTGGTAAAGTTTTTTTTTCTATTCCCCCCCCCCAAAAAAAAAGTTAATAAATAAATAATATGTACCCCAAAATGGTGCTATTAAAAAATACAACTTATCCCGCAAAGAACAAGACCTTATACTGCTATGTCGACGCAAAAATAAAAAAGTTATAGCTCTTGGAATGCGACAATGGAAAAACGTAAAAAATACCTTGGTCATTAAGGTTTAAAATAGGCTGGTCGTTAAGGGTTAAACATATACGGTTTTACAAATACAGTGCTCTGCCAAACGTACGCCAAAACTGCTAAAATTTATTACTTGAAGAACTTCAAGTTCAAACAGACCTTAGTAAATTATGTAAATTGATGGTTTTGTTTAGTTTTTTAGCAACTTTTTAAATTGTTGAAGTTTAGTTATATTGTTTACACCGTTGGATTATTAGGCTCTGTTCACATCTGCGTTGGGGTCCCGTTTTGACGTTCCGTCGGAGCTTTCCGTCCGAACAGGACCCTGAACAGACACAAATTTACACGTTTCCGTTTCCGTCACTATTGAAATCGACTACACTATTGCTTCCGGCAACACGACGGATCCGGGGCACAACGACTCGTCCGGGCCAGAAAGCCAATAATCATCACTTTTTGCAACTCTGATAAACCTCCCTTTTTACCCATGACAACAACGAGTGATTTGTGTTCAGACAGCCTATCGCACACCTTATATACTCACCAAGTCGGCCCACGACACATCACTTCCTTCATGGGCTACGTACTGCCGACGTCGAAAGTGGGAGGTAGTCATAATAATGTTACTCGACTGTGTATAAGAACATACAATACCTCTTTTAATTAACTTAGGCGGGTAATACAGAATTACACCATTGACAATAGAAGGAGTAGCACAAAATGCAGGTATGCTGGGCGCTTTGGATGAGGCCACGAGACTAAAGGATTTTTTACACGGACTCATGTTTGGACAAACGAGCGCAAACACTTGTTTCCGATCATCGGTTCGTGTAACATGCCCAGCGATCACCCGACAACAAGCAAATTCTCGATTTTGGCTAATTGGTTAGTTTATTCAGGCAATGAAAATGTGCCAGTGTAAAAGGACCCTTAAAGTAATTTAAAAGATACTTTGTCAGATACTACGAGTTGCGGCACCAGACCGTTGCCTTCATCAGGTGTAAGCAATGGTGGTACGTACACAAATTTTTATACAGGCAAAAACACGCGGAGCAAAAGATTAAAAATTACATCACATGTCAAAGGGTAACAGGGTCAATGATATATGGTTAACTGGTTGCCGACACAGGACGAGTATGCTCGTCCTGAGCGGCGAGCACTTCGCGCATTAGGACGAGCATACTCGTCCTGTTTGACAGCAGTCTCTGCCGTCTCTGTGTGTGCGATCGAGAGCGGGGCAACGGCTGTAATGCACAGCCACGGCCCCGCTCTGACAGCGGAGAGGAGAGAAACATCTCTCTCCGCCGTTAACCCTTTGAATGCCGCGATGACAGCTGATCGCGGCGTTCAAAGAGAGGGGACTGCACATTAATCGCGTCACAGAAAATAACTGTGACGCGATCAAAGCCCACAACTCGTATGGCCAGACAGCCCAGGGTCCAGTGAAGGACCCCAGGGCTGTCTGAACATATTTCCTGTTGTTAGGGCATACTGAGGTATGCCCCAACAACTGCCTGTGTACAATCAGTAACAGGCTAATGTACTGGCATATAGATCTATGCCAGTACATTGCAGTTACAAATTCAAAATCAAAATGATAAATCCCTTTATGGGATTAAAAAAAAAAGTTAAATGAATGTAAAAAAAAAATAATGGTAGATAAATAAATAAAAAGTAAATAAAATACACAGAAACACACATTTTTTATAATAAATAAACTTTTTAAAATATAAGTCCCAAAACATGAAATAATATAGACATATTTGGTATCGCCACGACCGTAACAACCTGTACAACAAATGGATAACATTATTTAAGATGATCGGTGTATGGTGTAAAAAAAAAAATATTAAAACTGCTGCGCAACTGCTTTTTTTTTCTGCATTTTAATCTAATTAAAAATGTATAGAAATTAAACGATAATATATTTGTACCAAAAAATGGTACGTACATAAAGTACAACTCGTCCCGCAAAAAACAAAGTCTCATACAACTACGTCGTACAAAAAATAAAAGCGTTATCAGCGTCGCGATGCAAAGAGGGAAATGTAAAAAAAATTGCTCTGTCCTCAAGGCCAAAATTGGCCGTGTCCTTAAAGAGACTCTGTCACCACATTATAAGTGCCCTATCTCCTACATAAGGAGATGGGCGCTGTAATGTAGATGACAGCAGTGCTCTTTATTTCAAAAAACGATCTTTTTTCACAACGTTAGGAGCGATTTTAGTTTATGCTAATGAGCTTTCTTAATGCCCAAGTGGGCGTACTTTTACTTTCGACCAAGTGGGCGTTGTACAGAGGAGTGCATGACGCTGACCAATCAGCATCATGCACTCCTCTCCATTCATTTACACTGCACTAGCGATATAGATATATCGCTATGTGCAGCCTCATACACAAACCCTAACATTACTACAGTGTCCTGATAATGAATACACATGACCATCCAGCCTGGACGTCATGTGTACTCAGAATCCTGACACTTCTGACTCTTTTTTGTGAGATTCCAGCAACGGATACGAAATCTCGCGAGATCACGGAGCTAAACTAGATTTGGTTTCACTTGCCGGAATCTCACAAAAAAAGAGTCAGAAGTGTCAGGATTCTGAGTACACATGACGTCCAGGCTGGATTTCATGTGTATTCATTATCAGGACACTGTAGTAATGTTAGGGCTTGTGTATGAGGCTGCACATAGCGATATATCTATATCGCTAGTGCAGTGTAAATGAATGGAGAGGAGTGCATGATGCTGATTGGTCAGCGTCATGCACTCCTCTGTACAACGCCCACTTGGTCGAAAGTAAAAGTACGCCCACTTGGGCATTAAGAAAGCTCATTAGCATAAACTAAAATCGCTCCTAACGTTGTGAAAAAAGATCGTTTTTTTAAATAAAAAGCATTACTGTCACCTACATTACAGCGCCCATCTCCTTATATAGGAGACAGGGCACTTATAATGTGGTGACAGAGTCTCATTAAGGGGTTAAGGAGGACCTGTCACTAGTTTATTAATGCCCTTTCACCTAACTAATCTTATAGGCGCTATGATGCTGATAACTACAGTGTATTTTTTTTTCCAAAAACGTTTATTATTTGAAAAGTTATGCACATTTTTGTAAATATGCAAATTTGGCTATGCTTGCCAAATGGGAGGTAACTCTTTTCACTCTGGGGCGTGTAATGTTTTTTGTATGACGCTGTCCATTCAGTATAATACAGTTCTCCGCTTACCAACCCAGCAACACAGCGTGATCATATAGTATACAGCTTCCGTTCCCGACTGTGTTTTTAACTGGTGATACCTCCAGTTAATTTACAGCTAGAACTCCGATCCTGGTGCCTCATGAAAGAATCTAATCTTTCATGTTCCACCAGAAACACTGTTCTAGGTAGATATGGCTATATGAAGTGATACCCTTCCCTCCAGCCTCAGTCTCTCACACTGTGTGTAGCAGCTTCATGCTGATAGGACAACGTCAGAGGCGATATTAGATTCTAGGGGATAGGGAATTACTAAACTAGTGACAGATTCTCTTTAATACCAGTCATGTCAAATAATATATAAAATGCAAATAAGAAATAAACTGTACATATCAAAACATTTCAGACACAGCTCACCCCCCCCCCCCACCCTGAAGAGTGAGCTCTGCACAAGTCATGGAGCATGCTTACAAAACTCTCCCATAGAAGTCAATGGCCCACATGTACAAAGCATTTTACACCAGTTTTTGTCGTATACTACAGCCCAAAAAAGTTACAGTTTGTACAAGTAGCATAAATTCACGGTAACGTTTGCGGTTAGATTTGCGACTTTTCTCGCCACCCACTAAATGTAAAAAGTGGAGAGAAAAGTGGTCATGGTCTCCAAGGAGATATAGTTTGGGCCAGATCTATTAAGAAAGATGGTGGAAATGCCGCAAATTTTGGTTCATAACAGACATAGATTTGATTTTCTGACTAACAGAAACCAAATGTATGCGCCTTTTTAATAAATTCGGAACAAATCACTCCAGCTAACTTCTTTACGTTGGCACCATGCACACGAACGTGTTTTTACGGGCGCAATTCACCAGCAAATCTGCGGATAAATTGCGGTCCAATTCATTTCTATGGGCCCATGCACACGACAGTGGTTTCCACGGTCTGTGCATTGATGGGAGCCTGGACAGCAAAAAGATAAGACGTCTTATTACGGCCATATTTTGCGGTCCAGGATCATTGAAATGAATACTCACGGTCATGTGCACAGCCCGTGATTTGCGGGCAGCCCGCGGATGACCATCCACGGCTGTCCGAGCTGCAAATCACGGGCCGTGCACACCACTACGGTCGTGTGCATGAGCCCTTAGACTGGAGTAAGGTATGCCAGTCTTAGTAAATGTGGGCCTATGAGTTATATTCTGACTGAGAATTCCTTTGTTCATGTGGCTATTGTAAAGTAAAGATGTACAGAAAATAGAATAAAAAAATATAGACTCAGAAATTAACCCCTTCACGACTGCCATACGGCTATATACGTTCTAACTGCTGATGCCCCGTGCAGTTAGCACGTGTATAGACGTAGACAGATTGGAACGGGCTTAATAAGTGCAGTGCTGCTTCAGTGTGAACAGCACTGCACTCTCATGTCGGCGGGGATTTGAGAGCCCCGGAATACACCCCCCACTGTAGATAGTGCCACCCACAACCCCCTGTAGGCAGCGCAAAATCCTCTGTGGATAGCGCCTCCTTAGCTCCCTCCAGCTTAGGAATCCCCGGCCAGCGCTCTGGCTGAGGATTCCCCTCCTTGAGGGAGCCACCACCATCTTTCCATCCCCACTGTAGATAGTGCCACACCCCCTACATATAGCAACCTCCCCGCTGTAGATAGCATCGCACACCCCACTGTAGATAGCGCCACCTGACCTGATTCTAGGAGCGGAATCCCCAGTGTAAGAACGCACTGGCCGGGGATTCCGCTTCTAGACAGAGTCCCTGACGTCACTGTACATTTGGACATTGACGTTAGTGCCTCTCTCTAGGAGCAGAATCCCCGGTGTCACTATCCATATATGGACAATGACGTCAGCGGCTCTCTCTAGGAACGGAATCCCGAGTGTCCGATCGCTCTGTGTCGGGGATTCCGCTACTGGAGAGCCCCTGTTGTCACTATCGATATATGGACAATGATGTCAGCGGCTCTCTCTAGGAACGGAATCCCCGGTGTCAGATCGCTGTTGGTCGGCGATTCCGCTACTGGAGAAGCCCCTGATGTCTATATATGGATAGAGACATCAGGGGCTTCCTGTAGGAGCGGAATCTTCGGCCAGAGGTATTCCGCTCCTACAGGGAGCTACAGTGGTGCTATTTACAGGAAGGCGGTGCCATTTACAGAGAGGGGCGTTATCTGCAGCGGGGATATTACTAAATACAGGGTGGATGTTGCTATCTTCAGGGGGTGGCACTATTTACAGGGGATGTGGTGCTATCTACAGGGGGTGCTATATACAGGGTGTGTGGATTTATCTGCATGGGTACTGTGGCATTATATTGGCACTATTTAAAGGGGACACTGGCGCTATGTACATGGAACTGTGTGGCACTATGTGGGCATTATCTACAGAGACAACTGTGGCACTATGTGGGCACTGTGGCACTATTTACAGTGGGCACTATATGTGGGCACTGGCACTATCTATGTGGGCAATGTGGCACTATCTACAGTGGTATTGCGTCACTATCTACATGGGCACTGTGGTGTTTTATGGGGGTTGGGACAAATAAATCTAACGAAAAAAATTGAATAACGGATGACAGATGCCAGTTAAAAGCGGTCAGACTGCCGGGAAATGGATTCAAATTTTGAGAAACATTCATGCAAAACAGCCATGAAAAACTGACAGTTGATTCGTTGTTGACTGCCATGTTTTTTTTTACGGTTGTGTGTATATAGGACTAATTGTTACAGAGCTCTACAGTGTATGTATGTATATATATATATATATATATATATATATATATATATATATGAATAATTACAAAAAAGTGTTTTTTCTTAAATTTTTTAAGTGATTTGTCTGCTCATAATAAAAATTAAAAATACTGAATTAATTAAACTTATCTAGAAAATGAAAGCCTCATAAGTCTTGTAAAAAACCAAAATAACAAAACTTGTGATATTCAAAGCAGTTCCAAAGATATTATCATTTAACCCCTTCCCGACATTTGACGTATACATACCCCAAAGTCGGGTAGGGGAGGTATGGAGCGGGCTCAAGCAGTGAGCTCGCTCCATACGATACCGGTGTCAGCTGTTTGTTACAGCCGACACTTCAGAGTAACTAGCAGCATCGCGCTCGAGCGCGATCCCGCTAGTTTAACTCGTTAAATGCTGCGGTCAATACCGGCCGCAGCATTTAAATCATCAAAAAGAGGGGGGCGACCCCCTCTAACAGCTCATCGCGCCCCGCGCAACGCAATCGCGATGGTTGCTATGGCTGCCTGGGGGCTTAATGAACGCCCCCAGGTCCGCCATCTTTGTACACCTATTAAGCCTTGCCTCCGGCAGGGCTTAATAGGTGCCTGTCAGAATCACGATATACTGCAATACATTAGTATTGCAGTATATCATGCAAGCGATCTAACGATCGCTGGTTGAAGTACCCTAGGGGGACTAATAAAAAAAGTAAAAATGAGTTAAATAAAGGTTTTTTTTTGTGTAAAAAAATAAAATTCAAAGTTAAAAAAAAAACCTTTTCCCATTTTCCCCCTAGAGCATAGTAAAAAAATAAATAAATAAACATAATTGGTATCGCCGCGTCCGTAAAAGTCTGAACTATTACAACATATCATTATTTAACCTTCACGGTGAACGCCGTAAAAGAAATTAAATTGTAAATGCCAGAATGTCTATTTTTTGGTCACCTAATCTCCCACAAAAAATGAAATAAAAAGTGATCAGACCGTCGACTGTACACCAAAATGGTATTATTAAAAACTACAGCTTATCCCGCAAAAAATAAGCCCTCATACCACTTAATCGACGTAAAAATAAAAAACTTCTGGCTTGGAATTTGGCGACGCAAAATTAATTTTCTTTTTTACACTTAGGTTTTTACATGTAAAATTAGTAAAATTTGGAAAAAACTATATATATTTGGTATCGCCATAATCGTATTGACCCACAGGATAAAGTTAATATGTTATTTTAATTGCACAGTGAATTCCGTAAAAACGCAGCGCAAAAAACCATGGAGGAATCGCTGTTTTTTTCATTTTCTACCCCACAAATAATTTTTTTCCCGTTTCCTAGTATACGGCAAAATAAATGGTGCTACGAAAAACTACAACTCGTCCCGCAAAAATCAAGCCCTCATAGTACTATATCGACGGAAAAATAAAGACGTTATGGCTTCTGGAATGTGGGGAGGTCAAAACGAAAATGAAAATCTGAAAGTTGTTTACAACGGGAAGGGGTTAAAGAAGTGCATATCAGAAATGGAAAATTTGACCTGGACACAGGGGCATCAATGAAAGGGTTAAAAACAGATTAGAAATAAAGAATATGGCTCAGTATCTGGCTTTAATAGTAAAGGAAATATATAGATGATGCATTCATATAAGTTCAGGTTACGTAATTGTTGCTTATAGGAACACAAATGTAGTGGAGATCTGCTATAATGTAATATAACCTGCTAATACACACAGACTTTTATTATGGAAACCTTTTCCTTTAAATCTGTTTTATTACGGTTCACTCTGTGATGAATCTGATAATAAAAATAATGTTGAATTTCAGGATGGAGATCCTGTACGTCCCGGTGTAGCTATGACTGATCTTGCAACAGGACTTTATGCTCATGGAGCCATTATGGCTGGTTTACTGCAAAGGTCTAAAACTGGGAAAGGAATGCACATTGACTGCAACCTACTTTCCTCACAGGTAATAAAACTTTTCTTTAACCCCTTAAGGACGCAGCCACTTTTGGACCTTATGACACAGCCTAATTTTTTAAATCTGACGTGTCACTTTATGTGGTAATAACTCTGGAATGCTTTTACCTTTCCAAGTGATTCTGAGATTGTTTTCTCGTGACATATTGTACTTTAAGTTAGTGAAAAAATGTGGTCGATATATTCAATATTTTTGTGTGAAAAACACCAAAATTTTGAGAAAATGTGCAAAAAATTAGCATTTTCTAAATTCAAATGTATCTGCTTGTAAGACAGATAGTTATAGCACACAAAATAGTTACTAGCTAACATTTCCCATATGTCTACTTTAGATTGACATCGTTTTTTGAACATCCTTTTATTTTTTTAGGACGTTACAAGGCTTAGAAGTTTAGCAGCAATTTCTCACATTTTCAAGAAAATTTCAAAAGCCTATTCTTTTAGGGACCAGTTCAGTTCTGAAGTGGCTTTGAGGGCCTTATATATTAGGAACCCCCACAAATCACCCCATTTTAAAAACTGCACCCCTTAAAGTACTCAAAACAGCATTTAGAAAGTTTCTTAACCCTTTATGCGTTTCACAGGAATTGAAGCAAAGTGGAAGGGAAATTTGCAAATTTCATTTTTTTTTGCAGAAATTCCATTTTAATACATTTTTCCTGTAATACTGAAGGTTTTTACCAGAGAAACACAACTGAATATTTATTGCCCTGATTCTGAAGTTTTTAGAAATATCCCACATGTGGCCCTAGTGCGCTACTGGACTGAAACACCGGCCTCAGAAGCAAAGGAGCACCTAGAGGATTTTTGGGCCTTCCTTTTCTTAAATTATATTTCAGGCACCATGTCAGGTTAGAAGAGGTCTTGTGGTGCCGAAACAAAGGAAACCCCCCAAAAGTGACTCCATTTGGGAAACTATACCCTTTGAGGAATTCATCTAGGGGTGTAGTGAGCATTTTGACCCCACAGGTGTTTCATAGATTTCATTAGAATTGGGCAGTGAAAATGAAAAATTACATTATTTTCCAATAAGATGTAGCTTTACCTCAAAATTATTATTTTTTTCAAAAAATAAATGAGGAAAAGCACCCCAACATTTGTAAAGCAACTTCTCCAGAGTACGGTAATACCCGACATGTGGTTATAAACTGCTGTTTGGGCAAGCGGCAGGACTCGGAAAGGAAGGCACGCCATTTAGCTTTTGGAGCGCTGATTTTGCTGGATTCATTTCTCTGTACCATGTCGCATTTGTAAAGCTCCTAAGGTACCAGAACAGTGGAAACCCCCCAAAAGTGACTCCATTTAGGAAACGACACCCCTTGAGGAATTCATCTAGGGGTGTAGTGAGCATTTTGACCCCACAGGTGTTTCATAGATTTCATTAGAATTGGGCAGTGAAAGTGAAAAATTACATTATTTTCCAATAAGATGTAGCTTTACCTCAAAATTTTTATTTTTTTCAACAAATAAATGATGAAAAGCACACCAACATTTGTAAAGCAACTTCTCCAGAGTACGGAAATACCCAACATGTGGTCATAAACTGCTGTTTGGGCAAGCGGCAGGACTCGGAAAGGAAGGCACGCCATTTAGCTTATGGAGCGCTGATTTTGCTGGATTCATTTCTCTGCACCATGTCGCATTTGTAAAGCTCCTAAGGTACCAGAACAGTGGAAACCCCCCAAAAGTGACTCCATTTAGGAAACGACACCCCTTGAGGAATTCATCTAGGGGTGTAGTGAGCATTTTGACCCCACAGGTGTTTCATAGATTTCATTAGAATTGGGCAGTGAAAGTGAAAAAT
Organism: Rhinoderma darwinii; assembly: GCF_050947455.1. Taxonomy (NCBI): domain Eukaryota; kingdom Metazoa; phylum Chordata; class Amphibia; order Anura; family Rhinodermatidae; genus Rhinoderma; species Rhinoderma darwinii. The sequence goes on from NC_134691.1 coordinate 249,599,037, forward strand.
TACATTATTTTCCAATAAGATGTAGCTTTACCTCAAAATTTTTATTTTTTTCAACAAATAAATGATGAAAAGCACACCAACATTTGTAAAGCAACTTCTCCAGAGTACAGAAATACCCAACATGTGGTCATAAACGGCTGTTTGGGGGAGCGGCAGGACTCAGAAGGGAAGGCATGCCATTTAGCTTTTGAAGTACAGATTTTGCTGGTTTGATTTCTCGGCACCATGTCGCATTTGTAAAGCTCCTAAAGGTACCAGTACAGTGGAAACCCCCCAAAAGTGACTCCATTTGGGAAACTACACCCCTAGAGGAATTCAACTAGGGGTGTAGTGAGTATTTTGACCCCCCCAGGTGTTTCATAGATTTCATTAGAATTGGGCAGTAAACATGAAAAATTTCATTTTTTTCCACTAAGACGTAGGTTTAGGTAAAAATGTTTCATTTTCTCATCAAATAAAGGAGAAAAATCACCGTAACATTTGTAAAGCAACTTCTCCAGAGTACGTAAATACCCCATATGTGGTAATAAAGTACTGTATGAATACACATCAGGGCTCAGAAGGGAAGGCGCGCCATTTGGCTTTTGGAGAGCAGATTTTGCTGGATTGGTTTTTCTGCACCATGTCGCTTTTGCAAAGCCCCTTAGGTAGCAGTACAGTGGAAACTACCCAAAAGTGACTCCATTTGGCAAACTACACCCAACGAGGAATTCATCTAGGGGTGTAGTGAGCATTTTGACCCCACATGTGTCTCATATATTTTATTAGAAATGGGCAGTGAAAATGAAAAATTACATTATTTTCCAATAAGACGCAGCATTAGTTAAAAATTTTTCATTTTCTCAACAAATAAAGGAGAAACTACCCAAAAGTGACTCCATTTGGCAAACTACACCCAACGAGGAATTCATCTAGGGGTGTAGTGAGCATTTTGACCCCACATGTGTCTCATATATTTTATTAGAAATGGGCAGTGAAAATGAAAAATTACATTATTTTCCAATAAGACGCAGCATTAGTTAAAAATTTTTCATTTTCTCAACAAATAAAGGAGAAAAAGCACCGTAACATTTGTAAAGCAACTTCTCCGGAGTACGGAAATACCCCACACGTGGTCATAAACTGCTATTTTGACACACAGCAAGGCTCTAAAGGGAAGGAGCGCCATTTAGTATTTGGAGTGGAGATTTTATAAGATTCGTTTTTTGACACCATGTTGCATTGAGCTATAGTACCAGTACAGTTGTACCCCCCCGAAAAATTACCCCATTTTGGAAACTAGATCCCTCAAAGAATTGATCTAGGGGTGTAGTGAGCATTTTGACCGCAAAAGTGTTTTGCAAAAATGAGTAAACAATAGATGTTGCAGATTGAAAATTGCTGTTTTCCACAGATATGCCATTTCAGTGGCCAATGAGTTGTGCCCAGCTTGTACCACCGTAGACACACATCCCATAAATTGTTAAGCGGGTTCTCCAGAATACCCCATATGTGGTATCAGGGCATATGTAAGCTGTGAGGAGTAAATCAGGATATATGTAATATGTGCGGGTACATCAGGGTATATGTAATCTGTGAGGAGTACATCAGGGTATATGTAATATGGGCGGGTACATCAGGGTATATGTAATATGTGAGGAGTACATCAGGGTATATGTAATCTGTGCGGGTACATCAGGGTATATGTAAGCTGTGCGGAGTACATCAGGGTATATGTAATATGTGCGGGTACATCAGGATATATGTAAGCTGTGCGTAGTACATTAGGATATATGTAATATGTGAGGAGTACATCAGGGTATATGTAAGCTGTGCGTAGTACATCAGGGTATATGTAAGCTGTGAGGAGTACATCAGGGTATATGTAAGCTGGGCGGAGTACATCAGGGTATATGTAAGCTGTGCGGCGTACATCAGGGTATATGTAAGCTGTGCGGAGTACATCAGGGTATATGTAATATGTGAGGAGTACATCAGGGTATATGTAATATGTGAGGAGTACATCAGGGTATATGTAATATGTGAGGAGTACATCAGGGTATATGTAATATGTGCGGAGTACATCAGCGTATATGTAATATGTGAGGAGTACATCAGGGTATATGTAAGCTGTGCGGCGTACATCAGGGTATATGTAATATGTGAGGAGTACATCAGGGTATATGTAATATGTGAGGAGTACATCAGGCTATATGTAATATGTGCGGAGTACATCAGGGTATATGTAATATGTGAGGAGTACATCAGGGTATATGTAATATGTGAGGAGTACATCAGGGTATATGTAATATGTGAGGAGTACATCAGGATATATGTAATATGTGAGGAGTACATCAGGGTATATGTAATATGTGAGGAGTACATCAGGGTATATGTAAGCTGTGAGGAGTACATCAGGGTATATGTAAGCTGTGCGTAGTACATCAGGGTATATGTAAGCTGGGCGGAGTGCATCAAGGCATATGTAAGCTGGGCGGAGTACATCAGGGTATATGTAAACTGGGCGCAGTACATCAGGGTATATGTAATCTTGGCGGAGGGCATCAAGGCATATGTAAGCTAGGCGGAGTACATCAGGGTATATGTAAGCTAGGCGGAGTACATCAGGGTATATGTAAGCTTGGCGGAGTACATCAGGGTATATGTAAGCTTGGCGGAGTACATCAGGGTATATGTAAGCTTGGCGGAGTGCAACAGGTCATAACAGGATGATGTAATAATGGGGTGAATGAATAATCCATGGATTGCTGTGGTCGCTTTGAACCAATCCTTTATACACAGGTCGGGTTTATTGGGTATTATACAAAATATCTGCGCTCCAGTATTGCCTTATATTTGACTTCTTCACTAGCCCTATAAACCGCACAAGGTCCTAAAGTTTCCTCATCTCCGCTGCATCTACAGGGTCCGCCTGTGGGGTCCAGCAAATGACAATGTGGGGTATTTAGTGATATTCTACTGGACCTAAAAAGGAGTCTGGGCCGTCATTTAGCATCATTTTGCATCATTGCGTTTTGAGAGTCATAACGTGTTATTTTTCCGTTGACGGAGCTGTCTGAGGGCGCGTTTTTTGTGGAACGAGATGTAATTTTTATTGGTTCCATTTTGGGGTACATGCGATTTTTTTTATTCCATTTTTTGGGAGCTGAGGAAACCAAAAAACAGCCATTCCAGCACGTTTCTTTTTTACAGTGTTCACCGTGCAGTATAAACAACATGTTAACTTTATTCTGCGGGGCGATACGATTACAGCGACACCAAATTTATATTGTTTTTTTACGTTTCTCTACGTTCCCACAATAAAAATACTCTTTTCTAAAAAAATCATGTTTTAGTGTCGCCATTTTCTGACAGCCATAACTTTTTTATTTATTAGTTAATATCGCTGCGGGACGGCTTGTTTTATGCGTGACGTACTGTAGTTTCTATTGGTACCATTTTGCGTTACTTGCAACTTTTTGATCACTTTTTATTAAAAAAATTTTGAGACAAGACGACCAAAAAATAAAATGCTGTCATTGTTTTTTATTAAAAAAATTTACGGTGTTCACCCTGCGGTAAAAATAATGTTATATTTTTATAGATCAGGCCGTTCCGAACGCGGCAATATCTATTATGTATAGTTTTTTTTCATATTTTCATGTTTTTCTAATAATAAAGGAGTTGATCAGGGAAACAGGGCGATTGTTGTTTTTATTATTTATTTATTATTTATTAACTTTTATTTATTTATTTTTCTTTCACATTTTTTTTTACATTTTTTACTTTTTCTTTTACACTGACCTGGGGACTTGAAGATCTGGTCTTCTGATCCCCTGTACGATGCACTGCACTACTTATGTAATGCAGTGCATCGTAACTGTCATTTTTCATTTGACAGTTCGCGTATTAGGTCCTGCCTAATAGGCTACCGTACCTGGGCAACCAGGAAGCCTAGTAACGGCTTCCTGGTTGCCATAGCAACAATCGCCACCCGCGATCCATCGCGGGGGGCCCGGGGGTTACAGAGGGAGCTCCCTCCCTCTGTAAACCACTTCAATGCGGCGGACGTCATTGACAGCCGCATTGAAGGGGTTAAATGGCTGCGATCGGCGGTATCAGCCATCGCAGCCATTGCAGCGGCATGTCAGCTGTGTATAACAGCTGACAGCCGCTGAAGATAAAGCGCGCACAGCTCCTGTGCTCGCTTTATCTCCAGGGCGTAACTGTACGCCCGTCTGCGGGAAATCACTTGGTTTTCGGACGTACAGTTACGCCCAAATGCGGGAAGGGGTTAATACTGTTGTTGTTGTTGTTGTTGTTGTTGTTGTTATTACTGTTGTATTTAGCCGTTATGAAGTGGGCACCAAAGTGAAGGAAGTAACAAAAATGTAATTCAATATAATGGTTCACTTAACTGTAGACATTTCCATTAAAGCACCTATTGTTCTTTCTCTCTCATATGTGACTATACACCCACACTCCTGTTTTTGGAAATTCCCTTGTAAAATCAGCCTTTTGCTTACTTTTAACTGATTACTATTTGGCTATAAAGGTACTGGTAGAATGTTACATTTACAGTATATTCTACTGTCATTATGGCGAGGATGAGACATTATTATTATTAAGATAAAATAAGTCATAGCATGGACTTGTTGGTAAATAAATGTTACTAACCAACCAATAGTGGTGGAATAAAAGCAATATAGCTTGAAGAGCGTACAGAAATAATTTGGCAATATAAAGACAGTTTTGTTTAATATGTAAAACACATGCTATGAAAATAAAAATCCTGAGTGTCGGCCACCTTTTACATGGCATTTGTTTGATTCTTTGTAATCTCATGTAATCTATTTTAGTGATAGGCTAAAGGTATTGTATCCAAGGTATAGGGAAACATATATTTTGCTGGTTTAAAGAGGCTCTGTCACCACATTATAAGTGCCCTATCTTGTACATAATGAGATCGGCGCTGTAATGTAGATTACAGCAGTGGTTTTTATTTAGAAAAACTATCTATTTTCACCAAGTTATGACCTATTTTAGCTTTATGCTAATTACTTTCTTAATGCCCAACTGGGCGTGTTTTTACTTTTGACCAAGTGGGCATTGTAAAGAGGAGTGTATGACGCTGACCAATCAGCATCATACATTTCTCCCCATTCATTTACTCTGCACATAGTGATCCTGTGTTGTTCACTATGTGCATCACATACAAACACAATTTTTTTTACTGAAGTGACAGTAAATAGACATCGCGTCCAACAAGGACGGGATGTCTATTCACAATCCCGACACTTCGGTAATGTTTGTGTCTGACTTACTCACACAGCACATAGAGATCACGCTGTGCTGTCATTTACAGCGAGATCTCGCAAGATTACGCTTGCTGTGCTGCAAATCACACACAAACGTTACCGAAGTGTCGGGATTGGGAATAGACATCCCGTCCAGGTTGGACGCAATGTCTATTTACTGTCAAGACACTTCAGTAACTTTAATGTGTGTGTATGTGACAGCACACAGTGAATAACGCATGATCACTATGTGCAGAGTAAATGAATGGGGAGAAGTGTATGACGCTGATTGGTCAGCGACATACACTTCTCTCCACAACGCCCACTTGGCCAAAAGTAAAAATACGCCCAGTTGTCTATTAAGAAAGTCATTAGCATAAAGCTAAAATCGATCATAACTTGGTGAAAATAGATGGTTTTTCTAAATAAGAAACACTGCTGTAATCTACATTACAGCGCCGATCACATTATGTACAAGATAGTACACTTATAATGTGGTGATAGAGCCTCTTTAAAAGGGTTTTCCAGTTTAGAAAAACCCATTTTCATATACCCTATTAGAGAATTCTGAGTTAATAAAGAGTGTCTTCTGTTCAGGATCCTTATCTCTTGCACAGAGAGGAGAGCGAATACAAAGAGCGTTTCTCGCTCTGGAAGACCTGCATTGTCCTACATTACAGAGGCAGCCCATTGATTTGAATTAGAATTGTGTAATGACTAATTTCCCCTGTGGTGGTGCTGCATGTAAATTGAACATTTGCTTGAGGTCCTAGCAGAGGGAGACTACTTTGTGATCAGCTTATTGCCGATCACAGATCTCTGTGCTGAAGACCTGGCCAATTATTTTAAAGTTAAAATTGACAACATCCGGCATGATATTATCTCCCAGTCCCCTAGTAACATCGATCCCCTTCCCTCCCGCACTCCCTCTTCTTCACTCTCAGCATTTGACCCAATAACTGAAGAAGAAGTCTCTAGGCTCTTCTCTTCTTCTCGTCCTACTACCTGCCCTAGTGATCCTGTCCCCTCACACCTCCTCCAGTCCCTCTCCCCAGCTGTCACTAGTCACCTGACTAAAATATTTAACCTCTCTCTTTCCTCTGGTATCTTTCCCTCCGCTTTTAAACATGCCATTATAAACTCATTACTGAAAAAACCAACTCTTTACCCATCCAGCGCTGCTAACTACCGACCAGTCTCTAATCTGCCCTTCATCTCCAAACTCCTGGAGCGCTTGGTCTACTCTCGCCTTATCCGCTATCTCTCTGCTAACTCCATTCTTGACCCCTTACAATCTGGTTTCCGCACTCAACACTCCACAGAAACTGCCCTTACTAAAGTCTCAAATGATCTCTTGGCGGCTAAATCGGACGGTAAATCCTCTCTCCTGATTCTTCTGGATCTCTCTGCAGCCTTTGACACTGTAGACCACAAACTCCTACTTAACATGCTCCACTCTATTGGCCTCAAGGACGCGGCCCTCTCTTGGTTTTCCTCCTATCTCTCTGACCGCTCATTCAGTGTGTTATTTGCTGGTTCTACTTGTTCTCCTCTTCCCCTTGCTATCTGGGTTCCTCAGGGATCAGTCCTAGGTCCGCTTCTCTTTTCTCTCTACTTCTCCTATTGGACAAACCATCAGCAGATTTGGCTTCCAGTACCATCTCTACGCTGATGACACCCAATTATATACCTCTTCCCGTGACATCACCCCATCTCTAATACAGAACACCAGTGATTGTCTGTCCGCTGTCTCTAACATCATGTCCTCTCTCTATCTGAAACTGAATCTTTCTAAAACTGAGCTCCTTGTGTTCCCACCATCTACTAACCTCCCTAAACCTGATGTCTCCATCTCTGTGTGTGGCACTATTATAATTCCTAAGCAGCACGCCCGCTGTCTCGGGGTTATTTTTGACTCAGATCTTTCCTTTACTCCTCACATACAATCACTTTCACGCTCCTGTCATTTTCACCTCAAAAACATCTCCAGAATCCACTCTTTTCTTACGGAGGAAACCGCCAAAACTCTCATTGTTGCTCTGATTCCCCCTCGTCTTGACTACTGTAACTCATTACTAGTCGGTCTTCCCCTCACCAAACTCTCCCCTCTCCAATCTATCCTCAATGCAGCAGCCAGGCTCATCTTTATGACCAACCGCTACACCAACGCCTCTAATCTGTGCCAGTCACTGCACTGGTTGCCCATCCCCTTCCGAATAAAATTCTAACTTATTACTCTCACCCACAAAGCTCTCCACAGTGCTGCACCTCCTTACATCTCCTCCCTCATCTCTGTCTACCACCCTACTCGGGCTCTACGTTCTGCCAACGACCTTAGATTAAAATCCTCCATAATCCGAACCTCCCACTACCGTCTCCAGGATTTCTCTCGTGCTGCACCCGTCCTCTGGAATCCGCTACCCCAGACAATCCGATTAATTCCCAATATCCACAGTTTTAAACGTGCCCTGAAAACACTTCTATTTAGACAGGCCTATAACATTCCCTAATCTGACTCCTTTCCATGGCCCTCCTTTTAGATTAGTCATCAGAATAAGATTCCCTCACACTCCTTCTCTTCATGTCCGTCATACACGGATACTGGCTGGTGACCGGCTCATGCAGTTTTATGTTACCACCGCATGTGTATAAAAATGGCCGGACCATAGTACAGAACAAACACTGTTACACTTTGTGTCTCCCTTATTTCCTCATAGATTGTAAGCTCTTGCGAGCAGGGTCCTCACTCCCCAGGTTTGAATTGTAAATGATCTTTGTCGCTATGTAATGTCTGATATTGTTTGTTTCATGTTACCTCTAAATTGTAAAGAGCTGCGTAATATGTTGGCGCTATATAAATAAAGATTATTATTGCCAAGTGACTCCTCTAAGAAGTAGGGATTGTCCAAAGCAGACAACCCCTTTATGTGAAAGTTATGTCATTTCTGTATGATGCTTCTACCAGATTACATTTTTTCAGATACAGGCACTCTTTTCATCTGCAATAATAGGTATTGCCACGGCTGGGGGAAAATCCTGTCCATTGTTGTAATATCACTTCTAGCTTTAACCCCTTCCCGCATTTTCACGTACATGTACGTGGGGGAATGCAGCCTGTTTGCACATTCTCACGTGCATGTACATGATGGCGATCGCGTGGGCACAGAATATGTGCCCGCACGATCACCGCGGGAGCCCGACTGTGACTGACAGCTGGGCTCCTACTGCAACAGCTGAGATTGAAGACACCTTCATACTCAGCCGTTTAACCCATTAAATGCCGCAGTCAATAGTGACCACGGCATTTAAATCTTTTGACAGAGGAAGGGAGCTCGGCATTCGGGGGCCTAACAAAGGGCACGGCCTAATAGATTGCCTGTCAGTTTGACGTTGACCGGCAATAATGCTTTGGTACGCTAAATATACCAAAGCATTATATCTACGATCAGAATATCGCATGGTGAAGTCCCCTAGTGGGACTTCAAAAAATATATGAAAACAGTTAAAGTTTTTGAAAATTTTAAAAAAAGTGAACGGTAAAAATAAATAAAACCATTTTTTTCTATAAAACGTGTTTTTATTTAGCAAAAGTGTAAAAAAATATTTACAGTACACATGTATGGTATCTCTGCAATCGTAACGACACAAGGAATAAAATTAATACATTTATTCAACTGTATAGTGAACGCTGTACAAAAACCACCAAAAATAAAGACAACGGCAACATCTCTTTTTTTCTCTGTTCCCCCATCAAAAAAATATAATAAAAGTTACTCAATAAGTCCCATGCACCCCAAAATAGTAGCGATGAAAAATACACCTTGTCCCGCAAAAAGCAAGTCCTCACATGGCAATATCAACAGAAAAATAATAACGTTATGGCTCTTGGAATGCGACTATGCAAAAATTTATTATTTTTGTTTAACCCCTTTAGGACTGAGCCTGTTTTGGCCTTCAGGACGAAGCCGTTTTTTCAAATTTGACTTTTTTAGCTTTATGTGGTAAGAACTTTGGAATGCTTTTACCTATCCAAGTGATTCGGAGATTGTTTTCTCGTGACATATTGTACTAAATTCAATATTTATTTGTAAAAAACACCAAGATTTGAGCAAATTTGCAAAAATTAGCATTGTTTTTTGAACATTCTTTTATTTTTCTAGGACGTTACAAGGCTTAGAACTTTAGCAGCGATTTCTCATATTTTCAAAAAAACTTATATTTAAATTTTTTTATTCATTTTTTGAACAAACATTCCAAAAAGGTAAAATGTCAACAACATCAGTGTAAAGAAAGTACCAGGTATAAAGTACAGTCTACACAATGTGAAATATGAACCAGATAAAACTCTGAGAAGCTCTAAGTACATTGTCCGAGTATTATTTTCCCAAAACTGTATACATTATCTGCAATCACACTTTACCTAGGAAAAAAGCAGCCCTGTGACCGCAGTGTCCCACTAAAAAGACACGGAAGAGAGAACACATGTCATATCCTGAGACGTCCCACTCTATAGCGAAGGCAAATTCCAAAACACTTTCCACTGATCCCATATGGAAACAAAATTGTGCCTTGTATGAAGCTCCCAGTGTTAGATTTCCTCAAAACTGTACAGCTGTTCTATCTTAGAAAGCCACTGATCTAGGGGTGGTAAATCAACTGAAAGCCAATATCTGGGTATAAGTAATCGAGCCGCAATCAGCATTTGTCTAAATAGAAGTGTCGACTTCATCCCTAAGTTCCCGGGGAAAATGGCAAGCAAAGCTACTTTTGGATGGAGCTCAAAAGCTGTACCACAGACTGAATTACAAATTTCAAAAATCTCCTTGCACCAAGACTGTATCTTCTTACACGTCCACCAAATATGGTAATAAGATACAAACTCCTCCAAACATCTCCAACAAACAATGGACGTGTCTGGAGCAAATCGAGCAATTTTATCTGGCGTCTTATAACACTGTGATAGAATTTTGTAGCCATTCTCCTGAATTCTTACACATCTCGACGCCTTATTGGGAATGCGTAAAAGTCTCGAGACTTCTTGTTCAGTAAATGTTTTTCCAATATCTGACTCTCACTGCTGCACGAATCTTGGGGTTGAGACTACAGACGAATACGACAACCTCTTATATATCACAGAGATGACTTTACTTGGGTATAGTGGGTTTGTAAGAATAGTTTCATACCACGAGGAGTCTCGTTTAAACAGTGCTAATTCACTTATCTTAACCATAGGAAGATGCAACGGTGATATACCTAATTTCTGAGCCAAGACAGGTAAGGATATAGGCTGGTCCTGGGGGTCTAACAGGTCAGTGACAGGTCTCACCGAGGATCTAGTCTGTCTCGGGGTGCTATCTCTCAGCGTCGGGGGTGCGCTCTCCACCAGATCTCGTATCTGCAGTAAGGGAGATGGATAAAAGTGAGAACTATCTTAGCGGATAAACCAGCGCCAAGCCAACCAAGTGGCCTTGGTGATTGGATCAGTAATGGGCCTGTCTTCACGTTGTTGTGGTGGGACCAACAGTAACGCTCTAAATGTCATGGGCACCATCTGCTCCTCTATTGCTAACCATGTCTTGTGGAACGGGGCTCTAATCCAATCCACAATACGAGCAAGGTTTACCGCCCTGGCGTATCTTTCCGGGTCAGGGAGCCCTATGCCCCCCCTATCTTTAGGCGCAGAAAGTAATGATCTCGATATTCTCGCTTTCTTGCCTGGCAAAATGAAGCAGGACATCAACCTTCTTATGGAATGAAAAAATGACTTCGGGACAACAATCAGCAGCACTTGCAGCAGGTAAGTCAATTTAGGCATTATCAGCGACATTACTATATTTTTCCTCCTGAACCAAGGCAGGAGTGGGACATCCAATTGCTGAATAGCGTGTTGTAACGTTTTCAACATTGGGGTATAGTTCAGATGGTACAAATGCGTTAAATCCCTATCTAACTTAACCCCCAGGAACATCAGTTGTTGTGAGTTCCAATCATAAGGAGAGTTTGCAGCTATTTTTGTGACTATGTTGCTCGGAAGATTAAAGCTTGCGACTTACTGGGGTTCACTTTAAAGTTAAATATGCCTCCAAACTCCCGAAACAAATTTTGGATCTGAGGAAGAGCCACACCCGGATTAGTTGTTAACACCAACAAATCGTCAGCATATGTTGCTACTTTGTGTTCCCTACCCTCAACCCTAAGCCCCTTAATAAGAGGATGGCACCGGATGGCCTGCAGCAAAGTCTCCAACACCAATACAAATAGCATCGGTGAAAGTGGGCAGCCCTGCTTCGTCCCATTAGAGATCTGAAAAAGTTATGACAGTAATACATTAACGGATAGAGAAGCTGAGGGGGTGTCATACATTGCAAAAATTGCAGAGATTAAGGCTGATGGAAAATTGAACTTCAGGAGAACCTTCTTCATGTAGAACCTTCTTCTTTACGGCTGCTCCCAGCTCCGATATCGTAAATGGACTAGCTAAAAATTCAGACTGCTCTTCAGTGAGGGATGGTAAATCTATGCTAGGAACGTGTCTGTCTTCTGTTGTCTGTCTAAAAGGGTATTTGCATTCTAAGCTGGAGTCTAAATTGTACAAGTCCGTATAGAAAAGTCCAAACTGTTCTACAATATCCTTTGATGAGGAGACCATACTCCCCATTGCCGACTTAATTAGGGGGATAAAACCCTGAGCCAACCTTTTCTTGAGTCTCTGCATCATAAATTTGGAGGCTTTGTCACCGTGAGCAAAGAACTTCTGTTGGAACTTGGGAGTGTTAATAGTATTTTGCAGAAATAGAGTTCAGAATATCCTTCAACTCATTCCTAAGGGCCTGTAACTGTGTTTATTGCTGCGCTGCCAATGTTTATTTATGGAGACCCTTCAGCTTCTGTATCTGAGCCGTCAGCAATGCTATCCCTTTGTCTGTCTCTTTTTTAACCCTTGCTCCTAAACAAATGAGATGTCCCCTGATGTACGCCTTATGAGCATCCCAGAGGAACTGCGGTGACACTTCCGGAGTATCATTTAATTGAAAATATTCCTCCAATAGTGAGGAAAGCTGCTTTTTTGCTCCTCCTGCTTTTTTGCTCCTCTGACCCTAAAAGCATCGCATTCATGCGCCATTTCGGAGACCTCTGCAAACCATTAGGTATGTGAAAGGACAAAAACACAGGGGAGTGATCTGAATGCAACTGGACCCCTATAGTAGCTGCAGAGCAATATTGTAAATGTTCATGAGAAATAAATATATAGTCAAGACGGTGATATGACTTATGAGCAGCTGAGTAGAAGGTATAATCCACAGCTGAGGGTAGTAAACTTTGCCATGCATCTACTAAGTGTGAGTTATGCAAGGCTCTTTTCAATTTACCTAGGGCTCTATAAGAGGTAGAGGATCGTTTGGATGATTAATCAATTAGGGGGTTTAATGTCACATTCAAATCACCTCCCATGACTACTACCCCCTCTTTAAAGGATTCTAATTCGGCGAGCGTGTCTAGTAACCAAGGAACTTGGTCAGAGTTTGGAGCGTAGATATTCGCAAAAGTAAAGAGTTGTGTAAATATCTGCCGTCAGGGTCCTGTACATGTGCAAGGTAGGAGAAGGCACCCCTCTCTGAAACCCAATACTAACACCTTTCGCTGCTGCGCTATCTGAGCCATTATGGAACCACGTGGGGTAACATGAGTAAGACAGGTTAGGGTAGTGATTAAATTGAAAGTGCGTTTCCTGTAAAAATAGAATTGAGCAATGTTGTTTTTTTAACAGTGAAAATATCTGTCTGCGTTTCAACGGAGAATGAAACCCTTTAACATTGTAAGAAGCAACCGTTAAATCAGCCATGTAATTAGTGTAGCAGCAGCGCCTGCTCCTCTTCCAGTAGTCTGAGTGTCAGACTTATACACAGCTTGTGGGCGCATCTTCTCAGGCAACAAATTTAACATAATTAACCAGCACAAAATGTTCCACAACAAGTAGAAAAACCTTCTAATTTCAAAGGGCCAATATTATCCCTAAGAGAAGGAAAGAAGGGGGGGGGGGTTTGTATCCAAACTGTTTCCCCACTGTACCCCTAAAGGCTCACTCATTAAAGAAAGCATAGTATAGAGATTAAGTACTATCGTCCCCTCTCAACAGCGCCAACCATACGCATAACAGTACTATATATCAAGGTGAGTAAGTGAGGAGTGAGGTAGCAATGATTAGTGCAAGTCAGAAAGTCTTATACATATCTCAACTAGCTGATACACATACACAGGGACAAGTGCAATAGTTACGTGTCTATGACCAACAGCTAGGGGTGAGAACAAAGCGAAGTCCAGCAAATAAGGCCTTAAGAAGGTAGACCTTTAAATCCCACCGAACATGCATCTCTTCAAATGTCTTCACGGTCCAGTCGTTTTGGCGCCATGCGGCCAGCTCTTTTCTTCGACCGCTACTGTTTTTGGGAGGCCACAGATTCCCATGGAGCAATAGGGGTTACAATAAGAAGAGTGGTCAAGTCCCGTACAACGTCCCAATTGTCAATAGAGAGTGGCGCTATATCCAAATGGCTAAAGACCTCCTGCAGGTCATGAAATTTTGAAATCGAAAGCCTATGGCCGTTGTAAATGAAAGGGATCCCAAATGGGAATGTCCAGCGATAGGCGATTTTTTTTAGTGCCTAAGCCAATCTGTAAGTGGCTTCATTATTCTGCTTTTTTGCAAAGTAATAGTTGCCAAATCTTGGTACAACGCAATCGGTACTCCCTCGAACTCCAGAGGAGCATGCCCCTGGCTCTTGACAAAACCAAGTCCTTGTCTCTAAAGTTGAGAAAGCGACAAATGACATCCCGAGGGGGATCAGATGGTTTCGGCTTTTGACGGAGCGCCCTTTCTATTATGAAGGTAGGAGGGGAGTCTGAGCCAACTGCTGCATGACAAATCTTCTGTACTGTGTCTAATATAGCATAAGCAGGAACCGATTCCGGAATGCCGCGGATGTTATTCCTTCTGCCCCTGTTTTCCTGATCTTCCAAAGCAATATACAGGGCATTAAAGTGATCTTGGCACACAGAGAAACTCTGGGAAGTAGCAACATTATATTCCAATATGGCCGCTTGTGTCGTTTCAATCATAGCTACTCTTTGACCAATATGTTTAAATTCCTCCTTTATATTAGACAGCTCTTTTACAATCGGTTCTAGTGCTTTATGTAGTACCTGCTTGAAGAAAGCTCTGGAAAGAGGGAGATCTCCGGTCTCCATATTCTCTTCAGCTCCACTCTACTCCTCCAATGTTTCTGCATGCTGCTCCGCTCCACGTGCAGGTGAAGCGGGCGCCTTCTTGGATCCGCTCACCACTGCCACCGCCGGCTGTTTTTTAACGAATTTGTCCAGATCTCTCTGTGATCCAGCAGGTCTTTGAGATCCAGTGTGATCTCTGGGCTTTCCTCCTCCGTACTTCACCATTGCTATGAGTGCCAGGCTGTCAATAGCTTCAGTTAGGGGTCAGTGGATCTACAGATCTCAGCAACACACGTCCATGCAGGTCAGTCGCTATCTCCGACCCCCCCATATTTTCAAGAAAATTTAAAAAGGCTATTTTATCAGGGACCAGTTCAGTCCTGGAGTGGCTTTTAGTGCCTTATATATTAGATAGACCCCATAAATCAGCTCATTTTGAAAGCTGCACCCCTCAAAGTATTCAAAACAGCATTCAGAAAGTGTTTTAACCCTTTAGGCGTTTCACAGGAATAAAAGCAAAGTAGAGGTGACAGTTACAAATTTCATTTTTTTTTGCCAAGTACAGTAAACAATAGTGTAGTACCGTGTTAGCCAGAAACAATATGCAATGTTAAATACCTTTGTGTCAAAAAAGACAAAAGTATAGAAGGTATGATACCTTTATTGGCTAACCATAAAAGTTCTATATGCAAGCTTTCAGAGCACAGAGGCTCCTTCTTCAGGCAGTTTACAAATGAATGACTTCGAAAAAAGCACAACATTTAGATGTTACACAAAGACAATTAGTACATGAGGTGATACATCATTAAGATAAGCCGGGGCAATAAAGCTGAGGTTATAGGGGTGATGACTTAGGAGTTAAGGCATCTGGAGTCAGTCTGATGGGGGATGCGACGTGTGTCCATTTAGTGGCTCATAAATCCTGGTGTTAGATTGAGGCCTTGTGTCAATGACTGGAATTTTATCATCATCTTGAATTCCCAAATTTTTCTCTCTCTGTTGTTTTTAAAATGACCCTTTAGTATTAGGACTTTTAAATCTGCTAAACTGTGATCAGGTCCAGAGAAGTGTTTTCCCACGGGTGTATCCACCTCCTGTTTTATTGTATGTCTGTGAAGATTCATCCTGGTTTGTAGTTTTTGTATTGTTTCTCCAATGTAGATTCCTTTATTGAGGCACCTTGTACACAGGATCATGTACACTACATTGGAGGATGTACAGGAGAACGTGCCAGTGATTTTATAGTCCTGCTGCGTGTTTGGTATGCGGATGGTGTTTGATGACAAGATATTGGTACAGGTCTTGCATTTTCTACTGTTGCAAGGAAAAGTTCCAGTCTCTGATGGTGGTGAGAGGGCACTTCTGACCAGGAGGTTCCTTAGGTTTGGTGGCTGTTTGTATGCAAGGAGAGGTAAATCCGGGAATATTTCCTTCAGTTTACTGTCTTTGTTAAATATAGGTTGGAGATCAGCAGCAATTTTCCTCAAGATGTTAATTTGTGGGTTGTATATGACCACTAGGGGCACCCTGCTGTTGCCTGTCTTCGGTTTGTACTCCAGAAGATTGCTCCTTGGAGTTCTTGTTGCTCTGTAGATCTGATCGTCTATAAACCTTGGATGGTATCCCTGTTGTAAGAATGTATACCTCAGTGATAGCAGGTGTTGTTTTCTGTCTTCACTGTCTGAACAGATCCGTATGTACCGCAGAGCGTGTCTGTAGATTATCGATTTCTTTTTGTGTCTCGGATGGAAGCTGTTCCATCTCAGATATGCTGGACGACCTGTAGGTTTATGGTAGATTGTTGTTTGCATGGTATTGTTTCTAATGTATATGGTCATGTCCAGGAAATGTATTTGAGATGTAAAGTAGTTGAGAGTGAGTTTGATTGTAGGATGGAACTTGTTAAAGTTTTTATGGAAAGAAAGCAGTTCATGTTCAGAGCCTGTCCAGATTATCAGCAGGTCATCAATGTACCGGAAATATGCTAGAGGTTTAGTTGCGCAGGTTGATAAAAACTCCTCCTCTAGTTTAGCCATAAACAGGTTGGCATATTGTGGTGACATTTTGCTACCCATAGCGCTTCCCATACATTGCAGATATAAGTCTTTGTCAAATAAGAAATAATTGTGATGGAGTACGAACCTGATGAGTTGTAGGGCTGGCGCTGTCGCTAGATTGTTCTTTTGAAGAAACCATCCAAGGATTATACCATACCATCCAAGGATTATAGACGATCAGAACTACAGAGCAAAAAGAACTCCAAGGTGCAATCTTCTGGATTACAAAAAGAAGGAAGACAACAGCAGGGTGCCCCTAGTGGTCTTATACAACCCACAAATGAACATCTTGAGGAAAATTGCTGCTGCTCTCCAACCTATATTTAACAAAGACAGTAAACTGAAGGAAATATTCCCGGATTTACCTCTCCTTGCATACAAACAGCCACCAAACCTAAGGAAACTCCTGGTCAGAAGTGCCCTCTCACCACCATCAGAAACTGGCACTTTTCCTTGCAACAGTAGAAAATGCAAGACCTGTACCAACATCTTGTCATCAAACACCATCCACATACCAAACACGCAGCAGGACTATAAAGTCACTGGCACGTTCTCCTGTACATCCTCCAATGTAGTGTACATGATCCTGTGTACAAGGTGCCTCAATAAAGGAATCTACATTGGAGAAACAATACAAAAACTACAAACCAGGATGAATCTTCACAGACATACAATAAAACAGGAGGTGGATACACCCGTGTGAAAACACTTCTCTGGACCTGATCACAGTTTGGCAGATTTAAAAGTCCTAATACTAAAGGGTCATTTGAAAAACAACAGAGAGAGAAAAATTTGGGAATTCAAGATGATGCTAAAATTCCAGTCATTGACACAAGGCCTCAATCTAACACCAGGATTTATGAGCCACTACATGGACACATGTCACATCCCCCATCAGACTGACTCCAGATGCCTTAAAGAGGCTCTGTCACCAGATTTTCAAACCCCTATCTCCTATTGCAGCAGATCGGCGCTGCAATGTAGATAACAGTAAAGTTTTTGTTTTTTTTTAAAAACGAGCATTTTTGGCCAAGTTATGACCATTTTTATATTTATGCAAATGAGCCTTTCTTATGTACAACTGGTCGTGTTTAAAGTTATGTCCAACTGGGCGTGTATTGTGTGTGTACATCTGGGCATTTTTACTTGTTTTACTAGCTGGGCGTTGTGAATAGAAGTGTATGATGCTGACGAATCAGTATCATCCACTTCTCTTCGTTACCACCCAGCTTCTGGCAGTGCACAGACACACAGCGTGTCCTCGCGAGATCACGCTGTGACGTCACTCACGTCCTCCCACAGGAACTTCATCGCGTCGGATGAGCGAGGACACGCTGTGTGTCTGTGAACTGCCAGAAGCTGGGTGGTAACGAAGAGAAGTGGATGATGCTGATTCATCAGCATCATACACTTCTATTCACAACGCCCAGCTAGTAAAACAAGTAAAAACGCCCAGATGTACACACACAATACACGCCCAGTTGGACATAACTTTAAACACGCCCAGTTGTACATAAGAAAGGCTCATTTGCATAAATATAAAAATGGTCATAACTTGGCCAAAAATGCTCGTTTTTGAAAAAAACAAAAACGTTACTGTTATCTACATTGCAGCGCCGATCTGCTGCAATAGGAGATAGGGGTTTGAAAATCTGGTGACAGAGCCTCTTTAACTCCTAAGTCATCACCCCTATAACCTCCCTCCGTTTTATTGCCCCGGCTTATCTTAATGATGTATCACCTCATGTACTAATTGTCTTTGTGTATCATCTAAATGTTGTGCTTTTTTCGAAGTCATTAATTTGTAAACTGCCTGAAGAAGGAGCCTCTGTGCTCTGAAAACTTGCATATAGAACTTTTATGGTTAGCCAATAAAGGTATCATACCTTCTATACTTTTGTCTTTTTTGACACAAAGGTATTTAACATTGCATTTTTTTTTTTGCCAAAATTCATTTGTAATACATTTTTTTCTGTACCACAGAAGGTTTTAACCGAGAAATGCAACTCCGTATTTATTGCCTAGATTCTGCAGTTTTTAGAAATATCCCACTTGTGGCCCTAGTGGGCTAATCGGCTGAAACACAGACCTCAGAAGCAAAGGATCACCCAGTGGATTTTGGGGTCTCCTTTTGTTTTTTAATATATTTTAGGCACCATGTCAGGTTTGAAGAGGTCTTGTGTGGTCAAAACAGTAAAGACCCCCCAAATGTGACCCCATTTTGAAAACTACAGCCATCAAGGCATTTATCTAGGGGTACAGTTAGCATTTTGAACCCACTGTTTTTTTGCTACATTTATTTTAATTATGCAAAGATGAAAATCTACTTTTGTTTCTGAAGAAACTCACAAATTATTATTTTTTTTTTACAAGGAATAAAGGAGAAAAAACACCCCAACATATGTAAAGCAATTTCTCCCAATTATAGCACTACCCCATATGTGCAAATAAACTGCTGTTTGGACCCACAGCAGGGCTCAGAAGGGAAGGAGCACCATTTGGATTTCTGATTTTGCTGGAATAGTTTTTAGTGCCGTGTCGCGTTTGCAATGGACTGGAGGGACCAAAATAGTGGAAACCCCCAAAAAGTGACCCCATTTTAAAAACTACTCCCCTCAAGGAATTTTTCTAGGGGTAAAGTAAGCATTTTGACCCCCACAGTTGTTTTGTTGAATTCATTGGAAGTAGTCTGCAAAGGTAAAAATTGACATTTTTTTTCTGAAAAAACGTAGACATTTTTACGTTTTTACAAGGAATAAAGGAGAAAAAGCACCCCAACATTTGCAAAACAATTTTTCCCGATTACGGAAATATGCCATATGTGGTAATAAACTGCTGTGTGGACCCACACAGCGGGGCTTTGAATGGAAGGAGCGCTATTTGGCTTTTGGAGCTCAAATTTAGCTGGAATGGTTTTCGGGTGCCATGTCGCATTTGCAGAGCCCCTGAGAGGCCAAAACTGTGGAAACCACACAAAAGTGACCCCATTTGGAAAACGACACCGCTTAAGGAATCTATCTAGGGGTATAGTGAGCGTAAAGACCCAACAGGTCTTTTGCTGAATATATTATAATTAGGCCGTGCAAATGAATATCGACATTATTTCCACTAAAATGTTGCATTTTTTCAATTTCACAAAGAATAAAGGAGGAAAAACCAGCCCAACATTTGTAAAGCAATTTCTCCCAAGTACGGCAATACCCCACACGTGGTGATAAATGTTTTTTCATTATAAAGTAATTAACCCTTTCCGGACTGAACCATTTTTTCTTTTTCTTTTTTCCCTCCCCGCTTTCCAAGAGCGATAACTTTTTTTTATTTTTCCATCAATAGAGTGGTGTGAGGGCTTATTTTTTGCAGGACGAGCTGTAGTTTTTATTGGTACCATTTTTAGGTACATACAACTTATTGAGCCAAGGTGACCAAAATATGATTTTGCCATCTTAAACGCTTTATTTTTCACGGCGTTCGCCATGCAAGTTAAATAATGGTATATTTTAATAGTTTGGACTTTTACAGACACAGTGATACCAATTTTGTGTAGTTTTTTAAATTGTTTTACATTACTTTAGAGAAAAAAATGTGAAAATGTTTTTTGTTTGGACTTTAAATATTTATTAAATTTTTTTCACTGAGGGTATGTTCACACGCACTATTTTCAGACGTAATTCGGGCCTTTTTCGCCTCGAATTACGCCTGAAAAAACGGCTCCATTACTCATACAATTACGATGTTCTGTTCCCACGAGGTTTTACTCGTCGCTGTCAAAAGACGGCGCTTAAAAAGACGCCCGCGTCAAAGAAGTGCATGTCACTTCTTGGGACGTTTTTGGAGCGGTTTTTCATTGACTCTATTGAAAAACAGCTCCAATAACGTCCGTAAAATACGCCGCGAAAAACGCGAGTAGTTACAAAAACATCTGAAAATCAGGAGCTGTTTTCAGGCGAAAACAGCTCCGTAATTTCAGACATATTTTGCTACTGCGTGTGAACATACCCTAATAATAACTATTTACTTTTGTTTTTACACATTTTATTAGTCCCCCTAGGGGACTTGAACTAGCAAGCAGTAGATAGCTGGTACAATACACTGCAATACTCATGTATTGCAGTATATTGTAATTTTTATGCGCTCCTGTAACAGCGCGACCACTGTTCCTGTCCGTTAGTCCTGGGTCTCAGCTGTAATACAGAGCTGACAACTGCAGCGTATGGCACGGTCTCAGCGCGTTAGCCCGCTCCATACATCACCCCCCACACCACGACATGCTATTAAGTTGTGGTGCGCGAAGGGGTTAATGCGCAGCGGATGGTGCAGAGTGAAAATTAAAATTTTCCACTGATATGCCATTTTAGTGCACTATATGTTATGCCCAGTTTGTGCCTCATAAATTATTAACCGGGTTTCCCCGGGTATGGCGATGCCATATTGGTGGACGTAAACTGCTGTTTTGGCACGCTGTAGGGCTCAGAATGGAGGGAGCGGCATTTGGCTTTTGGAGCGCAGATTTAGCTTGGTAGTAGTTCTGTTTGGCGTTTTGCTGCTATTTCAGTTTATAATGTGAGGGCATATGTAAGCTGTGCTGGGTACATCAGGGCATAATAAGAGGGTATAATAATGGGGTAAATAAAGAATAATCCGCAGATATGTGGCCAGTGTCGCACTGATAAATGGCGCCCAATCTTATCCGCTTTTGGAACACTACACATTTTGCATCGCCATATTCTGAGAGGCAGAACTTCTTTATTTTTTCTCCACCGGAGCTGTGTTAGGGCTTATTTGTTGTGGGACAATCTGTAGTTTTCATTGGTACCATTTTGGGGTACATGCAATTTTTTTGGATCACTTTTTATGCAATTTTTGGGCAAGCAAGGTGACCAAAAACCATCAATTCTGACAATGTTTTTTATTCTTTTTTTTTTATGGCGTTCACCCTGGGCTATAAATGACCATTTTACTTTATTCTGGGGGTCGGTACGATTACGGCTATACCATATGTATTTAGTTTTTTTTTATGTTTCGCAGCGTTTGTAAAATCACTTATTTATAGAATAAATTATTTTTTGTGTCACCATATTCTGAGAGCCATAACTTTTTTTTATTTTTCCATCAAAAAAAGCTGTGTTAGGGCTTGCTTTTTGCGGGACGGGTTGTAGTTTTCATTGGTACTATTTTGGCGTACATCCGACTTTTTGATCAGTTTTTATTGTATATTTTGGGATGGGTGGTGACCAAAAAATAGTGATTCTAGCATTGTTTTTTTACTTATTTTTTTTGCGGTGTTCACATGCGGGAAAAATAATATTTTAGTTTTATAGTTGGGGTTGTTACAAACGCAGTGATACCAAATATGTGTACTTTTTTTAACGTGTTCATTTTTTTCCTATAACAAGACTTATTAGGCTGGGTTCGCACGAGCATGTTACGTCCGTAATGGACGGAACGTATTTCGGCCGCAAGTCCCGGACCGAACACACTGCAGGGAGCCTGGCTCCTAGTATCATAGTTATGTACGACGCTAGGAGTCCCTGCCTCGCTGCAGGACAATTGTCCCATACTGTAATCATGTTTTCAGTACGGGACAGTAGTTCCACGGAGAGGCAGGGACTCCTAGCATCGTACATAACTATGATGCTAGGAGCCCGGCTCCCTGCAGTGTGTTTGGTCCTGGACTTGCGGCCGAAATACGTTCTATCTATTACGGACGTAACATGCTCGTGAAAACCCAGCCTTATAGTAAAAAAAACATTTTTTGTTTATGTAACTTATAACTTTTAGTGTATGTTCACACGGCCGTAAACGCCCGAAAAAGGCCGAAAAATCTAAAGCAGAACGCCTTTCATCTGCCGATTGATTGCAATGGGAAAAACGGTGTTATGCTCCGACGCGCCGTTTTGTTACGCGGCTGTTTTGAAAAATGGCAGAGTAAAAAAACGGCTGCGAAAAAGAAGTGCAGGTCACTTCTTGGGACGTTTTTGGAGCCGTTTCTCATAGACTCTATTGAAAAAAGCTCCAAAAACGGGCATAAATAACGCGGCGAAAATCGTGGCTTAAAAAACTTCTGAAAATCAGGAGCTGTTTTCCATTGAAAACAGCTCTGTATTTTCAGAAGTTTTTGACTCAGCGTGTGAACATAGCCTTATTTTGACACTTTTTAAAAACATTTTTATTATCTTTTTTTTTACATTTTTTACTTGTCCCACTAGGGGACATTTAGACTTGCAGCTCTGATCGCTGCTGGAACACATTACACTACACACGTAGTGTAATGTGTTCTAACTGTCATTGTGACGTGACAGTCACTCTGAAAGGAAGCCTAGGCTTCCGTACATGGCAGCCCGGAGGCCATTGGCCTCCGGTTGCCGTGACAAGGATCTCCAGCCCCCGCAAATGCATGTGGGGGCTGCCGATCTGCTCTAAACCTCTTTAATGCGGCGATCGCAATCAATTGCTGCATCGAAGGGATTAATTGCCGAAATCAAAGGCGACGGGCCGCTGATAGCCAACACGGAGAGCAGGGCAGACACCCTGCACAGTTAACTGCCGCTGCGTTGTAGCGCCGCGCGGCGGTTAACTTTTAAAGCGCGGACGTAACTTCACGCCCAGGTGCGCAAAATTATTGCTCACCTGGACGTACATTTACGCCAAGGTTTAGGAAGGGGTTAAAATGTTTCTTATTGTGCAAACATAGTAAAATATAAAAAACCTATACATATGTGGTATCGTATTGTACCGACCCATAGAATAAACGTAACATTTTATTTATGCCGCATAGTGAACGGTGTAAATTTAAAACGTGAAAAACAATGCAGGAACAATAGCGGGTATTTTCAATTACCTCCCGTCAAAAAAGTTAATAAAAGTTAATATAATATGTGCACCAAAAAATGGTGCCATTGAGAAACACAACTCGTCCCGCAAAAACAACCCCTATGTCAATGGAAAAATAAAAAAGTTATAACTCCTGGAATGTGAATATGAAAAAAAGAATGCTTGGTCATTAAACCCTCCAGGGCGCAGCCTGTTTTGGCCTTGTGGCACAGCCGAGTTTTTTCAAATCTGACTTGTGTTACTTTATATGGTAATAACGCGGTAATGCTTTTACCTATCCAAGAGATTCTGAGACTGTTTTCTCGTGACTTATTATACTTTATGTTAGTGGAAAAATTTGGTCGATAAATTTAATATTTATTTGTGAAAAACACCAAAAGAGAGAATTTGCATTTTTCTCAATTTAAATTAATCTGCTTGTAAGGGGGGATTCACACGAGCGTGATTTGGCAGCGTGTAGGGCGCGTGGTTTTCGCGCGGCACGCAATGCCCTATAGAAGTCTATAGGGCAGTACACACAGTCCGTGTATTTTGCGCAGCGTTTGTTCGCTGCGCAAAATACGCGACAGGTTCAATAACTCTGCGTATTTCACGCATCGCGCACCCATTGAAGTCAATGGGTGCGTGAAAACCAGGCAGGTCGCACGGAAGCTCTTCCGTGCGAACTGCGTGTTTGCGCAACAGCTGTCAAAAGGATGAATGGAAACAGAAAAGCACCACGTGCTTTTCTGTTTCCAAGCATCCAAACGGAGTGTCTTTGCGAGGAGCGAACCCCGACAACCGAAGCTAACTTCACCGGGTTCGGCCAAACTCGTTTTGGCCGAACCCGGCAAAAAAATTTCCGGTCCGCGACGTCGGAAGACATTCACTGTGCATGGTGCTGAAAGAGTTAAACTGTTTCAGCACCATGGACAGTGACTTGCGATCCCAAAATACATGAACCTGTAAAAAAAACCCGAAGTTCTAACTTACCGATTACTCCTGTCTCCTTCCTGCAGTCCGACCTCCCGGGATGACACTTCAGTTCAAGTGACAGCTCCAGCCAATCACAGGCCAAGCACAGGCTGCAGCCAATCACAGGCTGCAGCGGTCACTTGGACTGCCGCGTCATCCAGGGAGGTGGGGCCCGATGTCAAGAGAGGCGCGTCACCAAGGACGCGTCACCAAGGACGCGTCACCAAGGCAACGGCCGGGAAGTTCTCGGTAAGTAGGAACTTTATCTTTTTTTTTTACAGGTTTTTCGCTGTTGTGTTCGGCATTCACTGTCGAGGGTGCTGAAAGATTTAGCTCTTTCAGCACCTTGGACAGTGACGGGCGTCGACAAGCCTCATCTCTATGATGCCGGCTGCGCGAAAATCACGCAGCCGCGCATCAGACACGCATGACACACGCAGCTGTCAAATGGTTTTTGCGCTTGCAAAACGCTGCGTTGTTTGCGCGCGCAAAAACGCAACGCTCGTGTGAATCTGCCCTAATACAGATAGTAATACCATACAACATAGTCATTAGTTAACATTTCCCATATGTCTACTTTATGTTTGCATCGTTTTTGAACATCCTTTTATTTTTCTAGGACGTTACTAGGTTTGGAACTTTAGTAGCAATTTCTCACATTTTAAAGAAAATGTCAAAAGGCTGTTTTTACAGGGACAACTTCAGTTCTGAAGTAGTTTTGAAGGCATTATATATTAGAACCCCCGATTAAATCATCCCATTTTAAAAACTGCACCCCAAAAATTATTCAAAACAGCATTCAGAAGGTTTCTTAACCCTTTAGGCTGGGTTCACACGACCTATTTTCAGGCGTAAACGAGGCGTATTATGCCTCGATTTACGCCTGAAAATACGGCTCTAATACGTCGGCAAACATCTGCCCATTCATTTGAATGGGTTTGCCGACGTACTGTGCCGACAACCTGTAATTTACGCGTCGTCGTTTGACAGCTGTCAAACGACGACGCGTAAAATGACTGCCTCGTCAAAGAAGTGCAGGACACTTCTTTGGACGTAATTTGAGCCATTTTTCATTGAATTCAATGAAGAACAGCTCTAAATTACGACCGTCAATGACGCCTCGCAAAATGCGAGTACGAGCAATTACGTCTGAAATTACGGAGCTGTTTTCTCCTGAAAACAGCTCCGTAATTTCAGACGTAAATGCCGTTTACGTGTGCACATACCCTAAGGCATTTCACAGGAATTAAAGCAAAGTAGAGGGGACATTTACAAATGTAATTTTTTTTTTTAGCAAAAATTCATTTTATTTTTTTTCTCTAACAGAGAGAATTCAACTCAATATTTTTATATATAATACTGCAGTTTTTAGGAATATCCCACATGTGGCCCTAGTGCTCTAATGGACTGAAACACAGAGCTCAGAAGCAAAGGAGCACCTAGAAGATTTTGGGGCCTCCTTTTGTTTAGATTATATTTTAGGCACCATGTCAGGTTTGAAGAGGTCTTGTCGTGCCAAAACAGTGAAAACCCCCCAAAAGTGACCCCATTTTGGAAACTACACCCCTCAAGGAATTTATCTAGGAGTATAGTTAGCATTTTTGACCCAATGGTTTTTTTTTGCTATATTTATTGGAGTTAGGCCTCATGCACACGACCGTAAAAACTCCCGTTATTACGGGTCGTAATCACGACCCGTAATAACGGGCTCATAGACTTCTATTGGCGACGGGTGCCTTCCCGTTTTCTCACGGGAAGGTGCCCGTTCCGTTAAAAAAGATAGAACATGTCCTATTTCTGGCCGTAATAACGGCACGGACAGTCCATAGAAGTCTATGGAGCTCTCGTAATAACGGGTGGCTACATGTGTGCACCCGTCATTACGGCAGCGTTGCTAAGCGACGTCAGTAAATAGTCACTGTCCAGGGAGCTGAAAGAGTTAACTGATCGGCAGTAACTCTTTCAGCACCCTGGACAGTGACTACCGATCAGTATAAACCTGTAAAAAATAAAAATAAAAGACGTTCATACTTACCGGCAACTTCCTGCTTCCTCCAGTCCGGTCTCCCGCCTGTTGCCTTGGTGACGCGTCCCTCTCGACATCCGGCCCGACGTCCTGGATGACGTTTCAGGCCATGTGATCGCTGCAGCCAATCACAGGTCAATCACAGGCTGCAGCGGTCACATGGACTGCCGCGTCATCCAGGGATGTCGGGCTGGATGTGAAGAGAGGGACGCGTCACCAAGACAACGGCCGGGTAAGTATGAATTTCTTTAACTTTTATTACAGAAAAGGCTGTCCCTTCTCTCTATCCTGCACTGATAGAGAGAAGGAGCTGCCGATTAGTGCAGTGCTATTTTGCCGCCAAAAACGTGCTCGTAAATACGGGTGGAATACGTGTGACACCGGACCCATATTTACGAGCACGGGTTCGTAAATACTGGTGCAAAACGGGTGGAATACGTGTGACACCGGACCCGTATTTACGCCAGTATTTACGGGTGGGAAAAAATACGGTCGTGTGCATGAGGCCTAAGTCTGTGAAAATAAAAATCGAAATAGAAATTTTTAATATTTACAAGGAATAAAGAAGAAAATGCACTCCAACATCTACTCCCGATTATGGAAAAATGCCATATGTGGTAATAAACTGCTGTTTGGAGCCACAGCACGGTTCAGAAGGGGAGGAGCGCCATTTGGATTTTTTTTTTTAATTAGAAGTTAATTAACCCTTACAGGACTGATCCTTTGTTTGCCTTTTGATTTCCGTTTTTCACTCCCCGTCTTCTAAACAACATAACTTTTTTATTTTTCCATCAATAGAGTGGTGTGTGGGCTTATTTTTTGCGGGAGGAGTTGTCGTTTCTATTATATACTCTAGTATATTTTACTACTTTTACAAAGAAAAACCTGTTTGTTATAAAAAAAAATTTTTTGTATCAACACATTCTGAGAGCCATAACTTTTTTTCTTTTTTGGTCGATTGATCGGTGTGTGGGCTTATTTTTGGAGGGAAAAGCTGTTCTCTTTATTGGTAACAATTTTTGGTATATACAACTTTTTGATCACTTTTTATGAGATTTTATTTAGAGCTAAGATGACCAAAAAACAGTGATTTTGGCGTTTTAAATTATTTTTTTCTTACGGCGTTCACCGTGCGCTATGAATGACATTTTACTTTATTTTGCGGGTCGGTACGATTACGGCGATACTATATATAAATACTATATATAAATACGCGATACTATATATAAATAGTGATTCTGGCATAGGTTTTCGTTTATTTTTTTTTGCGGTGTTCACCTTGTGGGAAAAATAACATTATAGTTTTAAAGTTTGGGTGGTTACGAACGCGGTGGTACCAAATATGTGTACTTTTTTTTTTTTTAACGTTTTCATTTGTTTTCTATAATAAAAGACTTCTTATAGGAAAAAAGACCTTTTATTTTGAATCTTTTATAAAACATTTTTATTAACTTTTTTTTACTTTTTTTGTAACTTTTTTTTTACCTGCAGCACTGATCGCTGCTATAATACATTACACTACCTAGGTAGTGTAATGTATTCTAACTGTCAGTGTGACTTCAAAGTCAGGCTGGGTTCACACGACCTATTTTCAGACGTAACGGAGGCATTTTACGCCTCGAATTACGTCTGAAAAAACGGATACAATACGTCGGCAAACATCTGCCCAATACTTTCAATGGGCTTTACGATGTACTGTGCCGACGACCTGTCATTTTACGCATCGCTTTCAAAAGACGGCTCGTAAAATTACAGCCTCGTCAAAAGAAGTGCAGGACACTTCTTGGGACGTTTTTGGAGCCGTTTTCTCATAGACTCCAATGAAAACAGCTCCAAAAACGTCCGTAAAAAACGCTAGTTGCTCAAAAAACGTCTGAAAATCAGGGGCTGTTTTCCCTTGAAATCAGCTCCGTATTTTCAGACGTTTTTTGTTAAGCGTGTGAACATACCCCTCACTCTGACAGCCTATGAGGACCAGCCACTGATCGGCAACAGTGGAGTGTCAGCTGTCAGGGACAACTGACCTCCCGGTTCCCGATGCACCCTGTCACCGACACTGTTCATCGGGAACAACACAGTGACTTTCTGTCCCTCTGACAAGAAGCCTATCAGGAGCCTGGGGTCTGCCAATGTGCTAGAAACCCCTTAAATAAGGCGATTGCAATCGATCACTGCATTTAAGGGGTTAATTGCCGAAATCAGCGACAATGAGATGCTGATTGGCAACAGTGGAGTGTTAGCTGTCGGGGACAGCTGACCTCCTGGTTCCCGGTGCACACTGTCACCGACAGTGTGCCCTGGGAAACGCGCAGTAACTGTACGTCCTGGTGCGCTAAGACACTGGCTACCAGGACGTACAGTTGCGTCGTGGTGCGCCTAGGGGATAAAGCCAAAATAGGCCTGGTCATTAAGGGGTTAAACTATGTATATCTTATTCAGTTAAAAGAATAATATTTGAGATGCAATAACTTTTCGATTAAGAACTTTCCAAAAGTAGCAGACATCTAATATTCAGATAGAAGCTACAACTGACTTTCTTTTGAATTGGTAAATGTGGGTTTACCTACACTTGTGCCTAAGAGTCCAAAATTAAATTCTCAGAATCAAATGGGCAAAATTGTATGGTGTTTAAAAGCAATACAGTAATGCAATGCAGGGGGGCACGACGGCAGAAGTCATCGCTGTCTAAGTGTCATACTGTCAAAGTGTCCTGGCAGTTATACATGGCAGTTGCACAGGGTCAGTGACAGGTAAGCTGCATTACCAAACCAGACAAACTAGCCCACGCTCTCAATATTAGATTTCTAACTATCTGTAAACAAACATGTTTGCCACCGCACTCATCATTATAGCTGCTCTTGGTTTGCAATCCTATCGCCCATTTAAGACTTGCCCAAAAACAGTCCGCATCAGTCCTTCTCTCCTGGCCTCACCCATGTACAGCTCCCATTCACTATTCACTTTCCTCAGTCAACTTAACCCATCTCATCCCACTGCCCAACATAAAAAACGCTCTCATAAATCACAGAACCATCTGCTGTCTCTCTCCATTCTCCTGCTATTAGCTGCAGGGGACATCTCTCCCAACCCTGGGCCTCCCTTTTCTTCTGCCAAGCTCAACCACTTACCTGCCACACATAGAAACCCTGCAAATCTTCTTGCCATTCCTTGTGTGTCTTCTCCTGTCTCTTTTAACTGTGCTCTCTGGAACTATCGGTCCGTGTGCAACAAACTCGCCTTTATTCATGACTTATTCCTTTCTAACTCTCTCAACCTTCTGGCTCTTACAGAAACATGGCTACACCTGTCTGACACTGCTTCCCCTGCTGCTCTATCTTATGGTGGTCTCCAGTTCTCTCATGCCCTGAGAACAGGCAGGGTGGAGGAGTAGGTATACTTCTTTCCCCACACTGCACTTTCCAGGTCATTCCCCCGGTCCCCTCACTCACATTTCCCTCTTTTGAAGTCCACACCCTCAGACTCTTTCACCCTTTTCCCCTCCGAGTGGCAGTTGTCTACCGCCCACCGGGCTCACCCCGCCAATTCCTGGATCATTTTGCTGCCTGGCTTCCACAATTTCTATCCTCTGAAACACCCACTCTCATCATGGGTGACTTCAACATCCCCATTGATAACCCAATCTCCTCATCTGCCTCCCAGTTTCTATCTTTAACCTCGTCCCTCGGTCTGTCACAACTTACTAACTCTCCTACACATGAAGACGGGCATTCACTTGACCTGGTCTTCTTCCGGCTCTGCTCAGTTTCTGACTTTATTAACTCTCCTCTCCCGCTTTCTGACCACAATCTTCTCTGCTTTACTATCAAATATTCTCTGCCTCCTCAGGTCATCCCTACATATCAGACATACAGAAATCTACATGCCATTAACACTGTGAAACTCATAGACAGTCTACAGTCCTCATTGTCCCCTATCTCTTCCCTCTCCTGTCCCAATCTGGCTGCCAAACTTTATAATAACACTCTCAAAAATGCATTGAATGAAGCAGCCCCCACTACACTCCGAACCACCCGACAAAGACTACGACAACCCTGGCACACGCCTCAATCCCGCTTTCTTCAGCGGTGCTTGAGATGTGCCGAACGACTGTGGAGAAAATCGCATTTGGATGCAGATTTCCTCCATTACAAATTTATGCTCAAAACTTACAAATCTGCCATTCACCGCGCCAAACAAGTCTACTTCACTTCTCTCATCTCCACACTATCTAATAATCCAAAACGCCTCTTTGATACTTTTCACTCCCTCCTTAGTCCTAAAGTGCAGACACCAATCACAGATCTCAGTGCTGAAGACCTGGCCAATTATTTTAAAGTTAAAATTGACAACATCCGACATGATATTATCTCCCAGTCCCCTAGTAACATCGATCCCCTTCCCCCCCGCACTCCCTCTTCTTCACTCTCAGCATTTGACCCAATAACTGAAGAAGAAGTCTCAAGGCTCCTCTCTTCTTCTCGTCCTACTACCTGCCCTAGTGATCCTGTCCCCTCACACCTCCTCCAGTCCCTCTCCCCAGCTGTCACTAGTCACCTGACTAAAATATTTAACCTCTCTCTTTCCTCTGGTATCTTTCCCTCCGCTTTTAAACATGCCATTATAAACCCATTATTGAAAAAAACAACTCTTGACCCATCCAGCAGTGCCAACTACCGACCAGTCTCTAATCTGCCCTTCATCTCCAAACTCCTGGAACGCTTGGTCTACTCTCGCCTTATCCGCTATCTCTCTGCTAACTCCATTCTTGACCCCTTACAATCTGGTTTCCGCACTCTACACTCCACAGAAACTGCCTTTACTAAAGTCTCAAATGATCTCTTGGCGGCTAAATCGGACGGTAAATCCTCTCTCCTGATTCTTTTGGATCTCTCTGCAGCCTTTGACACTGTAGACCACAAACTCCTACTTAACATGCTCCACTCTATTGGCCTCAAGGACGCGGCTCTCTCTTGGTTTTCCTCCTATCTCTCTGATCTCTCATTCAGTGTGTCATTTGCTGGTTCCACTTCTTCTCCTCTTCCCCTTGATATCGGGGTTCCTCAGGGATCAGTCCTAGGTCCACTCCTCTTTTCTCTCTGCACAGCTCCTATTGGACAAACCATCAGCAGATTTGGCTTCCAGTACCATCTCTACGCTGATGACACCCAATTATATACCTCTTCCCGTGACATCACCCCTGCTCTAATACAGAACACCAGTGATTGTCTGTCCGCTGTCTCTAACATCATGTCCTCTCTCTATCTGAAACTGAATCTTTCTAAAACTGAGCTCCTTGTGTTCCCACCATCTACTAACCTCCCTAAACCTGATGTCTCCATCTCTGTGTGTGGCACTATCATAACTCCTAAGCAGCACGCCCGCTGTCTCTGGGTTATTTTTGACTCAGATCTTTCCTTTACTCCTCACATACAATCACTTTCACGCTCCTGTCATTTTCACCTCAAAAACATCTCCAGAATCCGCTCTTTTCTTACGGAGGAAACTGCCAAAACTCTCATTGTTGCTCTGATTCACTCTCGTCTTGACTACTGTAACTCATTACTAGTCGGTCTTCCCCTCACTAAACTCTCCCCTCTCCAATCAGGGGCGTAACTAGGAAAGACTGGGCCCCATAGCAAACTTTTGACTGGGGCCCCCCCTCTGCTGGGTATCACACAACCCCCCCTTGTAGATAGTGCCTCCCTATAGATTCCACCACAAAGCGCCCCCCTATAGATAGCACCATACACAGCCCCCTGCAGATAACGCCATACAGCCCCCCTGTAGATAACGCCATACAGACCCCCTCTGTAGATAACGCCATACAGCCCCCCTGTAGATAACGGCATACAGCCCCCTCTGTAGAGAACGCCATACAGCCCCCCCTGTAGATAACGCCATACAGTCCCCCCTGTAGAGAACGCCATACAGCCCCCCCTGTAGATAACGCCATACAGTGCCCCCTGTAGAAAACGCCATACAGCCCCCCCTGTAGATAACGCCATACAGAACCCCTCTGTAGATAACGCCATATAGCCCCCCCCCCAAAAAAAAAACGGCCTATAGTTTGTCCTACAAAAGACATGCATCCCCTATCCACAGGATAGGGGATACATGTGTGATCGCTGGCAGCGATAAGGAGAACGGGGGACCGAAAGTCCCCCGAAGTTCTCCATGACTAACCTCGGACTTCCGGCGTCTGCGCAGTTCAATAAAAATGAAAGGAGCGCTAGTCACGCATGCGCACAAGCGCGACCGGCGCTCCATTCATTTCTACGGAGCTGCCGACACAGACCCCGGAAGTCTGAGGTTTGTCATGGAGAACTTAGGGGGGACTTTCGGTCCCCTGTTCTCCTCATCCCTGCCAGCGATCACACATGTATCCCCTATCCTGTGGATAGGGGATACACGTCTTATGTAGGAACAACCCCTTCAGTGGCGTCGCGCTGTAGCAGCCATAGTGGCTGCTAGCGGAGCCTGCGGCCATGGGAGGGGGCCGTGCCGGCGGGTGTCACGGGCCCCCTCATGCTGCAGGCTCTGTAGAAGTCGCTACGGCTGCTATAGCGGTAGTTACGCCACTGCGTATAGGTTTGTACGGCGTAAAACTACAGCTCCCAGCATGGCCGGAACAATGGTAAGGATATGCTGGGAGATGCGGTTTCACAAAAAAAATCCTATCACCATCATCTCGCTGCAGATCGTACAGTGACTACATTACTGATTAGAGGCAGAATAAACATTTACATTAAGTGACTCACCGGTGACGTCTCAGATTCTAGTTCTTTTCTTCTCCCTCCGGTTCAGACATCTATGATGGATTTCTCCCGGCCATGACCCATTTCTGCAGTTTTCCGTTTAGATGTCTTCAGCTTCTCACTTTTAAAACATTTCTGCACCTATAAACAAAGTTAAAATTCTCAACACATCTAAATATAACTGTCACAAACACACAACGTGCCCCCTGTAGATAGTGACCTACATAGAAGCCCCTATAGATAGTGCCCACATATGGACTCCAGAGCTGCAAGGCAATAGTGCTAACCACTGAGCCACCGTGCTGCCCTACATATAGCTTCCCCTATAGTTAGTGCTCCACGTATAGCCCACCTCTGTATATAGTGTCTCACATATAGCTCCCCCTGTATATAGTGTCCCACATATAGCCCACCCCTGTAGACTGTGCACTACATATAGCCACCCTGTTGCTAGTGCCCCACAGGTAACCCACCCCTGTATATAGTGTCCCACATATAGACCCCCCTGTATATAGTGGCCCACATATAGACCCCCCTGTATATAGTGGCCCACATATAGACCCCCACCTGTATATAGTGGCCCACATATAGAGCCCCCTGTATATAATGGCCCACATATAGAGCCCCCTGTATATAGTGGCCCCCACCCCCACATATAGACCCCCCTGTATATAATGGCCCACATATAGAGCCCCCTGTATATAATGGCCCACACACCCACATATAGACCCCCCTGTAGCTACTAACCCACATATAGACCCCCCTGTAGCTACTGCCCCACATATAGACCCCCTAAAAAACAAAAACTTGACATACTCACATTCTCCGGTTCCCACGCTGTTCACTGGCGATGCAGACATGCTCTCTTCTGAGCATGTCTGCAGGAGCTGAACGAGCGTCCTCCAATGACGCTGATTGGCGGGGCAGAATGACTTGCCCCGCCAATCAGCACCTTCCAAGCATGGAAGCGGCGCGATGATGTCATCGCGCCGCTAGCCAATCAGTGTCATTGTAAGGCACTGGATGGTCAGGCACGGAACATGCCCGGCCATTCAGTGCTAATACATGTATTTGGCTGCCGCTAGCACTGGGGCCCCCTCCGGTGCTAGCGACACCTACAGGCATGAGAGGGCCTGTGTAAGGCTCGGCGTCGCGGGCCCCACAGTAGCGACGCTACCGCTGTAGTAGCCATAACGGCTGCTAGCGGCGCCACCGGGCCCCCTCAAGCCCCGGGCCCCGTAGCAGCCGCTACTGCTGCTACCGCGGTAGTTACGCCACTGGGTTCTACTAAATAATCACATAGTTTGGTTAGAGAATGGATCAGGGGCGTAACTAGGAAAGACTGGGCCCCATAGCAAACTTTTGACTGGGGCCCCCCCTCTGCTGGGTATCACACAACCCCCCCTTGTAGATAGTGCCTCCCTATAGATTCCACCACAAAGCGCCCCCCTATAGATAGCACCATACACAGCCCCCTGCAGATAACGCCATACAGCCCCCCTGTAGATAACGCCATACAGACCCCCTGTAGATAACGCCATACAGACCCCCTCTGTAGATAACGCCATACAGCCCCCCTGTAGATAACGGCATACAGCCCCCTCTGTAGAGAACGCCATACAGCCCCCCCTGTAGATAACGCCATACAGTCCCCCCTGTAGAGAACGCCATACAGCCCCCCCTGTAGATAACGCCATACAGTGCCCCCTGTAGAAAACGCCATACAGCCCCCCCTGTAGATAACGCCATACAGAACCCCTCTGTAGATAACGCCATATAGCCCCCCCCCCCAAAAAAAAACGGCCTATAGTTTGTCCTACAAAAGACATGCATCCCCTATCCACAGGATAGGGGATACATGTGTGATCGCTGGCAGCGATAAGGAGAACGGGGGACCGAAAGTCCCCCGAAGTTCTCCATGACTAACCTCGGACTTCCGGCGTCTGCGCAGTTCAATAAAAATGAAAGGAGCGCTAGTCACGCATGCGCACAAGCGCGACCGGCGCTCCATTCATTTCTACGGAGCTGCCGACACAGACCCCGGAAGTCTGAGGTTTGTCATGGAGAACTTAGGGGGGACTTTCGGTCCCCTGTTCTCCTCATCCCTGCCAGCGATCACACATGTATCCCCTATCCTGTGGATAGGGGATACACGTCTTATGTAGGAACAACCCCTTCAGTGGCGTCGCGCTGTAGCAGCCATAGTGGCTGCTAGCGGAGCCTGCGGCCATGGGAGGGGGCCGTGCCGGCGGGTGTCACGGGCCCCCTCATGCTGCAGGCTCTGTAGAAGTCGCTACGGCTGCTATAGCGGTAGTTACGCCACTGCGTATAGGTTTGTACGGCGTAAAACTACAGCTCCCAGCATGGCCGGAACAATGGTAAGGATATGCTGGGAGATGCGGTTTCACAAAAAAAATCCTATCACCATCATCTCGCTGCAGATCGTACAGTGACTACATTACTGATTAGAGGCAGAATAAACATTTACATTAAGTGACTCACCGGTGACGTCTCAGATTCTAGTTCTTTTCTTCTCCCTCCGGTTCAGACATCTATGATGGATTTCTCCCGGCCATGACCCATTTCTGCAGTTTTCCGTTTAGATGTCTTCAGCTTCTCACTTTTAAAACATTTCTGCACCTATAAACAAAGTTAAAATTCTCAACACATCTAAATATAACTGTCACAAACACACAACGTGCCCCCTGTAGATAGTGACCTACATAGAAGCCCCTATAGATAGTGCCCACATATGGACTCCAGAGCTGCAAGGCAATAGTGCTAACCACTGAGCCACCGTGCTGCCCTACATATAGCTTCCCCTATAGTTAGTGCTCCACGTATAGCCCACCTCTGTATATAGTGTCTCACATATAGCTCCCCCTGTATATAGTGTCCCACATATAGCCCACCCCTGTAGACTGTGCACTACATATAGCCACCCTGTTGCTAGTGCCCCACAGGTAACCCACCCCTGTATATAGTGTCCCACATATAGACCCCCCTGTATATAGTGGCCCACATATAGACCCCCCTGTATATAGTGGCCCACATATAGACCCCCACCTGTATATAGTGGCCCACATATAGAGCCCCCTGTATATAATGGCCCACATATAGAGCCCCCTGTATATAGTGGCCCCCACCCCCACATATAGACCCCCCTGTATATAATGGCCCACATATAGAGCCCCCTGTATATAATGGCCCACACACCCACATATAGACCCCCCTGTAGCTACTAACCCACATATAGACCCCCCTGTAGCTACTGCCCCACATATAGACCCCCTAAAAAACAAAAACTTGACATACTCACATTCTCCGGTTCCCACGCTGTTCACTGGCGATGCAGACATGCTCTCTTCTGAGCATGTCTGCAGGAGCTGAACGAGCGTCCTCCAATGACGCTGATTGGCGGGGCAGAATGACTTGCCCCGCCAATCAGCACCTTCCAAGCATGGAAGCGGCGCGATGATGTCATCGCGCCGCTAGCCAATCAGTGTCATTGTAAGGCACTGGATGGTCAGGCACGGAACATGCCCGGCCATTCAGTGCTAATACATGTATTTGGCTGCCGCTAGCACTGGGGCCCCCTCCGGTGCTAGCGACACCTACAGGCATGAGAGGGCCTGTGTAAGGCTCGGCGTCGCGGGCCCCACAGTAGCGACGCTACCGCTGTAGTAGCCATAACGGCTGCTAGCGGCGCCACCGGGCCCCCTCAAGCCCCGGGCCCCGTAGCAGCCGCTACTGCTGCTACCGCGGTAGTTACGCCACTGTCTCCAATCTATCCTCAATGCAGCAGCCAGGCTCATCTTTATGACCAACCGCTACACCAACGCCTCTAATCTGTGCCAGTCACTGCACTGGTTGCCCATCCCCTTCCGAATAAAATTCTAACTTATTACTCTCACCCACAAAGCTCTCCACAGTGCTGCACCTCCTTACATCTCCTCCCTCATCTCTGTCTACCACCCTACTCGGGCTCTACGTTCTGCCAACGACCTTAGATTAAAATCCTCCATAATCCGAACCTCCCACTACAGTCTCCAGGATTTCTCTCGTGCTGCACCCGTCCTCTGGAATGTGCTACCCCAGACAATCAGATTAATTCCCAATATCCACAGTTTTAAACGTGCCCTGAAAACACATCTATTTAGACAGGCCTATAACATTCCCTAATCTGACTCCTTTCCATGGCCCTCCATTTAGATTAGTCATCAGAATAAGATTCCCTCACACTCCTTCTCTTCATATCCGTCATACACGGATACTGGCTGGTGACCGGCTCATGCAGCTTTATGTTACCACCGCATGTGTATAAAAATGGCTGGACCATTGTACAGAACAAACACTATTACACTTTGTGTCTCCCTTATGTCCTCATAGATTGTAAGCTCTTGCGAGCAGGGTCCTCACTCCCCAGGTTTGAATTGTAAATGAACTTTGTCACTATGTAATGTCTGATATTGTTTGTTTCATGTTCCCTCTAAATTGTAAAGTGCTGCGTAATATGTTGGCGCTATATAAATGAAGATTATTATTATTAATACAGTACTAGCAAAAATTAAGAATATTAATGTTTGTCAATATTTAACCCCTTCCCGACATTTGACGTATCCATACGCCAAAGTCGGGTAGGGGAAGTATGGAGCGGGCTCACGCAGTGAGCTCGCTCCATACGATGGTGGTGTCGGCTGTATGTTACAGCCGACACTTCAGAGTAACTAGCGGCATCGCGTAGCAGCATCGCTGCCGCTCCTTTTTTTCTCAGGATTGGTGGAGGGCAGTCAGACCTCCTCTGATCAGAAACGGATGGCTTGTCCTAGTGATATATTTACATAGAAATCCACAGCACACAGGTAGTACATTGGTTGATGCTTAAACAGCTGCAATTTTATTCCGACATACAGATAAACAACAGATCACTTTCAACATTTAGATCCAACTCCAATCTTTAAGCAAGAGTATCTGTACTAGAGAGTAAAGATCGCAATAAAAAAGGATATTGAAATCAATTACCATCTACCCAAGAATCAAATTGGTCAGAGGAATGAAAGGAATCTAATCGCCCATCGTCGCTAGCTTTGAGTTCTTCCATATCCATGATGTGATTGAGGGCTTCCACCCATGTGAGACGTGAAGGAGCTACGGTATGTTTCCATAGACGGGAAATAATTTGTCTTACTGCCATTATAAAATGACGAAGTATGCCCTTTTTTAGTGTGTTAATAGAACCTGCGAACATAGATAGAAGAGCTTGGGATGGATGGTACCAAGGCAATATTTGGCCAACACAGAATTATAAAGAAGAGCAATATTTTGCCATAGCAAAGCTATGTGCAGACACTCCTACCAAATATGCAACATGGATTCCACTGCATAATTACATCGCCAGCACATTAGGGACACCTGAGGATAAGCCTTATGTAGCTTGTCAGGAGTCCTGTACCATTGAGACATAATTTTATAGTTTAATTATAGCATTTTACATGAAACTGACATTTTATGAGTGAGAGTGTAAAGGATCTGCCAGGCACAGCTTCTTGATCAACGCCCATAGGTAATCAGTCTGCACCTGCTTCTAGGTCTGTGAGACTGACTCCATCTTCCACCACTCAGGATGGCAGGCTTAGGAGTGGGAGAGCCCGCAGCCTGGCCAGACGGAGCTAGCTCCCGCCCTCTGTCTATTTATACCTGCCTTTCCTGTTCCTCCTTGCTTGTGAATCTTCTCTGTTGGTTTCCTGGCCCTGCTGCAGCTTCTTGTATTATTTGTCCCTGCTTCGTATTGACCCTGGCTTGTTCACTACTCTCCTGCTCTGCGTTTGGCACCTCGTACTCTCCTGGTTTGACTCGGCTCGTTTACTACTCTTGTTGCTGACGGTGTTGCCGTGGGCAACTGCCCCGTTTCCCTTAGGTTCTGTATTTCACTTGTCTGTTTGTCTGTCGTGCACTTATTGAGTGTAGGGACCGTCGCCCAGTTGTACCCTGTCGCCTAGGGCGGGTCGTTGCAAGTAGGCAGGGACTGAGTGGCGGGTAGATTAGGGCTCACTTGTCTGTTTCCCTACCCCCATCATTACATAGAGTGTAGGAATTAAGCAACCCAATGCAGACTTCCACGAGAGCATAAAACTAGGTCTTGAGAACACCATCTCTCCTGATAACAAAATTCCATATGCTAAAGAGATAGAGTGATTCGGTGGAGAGGATGAGAGACCCAACATAAAATAGAGGCCAATGACGAAATTAAGCTATGAAGTTGAAAGTAGGGAATCCATCTGTTAGACTGAAATCCCATGATATCCGCAATGTCTACAAAGGATCGTACCCCTCTCTTACTAATGACATCCCTAACTCTAGATAATGTATGTGAACGGGCAATACTGTGGTGGAGAGTGGAAGGGAATTACGGATTACCTACTAGCGGTGTGAGGGGACCTGGTACAGATACCAGCCCCGATGGGAAGGAGAACTTATGCCAAGCCGCACTTGGGGTCTGTAGGAACGGAGAGAGGCCCATGCAGGAATCTGGAGATTTCACTGTCCAACAAAACACTCCCCGTGCCTGTATGGGATCTAGATTAAGTTCTATCTTCACCCATAGTTTGGATGAGTAATGCTGGAAAATGACCAACACATATGTGCTAATGGTAGCTCTATGATATAGCGTAAAATCAGGGAGACCCATTCTGCCATGCAACCTATCTTGAGTTTAAATGGATCGTTTGAGTCTCGGCCTAGAGGTCCCCCACACAAAGGATTGTGTTACCTTTTGTAGAAAAATCTCGATAAACTCAAGGGGAGGGTTTGA
This sequence comes from Rhinoderma darwinii, assembly GCF_050947455.1. Taxonomy (NCBI): domain Eukaryota; kingdom Metazoa; phylum Chordata; class Amphibia; order Anura; family Rhinodermatidae; genus Rhinoderma; species Rhinoderma darwinii. The sequence goes on from NC_134691.1 coordinate 249,638,972, forward strand.
AATAAATATAGGAGACGGGGTAAAATATCCATCTTTAACATTTTAATCCTTCCGAACCAGGACAGGGTCAAAGTTGACCAATGTCGGATATCCTGTTCTAAAGAATGGATCATTGGTTGATAGTTCAGGAAAAACACCTGACCCAGGTCAGAGGAATATGTACCCCTAAATATTTTATAGAGAAGGTGCGCCACTTCAAGGGAAGTACTGTTTTCAGATGATCCACTTTAGTGAAGGAAAAGTTCATATTTTAAATCTCTGACTTTTGAGCTTTAAAGTTACTGAGTTCGCTGTGAGCATGAAATTTATGCATGATAGAAGGGAGTGAAATTCTCGAAGAGGAAACATAAAGTATCAAATCGTCTGCAAACAGCGACAGTTTGTGGGGAAAACCTCTTTAACCCTTTCAGGACCAACCTCATTTTGGCCTTCAGGACCAGCCCCATTTTTTCAAATCTGACGTGTCATTTTATGTATTAATAATTGTGGAATGCTTTTGCTTATCCAAGCGATTCTGAGTTTGTTTTCTCGTGACATATTGTACTTTATGTTAGTGGAAATATTTGGTCAATAAATTCATTGCTTAATTGTGACAAACACTGAAATTTAAAGAAAATTTGCAAAAATTATGATTTTCCTAATTTTAAATGTATCTGCTTGTAAAACAGATAGTAATGCCACACAAAATAGTTACTATATCACATATTCCATATGTCTACTTTATATTTGCATAATTTTTTGAACATTACTTTATTTTTCTAGGATGTTACAAAGCTTAGAGCTTTAGCAGCAATTTCTCACATTTTCAAGAAAATTTCAAAAGGCTATTTTTCAAGGACCAGTTCAGTTATGAAGTGGCTAGAGATGAGCAAACTTATGAAAAGTTCGGTTCGGCTGGTTCGCCGAATTTCATGAAAAAGTTCGATTCGGACCGAACTAGTTCTGACCGAACCTGTAATTCAAGAAAGCCCCTAAAAATCGTGTATAACACGGTTTAAAAGCCCTAGAAGCCCTGTATAACACTCTTAGGTCACTCATGAGTGTATCCAAGTACTTTTGAGCTGTCTTTAAGGCAAAGTTAGTGTCAAAGTTACGCCAACATGTATGGCTATAGGAAAAGGGATGGGACACAGTAATAACTAACAGAAACCACTGCACTTGTGCATGTTGTATGCTTAATGCATTGTTAAAAAAGGTACAAAAATTAACCATTTTTGGTGGCAGATGCCTGCGAGGGTTCATACATATAAGGTGGTAAAAGAAGAAGCAATGGCTTTTGACAAGCCCTCAAAAAATTTACCCTTTATGGTGACAGATGCCTGCCGGGGTTCATCCATACATGGATGTAAAAGCAACAAGTAATGGCTTTTCGCAAGCCTTAAAAAAAATGTACCCTTTATGGTGGCAGATGCCTGCCGGGGTTCATACGTATATGGTGGTAAAAGAAGAAGTCATTACTTAGCTATTGCTTTTTCAAAGCCCTCAAAAAATTAACCCTTTTTGGGAGTAGCAACAGGTTTTCCATCTGGAAAGTGAAGAAGCTATAAAAGAACAAAAATTATTCCTTTTTTAGGATCATCTGGCAGTATCAGACGGCAGCAGGGATGGTGGATTGGTGGTAGAAGTTGTAGTAGCAGATCCAACAGCAGCAAATGAAAACAGACTGGACAGGACAGAATCCCGGTGGTTGTGTAGGCCAGCTTGTAGCAGAGAGCAGTGGAGGTGGATTGGTGGTGGTTGACTGGTAGTAGTGGTGGTGGTGGACTACTGACAGCACGGGTGGTGGTAGTAGTAGCTGCATCAACAGCACAGCAGCACATTAAAAAAGAGTGGACAGGACAAAGCCCTGTGGTTGTTTTTCTGAGACTTGTCAGAGGTACTGCGGATGGTGCTGTGTATGAGGACCGGCGTCGGTTACTAGGCAGACACAGACAACATGGAAGATCAAGCCAAGGCTTCCTTTGGAACAAAACATGTGGAAAATAAACTTTGGCAGAATTTTACAATCCCCAAGTTAAAAAGAGGACATTAAAAAAAGACTGTGGTGGGGCAGGCTTGCTTGTAGCAGACGGCAGTGGAGGTGTATTGGTGGTAGTAGAGGTAGCCAACAGACAGCAAGGGTGGTAGTAGTAGTAGCAGCACATTAAAACAGACTGGACAGTCACAGGACAAAGCCCTGTGGTGGGGCAGGCCTCAGGCCTGCTTGTAGCAGACGGCAGTGGAGGTGTATTGGTGGTAGTAGAGGTAGCCAACGGACAGCACGGGTGGTGGTAGTAGTAGTAGCAGCACATTAAAACAGACTGGACAGTCACAGACAAAGCCCTGTGGTGGGGCAGGCCTGCTTGTAGCAGACGGCACTGGGGGTGGATTGGTGGTAGAAGTAGCAGCAGCACCAACAGCGGCACATTAAAAAAAGAGTGGACAGGACAGAAGCCCGTAGTAGCAAGCGGCAGCGGCAGCACCAGCAGCAATGTCAGATCTAATCGGTGGCATCAGGCACAGGGGTTTTAAAATCCTCACCGATCCACTCTTGATTCATTTTCAGAAACGTGAGATTTTCCAAGCTGTTGGCGGACAATCTCGTTCGCTTAGGGGTGACGAAGCCCCCTGCCGCGCTGAATACCCTCTCTCACAATACACTGGAGGTGGACAAGACCGTACACCCATGGCAAACTGTGCCAGTTCTTGCCAATGATCCAATCTGCTGACCCAGAAGTCCATGGGGTCTGGGATCAGGATTTCTGACGGAGAAAGGGCACAGTCCAGGTACGAGTGAACCTGGTTGTTTAGGTGCTGGTGATGGTGAACATCCCTTTGGTGACTACGATGTGTGTCAGGTCGGGATATTGGATGTAAAAATGTTGTCATCATATTTTCCAAACTGAATTGGCTGCTGCTGCCGCCTATTGCAGAGGTAGCTCTGCCAGAGGCGGTGGAACGATGAGACAGTGACGAGCGGAGAGTGGCCCCCGGTCAGACATGCTTGCAGCAGGTATTTGCCGTTTGAAAGCCGTGACAAGCTGGCTGCATAGCTTCTCTTGATAATAAGCCAATTTTGCCTCCCCTCGGAAGGCGCAAAAAACTCCCCCATACTGGCTTTATACCGAGGGTTTAAAAGTGTGGCTATCCAGTACTCATCTCTTTGCTTCATGCTAACAATACGACAGTCAGCGCGCAAGTAACGAAGCATACAGCTCGCCATCCTGGCCAGCGTTTCAGAGGGCCTGGTTGGTTCCATCTCCGCCCCATACTGCCATGGTTGTCCATCAACAAGGTCGTCGTCAGACTCGTCATCATTATCACTGTCATGTTGTGCGGCTGCCTCGTCCCCTATCCCTTCCTGTGATTCCATCTCCAAATCCAGCTCCTCTTCAGGTCCTGTTTCCTCATCCTCATCCTCCTCCTCAACATCCATAGCCAGATGTGATCCTTCCTCCATCCTTTGCTGAATCATCGCTGTGAGCGTTGGCTCCAGAGTGAATATCAGCGGCATAACATCGTTCATTCCGCTAGCGTCACGGCTCACAAATCGTGTGGCCTCTTCAAAGGGCCTCAAAACGCGACATGCTTCTCTAACCAGCTGCCAGTGCCTGAGCTCGAAATTACACTGGCTCCAAACGCTGCCCGTCTGCTGCATCAGGAAATCATTCACGGCTCTCCGCTGTTCGTACAGATGGTCCAACATGTGCAGGGTGGAATTCCAGCGTGTTGGAACGTCGCAAATCAGGCTGTGTTCTGGGAGATTGTTTTGACGCTGCAAGTCCAGGAGGGCGTGCTTAAATGCATACGAACGTCTAAAGCGAACGCAAACCCTCCTGGACATGGCCAGCACACCCTTCAAACCAACATATGATTTTAAGAAGCGTTTTATGACCAGATTGATCACATGTGCCATGCAAGGAGCGTGTGTCAGGTGACCTAGACGCAGTGCAGCCACAACGTTCTTCCCGTTATCAGAGACAACATTGCCCAGTGTGAGTTTCAGAGGAGACAGCCAGCGTACGATTTCCTCCTTGATGCACAGCAGCAGCTCCTGCCCTGTGTGGCTTTTCTCGCCCAGGCTCAGCAGGTGTAAGACAGCGTTGTGGCGCTTCACCTTGCACCTATGAAAAGAGGAGGGAGGAGGAGTGGAAGATACGCTGTGTCCTGTCGGGGACGGGAAGACCTCCATTGAGGAGGGCAAGGAGGAGGAGTAGGAGGAGGAGGATGGTAGGCGCCTGGTGTCCGGAGTTGAACCAGAAAGATACAAGCGTGGAGGTGGTAATGCCTGGCATTGCTGCGGTGGTGCATCTGGCTGCAAAATATTGACCCAGTGGGCCGTGAAAGACATGTACTGTCCCTGCCCATGGTTGCTGCTCCACGTGTCAACGGTGGCATGTACCCTGCTGCACACGGATAATTGCAAGGACTGGCCCACCTCTGCCTCCACGTGCTTGTGCAAGGCAGGGACAGCTGTTTTGGAGAAGTAATGGCGGCTAGGTATTCGCCACCTAGGCTGAGCGCACACCATCAATTGCTTGAAGCCGGCGGAGTCGACCAGGTGGTACGGCAGCGACTGCACCACCAACAACTTAGCCAGGTGTGAATTAAGCCGCACGACAAGTGGATGACTGGGTATATATTGTTGCTTATTGGACAACGATTCCGTAATGGATAACGGACGGGACGTAGGAGCAGCACTAGATGACAGTGATGATGATGATGACAACGAGATGGTGGATAAGGCCTGGCTACTACTTAGATGACAGGGACTCGGAGCAGCAGCAGCAGCGGCAGAGGGGTCTTCATTAGATGTACATGATGGTGGGGCATGTTGATTGTCCCACATGGCCTTGTGATGCCGCTCCATGTGTTTACGTAGAGCGGTAGTTCCTACATTGCTGCCCTACCCACTCCTTACTTTCTGCTTGCAGATACGGCACTGTGCCATGTTTTCGTCCTCCGGGAAGGTACAGAAAAATTGCCACACGGCAGAGTACCGTAAAGAGGTAGTACCACGTCCTCCACCACCACCACCACCCGAGCTTGCCCCTTGTCTGGCAGGCTTTTTTCTGGTGCCTACACCAGTAGCAGCAGTGTCGCCGTCACTGGCTCCTGAGCTGACCCTACCGCTGCAACGTTTTTCAGATTTACTTCTGCCCCTACCTCGGCTTGGCTGTTTATCACTGCCAGTGCCGCCACTACTACCCTCCTCCTCTGACGCCGTCATCACCTCGTTACCTGTTTCCCACGTCCTGTCTAAAACAACATCATCATAGCCCTCCTCATCATCCCCGCCACTTCTGTCACTGTGTTGTGATGTGACATCATGGCAGGCTCCATGCCCTTCCTCATTACTGCGTCTGCCACCACGGCTACCACCAACACCCCCACTACCACAGCTATGCGTCTCGGACACCGCTTCCACCTCCACCGCCGCAACACACTCCTTTGGCTGACTCACGGAAAACAAATCATCATCACTATGTTGTTCAGTATCTTCCTTCGCACCCGAGGAGATGTCTCTTAGGACTCTCAGGAAAGATGGCTTCCCGCTAGGAAGGGGGAGTGAAGACATAGATGATGGAATAGAAACGCTAGAAATACCCATATTACTACTGTCACTGTGCCAAGGAACTGTAGAGGATCTGGAATCCAACGAAACCTGGCTTGAAGCCAGATCGTCAGAGTCTTCCTGCTGAGATGACCGCGAGCCAGCCAACCAGTCCACAATGGCCGTATTGTCTGAAATAACCCGCCCACCGGAGGAGATGGACAACTCTGGCTTGCTGATACTGTTACTACTACCAGCAGGCACATGGCTGCTGCTAATAGTAGAACTGGGCACATGTCTTGTGCCAAAAATGCTGGTACTGGCACCAACATATCCAACATTTGGACTGGAAGAGGACATGGCATGGGTGTTTTTTCCTCTACCCCGTCCTTTCACAACCTTTTTTTTACCAGACATTTCACTGCTGGAGTGCAGCAAGTTGAATCAAAACCCCTTCCCCTACTAGAGGAATGAGGCCCTTATAAAATATTATTGGGACTGGCTCAAAATGAGTGACTGGGAATAGGTGGCAGTCAGTGTATGCTGTGACTTGTATAATAGCACCAAAGGCACCGGCTGTACTTAATTAGCACGTTGAATTAAACCCTTAGACAGAAATGAGGCCCTTTTAAATTTTTATTCGGACTGGCGAAAAATCAATGACTCATAAGGTGCCAGTCAGTCAGGGAATGCTGGGCGTTGTAGTACTACAAAGGTGGCCTGTATTGCAAGTTGGATGTTAACCCATGCAACGGGGATGAGCCCCTTATAAAAGCTTTTTCACACACTGGCTTGGCAAATGGCAATGAATGAGAATTTCTATCAGCCACTGTGCACTCAGGGAATGCTGGGCGTTGTAGTACTACAGCTGCCTTCCTGTATTGCAAGTCGGATGTTAACCCATGCAACGGGGATGAGCCCCTTATAAAAGCTTATTCACACACTGGCTTGGCAAATGGAGAATTTGTATTGCAATTTGGATGTTGAGAGTAGACTCCCGCTGTAGTGGATGAGCCGCTTCGATTGCTGGATTCCTGGCTTTTCGATTCCTAAAGCTTTCCCTTACTGCACAGAGATGCTATCCCTACAGCTCCTGTCTCTAAAATAGCCTCTGAGCTCCGTGCATAGACTATTATTGCAGGCTTGAGCCCGCCCCTATGCTGCCTCCCGATTGGCTGGGAGAGCCGTTTGCAAGGCATTATGGGGTAGCCTAATGTCAGGTGATATTTTGAAATCCTCCATTTTAGATCTAACATGTGGCAGGCGCCAAAATGTAGCCGGGTTCGGTCAAAACGTGTTCGGCCGAACCCGGTGAAGTTCGGATTCGCTGCGAACCGAACTTTTCACGATGTTCGGACCGAAACCGGGTTCGGTTGTCCCGGTTCGCTCATCTCTAGAAGTGGCTATGAGGGCCTTATGTACTAGATAGACCCCATAAATCACCCCATTTTAAAAACTGCACCCCTCAAAGTATTCAAAACAGCATTCAGAAAGTTCACCCTTTAGGTGTTTCACAGGAATTAAAGCAAAGTAGAAGGGAAATTTACAATTTATTTATTTTTTGCCAAAATTCATTTCTTATAATTTTTTTCTGTAACACAGAAGGTTTTACCAGAGAAACACAACTCAATATTTATTGCCCAGATTTTAGAAATATCCCACATGTGGCTCTAGTGTGGTAATAGACTGAAGCACCGGCCTCAGAAGCAAAGGTGCACCTAGAGGATTTTGGGGCCTCATTTTTTTAGGATATATTTTAGGCACCATGTCAGGTTTGAAGAGGTTTTGTGGTGCCAAAACAATGGAAACTCCCCAAAAGTGACACGGTTTTGGAAACTACACCCCTCAAGGAATTTATCTAGGGGTATAGTTAGCATCTTGACCCCACAGGTCTTCTGCCTAATTTATTGGAGTTTGTCTGTGAAAATGAAAATCCAGTTTTTTTTTCTGAAAAAATATGATTTTTTTTACAAGGAATAAAGAACTAAAAACACCCCAAAACTAGGCTATTTCTCCCGATTACGGCAATACACCATATGTGGTCATAAACTGCTGTTTGGACCTACGGCACAGCTCAGAAGGGAGGGAGCGCCATTTGGCTTTTGGAGTGCAGATTTTGCTTGGTAATAGTTCTGTTTGGGGTTTTGCTGGCATTTCAGTTTATAATGTGGGGGCATATGTAAGCCGGATTTTTTTGGGAAGCAAAATGACATAAAAACATAAATTCTGACAATGTCTTTTGTCCTTTTATTTTTTTACAGTTCACTGTGGGCTATAAATTACATTTTACTTTATTTTGCAAGTTGGGACGATTACGGCGATACCATATGTATATAGTTTTTTTTTTAATGTTTTGTAGTGTTTGCGCAATAAAATCACTTTTCTATAAAATAATACATTTTTTATGTCACCATATTCTGAGAGCCATGACTTTTTTATTTTTCAGTCAAAAAAGCTGTGTAACGGCTTGTTTTTTGTGGGACGGGTTGTAGTTTTTATTGTTACTATTTTGGAGTACATGCGACTTTTTGATCACTTATTATTCTGTATTTTGGGAGGGGTGATGGCCAAAAAATTTTGATATTCATATTGTTTTTTAATAATTTTTTTTTTGTTGTTTACCGTGCGGGAAATATAATATTATAGTTTTATAGTTTGGGTTGTTACAAACGCGGTGATAACAAATATGTGTACTTTGTTAACGTTTTCATGGTTTTTTTCTATAATAAACGACTTATTACAAGAAAAAAAGCATTTTTTGTTTTTGGAACTTATAACTTGTTTTTACACTTTTATAAAACATTTTTATTATTTTTTTTTTTACTTTTTTTACTTGAAGAGCCGCAGCACTGATAGCTGATATAATATATTACACTACCTAGCTAGTGTAATGTGTAAAAACTGTCAGTGTGATGCTGACAGTCACACTGACAGGAAGCCTATGAGCTATTCCTCATAGGCTTCTGTGCATGGCAGACCCGGAGGCCGTTGTATGGCCTCCGGTTTTGCCATGCAAGCGACGGCAGCCCCTCCAATCGGGCCCCGGGAAAGTTTGTTGTAGCAACAAACTTTTCCTGTGATCACATGATCGGGACCTGAAGCAATCAGGTCCTGATCATGTCTCAGGGACCAGAGGCAGGGGTTAACAGCGCGATTTGGGTTTTAGCGCTACTCTGAGACACCCGGAGCGCGCTTTTAACACAAACTGTGAATTCACGTTGGCGCTGCACAGAGCCCAGCAAGCGCTGACGTGAATTTACAGTGGGCGTTCAGGAAACCGTTAATAATAGTGATCACATGCTCTGTAGCTGAACCAATCGGTTCGGCTGTCAGAACACAGGTTACTGAGGAGCCGTTGACACTGACACCGCCGGTGTCAGAGCACTCTCCTCAGCGCTATGCCGGCAGAAGTAGAGGTCTGCAGATTCACGTCCTGGCTGCACGAAGTATATGCAGATAGGACCTGAATCTACAGGTTGTCGGCATGAAAGGGTTAAAGCAGACTAATTTAAGTGACTATAACAAGAAAAGTGGCCTTTTTGTTTGGTGACCTCTGTTTTTTGGCCTGCATCTTAGTGAAGCTGCTCTGCAGATTATGTAATAAGAAAATCTTTAGTACGGTCTTTACAGGACTTTAGTGATACCATAGTTTATGAGTTCACAGCCCTTTCTTCATGATCTTTAAGTTTACTAAAGGGGGTTTTATACAGGACGATTATGGGGCAGACGAGCGTTCATATAACAATTCTTGACGATAATTGCCATGTGTAAACTGGAACGATCATCAGTTGAATGAGCAAACACCTGCTGTTCGTATCGTTTTAAAAAAGTTAAATATTATTGTTGTTGGCAGCACATCTCCCTGTGTAAAACAGGGAGACACCCTGCCGACATGATAATAATGGATGTTATTCCGATCGCTCGTCCCCATCCATAGTTCTGTGTGACATGAGCAAACGAGCACTGATCAATGATGTTTCGTTGATCGGCACTGGCTACACCAGCCGCTTATCGGCCGATGTTTTCGTGTTCCCCAAAAGGAGCACAAAAACTTAATCCAAGCTGTTACGGATCCATCACATGATAGACACCGACAATGCCCAATGGACCCCATTGTAGGGCTGGGCGATTATGACCTAAATCAAAATCACGATTAATTGAACATGTAACCTCGATTACGATTAATGAACGAATATTTAGGCCACACCTCTTTTGCATGTCACACCCCCTATTTGCATTCTACACCTTTGAATTCATATTTATCCCCTGAGCCTGGTGTATACTACTGTGTATAATATACTCCCTGACACTGCCTTCACACAGTATATTGCCCCCATAGTGCCCCCACACTGTATATTGCCCTTATAGTGCTCCCCACAGTATAATGCCCCATAGCTGACCCCCACACATCATAATGCCCCCAGAGCTACCTCTACAACAGTATAATGCCCCTATAACTGCCCTCTACACAGTATAATGCCCCCCACAGCTACTCCCACACAACAGTCTAATGCCCCTATAACTGCCCTCCACACAGTATACTGCCCCCTGTGGTGTTATAGGTAATATCATCAAAAGTAGGTTATTAGGAGGTCAGTTCATAACTCCTTCTGACACAGAAGATACATCTGGACGTCCACTGTCTGACAAATGTTTAATTGGCCCTTTCCTCACCAAGGTGCGAGATGTGCTGATTAAGGATTTTTCACCAGGGCTTGTATCTAGCCTTAGATAGGATTTTCACCTAGGGCTGGAGGTAATTGCCCAAACATCCTGACCAAACATCTAAAGCTATGCAAATGGTTGCCTGTGGTGTGTCTGTCTGGGGACCAGGAGAAACATGGGAGAATGGCATGGTGTTCAAAGAAAATACGATACATCAAGGCAAACCCCATCATAATTGATATCTGTAGTGACCCACATAGCTAGTTATGATCAGGGGAAATAGCCCTCATATATATGTCAAATTCAGATCCCTACACTCAGAGGAACTACCTGGGATTGGCTATTGGCTAAAAACATGGGCCTATTATAGTGGTGTTTGATATTTCCTGGTTGGTTAATGTTTGCACAGGTGAATGCAGGTAATATTATATTTCTAGGGGATTCCTGCAAAGACACATGACCACTTTTATGTTTCTCTATAGAAATACAACTGTGTAATGGGAGGAGTACGCTTCATTATCATATGAACAGCCTCCTCTCAGTGACATCACCAGCCAGTGAACTGGAGGGAAAAACTGAGTTAAAAATGACAGGAGAAGTGAGGGTCAAGGTCAGTCGTTGGGGATCCATATCTCGGTTGGAGTGACTGCCCATATTTTCAGCTATCCCCACAGCCAGGATATCACCGCTGTACATCAGTAACGTTTTGTTCTGTTTTCTTTTATCCCTTTTATTTTCATAAACTGTTTGAATGCATTGTAACTGTATGTATATTTTTCATCTTTTAGGCCTCATGCACACGACCGTAAAAACTCCCGTTATTACGGGTCGTAATTACGACCCGTAATAACGGGCTCATAGACTTCTATTGGCCACGGGTACCTTCCCGTTTTCTTACGGGAAGGTGCCCGTGCCGTTAAAAAAGATAGAACATGTCCTATTTCAGGCCGTAATAACGGCACGGACAGTCCATAGAAGTCTATGGAGCTCCCGTAATGACGGGTGGCTACATGTGTGCACCCGTCATTACGGCAGCGTTGCTAAGCGACGTCAGTAAATAGTCACTGTCCAGGGAGCTGAAAGAGTTAACTGATCGGCAGTAACTCTTTCAGCACCCTGGACAGTGACTACCGATCAGAATAAAGAGCAACCTGTAAAAAATAAAAATAAAAGACGTTCATACTTATCGAGAACTTCCTGCTTCCTCCAGTCCGGTCTCCCGGCCGTTGCCTTGGTGACGCGTCCCTCTCGACATCCGGCCCGACGTCCTGGCCGTCCCTGGATGACGTTTCAGCCCATGTGACCGCTGCAGCCAATCACAGGTCAATCACAGGCTGCAGCGGTCACATGGACTGCCGCGTCATCCAGGGATGTCGGGCTGGATGTGAAGAGAGGGACGCGTCACCAAGACAACGGCCGGGTAAGTATGAATTTCTTTAACTTTTATTACAGAAAGGGCTGTCCCTTCTCTCTATCCTGCACTGATAGAGAGAAGGGGCTGCCGATTAGTGCAGTGCTATTTTGCCTCCAAAAACGTGCCCGTAAATACGGGTGGAATACGGTTGACACCGGACCCATATTTACGGGCACGGGTCCGTAAATACTGGTGCAAAACGGGTCGAATACGTGTGACACCGGACCCGTATTTACGCCAGTATTTACGGGTGGTAAAAAATACGGTCGTGTGCATGAGGCCTTAATCTGACACCTATTTTTTGTATTGCACTGCACTATTGTGTATTAAATTTGAAATATATATATATTTTTTTATAAACTCTTTGTTTGGTAATGAAGACATAACAAATCAGTAGACATTCCCACATATCGGGAGCATATTTCGCTACGTAGAGCTTTGATAACATTCTCAGAAGAAAACATTGTGATAGAGATTAATTTCTAAACAGATGTTGCAGGAATATCTCATATTATCAAAAACCACGATATATCAATACATTAAATGATATTTATGAGTACGGTGTAACGATAAAACTCAAACCCTTCCTAGTGTATGATGAAGTAAAACTTAGTAAATGTGTGTCTCTAGGAAAAGTAGGGTTTTCCAGCCCACGATTATAGAGTCCGGCTAGGAAGAAACAACAATTAAACCAAAACCGACTAAACATGGTGCAGCTATCCATAGTAAAGATTCTATTTCTGTCCTAAACTGATGAGTCCTCAAAACTAACAGAAGGCTCTAAGCGATTTCTATGAGGTCCAACTGATCCACTGGGCTTCACATTGTGGCAATCTGTTTTCCAGAATACTAATTAATTTCTCAAATTGGTGTATCTCTTTAATTTTGTTCAGCGTCCTCAGGAATGGGATAGATAGTGATTTCCAGCTAATGGCTACTGTCCATTTGGCTGCTGATAAAATATGCGAGATTAATTTTCTATTTAGTTTGGGTACATCAGGAATTTCTGCATTCAGTACCGCTGACCAAGGGGTTAATTTGATTTGTAACTGTAATTTAGAATTGATAAGGCGCTCAATTCGTTTCCAATGAGCCTGTACTACTGGACAGGACCACCAGATATGAGCCATAGTGCCCCTCTCCCCACAGTTTCTGAAACAAGCATCAGAACTACCAGGAAACAATTTTTCTATTTTGTCCGTAGTAAGGTACCACCTTGTTAGAATTTTATACAATGTTTCTTTAATATTATTCGATTGAGAGACTTTAGCTGTGTTATCATATATTTGTTGCCACGAGGTCGAGTCAGGTATATTTCCCAGCTCCCGTTCCCAAGCCAACATACACTACTGTTCAAAAGTTTAGGGTCACTTAGAAATTTCCTTATTTTTGCAAGAAAAGCACAGTTTTTTTCAATGAAGATAAGATTAAATTAATCAGAAATACACTCTATACATTGTTAATGTGCTAAATGACTATTCTAGCTGCAAACGTCTGGTTTTTAATGCAATATCTACATAGGTGTATAGAGGCCCATTTCCAGCAACCATCACTCCAGTGTTCTAATGGTACATTGTGTTTGCTAACTGTGTTAGAAGGCTAATGGATGATTAGAAAACACTTGAAAACCCTTGTGCAATTATGTTAGCACCGCTGTAAACAGTTTTGCTGTTTAGAGGAGCTATAAAACTGACCTTCCTTTGAGCTAGTTGAGAATCTGGAGCATTACATTTGTGGGTTAGATTAAACTCTCCAAATGGCTAGAAAAAGAGAGCTTTCATGTGAAACTCGACAGTCTATTCTTGTTCTTAGAAATGAAGGCTATTCCATGCGAGAAATTGCCAAGAAACTGAAGATTTCCTACAACGGTGAGTACTACTCCCTTCAGAGGACAGCACAAACAGGCTCTAACCAGAATAGATAGAGAAGTGGGAGGCCCCGCTGCACAACTGAGAAACAAGACAAGTACATTAGAGTCTCTAGTTTGAGAAATAGACGCCTCACAGGTCCTCAACTGGCAGCTTCATTAAATAGTACCCGCAAAACGCCAGTGTCAACGTCTACAGTGAAGAGGCGACTCCGGGATGCTGGCCTTCAGGGCAGAGTGGCAAAGAAAAAGCCATATCTGAGACTGGCTAATAAAAGGAAAATATTAATATGGGCAAAAGCACACAGACATTGGACAGAGGAAGATTGGAAAAAAGTGTTATGGACAGATGGATCTAAGTTTGAGGTGTTTGGATCACACAGAAGAACATTTGTGAGACGCAGAACAACTGAAAAGATGCTGGAAGAGTGCCTGACGCCATCTGTCAAGCATGGTGGAGGTAATGTGATGGTCTGGGGTTGCTTTGGTGCTGGTAAAGTGGGAGATTTGTACAAGGTAAAAGGGATTTTGAATAAAGAAGGCTCTCACTCCATTTTGCAACGCCATGCCATACCCTGTGGACAGCGCTTGATTGGAGCCAATTTCATCCTACAACAGGACAATGACCCAAAGCACACCTCGAAATTATGCAAGAACTATTTAGGGAAGAAGCAGGCAGCTGGTATTCTATCTATAATGGAGTGGCCAGCGCAGTCACCAGATCTCAACCCCATAGAGCTGTTGTGGGAGCAGCTTGACCGTATGGTACGCAAGAAGTGCCCATCAAGCCAATCCAACTTGTGGGAGGGGCTTCTGGAAGCATGGGGTGAAATTTCTCCCGATTACCTCAGCAAATTAACAGCTAGAATGCCAAAGGTCTGCAATGCTGTAATTGCTGCAAATGGAGCATTCTTTGACGAAAGCAAAGTTTGATTGAGAAAATTATTATTTCAAATAAAAATCATTATTTCTAACCTTGTCAATGTCTTGACTATATTTTCTAGTCATTTTGCAACACATTTGATAAATATAAGTGTGAGTTTTCATGGAAAACACTAAATTGTCTGGGTGACCCCAAACTTTTGAACGGTAGTGTATATGAAGTAGGACCATTGTATGTTTCGCTTCTGAATTGGGAGTACAAAACTGAAATCAGCCCTTTCCCCCTTGGGGAGTCTCGACAGTTAGCTTCGTAGAAGTTTATACTAGAGTCGCTTGGTAAAAAGACAGATCCCGAGAGAAGATGATATATTTGTAGATATCTAAAATATTCCCTGAGCGGGATTTGAGAATCCTGACGTAGGGCCTCAAAAGGAAGGGGTTTACCATCCTTGCACAATTTAAGTAATGATGTGAAACCTAATGAGGTCCACCACTGGAAGGCCTCCGTGTGCAATCCCGGTGGAAAATCAGGATTAAGCAATAATGGTTGTAATGCGGATGGATTAGATACCAGTTTAAACTTTTCCCGACAAAGTAACCAAAGTGCGAGGGAGTGTTTGATAATGTTATTATCAATGCCAGGAGTGTGAGATTTTAAAACCGGAGACCACATCAGTGCCTTTAGTGAGGATGGAGATGTGGTAAGGGATTCAAACAGAACCCATTTTACGGTGTTGGGGGTCACAGTTCCATGCTGCGATCTGCGAGATTTGAGCAGCGTAATAATATAATTTCAGGTCTAGAAGACTAAGTCCCCCACTAACCGTGGAGCGATGTAAGGTGGACTTACCAACTCTTGATCCTTTATTCGCCCATATGAATTTATTTATTATCCGCTGTATATGTGAGGTGGCATAAAGCGGAACCCTGACGGGAAGGGCCCTAAATAAATACAGAAGCTTGAGTAGAATGGTCATTCGAACTGCAATGAGTCTGCCCATCCAAGATATATGGTACCTAGACCACTCCTCTAATAGTTTCCTGATAGACGCAAATTTTTTAGGATAGTTACTTAAAGGCATGGTGTCGCCCCAAAAACATGTTTTTTTTTTAAAATTTAAACATTTAGTGTGTGGGTGATAAAACATTGTTCAAATTTTTTTTATTTTTTTCGCGAGTCAGGAAATATTATAAATTTTTTCAAATTTATAATACTACCCATTTTTGGTCACTAGATGGAGCTGTTTGGAGCTAGTTCCCAAAATTGCAGCATTGCAACATTGGGTTAAAAGCTATCGCTCTAGTGAGCGCTCAGCATCCCCCCCCTCCTTTATCCTGGCTAGTGCCGGGATAAACGAGGGGTTTGAAAGGTTTAACCTGCTACACTGTGCGTCGCCATTTTTTGAGGTAACCCACAGTGTAGTAGGTTTACATGCAGTAGTAAACACACACAAACACTAACATACATTGAAATCGCTTACCTGCTCCTGCCGCCGCGGCCCGTCCGCTCCCTTTGCTGCCGCTGTTCCATGTGTACTTGTCCGGAAGCCGCGACCGGAAGTAGTAATATTACTGTCCGGCCGCGACTTCCGGTCCACAGGAAAATGGCGCCGGACGGCGCCAATTTCGAATAGGACTGTGTGGGAGCGGCGCATGCGCAGTTCCCACACAGACGCCGTACACGGCAGTCAATGGGACGGGAGCCGTTCGCAGTCCCTATGGGACTGTGGCTGCCGTATTCCATGTCTGTGTGTGTCGTTAATCGACACACACAGAAATGGAACAAAAAATGGCAGCCCCCATAGGGAAAAAAAAGTGTGAAAAAAAGAAACAGTAAAACACAAACACACAAATGAAAATAAACGTTTATATTAAGGCACTAACATCTTTAACATATTAATAAAATATTTGTGATGACACTGTTCCTTTAAGTATAAAGTAGTTGGATCTCTAACTAGATCTATTCCTAAATATGTCATGTGGGAGTGTTTCCACTGAAATCCAAAGTTAAGTTTTAACAAGTCCACCTGCTCCATCGACATTTGAATCTGCATTGCTGTGGATTTAAGTGGATTTACAATTAATCCCGAGTAAGACCCAAAGCGGGTAAGAGTATCCATGAGATTTGGTAAAGAAACCAGTGGCGTTGTAATGAATAAAAGCATATCATCTGTGTAAATGCTAAATTTAAACTCATGAGTATTCAAACTGTATCCCTTAATGTCTGGATTTAGCCGAATATGCTGTGCAAGAGGCTCCATGGCGAGAGCAAACAAGAGAGGAGACAGCGGGCATCCCTGTCGTGTCCCTTTTTGTATCTGAAAATAAGGAGAGTATTGAGCTAAGAATTTTACTCTAGCTTGAGGAGAGTGATATACCGCCCTGATAGCCTCTAGGTACGGACCCCTAATGCCAAATTGAGTAAGTGTACTATATAAGTAATTCCAGTCCACCGAATCAAATGCTTTCTGGATATCTAGGCTCAAAATTAGTAATTGGCGTTTGTGCGTAGTAGCATGAAGAATAATATTGTGAGCCAATCGAACATTGTCCGTTGCTTGTCGTGATGGTATGAAACCCGTTTGATCAGGAGAAATTAGGGAGGTCATATACGGTTCAAGTCTATTTGAAAGTATTTTAGTAAATAACTTGTAGTCTACATTAAGTACTGATATTGGACGTAAATTTGCACAGTAGGTTTCATCCTTTCCTGGTTTTGGAATGAGTGAAATATTAGCATGTGAAAATTCTGGAAGAGGTACTTCCCCTGCCATAAGTGTGTTGAAATATGTGGTTAGATGCGGTGTTAATATGTGTGAAAATGTTTTGTAATAGAAAGCGGAGTAACCATCAGGGCCTGGGCTCTTGGATGATGTAAGGTTTTATATGCTTTCAGTGACCTCTTCCGCTGTAATCGGGGAATTAAGTTGTAATCTTGCCTCAGCTGTCAGAGAGGGAAGCGGGTGTGTTGAAAGCCAGCTCTGCGGAGTTCAAGGATTGGGGCTTGCTATACAAAGCACTACAGAATGTACTCATGGTATCTAATATGTCAAGCGGATTGGTTGTAAGTGTTCCCGTGTTGTTATGCATGTGGTAAATTTGTTTACCTCTAATGTGAGAGTTTAGTTTTCTGGAGAACATTGAGGTAGCTCGATTGGAATATGCATATAATTTTGCCTTGCCCCATCGAAGTGCTTTCTCAGCCTTGCTCTCCTCCAATGCTCAAAGAGAGCAGCGAGTTTCCTCTATCTGAGCTTTAATTATAGTATTTGGTTTATTAATATACTGATGCTCTAGTCTTGTGAGGGTCGATAGCAATTTATTAAGAAGTTGCAATCTATCTCTCTTAAGTTTTGATCCTTTTGCCATTAGTAAACCTCTCAAGACTGCTTTATGTGCCAGCCATATTTGAGCGGATGAGGTATCTGGTAGGGTATTAATAGTAAAATACTCTTGTAGGGAGCTGGATATGGATGTGACTATTTCTGGATGAGAAAGTAGGGAATCATTCAGCCTCCATGATGGCGGACGTGTGACGTTGCCAATACAGACTTGAAGTGAGTGGATATTGTGGTCTGACCATGCACATTGGGTGTATGAGGTATTGTGTGGTCTAACAGATAGCTGGGAGGAAGTTAGGATGTAGTCAATCCGAGAATAACTGTCATGTACTGCGGAATAAAACAAGAATTCCTTATCTAGGGGATGGTCTATCTCCACAAATCTACAATAGATAATTGTTTCATCCTATACATAAATGATTTCGGTGCCGACTGTGCATTAGCATGGGGACGGCTTCTATCCCATTGAGCATTCATCACTATGTTGAAATCCCCCCCCTAGGATAATGTAGTAGTCGGAGAATTTCTCCAGCTGTCTAAAGAATTCAGTAAAGAAGGATGTTGCTGAGTGGTTAGGTGCATAAATCGTTGCAAAGGTAATGCGTTGTCCCGCTAATTGTCCTGTAAGGATAACGTACCTACCATCCGGGTCTATTATGGAGTCAGTTACTGTAAATGGAAGTGTATTCCTGAAGAGAATGGCTACTCCTTTTTTTCTTGTGTCCGAGGTAGCTAGGTAAACTCTCTGGAACATTCTATCAAAGTATTTTGGGTAACTAGTGTGAGTAAAATGCGTTTCCTGTAACATTAGAAACCATGAGGAAAAGGAGTCATAGACTATAAGTACACAAGAAAATATAATTTTATTGTTCAAAAAATACAAAAATATATAAAAACACAGGTACACAACGAGGTGTGTAAAATTGAAAGTCGATAGGTGGATCAAGTGTCAAAAACCCTCAACACGGGCATGCCATATGTACAACAGTATAAGAGGTTCCGTTAGTATATAAATATATGGGGGAGAGAAAGCACCTCGCCGTCACATACAGACAGTGCTGGTTCACTGCAACGGAATCAGTGCCATCTCACCATCAGATAGTACATGCAAGTCAGCAGCAGATGAAAATAACGTCTACAGACTAGTAACACAAGAGTTACGTCTAACTCTTCAATTGCATGGTCCCAGAAATAGATCAAGGGAAAAGGAGCCGGCCTACTATAGCCTGGTGTGAAGGGGAACCGAACGTCCGCTTAACAGAACCACTGATATGGCAAAACTGAAATTGAAGGCTTACCTATGGAGGTGTTTTAGAGGTGAAGTGACCCACCGAGTGTTGAGGCACCCCGACGCGCGTTTCGCAAGTATCGCTTCCGCCATGAAGCCTCTTATAATTATTAAAGGCCATTTGTCTCTTCGTCGGGCTATTAAAGCCTTTTACATTATGTGTAATAATAGTATATGCCATAAAAATTCAATAGAGTTACATTATATAAATAAGCAGAAAGTTCTTTTGTATGTAAAATATAGCTGCTGTCAACACAAATAACACCTTTTACAGTTAACTTCAAAATAAAAAAACAAAAGCGGAGTGCGGCTAAGTGCCCTCCACGTGACCCCATTCGGGTCTCTTTATCTCTTTCTCAACTTGCTGAGCAAAACCAGCGCCCGGTAAAACCGGCCCTGAGCAAGCTCAGGAAAGCTAGCACGGGGGCGTCACCAGAATTTTGGCTGACCCACCGCAATATCAAGCAATTTGTGCAATTTTAGTCATGTAAAAACGTAGAATTAACTTAAGTAAGATATTTCCCAGCAGGGCAGTCTATTGCCGTATATTCAACCAGGGTTCTCCCCCTCCCAGACGGAAGGACAAGGCCCCATGGAAGAGGGAAAAAAAAATTCCATAGCGACTATGCAGATAATTAAATCAGGTATAAATTACAATTAGATTTCGCCACCCTCCGCCTCAGGTCACAGTTGGTGTTCGTGATCTCAGTGAAACTGGTCCTGCAGGAGGAGTCATATGCAGTTGTCGGCGACGTGCTGTTGTCCAAATGGGTTCCAACGGGAGGCTTTGACGGGGTCGATTAGCTGATTCTGGAGTAGGAGTACCTTCCCTGAGGCCTAGTCGGGTGACCAGTCTCCACCACATATCCAGTGCTGAAATAGTATGCGGAGCACCCTTGTATTGAAAGGTCAACCGGAATGGAAAACCCCATCTGTATCTGATGCCAGGCGCTCTCAGGATGTTCGTAAGGGGTTTCAGTTGTCTCCGTTTTTCCAAGGTAACTGGAGAGATATCCGCAAAAATCTGTAGTGGTTCTTGTTTGAAGGAGAGTGGAGTTTTGTCTCGTGCCGCTTTATACGGTCCATCTGGAATTGGTTCATCGGAAACATTCGGTAATAGGTAGGTAAAGAGTTGCATCGCATAGTCCCTGAGATCCTCCACCATTTCTGAGACTCCTCTTAAGCGCAGGTTATTCCGTCTGGATCTATTTTCTAAGTCTTCCAGATGAAGATGTATCGATTCCTGATAGGATTTCATGAGATCAATTTCGGTTTTGAGTTCGCCGTGCGCTTTAACCAACTCGTCATGTTTTGTCTCCAGAAGATCTGTGCGAGTGCCAATTGAAGTTATTTCCATGGTAAGATCATGCGTCGCTCTTTGTAATTCGGTATGAAAGGAGGTCTTCAATTTCTGGTACAGCGCGTCCATACACGTTGTTAGGTCCTCTTTCGTAAAATGATTATCCCTGGCCATATCAGGAGCTACTGAGGGTGGAGTTCGTTTTGGAGTTCTCTGCGGTAAGGGGACCGGGTCGCCCACCATTGAGGCCTGTGATGCCGACATATCCGAATCCGTATCCCGAAGTATGGAAGGTAACGAATTTCTGTGAAATATATCTGGGATGGAAGATTGAGTTGAATACGCTTTAGGAGTCTTGCCCCGCCTCGGCATTGGATCGTATTCAGGGGACCTTATAATCAGATAGGTTGTATGTAGTTTATGTAGGTCCGTGGTAGACGGTTATGCGGTGAGTCAGATCATTGTAGGAAGACTAAGGCATCACATAGAGCTTTTCAGGTGTATTAGGGCAGCACTGTGACCACTTTGTAGTGGTTTAATAGGATATATTAAATTAACAGAGTATGGAACGCCTGCCCTGTATTGCTGTAATGTGCTCCGCTGAGGATTGGTCTGCAGGTGGCCACCCTCACTAATCCAGGCCCCAGTCTATCAGACAGTGGTAGGCCGCAGATGGGAATGTGGCTGAGAGAGTCTCTAATGTCCCCTGACAAGAGGAGATGGTCCAGTTGTGTCCTGGGGAGCTAGGCAATGAATTAGGGGGAGTTTGGGAAGCCCACCTGGTATCCTGTGTCTGCTGCAGCCAGGTCCGGACACCCGAGTTCCATCCGGGCCGAAATTTAGTCCCCGGCTCCGGTCGCGTGTGTAGGCCCCGATTTCAAACTCCTCTGTTTTTGGCCCAAAAGTCAGGATTATGCTCGTAATCGTCTAGGGGGATCCAGTCATGCAGTGGGGCTTCACCCCGAAGCTCGTCCAGAGGAGGATGCCTGCTGATTTCAGCCGGGATACAGGAGCACCATGTAAGTGCGTCCGTTCGCCTTGCCGTCGTAGCCACGCCCCCAAATTTGAAATATTTATAAGTCTCTTCCTTGTAGTCTTACAGAACTCAATCTTCCGAAGGTGAGGAACGTTACCTGTATTTTTTGTTCCATTTAGATAACCTGTGTTATAGGAACTGGTGTTAAGGGAACATAGAGACGTAGGCCCCTATTGCCTAGATAAGTATAGGTGGTGGTAGCATACTGTGGTATAAATTATTGGGGTGTTGGAAACCTATGTGAGTAATTTGGCATAATCCTGTCATCTAGAGTAGGTGGGCGTGGATTTGTGTGTTAAATTAATAAGCTCAGTAGTGTAGTTCACCCTTGTGACGTGACCTGAGATCGGCGATCGTCACACCCCCTATAGCAGCCCCCATACATTATAATGCCCCTATAACTGCCCTCTACACAGTATAATTCCCCCCACAGCTACTCACACACAACAGTGTAATGCCCCTATAACTTCCATCCACACAGTATAATGCCCCCCACAGCTACCCCCACACAGTATAATGCCCCCATAGCGCCCCCACACTGTATATTGCCCTTATAGTGCTCCCCACAGTATAATGCCCCATAGCTGACCCCCACACATCATAATGCCCCATAGCTGCCTCTACAACAGTATAATGCCCCTATAACTGCCCTCTACACAGTATAATGTCCCCCACAGCTACTCCCACACAACAGTCTAATGCCCCTATAACAGCCCTCCTCACAGTATAATGCCCCCCACAGCTACCTCCACCAGTATAATGCCCCCCATAGCTGACTCCACTTAGTATAATGCACCCATAACTGCCCTCCACACAGTATAATGCCCCTATAGCTACCCTTCACACAGTATAATGCCCCCTATAGCAGCCCCCATACATTATAATGCCCCTATAACTGCCCTCTACACAGTATAATGCCCCCACAGCTACCCCCACACAGTATAATGCCCCCCATAGCTGACTCCACTTAGTATAATGCCCCCATAACTGCCCGCCAGACAGTATAATGCCCCTATAGCTACCCTTCACACAGTATAATGCCCCCTATAGCAGCCCCCACACATTATAATGCCCCATAACTGCCCCCACAAAGTATAAAGTCCCCCATAGCTGCCCCCTTACGGTATAATGTCCCATAGCTGCCCACACGCTGTATAATGCCCCACAGCTGCCCACGCTGTATAATGCCCCACAGCTGCCCATATGCTATATAATGCCCCACAGCTGCCCCTACACTGTTAATGCTCCTATAGCTGCCTCCACACAGCCCCAATAGTGCCTAATAAAAATAATAAGATACATATTTCCCTAACCCCGGTCTAACGACGAGTGAAGGAGATCCCTCTGCTCCTCCGGTTTGTGTGGCTTTGCGCAGACAGGCAAGATGACTTCACTGGCTCGTGCCTGTCTGTGCCGAGCCGTTAGTTTGGTGATACATAGTGAATCGTTGAGCAGGGATCTTTCCGTCCCCTGCTCTACCATTGGATTCAACTACATCTGCATCCTGAGGACGCAGATACAGTTGAAACAGGGGGGAAAAAAAACCCCAAAAAACTAAATGCACAAGATGACATCGGTTAATTGAGCTGAATTTCATTTTAGTTTTTTTTTCGATTAATTGCCCAGCCCTACCCATTGACTTATAATGGGGTCTGTCGGGTTCTGTCATGGTGACTGATGTTTCAGGGTAAAAAATAGCACTGCATGCTGCGATTTTCCCAACAAGCGTGACGGAATATTTGGTGGAGGTGCCGAACGGTGTCTCCAACACAGATGTGAAAAGAGCCTTATTATGCTGTATGTTTTTATCTAAAACACAGATGATAAGTGAATACATGTGATTGGGGGATAACAAAGTCATATGAAAACACTACAGAATTTTTATAAGGCAATTAGAATTAATTATATGAGTCATTTCTAGTCACTTCTCATCATAATTCTTGCTCAAATAGATTTTTCTCGGATGAATGCTTTTTTGCAAACACACGGGCATGGAAATCATTCTTGCCATTGACTGTGTTTTGGCAAATAAATGTTTTTATTTACAGAGTGACAGCTTTCACGCATTACTCATACTAGTATTTTGAAGGTCTACAAGATTATATAATGTGGAGTTGCAATTATGTGCAATGTGATGCCCATATGTAGTGACCAAGAACATGAATATTGATGAGTTTGGAACTGTCTTACTACATTGAAATTGTAAGCATTCTTGCACACACGCACTGTCATATTGTTTTAGATTATGTTATTGTATAGCAGCATGAATATTCTGGCTGTTTTATTAATTATAGCCTTGGGAGATTCTCACAACAGCATCCCGTTGTCTTTGGCTCTGTAGTGTCATAGACATGTCTCCAGGAGCTCATAATATTATTTATATCATTATGAAACACAAAGGAAAAGTGTTAACATTTAAGGAAACATGAGGCTCATTTGATAATTATGGTTTTAATTAAACATAGGAAGTCTACAAAGCCACAACAGCAGAGAATAAACCTTTTTATGTAATTATAACCACGTTCAAATTCCACTTCCTTTCATGGGCTGTTGTATGAGAAGACACCTATTAGATGCAGATCTAAAGGCATGCCTATTGTTTATATCATGCTGGGAAACACTCAGTTGGTCAGTATTGTAAGCCATGTGGTTTAATCCTTCAAGAAATTCCACTGCTCAAGATGTTTCTATTTTATCTTAACACCTTCAATATGCAAGTCTTGATAATATCAACAAACTACATATATGTATTATATGAAATAGTCTTTCAATATGTACTATTTAATAATACATATAGTCCGGGTTCCCACGGTTCGGGTAGTCTGCGTAAAAACTACGCAACGTATCCAACCTGGAACATGCAGCACCCCCTGTGCGAAAAAACGCACCACATTGTGGTGCGGTTTTTCAAATGGAATTTACGCAAAAGTCGTAACACTGACTTTGTGTTGCGGGTTTTGCATCCCCATTAAATCCAATGGGGAAAACCCGCAACAGAAAAGCAACAAAAACTCTCAGCATAAATTCACATGCTGCAGATTTAAATTCCGCACCACAGGTCAATTTATTAACGTTTACACATGGTTTTTTTTTTCCACAGCAGGGCTATAAGATTTTTTTTAATCTCATCCACTTTGCTGTTACTATAAATGCTGTGGAATTTCCGCTCAGAATTCTGTTGCGGAAATTCTGCAGCATTTACGCTACGTGGGAACCCAGCCATAGTGTGTGTACACCATATCCAATCTAACAGCTGCTTTTCTTGAAAGCCTAGTACCATTCCTGTGGTGGCATGCACTCCTTCCCACTCTCTAGCCACTCAATAATGGGTACGGGCTGATTTGTTTGATTAAATCCACTGTTCATTATATTGTAGCTGTTGCAGCAATGCAATGGGAAACTTTATACACTTCTGCTGTGCCTGTTATATTAGTGATTGTGTGTGGGAGGTGAGCGATGATGGTCTTCGCCTCACTCTATCTACAAGTCCCTCCATGCATTCTACAAGTTATGCATAGACTTGTAGTATAAACCCATAGGAAAGGCAGTGATTTAATTTAATTAGTATACCAGTGAGCCTCATCAAGTTGTGAACCCATAGCATATGCCTCTTTATATACCATGACCACAAAAGCAACACTAGGAAATCTCTTCCCAAAAGAGATGGACATATTGTATCTTGTGTGTGTCGTTCTTTCATGTTCAATAGGTCTATAGAAGTTAATAATTAATAGGAGGGGCACTACCCTCTAGTTTTATTATATTAGACTTGATGAGCTGCTGGAAATTGTCAACCCTACTTTGTAATTTTAGTAGTGTGTTTCCTGTCATAGAGCCCTGCAGGGGCTGAAATTAACGATGATAGTGTACAGGAAGATGTTAATACCAGTGATGTTGATCATAGGGCTTGCATCAAGGTAAGGGTACGTTCACACGCACTGTTTTCAGATGTAATTCGGGCATTTTACGCCTCGAATTACGCCTGAAAATAGGCTCTGTTACGCCTACAAACATCTGCCCTTTCATTGGGTTTTACGGTGTTCTGTTCCCACGAGGTGTTATTTTACGCGTTGCTGTCAAGAGACGGTGCGTAAAAAGACGCCCGTGAAAAAGGAAAAAGAAGTGCATGTCTCTTCTTGGGATGTTTTTGGAGCCGTTTTTCATTGAGTCCATTGAAAAACATCTCCAATAACGTCCGTAAAATATGCTGCGAATAACGCGAGTTGCTACAAAAACGTCTGAAAATCAAGAGCTGTTTTAGCCTGAAAACAGCTCCATATTTTCAGACGTATTTGAATATACCCTAAGGCCTCGTGCACAAAAACGTATTTTTGTCCTCCTGTAAATACTGGCGTAAATACGGGTCATTGGTCACACGTATTCGACCCGTATTGCATCAGTATTTACGGACCCGTGCCCGTAAATACGGGTCCGGTGTCACCCGTATTCTACCCGTATTTACGGGCACGTTTTCGCTGCAAAATTGCACTGCACTAATCGGCAGCCCTTCTCTCTATCAGTGCAGGATAGAGAGAAGGGACAGCCTTTTCCACAGTAAAAGTAAAAGAAATTCATACTTACCCGGCCGTTGTCTTGGTGACGTGCCCCTCGCTTGACATCCAGTCTGACCTCCCTTGATGACGCGGCAGTCCATGTGACCGCTGCAGCCAGTGATTGGCCTGTGATTGGCTGCAGCGGTCACATGGGATGAAACGTCATCCCGGGAGGCCGGACTGGAGGAAGAAGAAGAGTTCTCGGTAAGTTAACTTTTAATACTATTAACTCCATCGGTATTCACTGTCCGATCAGTTAACTCTTTCACCACCCTGGACAGTGACTATCCCCTGACATTGCCTAGCAACGCTCCCCTAATTACGGGTTCACACGTAGCCACCCGTAATTACGGGAGCCCCATAGACTTCTATGGGCCTGCCCGTGCCGTTATTACGGCCTGAAATAGGACATGTTCTATATTTTTCAATGGCACGGGCACCTTCCCGTAAGCATAGGGGAAGGTACCCGTGGCCAATAGAAGTCTATGGGCCCGTAATTACGGGACGTAATTACGGCTCGTAATTACGGGCGTTTTTACCTTCGTGTGCATGAGGCCTCAGAAATAACTTTGATTCCTCTGCTTAATTAGGTTGGTGTGTGCTCCAATCACTCCCCTCTGCTGTTGATTGACCGCTCTGCTTGTCTTCGTCATTATACAAGAAGAGCCATCAATCAACTGCAGAAGGGAGGGGAATAGTTGAAGCTTTAGATGCAGGACACTTCCTGGTTCAGCGGACTTAGCATATGGTGCGCGGAAGTGTTTTGTTTTAACTAAGGCCCAGTTCACAACACATTTTTTGCTTCTGTTTAGCGTGTATGTCGGGAAAGCTCACAACATACATTCTAAACGTGTTCATAGGGCTCCATTGCCAGATGGAGGTAAGAGTGTTCTTTTGGCCTCTGTCTGGCTGGCATACCGAATAAATAAGGTATGGAGTAGAGTAGTAGACTACGCTGTTCCATACCACGGTATCCAGTTAAAAAAAAGTATAGAATTAACAGATGTCATAATAGCCTATGTATGGCATCCGTCACAGGTCTCCGTTAAACGTATGCGTCTGGAAGCTTCCCTGTGTTCCCTTCTCCACACTCACCAGTGCAGTCACTAAAGGATGTGGGGCTCCATATTGTGGAGATAATGGAGGCCACAGATCTGCATGCACGTGAAAGGAGTTGGTTGAAGAAGAGCCTTTGGTGGACTTCAGAGTGCTGCCCGACTCTCTCCCAGCTCTAGTGCCTACATCTTCCCAAGTCCTCAGACATTTCAAGTCCTGATGCTTTGTTCGACTCTGGCTGCTTTTTATCGCCCAGGGAATCTTCGGTGACATAACTGTGGAAAATTACGTCGCTGAAACTTCCTTGGGCGATAAATAGCAGCCAGGGTACCTGGGGAAGCTCCAGTGATGGTGGACCTTACACTCAATGGCGGATCATCATATGGGCGTTTCGGGCGGTCGCCCGGGGCCTGAGGCACTCAGGGGGCCCATTGCTGCCCGAACTGCACATAATCGTAAAAACTATGCAGCGCTAGCTGTCACTGCAGAGAGAAGGTGCAGGCAGAACAATTCGGGGCGGGCTTAGCCGGGATAGTGAAATTTACCTCTCTACATAAATGTGCTCCGAATTGAAGGCTAAAGGACCTTTGATGACGTCGCCCCCATGTGACCCCCGCCCACCAATCAGGTCCGTCTATCACCGTGAAGGAGCAGAATATCTGCAGGGATGAAGGCCCGCCCACCAGTCAAGTTTTTACACAGAGCTCCAGGCTGGTGAGTCCTTTTCCAAACCCATCCCTTCATCACTCACTCCCTCCATCTGTTCATCCCTCCCTTCATTCTTCCATAACTCACTCCCTCCCTTCATCACTGCTGTGTGTGATGCTATCTACAGGGGCTGTGTGTGTGTGTGTGTGTGTGGTGCTATCTACAGGGGGCTGTGTGTGTGATGCTATATACAGGGGGATGTGTGTGTGTGTGTGTGACGCTATATACAGGGGGATGTGTGTGTGTGTGACGCTATATACAGGGGCTGTGTGTGTGTGTAACGCTATATACATGGGGCTGTGTGTGTGATGCTATATACAGGGGGATGTGTGTGTGATGCTATATACAGGGGGATGTGTGTGTGTGTGTGTGTGATGCTATATACAGGGGGATGTGTGTGTGACGCTATATACAGGGGGATGTGTGTGACGCTATATACAGGGGGATGTGTGTGACGCTATATACAGGGGGGGGCTGTGTGTGTGTGACGCTATATACAGGGGGATGTGTGTGTAACACTATATACAGGGGGGGCTGTGTGTGTGACGCTATATACAGGGGGATGTGTGTGTAACGCTATCTACAGGGGGGGCTGTGTGTGTGTGACACTATATACAGGGGGATGTGTGTGACGCTATCTACAGGGGGATGTGTGTGACGCTATATACAGGGGGATGTGTGTGACGCTATATACAGGGGGATGTGTGTGTGACGCTATCTACAGGGGCCTTTGTGCACGTGGTGCTTTACTATACAGTGTTTGACACAATTATATTCAGGGGCGCAGTGTTTGGTGCTATTATATTTAGAGGCACAGTCTGTGGCACCATCATCATTTTGTTTTCGTTTATAGGTGTAGAAATGTTGGAAAAGTGAGCAAAAGAAGACATCTAAGTGGCAAATTCTGCAGAAATGGGTCATGGCCGGGAGAAGTCGTCATGAAGTCTGGACCGGATGGAGAAGAAAAGAGGAAAAAAGTTAACAGAATCTGAGGAGTCGTCACATGTGAGTCACTAGATTTATAGAGAATCTGTCACCTCTCCTGACATGTTTATTATAGGAAATCCTTGTGTTTCACTAAAAGTCTTTGTGCAGTCCAGGACTGATAGACAAATGTGTGTTACCATTCCCCTTGTTAGGAGGATATGTCCCTGCACAGTGTGATACTGTCAGCGATGGTTGGAGACTGTCAGTATGTAGGGACACAGCCCTTTGACAAGGGGAATCATAACACCCATTTGTTAATGCTTGCACAAAAAGGTAGTGTTACGGCTCCGCGGGGGAGAAGGGGAGCCCAAGTTTGGGTAACAGCCCAGGGCCCATAGTCTACTTAATCCGCCACTGCTTACACTATCATCTACTCCGCTCCAATACTCACAACAGGCTGTCGCTCCTCTGTAGCCATCACTCTGTTTCACCATCGGACTCTCTTCCTTTATATCACCCTCTCTTCCTTTATATCGCCCTTGGAATCCAGTGACGTAAATATCTGGACGATGAAAAGCAGATGGAATCTGACAAAGCATCAGGACTTGGGAAGTACCAGCATCAGCGCTACAGAGCGACGGTTACCCAGGAGCAATGGCCTATAACTAGACCACTTACCTAAACCAATGGTGCATCGTGTTAATTTGGATAGCTCACATGTGTAATGGCCGCGGTCGCGTACCGCCGACATCACTTACCCTCCATCGACCGCAGGCCAATGAACTCCAGCCGGAGACGCCTGCACACGCGGCCGTACTGCTTGACTGTTTTTTTCTAGGCACCTATAAAAGGCTCCGTAATGCTCCCTATCCAATCCCAATGCACTCTGGATTATAAAAATGACTCGGCTCTCTTCCTCCTTGCCTGAGCGTTGTTGTGTCTGCCCATGTTCGTTATTGTAAAGGGTCCCTTAGTCGTATCCTGTATTCTGTATCCCGCATCCAGCAATTGTGTTTGTTCCCGTGCGAAGTCTAGTGTCGGATTCGAGTTCATCATCTATGCCAAGTGTCATCTGTGCCAATTGTCATCTGTGCCAAGTGTCTGCCATGCCAAGTGTCTGCCACGCCAAGTGTCTGCCAAAGCTTATATTAAGGTACTCTTGTCCTAAAGAGTATCATTGACTGTTTGGCCAGCTGCTACTCCGCTTCGGTGGAGCGCCCTTGGGTCCACATACCCCATAGCCATGACAACATGTGACCCCAATATCTACCAAAACTGCACAGTATAGTAAACTGACTTCATTTAGTTACACAAATTGAATGAATACATGACCGCTTTGTGCAAAATACATGATTAGTCAGCACCTCCTAAAAAAGTAAAATGTGCAGGTGCCATATGAAAGCAAACACAAAGATGCAGCAGCACTGTGGAGGCGCTAATATATATGCAAAACACTTAATTTTAACCCTTTAAGGACCCACTGTGTTCAAGGCTCAGGACCAAGCAATTATTTTAAAAAAATTATCCTCGCATTCCAAGAGCTATAACTTTTTTATTTTCTGGCAATGTAGCTGTATGATGGCTTCTTTTTGTTTTCGTGGAATGAGTTGAATCATTCAATGTAATCTTTTTGGGGTACGTACAAGTTAGTGATTAACTTCTTGTTAACTTTAAGCAGTTCGCTGTACGGCATAAAAAAATGTGTTGTCTTTTATCCTATGGGTCAGTACGATTATGGTGATGCCAGTTATGTATATTTTTTTTGTGTTTTACTCATTTTTCACAGTAATAGCAG